>NW_028295760.1:0-1200000 GCF_964341445.2 Mesoplodon mirus | reverse complement strand
TTGTTATGCTGATGGGCGGGATGTAAGTTGCCAACTGCCTCACTGGAGGAGTGCATTGTGTTCCCTAAAACAAGTAAACAACAGAGCTACAGAGCCAAGGGCACTTCCAGTCTAGGGAATATACCTTGGGAAAACTGAAAATCCATAACACAGAGCCACCCCCAAATTGAGGGCTGCACTGCTTACAAGAACCTCAACCTGGGTACACCTGAAATATCCCAGGAAATATAAAAATGGTTCCAAACATTGTGGAACTTACGTACGATGGAATATCCCTCAGCCATGAAATCAATGTCATAAGACCAGTAGCAGCAAAATGAGTGGATTCAGGTACGATGATTCTAAGTGAAAGAAGTCACACAGGAAAAGAAACTTATCATAAGATATCACTTAGGAAGATCCTGTAAACATGGCTACACATGAACTGAGTTAGGAAAGAGAACAGAGTCTCACATTTAGAAAACACTCTTATGCCTGCTTAAGGGGGAAGGAGAGGTGGGGTGATGCATCAAACCAGAGTTTGATATAAGCACAGGTACCGTTCCAAAAACCAACTGTGGAATAGACAAGACCTACACCTTCCTCAGTGAAAGGGACTCAAAACCCCATATTTCCCGCAGAGGAATAGATCTGACTAGTAAGAATCTTAAAACCTATGTATTGATATGTCTCCGTAAGGGAATCAAGTGTGTCTAGACTGGCATAAACAGGGCAGCGAGAATCAGCTCAAACCCACTCTAAAAAGGAATTTCAAAAACAGAACAAAGAAACAGGGAAATTCTTTACAATTCCTTCAGGGTCTCTGATGCAACCTGGAATGACCCTATCTACAATGACAGCTGGATGTGGCATAAGGCTGGACACTTGGGACTGAGAGGATTGGTGAGATTGGGTGAGCAAATGCAGACCCTTTAAAGCAATAATGCATGGCACCCATTCCATGGGTCCCAGCTCTCCAGGTTGAAGGGAATATTACTACAGCTATAACGTGTACGGGAAACCTAGAGAATGGACACACTGTGAATACGAAAGGTTTCTAAAACTCAACGAAGAGCCCCTCTCCTGGTGCTCCGGTTTGACTTTCCAACTGCTTTCCTATCAATCTCGCAACATGGAGAGAGAGACCCTTTAAGCTCCTGTTTCGCACAGGTTGCCAATATGGCAGAGGATGAAAGGGAAGAGGGAGAACCAATGAGAGAGTAGCTGTTAGGCATTTGGATGGGCACATGTCACTCTACTTTCCCGGCAGGAAGAAGAAATTAACCAAAGTCTCAGCCACCCACCGGGAACCAGTATAGGTCCTGAACCAAAAGTTTGGACTTGTGTTCAGCTCACAAGAAACGAGTTGAAAAATGGAGCTCAGGGGCACAGCAATTCACAAACTGGCAGAGTAATCAAAGCCAACTGTCGTCCAAATATCTGTTGAGGGAAGGCAACGAGGCGGACTTGAAAGTGAGGCAGAATAGCAGGAAACAGATTTCACGAGGTACGTTGGAATCGCCTGTAAAGCACACGAAGAGGGGCACAACTTCGACAATGATGCACTTGGCCAAAAAGGGCGTATGCGTTTTCTCCTGAATATATTCAGGAGAAAACGCATACGCCCTTTTTGGCCAAGCAAGCAAGCGGGCAATGCAAATCTGCACTACAAAGAAGTATCACTTCCCACCGGTCAAAAGGGACATCCACAAAATGTGTAAAAACCAGAAAGGCAAGACGGGCCCTGGAGAACAGGGTGCCTTGTTATGCTGATGGGCGGGATGTAAGTTGCCAACTGCCTCACTGGAGGAGTGCATTGTGTTCCCTAAAACAAGTAAACAACAGAGCTACAGAGCCAAGGGCACTTCCAGTCTAGGGAATATACCTTGGGAAAATTGAAAATCCATAACACAGAGCCACCCCCAAATTGAGGGCTGCACTGCTTACAAGAACCTCAACCTGGGTACACCTGAAATATCCCAGGAAATATAAAAATGGTTCCAAACATTGTGGAACATACGTACGATGGAATATCCCTCAGCCATGAAATCAATGTCATAAGACCAGTAGCAGCAAAATGAGTGGATTCAGGTACGATGATTCAAAGTGAAAGCAGTCACACAGGAAAAGAAACTTATCATAAGATATCACTTAGGAAGATCCTGTAAACATGGCTACACATGAACTGAGTTAGGAAAGAGAACAGAGTCTCACATTTAGAAAACACTCTTATGCCTGCTTAAGGGGGAAGGAGAGGTGGGGTGATGCATCAAACCAGAGTTTGATATAAGCACAGGTACCGTTCCAAAAACCAACTATGGAATAGACAAGACCTACACCTTCCTCAGTGAAAGGGACTCAAAACCCCATATTTCCCGCAGAGGAATAGATCTGACTAGTACGAATCTTAAAACCTATGTATAGATATGTCTCCATAAGGGAATCAATTGTGTCTAGACTGGCATAAACAGGGCAGCGAGAATCAGCTCAAACCCACTCTAAAAAGGAATTTCAAAAACAGAACAAAGAAACAGGGAAATTCTTTACAATTCCTTCAGGGTCTCTGATGCAACCTGGAATGACCCTATCTACAATGACAGCTGGATGTGGCATGAGGCTGGACACTTGGGACTGAGAGGATTGGTGAGATTGGGTGAGCAAATGCAGACCCTTTAAAGCAATAATGCATGGCACCCATTCAATGGGTCCCAGCTCTCCAGGTTGAAGGGAATATTACTACAGCTATAACGTGTACGGGAAACCTAGAGAATGGACACACTGTGAATACGAAAGGTTTCTAAAACTCAACGAAGAGCCCCTCTCCTGGTGCTCCGGTTTGACTTTCCAACTGCTTTCCTATCAATCTCCCAACTTGGAGAGACAGCCCCTTTAAGCTCCTGGTTCGCACAGGTTGCCAATTTGGCAGAGGATGAAAGGGAAGAGGGAGAACCAATGAGAGAGTAGCTGTTAGGCATTTGGATGGGCACATGTCACTCTAATTTCCCGGCAGGAAGAAGAATTAACCAAAGTCTCAGCCACCCACCGGGAACCAGTATAGGTCCTGAACCAAAAGTTTGGACTTGCGTTCAGCTCACAAGAAACGAGTTGAAAAATGGAGCTCAGGGGCACAGCAATTCACAAACTGGCAGAGTAATCAAGGCCAACTATCGTCCAAAAATCTGTTGAGGGAAGGCAACGAGGCGGACTTGAAAGCGAGGCAGAATAGCAGGAAACAGATTTCACGAGGTATGTTGGAATCGCCTGTAAAGCACAGGAAGAGGGGCACAACTTCGACAATGATGCACTTGGCCAAAAAGGGCATATGCGTTTTCTCCTGAATATATTCAGGAGAAAACGCATACGCCCTTTTTGGCCAAGCAAGCAAGCGGGCAATGCAAATCTGCACTACAAAGAAGTATCACTTCCCACCGGTCAAAAGGGACATCCACAAAATGTGTATAAACCAGAAAGGCAAGACAGGCCCTGGAGAACAGGGAGCCTTGTTATGCTGATGGGCGGGATGTAAGTTGCCAACTGCCTCACTGGAGGAGTGCATTGTGTTCCCTAAAACAAGTAAACAACAGAGCTACAGAGCCAAGGGCACTTCCAGTCTAGGGAATATACCTTGGGAAAACTGAAAATCCATAACACAGAGCCACCCCCAAATTGAGGGCTGCACTGCTTACAAGAACCTCAACCTGGGTACACCTGAAATATCCCAGGAAATATAAAAATGGTTCCAAACATTGTGGAACTTACGTACGATGGAATTTCCCTCAGCCAGGAAATCAATGTCATAAGACCAGTAGCAGCAAAATGAGTGGATTCAGGTACGATGATTCTAAGTGAAAGAAGTCACACAGGAAAAGAAACGTATCATAAGATATCACTTAGGAAGATCCTGTAAACATGGCTACACATGAACTGAGTTAGGCAAGAGAACAGAGTCTCACATTTAGAAAACACTCTTATGCCTGCTTAAGGGGGAAGGAGAGGTGGGGTGATGCATCAAACCAGAGTTTGATATAAGCACAGGTACCGTTCCAAAAACCAACTATGGAATAGACAAGACCTCCACCTTCCTCAGTGAAAGGGACTCAAAACCCCATATTTCCCGCAGAGGAATAGATCTGACTAGTAAGAATCTTAAAACCTATGTATTGATATGTCTCCGTAATGGAATCAAGTGTGTCTAGACTGGCATAAACAGGGCAGCGAGAATCAGCTCAAACCCACTCTAAACAGGAATTTCAAAAACAGAACAAAGAAACAGGGTAATTCTTCACAATTCCTTCAGGGTCTCTGATGCAACCTGGAATGACCCTATCTACAATGACAGCTGGATGTGGCATGAGGCTGGACACTTGGGACTGAGAGGATTGGTGAGATTGGGTGAGCAAATGCAGACCCTTTAAAGCAATAATGCATGGCACCCATTCCATGGGTCCCAGCTCTCCAGGTTGAAGGGAATATTACTACAGCTATAACGTGTACGGGAAACCTAGAGAATGGACACACTGTGAATACGAAAGGTTTCTAAAACTCAACGAAGAGCCCCTCTCCTGGTGCTCCGGTTTGACTTTCCAACTGCTTTCCTATCAATCTCCCAACTTGGAGAGACAGCCCCTTTAAGCTCCTGTTTCGCACAGGTTGCCAATATGGCAGAGGATGAAAGGGAAGAGGGAGAACCAATGAGAGAGTAGCTGTTAGGCATTTGGATGGGCACATGTCACTCTACTTTCCCGGCAGGAAGAAGAAATTAACCAAAGTCTCAGCCACCCACCGGGAACCAGTATAGGTCCTGAACCAAAAGTTTGGACTTGTGTTCAGCTCACAAGAAACGAGTTGAAAAATGGAGCTCAGGGGCACAGCAATTCACAAACTGGCAGAGTAATCAAAGCCAACTGTCGTCCAAATATCTGTTGAGGGAAGGCAACGAGGCGGACTTGAAAGTGAGGCAGAATAGCAGGAAACAGATTTCAAGAGGTACGTTGGAATCGCCTGTAAAGCACAGGAAGAGGGGCACAACTTCGACAATGATGCACTTGGCCAAAAAGGGCATATGCGTTTTCTCCTGAATATATTCAGGAGAAAACGCATACGCCCTTTTTGGCCAAGCAAGCAAGCGGGCAATGCAAATCTGCACTACAAAGAAGTATCACTTCCCACCGGTCAAAAGGGACATCCACAAAATGTGTAAAAACCAGAAACGCAAGACAGGCCCTGGAGAACAGGGAGCCTTGTTATGCTGATGGGCGGGATGTAAGTTGCCAACTGCCTCACTGGAGGAGTGCATTGTGTTCCCTAAAACAAGTAAACAACAGAGCTACAGAGCCAAGGGCACTTCCAGTCTAGGGAATATACCTTGGGAAAACTGAAAATCCATAACACAGAGCCACCCCCAAATTGAGGGCTGCACTGCTTACAAGAACCTCAACCTGGGTACACCTGAAATATCCCAGGAAATATAAAAATGGTTCCAAACATTGTGGAACTTTCATACGATGGAATATCCCTCAGCCATGAAATCAATGTCATAAGACCAGTAGCAGCAAAATGAGTGGATTCAAGTACGATGATTCTAAGTGAAAGAAGTCACACAGGAAAAGAAACTTATCATAAGATATCACTTAGGAAGATCCTGTAAACATGGCTACACATGAACTGAGTTAGGCAAGAGAACAGAGTCTCACATTTAGAAAACACTCTTATGCCTGCTTAAGGGGGAAGGAGAGGTGGGGTGATGCATCAAACCAGAGTTTGATATAAGCACAGGTACCGTTCCAAAAACCAACTATGGAATAGACAAGACCTACACCTTCCTCAGTGAAAGGGACTCAAAACCCCATATTTCCCGCAGAGGAATAGATCTGACTAGTAAGAATCTTAAAACCTATGTATTGATATGTCTCCGTAAGGGAATCAAGTGTGTCTAGACTGGCATAAACAGGGCAGCGAGAATCAGCTCAAACCCACTCTAAAATGGAATTTCAAAAACAGAACAAAGAAACAGGGTAATTCTTCACAATTCCTTCAGGGTCTCTGATGCAACCTGGAATGACCATATCTACAATGACAGCTGGATATGGCATGAGGCTGGACACTTGGGACTGAGAGGATTGGTGAGATTGGGTGAGCAAATGCAGACCCTTTAAAGCAATAATGCATGGCACCCATTCCATGGGTCCCAGCTCTCCAGGTTGAAGGGAATATTACTACAGCTATAACGTGTACGGGAAACCTAGAGAATGGACACACTGTGAATACGAAAGGTTTCTAAAACTCAACGAAGAGCCCCTCTCCTGGTGCTCCGGTTTGACTTTCCAACTGCTTTCCTATCAATCTCCCAACTTGGAGAGACAGACCCTTTAAGCTTCTGGTTCGCACAGGTTGCCAATATGGCAGAGGATGAAAGGGAAGAGGGAAAACCAATGAGAGAGTAGCTGTTAGGCATTTGGATGGGCACATGTCACTCTAATTTCCCGGCAGGAAGAAGAATTAACCAAAGTCTCAGCCACCCACCGGGAACCAGTATAGGTCCTGAACCAAAAGTTTGGACTTGCGTTAGCTCAGAAGTAACGAGTTGAAAAATGGAGCTCAGGGGCACAGCAATTCACAAACTGGCAGAGTAATCAAAGCCAACTATCGTCCAAAAATCTGTTGAGAGAAGGCAACGAGGCAGACTTGAAAGCGAGGCAGAATAGCAGGAAACAGTTTTCAACAGGTACGTTCGAATCGCCTGTAAAGCACAGGAAGAGGGGCACAACTTCGACAATGATGCACTTGGCCAAATAGGGCATATGCGTTTTCTCCTGAATATATTCAGGAGAAAACGCATACGCCCTTTTTGGCCAAGCAAGCAAGCGGGCAATGCAAATCTGCACTACAAAGAAGTATCACTTCCCACCGGTCAAAAGGGACATCCACAAAATGTGTAAAAACCAGAAAGGCAAGACAGGCCCTGGAGAACAGGGAGCCTTGTTATGCTGATGGGCGGGATGTAAGTTGCCAACTGCCTCACTGGAGGAGTGCATTGTGTTCCCTAAAACAAGTAAACAACAGAGCTACAGAGCCAAGGGCACTTCCAGTCTAGGGAATATACCTTGGGAAAACTGAAAATCCATAACACAGAGCCACCCCCAAATTGAGGGCTGCACTGCTTACAAGAACCTCAACCTGGGTACACCTGAAATATCCCAGGAAATATAAAAATGATTCCAAACATTGTGGAACTTACGTACGATGGAATATCCCTCAGCCACGAAATCAATGTCATAAGACCAGTAGCAGCAAAATGAGTGGATTCAGGTACGATGATTCTAAGTGAAAGAAGTCACACAGGAAAAGAAACTTATCATAAGATATCACTTAGGAAGATCCTGTAAACATGGCTACACATGAACTGAGTTAGGCAAGAGAACAGAGTCTCACATTTAGAAAACACTCTTATGCCTGCTTAAGGGGGAAGGAGAGGTGGGGTGATGCATCAAACCAGAGTTTGATATAAGCACAGGTACCGTTCCAAAAACCAACTATGGAATAGACAAGACCTACACCTTCCTCAGTGAAAGGGACTCAAAACCCCATATTTCCCGCAGAGGAATAGATCTGACTAGTAAGAATCTTAAAACCTATGTATTGATATGTCTCCGTAAGGGAATCAAGTGTGTCTAGACTGGCATAAACAGGGCAGCGAGAATCAGCTCAAACCCACTCTAAAAAGGAATTTCAAAAACAGAACAAAGAAACAGGGAAATTCTTTACAATTCCTTCAGGGTCTCTGATGCAACCTGGAATGACCCTATCTACAATGACAGCTGGATGTGGCATAAGGCTGGACACTTGGGACTGAGAGGATTGGTGAGATTGGGTGAGCAAATGCAGACCCTTTAAAGCAATAATGCATGGCACCCATTCCATGGGTCCCAGCTCTCAAGGTTGAAGGGAATATTACTACAGCTATAACGTGTACGGGAAACCTAGAGAATGGACACACTGTGAATACGAAAGGTTTCTAAAACTCAACGAAGAGCCCCTCTCCTGGTGCTCCGGTTTGACTTTCCAACTGCTTTCCTATCAATCTCCCAAATTGGAGAGACAGACCCTTTAAGCTCCTGGTTCGCACAGGTTGCCAGTATGGCAGAGGATGAAAGGGAAGAGGGAGAACCAATGAGAGAGTAGCTGTTAGGCATTTGGATGGGCACATGTCACTCTAATTTCCCGGCAGGAAGAAGAAATTAACCAAAGTCTCAGCCACCCACCGGGAACCAGGATAGGTCCTGAACCAAAAGTTTGGACTTGTGTTCAGCTCACAAGAAACGAGTTGAAAAATGGAGCTCAGGGGCACAGCAATTCACAAACTGGCAGAGTAATCAAAGACAACTGTCGTCCAAATATCTGTTGAGGGAAGGCAACGAGGCGGACTTGAAAGTGAGGCAGAATAGCAGGAAACAGATTTCACGAGGTACGTTGGAATCGCCTGTAAAGCACACGAAGAGGGGCACAACTTCGACAATGATGCACTTGGCCAAAAAGGGCGTATGCGTTTTCTCCTGAATATATTCAGGAGAAAACGCATACGCCCTTTTTGGCCAAGCAAGCAAGCGGGCAATGCAAATCTGCACTATAAAGAAGTATCACTTCCCACCGGTCAAAAGGGACATCCACAAAATGTGTAAAAACCAGAAAGGCAAGACGGGCCCCGGAGAACAGGGTGCCTTGTTATGCTGATGGGCGGGATGTAAGTTGCCAACTGCCTCACTGGAGGAGTGCATTGTGTTCCCTAAAACAAGTAAACAAGAGAGCTACAGAGCCAAGGGCACTTCCAGTCTAGGGAATATACCTTGGGAAAACTGAAAATCCATAACACAGAGCCACCCCCAAATTGAGGGCTGCACTGCTTACAAGAATCTCAACCTGGGTACACCTGAAATATCCCAGGAAATATAAAAATGGTTCCAAACATTGTGGAACATACGTACGATGGAATATCCCTCAGCCATGAAATCAATGTCATAAGACCAGTAGCAGCAAAATGAGTGGATTCAGGTACGATGATTCAAAGTGAAAGCAGTCACACAGGAAAAGAAACTTATCATAAGATATCACTTAGGAAGATCCTGTAAACATGGCTACACATGAACTGAGTTAGGAAAGAGAACAGAGTCTCACATTTAGAAAACACTCTTATGCCTGCTTAAGGGGGAAGGAGAGGTGGGGTGATGCATCAAACCAGAGTTTGATATAAGCACAGGTACCGTTCCAAAAACCAACTATGGAATAGACAAGACCTACACCTTCCTCAGTGAAAGGGACTCAAAACCCCATATTTCCCGCAGAGGAATAGATCTGACTAGTACGAATCTTAAAACCTATGTATAGATATGTCTCCATAAGGGAATCAATTGTGTCTAGACTGGCATAAACAGGGCAGCGAGAATCAGCTCAAACCCACTCTAAAAAGGAATTTCAAAAACAGAACAAAGAAACAGGGAAATTCTTTACAATTCCTTCAGGGTCTCTGATGCAACCTGGAATGACCCTATCTACAATGACAGCTGGATGTGGCATGAGGCTGGACACTTGGGACTGAGAGGATTGGTGAGATTGGGTGAGCAAATGCAGACCCTTTAAAGCAATAATGCATGGCACCCATTCAATGGGTCCCAGCTCTCCAGGTTGAAGGGAATATTACTACAGCTATAACGTGTACGGGAAACCTAGAGAATGGACACACTGTGAATACGAAAGGTTTCTAAAACTCAACGAAGAGCCCCTCTCCTGGTGCTCCGGTTTGACTTTCCAACTGCTTTCCTATCAATCTCCCAACTTGGAGAGACAGCCCCTTTAAGCTCCTGGTTCGCACAGGTTGCCAATTTGGCAGAGGATGAAAGGGAAGAGGGAGAACCAATGAGAGAGTAGCTGTTAGGCATTTGGATGGGCACATGTCACTCTAATTTCCCGGCAGGAAGAAGAATTAACCAAAGTCTCAGCCACCCACCGGGAACCAGTATAGGTCCTGAACCAAAAGTTTGGACTTGCGTTCAGCTCACAAGAAACGAGTTGAAAAATGGAGCTCAGGGGCACAGCAATTCACAAACTGGCAGAGTAATCAAGGCCAACTATCGTCCAAAAATCTGTTGAGGGAAGGCAACGAGGCGGACTTGAAAGCGAGGCAGAATAGCAGGAAACAGATTTCACGAGGTATGTTGGAATCGCCTGTAAAGCACAGGAAGAGGGGCACAACTTCGACAATGATGCACTTGGCCAAAAAGGGCATATGCGTTTTCTCCTGAATATATTCAGGAGAAAACGCATACGCCCTTTTTGGCCAAGCAAGCAAGCGGGCAATGCAAATCTGCACTACAAAGAAGTATCACTTCCCACCGGTCAAAAGGGACATCCACAAAATGTGTAAAAACCAGAAAGGCAAGACAGGCCCTGGAGAACAGGGAGCCTTGTTATGCTGATGGGCGGGATGTAAGTTGCCAACTGCCTCACTGGAGGAGTGCATTGTGTTCCCTAAAACAAGTAAACAACAGAGCTACAGAGCCAAGGGCACTTCCAGTCTAGGGAATATACCTTGGGAAAACTGAAAATCCATAAGACAGAGCCACCCCCAAATTGAGGGCTGCACTGCTTACAAGAACCTCAACCTGGGTACACCTGAAATATCCCAGGAAATATAAAAATGGTTCCAAACATTGTGGAACTTACGTACGATGGAATTTCCCTCAGCCAGGAAATCAATGTCATAAGACCAGTAGCAGCAAAATGAGTGGATTCAGGTACGATGTTTCTAAGTGAAAGAAGTCACACAGGAAAAGAAACGTATCATAAGATATCACTTAGGAAGATCCTGTAAACATGGCTACACATGAACTGAGTTAGGCAAGAGAACAGAGTCTCACATTTAGAAAACACTCTTATGCCTGCTTAAGGGGGAAGGAGAGGTGGGGTGATGCATCAAACCAGAGTTTGATATAAGCACAGGTACCGTTCCAAAAACCAACTATGGAATAGACAAGACCTCCACCTTCCTCAGTGAAAGGGACTCAAAACCCCATATTTCCCGCAGAGGAATAGATCTGACTAGTAAGAATCTTAAAACCTATGTATTGATATGTCTCCGTAATGGAATCAAGTGTGTCTAGACTGGCATAAACAGGGCAGCGAGAATCAGCTCAAACCCACTCTAAACAGGAATTTCAAAAACAGAACAAAGAAACAGGGTAATTCTTCACAATTCCTTCAGGGTCTCTGATGCAACCTGGAATGACCCTATCTACAATGACAGCTGGATGTGGCATGAGGCTGGACACTTGGGACTGAGAGGATTGGTGAGATTGGGTGAGCAAATGCAGACCCTTTAAAGCAATAATGCATGGCACCCATTCCATGGGTCCCAGCTCTCCAGGTTGAAGGGAATATTACTACAGCTATAACGTGTACGGGAAACCTAGAGAATGGACACACTGTGAATACGAAAGGTTTCTAAAACTCAACGAAGAGCCCCTCTCCTGGTGCTCCGGTTTGACTTTCCAACTGCTTTCCTATCAATCTCCCAACTTGGAGAGACAGCCCCTTTAAGCTCCTGTTTCGCACAGGTTGCCAATATGGCAGAGGATGAAAGGGAAGAGGGAGAACCAATGAGAGAGTAGCTGTTAGGCATTTGGATGGGCACATGTCACTCTACTTTCCCGGCAGGAAGAAGAAATTAACCAAAGTCTCAGCCACCCACCGGGAACCAGTATAGGTCCTGAACCAAAAGTTTGGACTTGTGTTCAGCTCACAAGAAACGAGTTGAAAAATGGAGCTCAGGGGCACAGCAATTCACAAACTGGCAGAGTAATCAAAGCCAACTGTCGTCCAAATATCTGTTGAGGGAAGGCAACGAGGCGGACTTGAAAGTGAGGCAGAATAGCAGGAAACAGATTTCAAGAGGTACGTTGGAATCGCCTGTAAAGCACAGGAAGAGGGGCACAACTTCGACAATGATGCACTTGGCCAAAAAGGGCATATGCGTTTTCTCCTGAATATATTCAGGAGAAAACGCATACGCCCTTTTTGGCCAAGCAAGCAAGCGGGCAATGCAAATCTGCACTACAAAGAAGTATCACTTCCCACCGGTCAAAAGGGACATCCACAAAATGTGTAAAAACCAGAAAGGCAAGACAGGCCCTGGAGAACAGGGAGCCTTGTTATGCTGATGGGCGGGATGTAAGTTGCCAACTGCCTCACTGGAGGAGTGCATTGTGTTCCCTAAAACAAGTAAACAACAGAGCTACAGAGCCAAGGGCACTTCCAGTCTAGGGAATATACCTTGGGAAAACTGAAAATCCATAACACAGAGCCACCCCCAAATTGAGGGCTGCACTGCTTACAAGAACCTCAACCTGGGTACACCTGAAATATCCCAGGAAATATAAAAATGGTTCCAAACATTGTGGAACTTACATACGATGGAATATCCCTCAGCCATGAAATCAATGTCATAAGACCAGTAGCAGCAAAATGAGTGGATTCAAGTACGATGATTCTAAGTGAAAGAAGTCACACAGGAAAAGAAACTTATCATAAGATATCACATAGGAAGATCCTGTAAACATGGCTACACATGAACTGAGTTAGGCAAGAGAACAGAGTCTCACATTTAGAAAACACTCTTATGCCTGCTTAAGGGGGAAGGAGAGGTGGGGTGATGCATCAAACCAGAGTTTGATATAAGCACAGGTACCGTTCCAAAAACCAACTATGGAATAGACAAGACCTACACCTTCCTCAGTGAAAGGGACTCAAAACCCCATATTTCCCGCAGAGGAATAGATCTGACTAGTAAGAATCTTAAAACCTATGTATTGATATGTCTCCGTAAGGGAATCAAGTGTGTCTAGACTGGCATAAACAGGGCAGCGAGAATCAGCTCAAACCCACTCTAAAATGGAATTTCAAAAACAGAACAAAGAAACAGGGTAATTCTTCACAATTCCTTCAGGGTCTCTGATGCAACCTGGAATGACCATATCTACAATGACAGCTGGATATGGCATGAGGCTGGACACTTGGGACTGAGAGGATTGGTGAGATTGGGTGAGCAAATGCAGACCCTTTAAAGCAATAATGCATGGCACCCATTCCATGGGTCCCAGCTCTCCAGGTTGAAGGGAATATTACTACAGCTATAACGTGTACGGGAAACCTAGAGAATGGACACACTGTGAATACGAAAGGTTTCTAAAACTCAACGAAGAGCCCCTCTCCTGGTGCTCCGGTTTGACTTTCCAACTGCTTTCCTATCAATCTCCCAACTTGGAGAGACAGACCCTTTAAGCTTCTGGTTCGCACAGGTTGCCAATATGGCAGAGGATGAAAGGGAAGAGGGAAAACCAATGAGAGAGTAGCTGTTAGGCATTTGGATGGGCACATGTCACTCTAATTTCCCGGCAGGAAGAAGAATTAACCAAAGTCTCAGCCACCCACCGGGAACCAGTATAGGTCCTGAACCAAAAGTTTGGACTTGCGTTAGCTCAGAAGTAACGAGTTGAAAAATGGAGCTCAGGGGCACAGCAATTCACAAACTGGCAGAGTAATCAAAGCCAACTATCGTCCAAAAATCTGTTGAGAGAAGGCAACGAGGCAGACTTGAAAGCGAGGCAGAATAGCAGGAAACAGTTTTCAACAGGTACGTTCGAATCGCCTGTAAAGCACAGGAAGAGGGGCACAACTTCGACAATGATGCACTTGGCCAAATAGGGCATATGCGTTTTCTCCTGAATATATTCAGGAGAAAACGCATACGCCCTTTTTGGCCAAGCAAGCAAGCGGGCAATGCAAATCTGCACTACAAAGAAGTATCACTTCCCACCGGTCAAAAGGGACATCCACAAAATGTGTAAAAACCAGAAAGGCAAGACAGGCCCTGGAGAACAGGGAGCCTTGTTATGCTGATGGGCGGGATGTAAGTTGCCAACTGCCTCACTGGAGGAGTGCATTGTGTTCCCTAAAACAAGTAAACAACAGAGCTACAGAGCCAAGGGCACTTCCAGTCTAGGGAATATACCTTGGGAAAACTGAAAATCCATAACACAGAGCCACCCCCAAATTGAGGGCTGCACTGCTTACAAGAACCTCAACCTGGGTACACCTGAAATATCCCAGGAAATATAAAAATGATTCCAAACATTGTGGAACTTACGTACGATGGAATATCCCTCAGCCACGAAATCAATGTCATAAGACCAGTAGCAGCAAAATGAGTGGATTCAGGTACGATGATTCTAAGTGAAAGAAGTCACACAGGAAAAGAAACTTATCATAAGATATCACTTAGGAAGATCCTGTAAACATGGCTACACATGAACTGAGTTAGGCAAGAGAACAGAGTCTCACATTTAGAAAACACTCTTATGCCTGCTTAAGGGGGAAGGAGAGGTGGGGTGATGCATCAAACCAGAGTTTGATATAAGCACAGGTACCGTTCCAAAAACCAACTATGGAATAGACAAGACCTACACCTTCCTCAGTGAAAGGGACTCAAAACCCCATATTTCCCGCAGAGGAATAGATCTGACTAGTAAGAATCTTAAAACCTATGTATTGATATGTCTCCGTAAGGGAATCAAGTGTGTCTAGACTGGCATAAACAGGGCAGCGAGAATCAGCTCAAACCCACTCTAAAAAGGAATTTCAAAAACAGAACAAAGAAACAGGGAAATTCTTTACAATTCCTTCAGGGTCTCTGATGCAACCTGGAATGACCCTATCTACAATGACAGCTGGATGTGGCATAAGGCTGGACACTTGGGACTGAGAGGATTGGTGAGATTGGGTGAGCAAATGCAGACCCTTTAAAGCAATAATGCATGGCACCCATTCCATGGGTCCCAGCTCTCAAGGTTGAAGGGAATATTACTACAGCTATAACGTGTACGGGAAACCTAGAGAATGGACACACTGTGAATACGAAAGGTTTCTAAAACTCAACGAAGAGCCCCTCTCCTGGTGCTCCGGTTTGACTTTCCAACTGCTTTCCTATCAATCTCCCAAATTGGAGAGACAGACCCTTTAAGCTCCTGGTTCGCACAGGTTGCCAGTATGGCAGAGGATGAAAGGGAAGAGGGAGAACCAATGAGAGAGTAGCTGTTAGGCATTTGGATGGGCACATGTCACTCTAATTTCCCGGCAGGAAGAAGAAATTAACCAAAGTCTCAGCCACCCACCGGGAACCAGGATAGGTCCTGAACCAAAAGTTTGGACTTGTGTTCAGCTCACAAGAAACGAGTTGAAAAATGGAGCTCAGGGGCACAGCAATTCACAAACTGGCAGAGTAATCAAAGACAACTGTCGTCCAAATATCTGTTGAGGGAAGGCAACGAGGCGGACTTGAAAGTGAGGCAGAATAGCAGGAAACAGATTTCACGAGGTACGTTGGAATCGCCTGTAAAGCACACGAAGAGGGGCACAACTTCGACAATGATGCACTTGGCCAAAAAGGGCGTATGCGTTTTCTCCTGAATATATTCAGGAGAAAACGCATACGCCCTTTTTGGCCAAGCAAGCAAGCGGGCAATGCAAATCTGCACTATAAAGAAGTATCACTTCCCACCGGTCAAAAGGGACATCCACAAAATGTGTAAAAACCAGAAAGGCAAGACGGGCCCCGGAGAACAGGGTGCCTTGTTATGCTGATGGGCGGGATGTAAGTTGCCAACTGCCTCACTGGAGGAGTGCATTGTGTTCCCTAAACAAGTAAACAAGAGAGCTACAGAGCCAAGGGCACTTCCAGTCTAGGGAATATACCTTGGGAAAACTGAAAATCCATAACACAGAGCCACCCCCAAATTGAGGGCTGCACTGCTTACAAGAATCTCAACCTGGGTACACCTGAAATATCCCAGGAAATATAAAAATGGTTCCAAACATTGTGGAACATACGTACGATGGAATATCCCTCAGCCATGAAATCAATGTCATAAGACCAGTAGCAGCAAAATGAGTGGATTCAGGTACGATGATTCAAAGTGAAAGAAGTCACACAGGAAAAGAAACTTATCATAAGATATCACTTAGGAAGATCCTGTAAACATGGCTACACATGAACTGAGTTAGGAAAGAGAACAGAGTCTCACATTTAGAAAACACTCTTATGCCTGCTTAAGGGGGAAGGAGAGGTGGGGTGATGCATCAAACCAGAGTTTGATATAAGCACAGGTACCGTTCCAAAAACCAACTATGGAATAGACAAGACCTACACCTTCCTCAGTGAAAGGGACTCAAAACCCTATATTTCCCGCAGAGGAATAGATCTGACTAGTAAGAATCTTAAAACCTATGTATTGATATGTCTCCATAAGGGAATCAAGTGTGTCTAGACTGGCATAAACAGGGCAGCGAGAATCAGCTCAAACCCAGTCTAAACAGGAATTTCAAAAACAGAACAAAGAAACAGGGAAATTCTTTACAATTCCTTCAGGGTCTCTGATGCAACCTGGAATGACCCTATCTACAATGACAGCTGGATGTGGCATGAGGCTGGACACTTGGGACTGAGAGGATTGGTGAGATTGGGTGAGCAAATGCAGACCCTTTAAAGCAATAATGCATGGCACCCATTCCATGGGTCCCAGCTCTCCAGGTTGAAGGGAATATTACTACAGCTATAACGTGTACGGGAAACCTAGAGAATGGACACACTGTGAATACGAAAGGTTTCTAAAACTCAACGAAGAGCCCCTCTCCTGGTGCTCCGGTTTGACTTTCCAACTGCTTTCCTATCAGTCTCCCAACTTGGAGAGACAGACCCTTTAAGCTCCTGGTTCGCACAGGTTGCCAGTATGGCAGAGGATGAAAGGGAAGAGGGAGAACCAATGAGAGAGTAGCTGTTAGGCATTTGGATGGGCACATGTCACTCTAATTTCCCGGCAGGAAGAAGAAATTAACCAAAGTCTCAGCCACCCACCGGGAACCAGTATAGGTCCTGAAACAAAAGTTTGGACTTGTGTTCAGCTCACAAGAAACGAGTTGAAAAATGGAGCTCAGGGGCACAGCAATTCACAAACTGGCAGAGTAATCAAGGCCAACTATCGTCCAAAAATCTGTTGAGGGAAGGCAACGAGGCAGACTTGAAAGCGAGGCAGAATAGCAGGAAACAGATTTCAAGAGGTACGTTGGAATCGCCTGTAAAGCACAGGAAGAGGGGCACAACTTCGACAATGATGCACTTGGCCAAAGAGGGCGTATGCGTTTTCTCCTGAATATATTCAGGAGAAAACGCATACGCCCTCTTTGGCCAAGCAAGCAAGCGGGCAATGCAAATCTGCACTACAAAGAAGTATCACTTCCCACCGGTCAAAAGGGACATCCACAAAATGTGTAAAAACCAGAAAGGCAAGACAGGCCCTGGAGAACAGGGAGCCTTGTTATGCTGATGGGCGGGATGTAAGTTGCCAACTGCCTCACTGGAGAAGTGCATTGTGTTCCCTAAAACACGTAAACAACAGAGCTACAGAGCCAAGGGCACTTCCAGTCTAGGGAATATACCTTGGGAAAACTGAAAATCCATAAGACAGAGCCACCCCAAATTGAGGGCTGCACTGCTTACAAGAAGCTCAACCTGGGTACACCTGAAATATCCCAGGAAATATAAAAATGGTTCCAAACATTGTGGAACTTACGTACGATGGAATATCCCTCAGCCACGAAATCAATGACATAAGACCAGTAGCAGCAAAATGAGTGGATTCAGGTACGATGATTCTAAGTGAAAGAAGTCACACAGGAAAAGAAACTTATCATAAGATATCACTTACGAAGATCCTGTAAACATGGCTACACATGAACTGAGTTAGGCAAGAGAACAGAGTCTCACATTTAGAAAACACTCTTATGCCTGCTTAAGGGGGAAGGAGAGGTGGGGTGATGCATCAAACCAGAGTTTGATATAAGCACAGGTACCGTTCCAAAAACCAACTATGGAATAGACAAGACCTCCACCTTCCTCAGTGAAAGGGACTCAAAACCCCATATTTCCCACAGAGGAATAGATCTGACTAGTAAGAATCTTAAAACCTATGTATTGATATGTCTCCGTAAGGGAATCAAGTGTGTCTAGACTGGCATAAACATGGCAGCGAGAATCAGCTCAAACCCACTCTAAACAGGAATTTCAAAAACAGAACAAAGAAACAGGGTAATTCTTCACAATTCCTTCAGGGTCGCTGATGCAACCTGGAATGACCCTATCTACAATGACAGCTGGATGTGGCACAAGGCTGGACACGTGGGACTGAGAGGATTGGTGAGATTGGGTGAGCAAATGCAGACCCTTTAAAGCAATAATGCATGGCACCCATTCCATGGGTCCCACCTCTCCAGGTTGAAGGGAATATTACTACAGCTATAACGTGTACGGGAAACCTAGAGAATGGACACACTGTGAATACGAAAGGTTTCTAAAACTCAACGAAGAGCCCCTCTCCTGGTGCTCCGGTTTGACTTTCCAACTGCTTTCCTATCAATCTCCCAACTTGGAGAGACAGCCCCTTTAAGCTCCTGGTTCGCACAAGTTGCCAATTTGGCAGAGGATGAAAGGGAAGAGGGAGAACCAATGAGAGAGTAGCTGTTAGGCATTTGGATGGGCACATGTCACTCTAATTTCCCGGCAGGAAGAAGAATTAACCAAAGTCTCAGCCACCCACCGGGAACCAGTATAGGTCCTGAACCAAAAGTTTGGACTTGCGTTCAGCTCACAAGAAACGAGTTGAAAAATGGAGCTCAGGGGCACAGCAATTCACAAACTGGCAGAGTAATCAAGGCCAACTATCGTCCAAAAATCTGTTGAGGGAAGGCAACGAGGCGGACTTGAAAGCGAGGCAGAATAGCAGGAAACAGATTTCAAGAGGTACGTTGGAATCGCCTGTAAAGCACAGGAAGAGGGGCACAACTTCGACAATGATGCACTTGGTCAAAAAGGGCGTATGCGTTTTCTCCTGAATATATTCAGGAGAAAACGCATACGCCCTTTTTGGCCAAGCAAGCAAGCGGGCAATGCAAATCTGCACTACAAAGAAGTATCACTTCCCACCGGTCAAAAGGGACATCCACAAAATGTGTAAAAACCAGAAAGGCAAGACAGGCCCTGGAGAACAGGGAGCCTTGTTATGCTGATGGGCGGGATGTAAGTTGCCAACTGCCTCACTGGAGGAGTGCATTGTGTTCCCTAAAACAAGTAAACAACAGAGCTACAGAGCCAAGGGCACTTCCAGTCTAGGGAATATACCTTGGGAAAACTGAAAATCCATAACACAGAGCCACCCCCAAATTGAGGGCTGCACTGCTTACAAGAACCTCAACCTGGGTACACCTGAAATATCCCAGGAAATATAAAAATGGTTCCAAACATTGTGGAAATTACGTACGACGGAATATCCCTCAGCCACGAAATCAATGTCATAAGACCAGTAGCAGCAAAATGAGTGGATTCAGGTACGATGATTCTAAGTGAAAGAAGTCACACAGAAAAAGAAACTTATCATAAGATATCACTTAGGAAGATCCTGTAAACATGGCTACACATGAACTGAGTTAGGCAAGAGAACAGAGTCTCACATTTAGAAAACACTCTTATGCCTGCTTAAGGGGGAAGGAGAGGTGGGGTGATGCATCAAACCAGAGTTTGATATAAGCACAGGTACCGTTCCAAAAACCAACTATGGAATAGACAAGACCTCCACCTTCCTCAGTGAAAGGGACTCAAAACCCCATATTTCCCGCAGAGGAATAGATCTGACTAGTAAGAATCTTAAAACCTATGTATTGATATGTCTCCGTAAGGGAATCAAGTGTGTCTAGACTGGCATAAACAGGGCAGCGAGAATCAGCTCAAACCCACTCTAAAAAGGAATTTCAAAAACAGAACAAAGAAACAGGGAAATTCTTCACAATTCCTTCAGGGTCGCTGATGCAACCTGGAATGACCCTATCTACAATGACAGCTGGATATGGCATAAGGCTGGACACTTGGGACTGAGAGGATTGGTGAGTTTGGGTGAGCAAATGCAGACCCTTTAAAGCAATAATGCATGGCACCCATTCCATGGGTCCCAGCTCTCCAGGTTGAAGGGAATATTACTACAGCTATAACGTGTACGGGAAACCTAGAGAATGGACACACTGTGAATACGAAAGGTTTCTAAAACTCAACGAAGAGCCCCTCTCCTGGTGCTCCGGTTTGACTTTCCAACTGCTTTCCTATCAATCTCCCAACTTGGAGAGACAGCCCCTTTAAGCTCCTGTTTCACACAGGTTGCCAATTTGGCAGAGGATGAAAGGGAAGAGGGAGAACCAATGAGAGAGTAGCTGTTATGCATTTGGATGGGCACATGTCACTCTAAATTCCCGGCAGGAAGAAGAAATTAACCAAAGTCTCAGCCACCCACCGGGAACCAGTATAGGTCCTGAACCAAAAGTTTGGACTTGCGTTCAGCTCACAAGAAACGAGTTGAAAAATGGAGCTCAGGGGCACAGCAATTCACAAACTGGCAGAGTAATCAAAGCCAACTATCGTCCAAAAATCTGTTGAGGGAAGGCAACGAGGCGAACTTGAAAGCGAGGCAGTATAGCAGGAAACAGATTTCAAGAGGTACGTTGGAATCGCCTGTAAAGCACAGGAAGAGGGGCACAACTTCGACAATGATGCACTTGGCCAAAAAGGGCGTATGCGTTTTCTCCTGAATATATTCAGGAGAAAACGCATACGCCCTTTTTGGCCAAGCAAGCAAGCGGGCAATGCAAATCTGCACTACAAAGAAGTATCACTTCCCACCGGTCAAAAGGGACATCCAGAAAATGTGTAAAAACCAGAAAGGCAAGACAGGCCCTGGAGAACAGGGAGCCTTGTTATGCTGATGGGCGGGATGTAAGTTGCCAACTGCCTCACTGGAGGAGTGCATTGTGTTCCCTAAAACAAGTAAACAACAGAGCTACAGAGCCAAGGGCACTTCCAGTCTAGGGAATATACCTTGGGAAAACTGAAAATCCATAACACAGAGCCACCCCCAAATTGAGGGCTGCACTGCTTACAAGAACCTCAACCTGGGTACACCTAAAATATCCCAGGAAGTATAAAAATGGTTCCAAACATTGTGGAACTTACATACGATGGAATATCCCTCAGCCACGAAATCAATGTCATAAGACCAGTAGCAGCAAAATGAGTGGATTCAGGTACGATGATTCTAAGTGAAAGAAGTCACACAGGAAAAGAAACTTATCATAAGATTTCACTTAGGAAGATCCTGTAAACATGGCTACACATGAACTGAGTTAGGCAAGAGAACAGAGTCTCACATTTAGAAAACACTCTTATGCCTGCTTAAGGGGGAAGGAGAGGTGGGGTGATGCATCAAACCAGAGTTTGATATAAGCACAGGTACCGTTCCAAAAACCAACTATGGAATAGACAAGACCTCCACCTTCCTCAGTGAAAGGGACTCAAAACCCCATATTTCCCGCAGAGGAATAGATCTGACTAGTAAGAATCTTAAAACCTATGTATTGATATGTCTCCGTAAGGGAATCAAGTGTGTCTAGACTGGCATAAACATGGCAGCGAGAATCAGCTCAAACCCACTCTAAACAGGAATTTCAAAAACAGAACAAAGAAACAGGGTAATTCTTCACAATTCCTTCAGGGTCGCTGATGCAACCTGGAATGACCCTATCTACAATGACAGCTGGATGTGGCATAAGGCTGGACACTTGGTACTGAGAGGATTGGTGAGATTGGGTGAGCAAATGCAGACCCTTTAAAGCAATAATGCATGGCCCCATTCCATGGGTCCCAGCTCTCCAGGTTGAAGGGAATATTACTACAGCTATAACGTGTACGGGAAACCTAGAGAATGGACACACTGTGAATACGAAAGGTTTCTAAAACTCAACGAAGAGCCCCTCTCCTGGTGCTCCGGTTTGACTTTCCAACTGCTTTCCTATCAATCTCCCAAATTGGAGAGACAGACCCTTTAAGCTCCTGGTTCGCACAGGTTGCCAATTTGGCAGAGGATGAAAGGGAAGAGGGAGAACCAATGAGAGAGTAGCTGTTAGGCATTTGGATGGGCACATGTCACTCTAATTTCCCGGCAGGAAGAAGAATTAACCAAAGTCTCAGCCACCCACCGGGAACCAGTATAGGTCCTGAACCAAAAGTTTGGACTTGCGTTCAGCTCACAAAAAACGAGTTGAAAAATGGAGCTCAGGGGCACAGCAATTCACAAACTGGCAGAGTAATCAAGGCCAACTATCGTCCAAAAATCTGTTGAGGGAAGGCAACGAGGCGGACTTGAAAGCGAGGCAGAATAGCAGGAAACAGATTTCAAGAGGTACGTTGGAATCGCCTGTAAAGCACAGGAAGAGGGGCACAACTTCGACAATGATGCACTTGGCCAAAGAGGGCGTATGCGTTTTCTCCTGAATATATTCAGGAGAAAACGCATACGCCCTCTTTGGCCAAGCAAGCAAGCGGGCAATGCAAATCTGCACTACAAAGAAGTATCACTTCCCACCGGTCAAAAGGGACATCCACAAAATGTGTAAAAACCAGAAAGGCAAGACAGGCCCTGGAGAACAGGGAGCCTTGTTATGCTGATGGGCGGGATGTAAGTTGCCAACTGCCTCACTGGAGAAGTGCATTGTGTTCCCTAAAACACGTAAACAACAGAGCTACAGAGCCAAGGGCACTTCCAGTCTAGGGAATATACCTTGGGAAAACTGAAAATCCATAAGACAGAGCCACCCCAAATTGAGGGCTGCACTGCTTACAAGAAGCTCAACCTGGGTACACCTGAAATATCCCAGGAAATATAAAAATGGTTCCAAACATTGTGGAACTTACGTACGATGGAATATCCCTCAGCCACGAAATCAATGACATAAGACCAGTAGCAGCAAAATGAGTGGATTCAGGTACGATGATTCTAAGTGAAAGAAGTCACACAGGAAAAGAAACTTATCATAAGATATCACTTAGGAAGATCCTGTAAACATGGCTACACATGAACTGAGTTAGGCAAGAGAACAGAGTCTCACATTTAGAAAACACTCTTATGCCTGCTTAAGGGGGAAGGAGAGGTTGGGTGATGCATCAAACCAGAGTTTGATATAAGCACAGGTACCGTTCCAAAAACCAACTATGGAATAGACAAGACCTCCACCTTCCTCAGTGAAAGGGACTCAAAACCCCATATTTCCCACAGAGGAATAGATCTGACTAGTAAGAATCTTAAAACCTATGTATTGATATGTCTCCGTAAGGGAATCAAGTGTGTCTAGACTGGCATAAACATGGCAGCGAGAATCAGCTCAAACCCACTCTAAACAGGAATTTCAAAAACAGAACAAAGAAACAGGGTAATTCTTCACAATTCCTTCAGGGTCGCTGATGCAACCTGGAATGACCCTATCTACAATGACAGCTGGATGTGGCATAAGGCTGGACACGTGGGACTGAGAGGATTGGTGAGATTGGGTGAGCAAATGCAGACCCTTTAAAGCAATAATGCATGGCACCCATTCCATGGGTCCCACCTCTCCAGGTTGAAGGGAATATTACTACAGCTATAACGTGTACGGGAAACCTAGAGAATGGACACACTGTGAATACGAAAGGTTTCTAAAACTCAACGAAGAGCCCCTCTCCTGGTGCTCCGGTTTGACTTTCCAACTGCTTTCCTATCAATCTCCCAACTTGGAGAGACAGCCCCTTTAAGCTCCTGGTTCGCACAAGTTGCCAATTTGGCAGAGGATGAAAGGGAAGAGGGAGAACCAATGAGAGAGTAGCTGTTAGGCATTTGGATGGGCACATGTCACTCTAATTTCCCGGCAGGAAGAAGAATTAACCAAAGTCTCAGCCACCCACCGGGAACCAGTATAGGTCCTGAACCAAAAGTTTGGACTTGCGTTCAGCTCACAAGAAACGAGTTGAAAAATGGAGCTCAGGGGCACAGCAATTCACAAACTGGCAGAGTAATCAAGGCCAACTATCGTCCAAAAATCTGTTGAGGGAAGGCAACGAGGCGGACTTGAAAGCGAGGCAGAATAGCAGGAAACAGATTTCAAGAGGTACGTTGGAATCGCCTGTAAAGCACAGGAAGAGGGGCACAACTTCGACAATGATGCACTTGGTCAAAAAGGGCGTATGCGTTTTCTCCTGAATATATTCAGGAGAAAACGCATACGCCCTTTTTGGCCAAGCAAGCAAGCGGGCAATGCAAATCTGCACTACAAAGAAGTATCACTTCCCACCGGTCAAAAGGGACATCCACAAAATGTGTAAAAACCAGAAAGGCAAGACAGGCCCTGGAGAACAGGGAGCCTTGTTATGCTGATGGGCGGGATGTAAGTTGCCAACTGCCTCACTGGAGGAGTGCATTGTGTTCCCTAAAACAAGTAAACAACAGAGCTACAGAGCCAAGGGCACTTCCAGTCTAGGGAATATACCTTGGGAAAACTGAAAATCCATAACACAGAGCCACCCCCAAATTGAGGGCTGCACTGCTTACAAGAACCTCAACCTGGGTACACCTGAAATATCCCAGGAAATATAAAAATGGTTCCAAACATTGTGGAACTTACGTACGACGGAATATCCCTCAGCCACGAAATCAATGTCATAAGACCAGTAGCAGCAAAATGAGTGGATTCAGGTACGATGATTCTAAGTGAAAGAAGTCACACAGAAAAAGAAACTTATCATAAGATATCACTTAGGAAGATCCTGTAAACATGGCTACACATGAACTGAGTTAGGCAAGAGAACAGAGTCTCACATTTAGAAAACACTCTTATGCCTGCTTAAGGGGGAAGGAGAGGTGGGGTGATGCATCAAACCAGAGTTTGATATAAGCACAGGTACCGTTCCAAAAACCAACTATGGAATAGACAAGACCTCCACCTTCCTCAGTGAAAGGGACTCAAAACCCCATATTTCCCGCAGAGGAATAGATCTGACTAGTAAGAATCTTAAAACCTATGTATTGATATGTCTCCGTAAGGGAATCAAGTGTGTCTAGACTGGCATAAACAGGGCAGCGAGAATCAGCTCAAACCCACTCTAAAAAGGAATTTCAAAAACAGAACAAAGAAACAGGGAAATTCTTCACAATTCCTTCAGGGTCGCTGATGCAACCTGGAATGACCCTATCTACAATGACAGCTGGATATGGCATAAGGCTGGACACTTGGGACTGAGAGGATTGGTGAGTTTGGGTGAGCAAATGCAGACCCTTTAAAGCAATAATGCATGGCACCCATTCCATGGGTCCCAGCTCTCCAGGTTGAAGGGAATATTACTACAGCTATAACGTGTACGGGAAACCTAGAGAATGGACACACTGTGAATACGAAAGGTTTCTAAAACTCAACGAAGAGCCCCTCTCCTGGTGCTCCGGTTTGACTTTCCAACTGCTTTCCTATCAATCTCCCAACTTGGAGAGACAGCCCCTTTAAGCTCCTGTTTCACACAGGTTGCCAATTTGGCAGAGGATGAAAGGGAAGAGGGAGAACCAATGAGAGAGTAGCTGTTATGCATTTGGATGGGCACATGTCACTCTAAATTCCCGGCAGGAAGAAGAAATTAACCAAAGTCTCAGCCACCCACCGGGAACCAGTATAGGTCCTGAATCAAAAGTTTGGACTTGCGTTCAGCTCAGAAGAAACGAGTTGAAAAATGGAGCTCAGGGGCACAGCAATTCACAAACTGGCAGAGTAATCAAAGCCAACTATCGTCCAAAAATCTGTTGAGGGAAGGCAACGAGGCGAACTTGAAAGCGAGGCAGTATAGCAGGAAACAGATTTCAAGAGGTACGTTGGAATCGCCTGTAAAGCACAGGAAGAGGGGCACAACTTCGACAATGATGCACTTGGCCAAAAAGGGCGTATGCGTTTTCTCCTGAATATATTCAGGAGAAAACGCATACGCCCTTTTTGGCCAAGCAAGCAAGCGGGCAATGCAAATCTGCACTACAAAGAAGTATCACTTCCCACCGGTCAAAAGGGACATCCAGAAAATGTGTAAAAACCAGAAAGGCAAGACAGGCCCTGGAGAACAGGGAGCCTTGTTATGCTGATGGGCGGGATGTAAGTTGCCAACTGCCTCACTGGAGGAGTGCATTGTGTTCCCTAAAACAAGTAAACAACAGAGCTACAGAGCCAAGGGCACTTCCAGTCTAGGGAATATACCTTGGGAAAACTGAAAATCCATAACACAGAGCCACCCCCAAATTGAGGGCTGCACTGCTTACAAGAACCTCAACCTGGGTACACCTGAAATATCCCAGGAAATATAAAAATGGTTCCAAACATTGTGGAACTTACGTACGACGGAATATCCCTCAGCCACGAAATCAATGTCATAAGACCAGTAGCAGCAAAATGAGTGGATTCAGGTACGATGATTCTAAGTGAAAGAAGTCACACAGAAAAAGAAACTTATCATAAGATATCACTTAGGAAGATCCTGTAAACATGGCTACACATGAACTGAGTTAGGCAAGAGAACAGAGTCTCACATTTAGAAAACACTCTTATGCCTGCTTAAGGGGGAAGGAGAGGTGGGGTGATGCATCAAACCAGAGTTTGATATAAGCACAGGTACCGTTCCAAAAACCAACTATGGAATAGACAAGACCTCCACCTTCCTCAGTGAAAGGGACTCAAAACCCCATATTTCCCGCAGAGGAATAGATCTGACTAGTAAGAATCTTAAAACCTATGTATTGATATGTCTCCGTAAGGGAATCAAGTGTGTCTAGACTGGCATAAACAGGGCAGCGAGAATCAGCTCAAACCCACTCTAAAAAGGAATTTCAAAAACAGAACAAAGAAACAGGGAAATTCTTCACAATTCCTTCAGGGTCGCTGATGCAACCTGGAATGACCCTATCTACAATGACAGCTGGATATGGCATAAGGCTGGACACTTGGGACTGAGAGGATTGGTGAGTTTGGGTGAGCAAATGCAGACCCTTTAAAGCAATAATGCATGGCACCCATTCCATGGGTCCCAGCTCTCCAGGTTGAAGGGAATATTACTACAGCTATAACGTGTACGGGAAACCTAGAGAATGGACACACTGTGAATACGAAAGGTTTCTAAAACTCAACGAAGAGCCCCTCTCCTGGTGCTCCGGTTTGACTTTCCAACTGCTTTCCTATCAATCTCCCAACTTGGAGAGACAGCCCCTTTAAGCTCCTGTTTCACACAGGTTGCCAATTTGGCAGAGGATGAAAGGGAAGAGGGAGAACCAATGAGAGAGTAGCTGTTATGCATTTGGATGGGCACATGTCACTCTAAATTCCCGGCAGGAAGAAGAAATTAACCAAAGTCTCAGCCACCCACCGGGAACCAGTATAGGTCCTGAATCAAAAGTTTGGACTTGCGTTCAGCTCAGAAGAAACGAGTTGAAAAATGGAGCTCAGGGGCACAGCAATTCACAAACTGGCAGAGTAATCAAAGCCAACTATCGTCCAAAAATCTGTTGAGGGAAGGCAACGAGGCGAACTTGAAAGCGAGGCAGTATAGCAGGAAACAGATTTCAAGAGGTACGTTGGAATCGCCTGTAAAGCACAGGAAGAGGGGCACAACTTCGACAATGATGCACTTGGCCAAAAAGGGCGTATGCGTTTTCTCCTGAATATATTCAGGAGAAAACGCATACGCCCTTTTTGGCCAAGCAAGCAAGCGGGCAATGCAAATCTGCACTACAAAGAAGTATCACTTCCCACCGGTCAAAAGGGACATCCAGAAAATGTGTAAAAACCAGAAAGGCAAGACAGGCCCTGGAGAACAGGGAGCCTTGTTATGCTGATGGGCGGGATGTAAGTTGCCAACTGCCTCACTGGAGGAGTGCATTGTGTTCCCTAAAACAAGTAAACAACAGAGCTACAGAGCCAAGGGCACTTCCAGTCTAGGGAATATACCTTGGGAAAACTGAAAATCCATAACACAGAGCCACCCCCAAATTGAGGGCTGCACTGCTTACAAGAACCTCAACCTGGGTACACCTAAAATATCCCAGGAAGTATAAAAATGGTTCCAAACATTGTGGAACTTACATACGATGGAATATCCCTCAGCCACGAAATCAATGTCATAAGACCAGTAGCAGCAAAATGAGTGGATTCAGGTACGATGATTCTAAGTGAAAGAAGTCACACAGGAAAAGAAACTTATCATAAGATTTCACTTAGGAAGATCCTGTAAACATGGCTACACATGAACTGAGTTAGGCAAGAGAACAGAGTCTCACATTTAGAAAACACTCTTATGCCTGCTTAAGGGGGAAGGAGAGGTGGGGTGATGCATCAAACCAGAGTTTGATATAAGCACAGGTACCGTTCCAAAAACCAACTATGGAATAGACAAGACCTCCACCTTCCTCAGTGAAAGGGACTCAAAACCCCATATTTCCCGCAGAGGAATAGATCTGACTAGTAAGAATCTTAAAACCTATGTATTGATATGTCTCCGTAAGGGAATCAAGTGTGTCTAGACTGGCATAAACATGGCAGCGAGAATCAGCTCAAACCCACTCTAAACAGGAATTTCAAAAACAGAACAAAGAAACAGGGTAATTCTTCACAATTCCTTCAGGGTCGCTGATGCAACCTGGAATGACCCTATCTACAATGACAGCTGGATGTGGCATAAGGCTGGACACTTGGTACTGAGAGGATTGGTGAGATTGGGTGAGCAAATGCAGACCCTTTAAAGCAATAATGCATGGCCCCATTCCATGGGTCCCAGCTCTCCAGGTTGAAGGGAATATTACTACAGCTATAACGTGTACGGGAAACCTAGAGAATGGACACACTGTGAATACGAAAGGTTTCTAAAACTCAACGAAGAGCCCCTCTCCTGGTGCTCCGGTTTGACTTTCCAACTGCTTTCCTATCAATCTCCCAAATTGGAGAGACAGACCCTTTAAGCTCCTGGTTCGCACAGGTTGCCAATTTGGCAGAGGATGAAAGGGAAGAGGGAGAACCAATGAGAGAGTAGCTGTTAGGCATTTGGATGGGCACATGTCACTCTAATTTCCCGGCAGGAAGAAGAATTAACCAAAGTCTCAGCCACCCACCGGGAACCAGTATAGGTCCTGAACCAAAAGTTTGGACTTGCGTTCAGCTCACAAAAAACGAGTTGAAAAATGGAGCTCAGGGGCACAGCAATTCACAAACTGGCAGAGTAATCAAGGCCAACTATCGTCCAAAAATCTGTTCAGGGAAGGCAACGAGGCGGACTTGAAAGCGAGGCAGAATAGCAGGAAACAGATTTCAAGAGGTACGTTGGAATCGCCTGTAAAGCACAGGAAGAGGGGCACAACTTCGACAATGATGCACTTGGCCAAAAAGGGCGTATGCGTTTTCTCCTGAATATATTCAGGAGAAAACGCATACGCCCTTTTTGGCCAAGCAAGCAAGCGGGCAATGCAAATCTGCACTACAAAGAAGTATCACTTCCCACCGGTCAAAAGGGACATCCACAAAATGTGTAAAAACCAGAAAGGCAAGACAGGCCCTGGAGAACAGGGAGCCTTGTTATGCTGATGGGCGGGATGTAAGTTGCCAACTGCCTCACTGGAGGAGTGCATTGTGTTCCCTAAAACAAGTAAACAACAGAGCTACAGAGCCAAGGGCACTTCCAGTCTAGGGAATATACCTTGGGAAAACTGAAAATCCATAAGACAGAGCCACCCCCAAATTGAGGGCTGCACTGCTTACAAGAACCTCAACCTGGGTACACCTGAAATATCCCAGGAAATATAAAAATGGTTCCAAACATTGTGGAACTTACGTACGATGGAATATCCCTCAGCCACGAAATCAATGTCATAAGACCAGTAGCAGCAAAATGAGTGGATTCAGGTACGATGATTCTAAGTGACAGAAGTCACACAGGAAAAGAAACTTATCATAAGATATCACTTAGGAAGATCCTGTAAACATGGCTACACATGAACTGAGTTAGGCAAGAGAACAGAGTCTCTCATTTAGAAAACACTCTTATGCCTGCTTAAGGGGGAAGGAGAGGTGGGGTGATGCATCAAACCAGAGTTTGATATAAGCACAGGTACCGTTCCAAAAACCAACTATGGAATAGACAAGACCTACACCTTCCTCAGTGAAAGGGACTCAAAACCCCATATTTCCCGCAGAGGAATAGATCTGACTAGTAATAATCTTAAAACCTATGTATTGATATGTCTCCGTAAGGGAATCAAGTGTGTCTAGACTGGCATAAACAGGGCAGCGAGAATCAGCTCAAACCCACTCTAAAAAGGAATTTCAAAAACAGAACAAAGAAACAGGGAAATTCTTCACAATTCCTTCAGGGTCGCTGATGCAACCTGGAATGACCCTATCTACAATGACAGCTGGATATGGCATAAGGCTGGACACTTGGGACTGAGAGGATTGGTGAGATTGGGTGAGCAAATGCAGACCCTTTAAAGCAATAATGCATGGCACCCATTCCATGGGTCCCAGCTCTCCAGGTTGAAGGGAATATTACTACAGCTATAACGTGTACGGGAAACCTAGAGAATGGACACACTGTGAATACGAAAGGTTTCTAAAACTCAACGAAGAGCCCCTCTCCTGGTGCTCCGGTTTGACTTTCCAACTGCTTTCCTATCAATCTCCCAACTTGGAGAGACAGCCCCTTTAAGCTCCTGTTTCGCACAGGTTGCCAATTTGGCAGAGGATGAAAGGGAAGAGGGAGAACCAATGAGAGAGTAGCTGTTAGGCATTTGGATGGGCACATGTCACTCTAATTTCCCGGCAGGAAGAAGAAATTAACCAAAGTCTCAGCCACCCAACGGGAACCAGGATAGGTCCTGAACCAAAAGTTTGGACTTGTGTTCAGCTCACAAGAAACGAGTTGAAATATGGAGCTCAGGGGCACAGCAATTCACAAACTGGCAGAGTAATCAAAGCCAACTATCGTCCAAAAATCTGTTGAGGGAAGGCAACGAGGCGGACTTGAAAGCGAGGCAGAATAGCAGGAAACAGATTTCACGAGGTACGTTGGAATCGCCTGTAAAGCACAGGAAGAGGGGCACAACTTCGACAATGATGCACTTGGCCAAAAAGGGCGTATGCGTGTTCTCCTGAATATATTCAGGAGAAAACGCATACGTCCGTTTTGGCCAAGCAAGCAAGCGGGCAATGCAAATCTGCACTACAAAGAAGTATCACTTCCCACCGGTCAAAAGGGACATCCACAAAATGTGTAAAAACCAGAAAGGCAAGACAGGCCCTGGAGAACAGGGAGCCTTGTTATGCTGATGGGCGGGATGTAAGTTGCCAACTGCCTCACTGGAGGAGTGCACTGTGTTCCCTAAAACAAGTAAACAACAGAGCTACAGAGCCAAGGGCACTTCCACTCTAGGGAATATACCTTGGGAAAACTGAAAATCCATAAAACAGTGCCACCCCCAAATTGAGGGCTGCACTGCTTACAAGAACCTCAACCTGGGTACACCTGAAATATCCCAGGAAATATAAAAATGGTTCCAAACATTGTGGAACTTACGTACGATGGAATATCCCTCAGCCACGAAATCAATGTCATAAGACCAGTAGCAGCAAAATGAGTGGATTCAGGTACGATGATTCTAAGTGAAAGAAGTCACACAGGAAAAGAAACTTATCATAAGATATCACTTAGGAAGATCCTGTAAACATGGCTACACATGAACTGAGTTAGGCAAGAGAACAGAGTCTCACATTTAGAAAACACTCTTATGCCTGCTTAAGGGGGAAGGAGAGGTGGGGTGATGCATCAAACCAGAGTTTGATATAAGCACAGGTACCGTTCCAAAATCCAACTATGGAATAGACAAGACCTACACCTTCCTCAGTGAAAGGGACTCAAAACCCCATATTTCCCACAGAGGAATAGATCTGACTAGTAAGAATCTTAAAACCTATGTATTGATATGTCTCAGTAAGGGAATCAAGTGTGTCTAGACTGGCATAAACAAGGCAGCGAGAATCAGCTCAAACCCACTCTAAAAAGGAATTTCAAAAACAGAACAAAGAAACAGGGAAATTCTTTACAATTCCTTCAGGGTCTCTGATGCAACCTGGAATGACCCTATCTACAATGACAGCTGGATGTGGCATGAGGCTGGACACTTGGGACTGAGAGGATTGGTGAGATTGGGTGAGCAAATGCAGACCCTTTAAAGCAATAATGCATGGCACCCATTCCATGGGTCCCAGCTCTCCAGGTTGAAGGGAATATTACTACAGCTATAACGTGTACGGGAAACCTAGAGAATGGACACACTGTGAATACGAAAGGTTTCTAAAACTCAACGAAGAGCCCCTCTCCTGGTGCTCCGGTTTGACTTTCCAACTGCTTTCCTATCAATCTCCCAACTTGGAAAGACAGCCCCTTTAAGCTCCTGGTTCGCACAGGTTGCCAATTTGGCAGGGGATGAAAGGGAAGAGGGAGAACCAATGAGAGAGTAGCTGTTAGGCATTTGGATGGGCACATGTCACTCTAATTTCCCGGCAGGAAGAAGAATTAACCAAAGTCTCAGCCACCCACCGGGAACCAGTATAGGTCCTGAACCAAAAGTTTGGACTTGCGTTCAGCTCACAAGAAACGAGTTGAAAAATGGAGCTCAGGGGCACAGCAATTCACAAACTGGCAGAGTAATCAAAGCCAACTATCGTCCAAAAATCTGTTGAGGGAAGGCAACGAGGCGGACTTGAAAGCGAGGCAGAATAGCAGGAAACAGATTTCACGAGGTACGTTGGAATCGCCTGTAAAGCACAGGAAGAGGGGCACAACTTCGACAATGAGGCACTTGGCCAAAAAGGGCGTATGCGTTTTCTCCTGAATATATTCAGGAGAAAACGCATACGCCCTTTTTGGCCAAGCAAGCAAGCGGGCAATGCAAATCTGCACTACAAAGAAGTATCACTTCCCACCGGTCAAAAGGGACATCCACAAAATGTGTAAAAACCAGAAAGGCAAGACAGGCCCTGGAGAACAGGGAGCCTTGTTATGCTGATGGGCGGGATGTAAGTTGCCAACTGCCTCACTGGAGGAGTGCATTGTGTTCCCTAAAACAAGTAAACAACAGAGCTACAGAGCCAAGGGCACTTCCAGTCTAGGGAATATACCTTGGGAAAACTGAAAATCCATAACACAGAGCCACCCCCAAATTGAGGGCTGCACTGCTTACAAGAACCTCAACCTGGGTACACCTGAAATATCCCAGGAAATATAAAAATGGTTCCAAACATTGTGGAACTTACGTACGATGGAATATCCCTCAGCCACGAAATCAATGTCATAAGACCAGTAGCAGCAAAATGAGTGGATTCAGGTACGATGATTCTAAGTGAAAGAAGTCACACAGGAAAAGAAACGTATCATAAGATATCACTTAGGAAGATCCTGTAAACATGGCTACACATGAACTGAGTTAGGCAAGAGAACAGAGTCTCACATTTAGAAAACACTCTTATGCCTGCTTAAGGGGGAAGGAGAGGTGGGAGGATGCATCAAACCAGAGTTTGATATAAGCACAGGTACCGTTCCAAAAACCAACTATGGAATAGACAAGACCTACAACTTCCTCAGTGAAAGGGACTCAAAACCCCATATTTCCCGCAGAGGAATAGATCTGACTAGTAAGAATGTTAAAACCTATGTATTGATATGTCTCCGTAAGGGAATCAAGTGTGTCTAGACTGGCATAAACAAGGCAGCGAGAATCAGCTCAAACCCACTCTAAACAGGAATTTCAAAAACAGAACAAAGAAACAGGGTAATTCTTCACAATTCCTTCAGGGTCTCTGATGCAACCTGGAATGACCCTATCTACAATGACAGCTGGATGTGGCATGAGGCTGGACACTTGGGACTGAGAGGATTGGTGAGATTGGGTGAGCAAATGCAGACCCTTTAAAGCAATAATGCATGGCACCCATTCCATGGGTCCCAGCTCTCCAGGTTGAAGGGAATATTACTACAGCTATAACGTGTACGGGAAACCTAGAGAATGGACACACTGTGATTACGAAAGGTTTCTAAAACTCAACGAAGAGCCCCTCTCCTGGTGCTCAGGTTTGACTTTCCACCTGCTTTCCTATCAATCTCCCAACTTGGAGAGACAACCCCTTTAAGCTCCTGTTTCGCACAGGTTGCCAATTTGGCAGAGGATGAAAGGGAAGAGGGAGAACCAATGAGAGAGTAGCTGTTAGGCATTTGGATGGGCACATGTCACTCTAATTTCCCGGCAGGAAGAAGAATTAACCAAAGTCTCAGCCACCCACCAGGAACCAGTATAGGTCCTGAATCAAAAGTTTGGACTTGCGTTCAGCTCAGAAGAAACGAGTTGAAAAATGGAGCTCAGGGGCACAGCAATTCACAAACTGGCAGAGTAATCAAAGCCAACTATCGTCCAAAAATCTGTTGAGGGAAGGCAACGAGGCGGACTTGAAAGCGAGGCAGAATAGCAGGAAACAGATTTCACGAGGTACGTTGGAATCGCCTGTAAAGCACAGGACGAGGGGCACAACTTCGACAATGATGCACTTGGCCAAAAAGGGCGTATGCGTTTTCTCCTGAATATATTCAGGAGAAAACGCATACGCCCTTTTTGGCCAAGCAAGCAAGCGGGCAATGCAAATCTGCACTACAAAGAAGTATCACTTCCCACCGGTCAAAAGGGACATCCACAAAATGTGTAAAAACCAGAAAGGCAAGACAGGCCCTGGAGAACAGGGAGCCTTGTTATGCTGATGGGCGGGATGTAAGTTGCCAACTGCCTCACTGGAGGAGTGCATTGTGTTCCCTAAAACAAGTAAACAACAGAGCTACAGAGCCAAGGGCACTTCCAGTCTAGGGAATATACCTTGGGAAAACTGAAAATCCATAACACAGAGCCACCCCCAAATTGAGGGCTGCACTGCTTACAAGAACCTCAACCTGGGTACACCTGAAATATCCCAGGAAATATAAAAATGGTTCCAAACATTGTGGAACTTACGTACGATGGAATATCCCTCAGCCATGAAATCAATGTCATAAGACCAGTAGCAGCAAAATGAGTGGATTCAGGTACGATGATTCTAAGTGAAAGAAGTCACACAGAAAAAGAAACGTATCATAAGATATCACTTAGGAAGATCCTGTAAACATGGCTACACATGAACTGAGTTAGGCAAGAGAACAGAGTCTCACATTTAGGAAACACTCTTATGCCTGCTTAAGGGGGAAGGAGAGGTGGGGTGATGCATCAAACCAGAGTTTGATATAAGCACAGGTACCGTTCCAAAAACCAACTATGGAATAGACAAGACCTCCACCTTCCTCAGTGAAAGGGACTCAAAACCCCATATTTCCCGCAGAGGAATAGATCTGACTAGTAAGAATCTTAAAACCTATGTATTGATATGTCTCCGTAAGGGAATCAAGTGTGTCTAGACTGGCATAAACAGGGCAGCGAGAATCAGCTCAAACCCACTCTAAACAGGAATTTCAAAAACAGAACAAAGAAACAGGGTAATTCTTCACAATTCCTTCAGGGTCTCTGATGCAACCTGGAATGACCCTATCTACAATGACAGCTGGATGTGGCATGAGGCTGGACACTTGGGACTGAGAGGATTGGTGAGATTGGGTGAGCAAATGCAGACCCTTTAAAGCAATAATGCATGGCACCCATTCCATGGGTCCCAGCTCTCCAGGTTGAAGGGAATATTACTACAGCTATAACGTGTACGGGAAACCTAGAGAATGGACACACTGTGAATACGAAAGGTTTCTAAAACTCAACGAAGAGCCCCTCTCCTGGTGCTCCGGTTTGACTTTCCAACTGCTTTCCTATCAATCTCCCAACTTGGAGAGACAGCCCCTTTAAGCTCCTGTTTCGCACAGGTTGCCAATTTGGCAGAGGATGAAAGGGAAGAGGGAGAACCAATGAGAGAGTAGCTGTTAGGCATTTGGATGGGCACATGTCACTCTAATTTCCCGGCAGGAAGAAGAATTAACCAAAGTCTCAGCCACCCACCGGGAACCAGTATAGGTCCTGAACCAAAAGTTTGGACTTGCGTTCAGCTCAGAAGTAACGAGTTGAAACATGGAGCTCAGGGGCACAGCAATTCACAAACTGGCAGAGTAATCAAGGCCAACTATCGTCCAAAAATCTGTGAAGGGAAGGCAACGAGGCAGACTTGAAAGCGAGGCAGAATAGCAGGAAACAGATTTCAAGAGGTACGTTGGAATCGCCTGTAAAGCACAGGAAGAGGGGCACAACTTCGACAATGATGCACTTGGCCAAAAAGGGCGTATGCGTTTTCTCCTGAATATATTCAGGAGAAAACGCATACGCCCTTTTTGGCCAAGCAAGCAAGCGGGCAATGCAAATCTGCACTACAAAGAAGTATCACTTCCCACCGGTCAAAAGGGACATCCACAAAATGTGTAAAAACCAGAAAGGCAAGACAGGTCCTGGAGAACAGGGAGCCTTGTTATGCTGATGGGCGGGATGTAAGTTGCCAACTGCCTCACTGGAGGAGTGCATTGTGTTCCCTAAAACAAGTAAACAACAGAGCTACAGAGCCAAGGGCACTTCCAGTCTAGGGAATATACCTTGGGAAAACTGAAAATCCATAAGACAGAGCCACCCCCAAATTGAGGGCTGCACTGCTTACAAGAACCTCAACCTGGGTACACCTGAAATATCCCAGGAAATATAAAAATGGTTCCAAACATTGTGGAACTTACGTACGATGGAATATCCCTCAGCCACGAAATCAATGTCATAAGACCAGTAGCAGCAAAATGAGTGGATTCAGGTACGATGATTCTAAGTGACAGAAGTCACACAGGAAAAGAAACTTATCATAAGATATCACTTAGGAAGATCCTGTAAACATGGCTACACATGAACTGAGTTAGGCAAGAGAACAGAGTCTCTCATTTAGAAAACACTCTTATGCCTGCTTAAGGGGGAAGGAGAGGTGGGGTGATGCATCAAACCAGAGTTTGATATAAGCACAGGTACCGTTCCAAAAACCAACTATGGAATAGACAAGACCTACACCTTCCTCAGTGAAAGGGACTCAAAACCCCATATTTCCCGCAGAGGAATAGATCTGACTAGTAATAATCTTAAAACCTATGTATTGATATGTCTCCGTAAGGGAATCAAGTGTGTCTAGACTGGCATAAACAGGGCAGCGAGAATCAGCTCAAACCCACTCTAAAAAGGAATTTCAAAAACAGAACAAAGAAACAGGGAAATTCTTCACAATTCCTTCAGGGTCGCTGATGCAACCTGGAATGACCCTATCTACAATGACAGCTGGATATGGCATAAGGCTGGACACTTGGGACTGAGAGGATTGGTGAGATTGGGTGAGCAAATGCAGACCCTTTAAAGCAATAATGCATGGCACCCATTCCATGGGTCCCAGCTCTCCAGGTTGAAGGGAATATTACTACAGCTATAACGTGTACGGGAAACCTAGAGAATGGACACACTGTGAATACGAAAGGTTTCTAAAACTCAACGAAGAGCCCCTCTCCTGGTGCTCCGGTTTGACTTTCCAACTGCTTTCCTATCAATCTCCCAACTTGGAGAGACAGCCCCTTTAAGCTCCTGTTTCGCACAGGTTGCCAATTTGGCAGAGGATGAAAGGGAAGAGGGAGAACCAATGAGAGAGTAGCTGTTAGGCATTTGGATGGGCACATGTCACTCTAATTTCCCGGCAGGAAGAAGAAATTAACCAAAGTCTCAGCCACCCAACGGGAACCAGGATAGGTCCTGAACCAAAAGTTTGGACTTGTGTTCAGCTCACAAGAAACGAGTTGAAATATGGAGCTCAGGGGCACAGCAATTCACAAACTGGCAGAGTAATCAAAGCCAACTATCGTCCAAAAATCTGTTGAGGGAAGGCAACGAGGCGGACTTGAAAGCGAGGCAGAATAGCAGGAAACAGATTTCACGAGGTACGTTGGAATCGCCTGTAAAGCACAGGAAGAGGGGCACAACTTCGACAATGATGCACTTGGCCAAAAAGGGCGTATGCGTGTTCTCCTGAATATATTCAGGAGAAAACGCATACGTCCGTTTTGGCCAAGCAAGCAAGCGGGCAATGCAAATCTGCACTACAAAGAAGTATCACTTCCCAGCGGTCAAAAGGGACATCCACAAAATGTGTAAAAACCAGAAAGGCAAGACAGGCCCTGGAGAACAGGGAGCCTTGTTATGCTGATGGGCGGGATGTAAGTTGCCAACTGCCTCACTGGAGGAGTGCACTGTGTTCCCTAAAACAAGTAAACAACAGAGCTACAGAGCCAAGGGCACTTCCACTCTAGGGAATATACCTTGGGAAAACTGAAAATCCATAAAACAGTGCCACCCCCAAATTGAGGGCTGCACTGCTTACAAGAACCTCAACCTGGGTACACCTGAAATATCCCAGGAAATATAAAAATGGTTCCAAACATTGTGGAACTTACGTACGATGGAATATCCCTCAGCCACGAAATCAATGTCATAAGACCAGTAGCAGCAAAATGAGTGGATTCAGGTACGATGATTCTAAGTGAAAGAAGTCACACAGGAAAAGAAACTTATCATAAGATATCACTTAGGAAGATCCTGTAAACATGGCTACACATGAACTGAGTTAGGCAAGAGAACAGAGTCTCACATTTAGAAAACACTCTTATGCCTGCTTAAGGGGGAAGGAGAGGTGGGGTGATGCATCAAACCAGAGTTTGATATAAGCACAGGTACCGTTCCAAAATCCAACTATGGAATAGACAAGACCTACACCTTCCTCAGTGAAAGGGACTCAAAACCCCATATTTCCCACAGAGGAATAGATCTGACTAGTAAGAATCTTAAAACCTATGTATTGATATGTCTCAGTAAGGGAATCAAGTGTGTCTAGACTGGCATAAACAAGGCAGCGAGAATCAGCTCAAACCCACTCTAAAAAGGAATTTCAAAAACAGAACAAAGAAACAGGGAAATTCTTTACAATTCCTTCAGGGTCTCTGATGCAACCTGGAATGACCCTATCTACAATGACAGCTGGATGTGGCATGAGGCTGGACACTTGGGACTGAGAGGATTGGTGAGATTGGGTGAGCAAATGCAGACCCTTTAAAGCAATAATGCATGGCACCCATTCCATGGGTCCCAGCTCTCCAGGTTGAAGGGAATATTACTACAGCTATAACGTGTACGGGAAACCTAGAGAATGGACACACTGTGAATACGAAAGGTTTCTAAAACTCAACGAAGAGCCCCTCTCCTGGTGCTCCGGTTTGACTTTCCAACTGCTTTCCTATCAATCTCCCAACTTGGAAAGACAGCCCCTTTAAGCTCCTGGTTCGCACAGGTTGCCAATTTGGCAGGGGATGAAAGGGAAGAGGGAGAACCAATGAGAGAGTAGCTGTTAGGCATTTGGATGGGCACATGTCACTCTAATTTCCCGGCAGGAAGAAGAATTAACCAAAGTCTCAGCCACCCACCGGGAACCAGTATAGGTCCTGAACCAAAAGTTTGGACTTGCGTTCAGCTCACAAGAAACGAGTTGAAAAATGGAGCTCAGGGGCACAGCAATTCACAAACTGGCAGAGTAATCAAAGCCAACTATCGTCCAAAAATCTGTTGAGGGAAGGCAACGAGGCGGACTTGAAAGCGAGGCAGAATAGCAGGAAACAGATTTCACGAGGTACGTTGGAATCGCCTGTAAAGCACAGGAAGAGGGGCACAACTTCGACAATGAGGCACTTGGCCAAAAAGGGCGTATGCGTTTTCTCCTGAATATATTCAGGAGAAAACGCATACGCCCTTTTTGGCCAAGCAAGCAAGCGGGCAATGCAAATCTGCACTACAAAGAAGTATCACTTCCCACCGGTCAAAAGGGACATCCACAAAATGTGTAAAAACCAGAAAGGCAAGACAGGCCCTGGAGAACAGGGAGCCTTGTTATGCTGATGGGCGGGATGTAAGTTGCCAACTGCCTCACTGGAGGAGTGCATTGTGTTCCCTAAAACAAGTAAACAACAGAGCTACAGAGCCAAGGGCACTTCCAGTCTAGGGAATATACCTTGGGAAAACTGAAAATCCATAACACAGAGCCACCCCCAAATTGAGGGCTGCACTGCTTACAAGAACCTCAACCTGGGTACACCTGAAATATCCCAGGAAATATAAAAATGGTTCCAAACATTGTGGAACTTACGTACGATGGAATATCCCTCAGCCACGAAATCAATGTCATAAGACCAGTAGCAGCAAAATGAGTGGATTCAGGTACGATGATTCTAAGTGAAAGAAGTCACACAGGAAAAGAAACGTATCATAAGATATCACTTAGGAAGATCCTGTAAACATGGCTACACATGAACTGAGTTAGGCAAGAGAACAGAGTCTCACATTTAGAAAACACTCTTATGCCTGCTTAAGGGGGAAGGAGAGGTGGGAGGATGCATCAAACCAGAGTTTGATATAAGCACAGGTACCGTTCCAAAAACCAACTATGGAATAGACAAGACCTACAACTTCCTCAGTGAAAGGGACTCAAAACCCCATATTTCCCGCAGAGGAATAGATCTGACTAGTAAGAATGTTAAAACCTATGTATTGATATGTCTCCGTAAGGGAATCAAGTGTGTCTAGACTGGCATAAACAAGGCAGCGAGAATCAGCTCAAACCCACTCTAAACAGGAATTTCAAAAACAGAACAAAGAAACAGGGTAATTCTTCACAATTCCTTCAGGGTCTCTGATGCAACCTGGAATGACCCTATCTACAATGACAGCTGGATGTGGCATGAGGCTGGACACTTGGGACTGAGAGGATTGGTGAGATTGGGTGAGCAAATGCAGACCCTTTAAAGCAATAATGCATGGCACCCATTCCATGGGTCCCAGCTCTCCAGGTTGAAGGGAATATTACTACAGCTATAACGTGTACGGGAAACCTAGAGAATGGACACACTGTGATTACGAAAGGTTTCTAAAACTCAACGAAGAGCCCCTCTCCTGGTGCTCAGGTTTGACTTTCCACCTGCTTTCCTATCAATCTCCCAACTTGGAGAGACAACCCCTTTAAGCTCCTGTTTCGCACAGGTTGCCAATTTGGCAGAGGATGAAAGGGAAGAGGGAGAACCAATGAGAGAGTAGCTGTTAGGCATTTGGATGGGCACATGTCACTCTAATTTCCCGGCAGGAAGAAGAATTAACCAAAGTCTCAGCCACCCACCAGGAACCAGTATAGGTCCTGAATCAAAAGTTTGGACTTGCGTTCAGCTCAGAAGAAACGAGTTGAAAAATGGAGCTCAGGGGCACAGCAATTCACAAACTGGCAGAGTAATCAAAGCCAACTATCGTCCAAAAATCTGTTGAGGGAAGGCAACGAGGCGGACTTGAAAGCGAGGCAGAATAGCAGGAAACAGATTTCACGAGGTACGTTGGAATCGCCTGTAAAGCACAGGACGAGGGGCACAACTTCGACAATGATGCACTTGGCCAAAAAGGGCGTATGCGTTTTCTCCTGAATATATTCAGGAGAAAACGCATACGCCCTTTTTGGCCAAGCAAGCAAGCGGGCAATGCAAATCTGCACTACAAAGAAGTATCACTTCCCACCGGTCAAAAGGGACATCCACAAAATGTGTAAAAACCAGAAAGGCAAGACAGGCCCTGGAGAACAGGGAGCCTTGTTATGCTGATGGGCGGGATGTAAGTTGCCAACTGCCTCACTGGAGGAGTGCATTGTGTTCCCTAAAACAAGTAAACAACAGAGCTACAGAGCCAAGGGCACTTCCAGTCTAGGGAATATACCTTGGGAAAACTGAAAATCCATAACACAGAGCCACCCCCAAATTGAGGGCTGCACTGCTTACAAGAACCTCAACCTGGGTACACCTGAAATATCCCAGGAAATATAAAAATGGTTCCAAACATTGTGGAACTTACGTACGATGGAATATCCCTCAGCCAGGAAATCAATGTCATAAGACCAGTAGCAGCAAAATGAGTGGATTCAGGTACGATGATTCTAAGTGAAAGAAGTCACACAGAAAAAGAAACGTATCATAAGATATCACTTAGGAAGATCCTGTAAACATGGCTACACATGAACTGAGTTAGGCAAGAGAACAGAGTCTCACATTTAGGAAACACTCTTATGCCTGCTTAAGGGGGAAGGAGAGGTGGGGTGATGCATCAAACCAGAGTTTGATATAAGCACAGGTACCGTTCCAAAAACCAACTATGGAATAGACAAGACCTCCACCTTCCTCAGTGAAAGGGACTCAAAACCCCATATTTCCCGCAGAGGAATAGATCTGACTAGTAAGAATCTTAAAACCTATGTATTGATATGTCTCCGTAAGGGAATCAAGTGTGTCTAGACTGGCATAAACAGGGCAGCGAGAATCAGCTCAAACCCACTCTAAACAGGAATTTCAAAAACAGAACAAAGAAACAGGGTAATTCTTCACAATTCCTTCAGGGTCTCTGATGCAACCTGGAATGACCCTATCTACAATGACAGCTGGATGTGGCATGAGGCTGGACACTTGGGACTGAGAGGATTGGTGAGATTGGGTGAGCAAATGCAGACCCTTTAAAGCAATAATGCATGGCACCCATTCCATGGGTCCCAGCTCTCCAGGTTGAAGGGAATATTACTACAGCTATAACGTGTACGGGAAACCTAGAGAATGGACACACTGTGAATACGAAAGGTTTCTAAAACTCAACGAAGAGCCCCTCTCCTGGTGCTCCGGTTTGACTTTCCAACTGCTTTCCTATCAATCTCCCAACTTGGAGAGACAGCCCCTTTAAGCTCCTGTTTCGCACAGGTTGCCAATATGGCAGAGGATGAAAGGGAAGAGGGAGAACCAATGAGAGAGTAGCTGTTAGGCATTTGGATGGGCACATGTCACTCTAATTTCCCGGCAGGAAGAAGAATTAACCAAAGTCTCAGCCACCCACCGGGAACCAGTATAGGTCCTGAACCAAAAGTTTGGACTTGCGTTCAGCTCAGAAGTAACGAGTTGAAACATGGAGCTCAGGGGCACAGCAATTCACAAACTGGCAGAGTAATCAAGGCCAACTATCGTCCAAAAATCTGTTGAGAGAAGGCAACGAGGCAGACTTGAAAGCGAGGCAGAATAGCAGGAAACAGTTTTCAAGAGGTACGTTCGAATCGCCTGTAAAGCACAGGAAGAGGGGCACAACTTCGACAATGATGCACTTGGCCAAAAAGGGCGTATGCGTTTTCTCCTGAATATATTCAGGAGAAAACGCATACGCCCTTTTTGGCCAAGCAAGCAAGCGGGCAATGCAAATCTGCACTACAAAGAAGTATCACTTCCCACCGGTCAAAAGGGACATCCACAAAATGTGTAAAAACCAGAAAGGCAAGACAGGCCCTGGAGAACAGGGAGCCTTGTTATGCTGATGGGCGGGATGTAAGTTGCCAACTGCCTCACTGGAGGAGTGCATTGTGTTCCCTAAAACAAGTAAACAACAGAGCTACAGAGCCAAGGGCACTTCCAGTCTAGGGAATATACCTTGGGAAAACTGAAAATCCATAACACAGAGCCACCCCCAAATTGAGGGCTGCACTGCTTACAAGAACCTCAACCTGGGTACACCTGAAATATCCCAGGAAATATAAAAATGGTTCCAAACATTGTGGAACTTACGTACGATGGAATATCCCTCAGCCATGAAATCAATGTCATAAGACCAGTAGCAGCAAAATGAGTGGATTCAGGTACGATGATTCTAAGTGAAAGAAGTCACACAGGAAAAGAAACTTATCATAAGATATCACTTAGGAAGATCCTGTAAACATGGCTACACATGAACTGAGTTAGGAAAGAGAACAGAGTCTCACATTTAGAAAACACTCTTATGCCTGCTTAAGGGGGAAGGAGAGGTGGGGTGATGCATCAAACCAGAGTTTGATATAAGCACAGGTACCGTTCCAAAAACCAACTGTGGAATAGACAAGACCTACACCTTCCTCAGTGAAAGGGACTCAAAACCCCATATTTCCCGCAGAGGAATAGATCTGACTAGTAAGAATCTTAAAACCTATGTATTGATATGTCTCCGTAAGGGAATCAAGTGTGTCTAGACTGGCATAAACAGGGCAGCGAGAATCAGCTCAAACCCACTCTAAAAAGGAATTTCATAAACAGAACAAAGAAACAGGGAAATTCTTTACAATTCCTTCAGGGTCTCTGATGCAACCTGGAATGACCCTATCTACAATGACAGCTGGATGTGGCATAAGGCTGGACACTTGGGACTGAGAGGATTGGTGAGATTGGGTGAGCAAATGCAGACCCTTTAAAGCAATAATGCATGGCACCCATTCCATGGGTCCCAGCTCTCCAGGTTGAAGGGAATATTACTACAGCTATAACGTGTACGGGAAACCTAGAGAATGGACACACTGTGAATACGAAAGGTTTCTAAAACTCAACGAAGAGCCCCTCTCCTGGTGCTCCGGTTTGACTTTCCAACTGCTTTCCTATCAATCTCGCAACATGGAGAGAGAGTCCCTTTAAGCTCCTGTTTCGCACAGGTTGCCAATATGGCAGAGGATGAAAGGGAAGAGGGAGAACCAATGAGAGAGTAGCTGTTAGGCATTTGGATGGGCACATGTCACTCTACTTTCCCGGCAGGCAGAAGAAATTAACCAAAGTCTCAGCCACCCACCGGGAACCAGTATAGGTCCTGAACCAAAAGTTTGGACTTGTGTTCAGCTCACAAGAAACGAGTTGAAAAATGGAGCTCAGGGGCACAGCAATTCACAAACTGGCAGAGTAATCAAAGCCAACTGTCGTCCAAATATCTGTTGAGGGAAGGCAACGAGGCGGACTTGAAAGTGAGGCAGAATAGCAGGAAACAGATTTCACGAGGTACGTTGGAATCGCCTGTAAAGCACACGAAGAGGGGCACAACTTCGACAATGATGCACTTGGCCAAAAAGGGCGTATGCGTTTTCTCCTGAATATATTCAGGAGAAAACGCATACGCCCTTTTTGGCCAAGCAAGCAAGCGGGCAATGCAAATCTGCACTACAAAGAAGTATCACTTCCCACCGGTCAAAAGGGACATCCACAAAATGTGTAAAAACCAGAAAGGCAAGACGGGCCCCGGAGAACAGGGTGCCTTGTTATGCTGATGGGCGGGATGTAAGTTGCCAACTGCCTCACTGGAGGAGTGCATTGTGTTCCCTAAAACAAGTAAACAACAGAGCTACAGAGCCAAGGGCACTTCCAGTCTAGGGAATATACCTTGGGAAAACTGAAAATCCATAAGACAGAGCCACCCCCAAATTGAGGGCTGCACTGCTTACAAGAACCTCAACCTGGGTACACCTGAAATATCCCAGGAAATATAAAAATGGTTCCAAACATTGTGGAACATACGTACGATGGAATATCCCTCAGCCATGAAATCAATGTCATAAGACCAGTAGCAGCAAAATGAGTGGATTCAGGTACGATGATTCAAAGTGAAAGCAGTCACACAGGAAAAGAAACTTATCATAAGATATCACTTAGGAAGATCCTGTAAACATGGCTACACATGAACTGAGTTAGGAAAGAGAACAGAGTCTCACATTTAGAAAACACTCTTATGCCTGCTTAAGGGGGAAGGAGAGGTGGGGTGATGCATCAAACCAGAGTTTGATATAAGCACAGGTACCGTTCCAAAAACCAACTATGGAATAGACAAGACCTACACCTTCCTCAGTGAAAGGGACTCAAAACCCCATATTTCCCGCAGAGGAATAGATCTGACTAGTACGAATCTTAAAACCTATGTATAGATATGTCTCCATAAGGGAATCAATTGTGTCTAGACTGGCATAAACAGGGCAGCGAGAATCAGCTCAAACCCACTCTAAAAAGGAATTTCAAAAACAGAACAAAGAAACAGGGAAATTCTTTACAATTCCTTCAGGGTCTCTGATGCAACCTGGAATGACCCTATCTACAATGACAGCTGGATGTGGCATGAGGCTGGACACTTGGGACTGAGAGGATTGGTGAGATTGGGTGAGCAAATGCAGACCCTTTAAAGCAATAATGCATGGCACCCATTCAATGGGTCCCAGCTCTCCAGGTTGAAGGGAATATTACTACAGCTATAACGTGTACGGGAAACCTAGAGAATGGACACACTGTGAATACGAAAGGTTTCTAAAACTCAACGAAGAGCCCCTCTCCTGGTGCTCCGGTTTGACTTTCCAACTGCTTTCCTATCAATCTCCCAACTTGGAGAGACAGCCCCTTTAAGCTCCTGGTTCGCACAGGTTGCCAATTTGGCAGAGGATGAAAGGGAAGAGGGAGAACCAATGAGAGAGTAGCTGTTAGGCATTTGGATGGGCACATGTCACTCTAATTTCCCGGCAGGAAGAAGAATTAACCAAAGTCTCAGCCACCCACCGGGAACCAGTATAGGTCCTGAACCAAAAGTTTGGACTTGCGTTCAGCTCACAAGAAACGAGTTGAAAAATGGAGCTCAGGGGCACAGCAATTCACAAACTGGCAGAGTAATCAAGGCCAACTATCGTCCAAAAATCTGTTGAGGGAAGGCAACGAGGCGGACTTGAAAGCGAGGCAGAATAGCAGGAAACAGATTTCACGAGGTATGTTGGAATCGCCTGTAAAGCACAGGAAGAGGGGCACAACTTCGACAATGATGCACTTGGCCAAAAAGGGCATATGCGTTTTCTCCTGAATATATTCAGGAGAAAACGCATACGCCCTTTTTGGCCAAGCAAGCAAGCGGGCAATGAAAATCTGCACTACAAAGAAGTATCACTTCCCACCGGTCAAAAGGGACATCCACAAAATGTGTATAAACCAGAAAGGCAAGACAGGCCCTGGAGAACAGGGAGCCTTGTTATGCTGATGGGCGGGATGTAAGTTGCCAACTGCCTCACTGGAGGAGTGCATTGTGTTCCCTAAAACAAGTAAACAACAGAGCTACAGAGCCAAGGGCACTTCCAGTCTAGGGAATATACCTTGGGAAAACTGAAAATCCATAACACAGAGCCACACCCAAATTGAGGGCTGCACTGCTTACAAGAACCTCAACCTGGGTACACCTGAAATATCCCAGGAAATATAAAAATGGTTCCAAACATTGTGGAACTTACGTACGATGGAATATCCCTCAGCCAGGAAATCAATGTCATAAGACCAGTAGCAGCAAAATGAGTGGATTCAGGTACGATGATTCTAAGTGAAAGAAGTCACACAGGAAAAGAAACTTATCATAAGATATCACTTAGGAAGATCCTGTAAACATGGCTACACATGAACTGAGTTAGGAAAGAGAACAGTCTCACATTTAGAAAACACTCTTATGCCTGCTTAAGGGGGAAGGAGAGGTGGGGTGATGCATCAAACCAGAGTTTGATATAAGCACAGGTACCGTTCCAAAAACCAACTATTGAATAGACAAGACCTCCACCTTCCTCAGTGAAAGGGACTCAAAACCCCATATTTCCCGCAGAGGAATAGATCTGACTAGTAAGAATCTTAAAACCTATGTATTGATATGTCTCCGTAAGGGAATCAAGTGTGTCTAGACTGGCATAAACATGGCAGCGAGAATCAGCTCAAACCCACTCTAAACAGGAATTTCAAAAACAGAACAAAGAAACAGGGTAATTCTTCACAATTCCTTCAGGGTCTCTGATGCAACATGGAATGACCCTATCTACAATGACAGCTGGATGTGGCATGAGGCTGGACACTTGGGACTGAGAGGATTGGTGAGATTGGGTGAGCAAATGCAGACCCTTTAAAGCAATAATGCATGGCACCCATTCCATGGGTCCCAGCTCTCCAGGTTGAAGGGAATATTACTACAGCTATAACGTGTACGGGAAACCTAGAGAATGGACACACTGTGAATACGAAAGGTTTCTAAAACTCAACGAAGAGCCCCTCTCCTGGTGCTCCGGTTTGACTTTCCAACTGCTTTCCTATCAATCTCCCAACTTGGAGAGACAGCCCCTTTAAGTTCCTGTTTCGCACAGGTTGCCAATATGGCAGAGGATGAAAGGGAAGAGGGAGAACCAATGAGAGAGTAGCTGTTAGGCATTTGGATGGGCACATGTCACTCTACTTTCCCGGCAGGAAGAAGAAATTAACCAAAGTCTCAGCCACCCACCGGGAACCAGTATAGGTCCTGAACCAAAAGTTTGGACTTGTGTTCAGCTCACAAGAAACGAGTTGAAAAATGGAGCTCAGGGGCACAGCAATTCACAAACTGGCAGAGTAATCAAAGCCAACTGTCGTCCAAATATCTGTTGAGGGAAGGCAACGAGGCGGACGTGAAAGTGAGGCAGAATAGCAGGAAACAGATTTCAAGAGGTACGTGGGAATCGCCTGTAAAGCACACGAAGAGGGGCACAACTTCGACAATGATGCACTTGGCCAAAAAGGGCATATGCGTTTTCTCCTGAATATATTCAGGAGAAAACGCATACGCCCTTTTTGGCCAAGCAAGCAAGCGGGCAATGCAAATCTGCACTACAAAGAAGTATCACTTCCCACCGGTCAAAAGGGACATCCACAAAATGTGTAAAAACCAGAAAGGCAAGACAGGCCCTGGAGAACAGGGAGCCTTGTTATGCTGATGGGCGGGATGTAAGTTGCCAACTGCCTCACTGGAGGAGTGCATTGTGTTCCCTAAAACAAGTAAACAACAGAGCTACAGAGCCAAGGGCACTTCCAGTCTAGGGAATATACCTTGGGAAAACTGAAAATCCATAACACAGAGCCACCCCCAAATTGAGGGCTGCACTGCTTACAAGAACCTCAACCTGGGTACACCTGAAATATCCCAGGAAATATAAAAATGGTTCCAAACATTGTGGAACTTACATACGATGGAATATCCCTCAGCCATGAAATCAATGTCATAAGACCAGTAGCAGCAAAATGAGTGGATTCAAGTACGATGATTCTAAGTGAAAGAAGTCACACAGGAAAAGAAACTTATCATAAGATATCACATAGGAAGATCCTGTAAACATGGCTACACATGAACTGAGTTAGGCAAGAGAACAGAGTCTCACATTTAGAAAACACTCTTATGCCTGCTTAAGGGGGAAGGAGAGGTGGGGTGATGCATCAAACCAGAGTTTGATATAAGCACAGGTACCGTTCCAAAAACAAACTATGGAATAGACAAGACCTACACCTTCCTCAGTGAAAGGGACTCAAAACCCCATATTTCCCGCAGAGGAATAGATCTGACTAGTAAGAATCTTAAAACCTATGTATTGATATGTCTCCGTAAGGGAATCAAGTGTGTCTAGACTGGCATAAACAGGGCAGCGAGAATCAGCTCAAACCCACTCTAAAAAGGAATTTCAAAAACAGAACAAAGAAACAGGGTAATTCTTCACAATTCCTTCAGGGTCTCTGATGCAACCTGGAATGACCATATCTACAATGACAGCTGGATATGGCATGAGGCTGGACACTTGGGACTGAGAGGATTGGTGAGATTGGGTGAGCAAATGCAGACCCTTTAAAGCAATAATGCATGGCACCCATTCCATGGGTCCCAGCTCTCCAGGTTGAAGGGAATATTACTACAGCTATAACGTGTACGGGAAACCTAGAGAATGGACACACTGTGAATACGAAAGGTTTCTAAAACTCAACGAAGAGCCCCTCTCCTGGTGCTCCGGTTTGACTTTCCAACTGCTTTCCTATCAATCTCCCAACTTGGAGAGACAGACCCTTTAAGCTCCTGGTTCGCACAGGTTGCCAATATGGCAGAGGATGAAAGGGAAGAGGGAGAACCAATGAGAGAGTAGCTGTTAGGCATTTGGATGGGCACATGTCACTCTAATTTCCCGGCAGGAAGAAGAATTAACCAAAGTCTCAGCCACCCACCGGGAACCAGTATAGGTCCTGAACCAAAAGTTTGGACTTGCGTTAGCTCAGAAGTAACGAGTTGAAAAATGGAGCTCAGGGGCACAGCAATTCACAAACTGGCAGAGTAATCAAGGCCAACTATCGTCCAAAAATCTGTTGAGAGAAGGCAACGAGGCAGACTTGAAAGCGAGGCAGAATAGCAGGAAACAGTTTTCAAGAGGTACGTTCGAATCGCCTGTAAAGCACAGGAAGAGGGGCACAACTTCGACAATGATGCACTTGGCCAAATAGGGCATATGCGTTTTCTCCTGAATATATTCAGGAGAAAACGCATACGCCCTTTTTGGCCAAGCAAGCAAGCGGGCAATGCAAATCTGCACTACAAAGAAGTATCACTTCCCACCGGTCAAAAGGGACATCCACAAAATGTGTAAAAACCAGAAAGGCAAGACAGGCCCTGGAGAACAGGGAGCCTTGTTATGCTGATGGGCGGGATGTAAAGTGCCAACTGCCTCACTGGAGGAGTGCATTGTGTTCCCTAAAACAAGTAAACAACAGAGCTACAGAGCCAAGGGCACTTCCAGTCTAGGGAATATACCTTGGGAAAACTGAAAATCCATAACACAGAGCCACCCCCAAATTGAGGGCTGCACTGCTTACAAGAACCTCAACCTGGGTACACCTGAAATATCCCAGGAAATATAAAAATGATTCCAAACATTGTGGAACTTACGTACGATGGAATATCCCTCAGCCACGAAATCAATGTCATAAGACCAGTAGCAGCAAAATGAGTGGATTCAGGTACGATGATTCTAAGTGAAAGAAGTCACACAGGAAAAGAAACTTATCATAAGATATCACTTAGGAAGATCCTGTAAACATGGCTACACATGAACTGAGTTAGGCAAGAGAACAGAGTCTCACATTTAGAAAACACTCTTATGCCTGCTTAAGGGGGAAGGAGAGGTGGGGTGATGCATCAAACCAGAGTTTGATATAAGCACAGGTACCGTTCCAAAAACCAACTATGGAATAGACAAGACCTACACCTTCCTCAGTGAAAGGGACTCAAAACCCCATATTTCCCGCAGAGGAATAGATCTGACTAGTAAGAATCTTAAAACCTATGTATTGATATGTCTCCGTAAGGGAATCAAGTGTGTCTAGACTGGCATAAACAGGGCAGCGAGAATCAGCTCAAACCCACTCTAAAAAGGAATTTCAAAAACAGAACAAAGAAACAGGGAAATTCTTTACAATTCCTTCAGGGTCTCTGATGCAACCTGGAATGACCCTATCTACAATGACAGCTGGATGTGGCATAAGGCTGGACACTTGGGACTGAGAGGATTGGTGAGATTGGGTGAGCAAATGCAGACCCTTTAAAGCAATAATGCATGGCACCCATTCCATGGGTCCCAGCTCTCAAGGTTGAAGGGAATATTACTACAGCTATAACGTGTACGGGAAACCTAGAGAATGGACACACTGTGAATACGAAAGGTTTCTAAAACTCAACGAAGAGCCCCTCTCCTGGTGCTCTGGTTTGACTTTCCAACTGCTTTCCTATCAATCTCGCAACATGGAGAGACAGTCCCTTTAAGCTCCTGTTTCGCACAGGTTGCCAATATGGCAGAGGATGAAAGGGAAGAGGGAGAACCAATGAGAGAGTAGCTGTTAGGCATTTGGATGGGCACATGTCACTCTAATTTCCCGGCAGGAAGAAGAAATTAACCAAAGTCTCAGCCACCCACCGGGAACCAGGATAGGTCCTGAACCAAAAGTTTGGACTTGTGTTCAGCTCACAAGAAACGAGTTGAAAAATGGAGCTCAGGGGCACAGCAATTCACAAACTGGCAGAGTAATCAAAGACAACTGTCGTCCAAATATCTGTTGAGGGAAGGCAACGAGGCGGACTTGAAAGTGAGGCAGAATAGCAGGAAACAGATTTCACGAGGTACGTTGGAATCGCCTGTAAAGCACACGAAGAGGGGCACAACTTCGACAATGATGCACTTGGCCAAAAAGGGCGTATGCGTTTTCTCCTGAATATATTCAGGAGAAAACGCATACGCCCTTTTTGGCCAAGCAAGCAAGCGGGCAATGCAAATCTGCACTATAAAGAAGTATCACTTCCCACCGGTCAAAAGGGACATCCACAAAATGTGTAAAAACCAGAAAGGCAAGACGGGCCCCGGAGAACAGGGTGCCTTGTTATGCTGATGGGCGGGATGTAAGTTGCCAACTGCCTCACTGGAGGAGTGCATTGTGTTCCCTAAAACAAGTAAACAACAGAGCTACAGAGCCAAGGGCACTTCCAGTCTAGGGAATATACCTTGGGAAAACTGAAAATCCATAACACAGAGCCACCCCCAAATTGAGGGCTGCACTGCTTACAAGAATCTCAACCTGGGTACACCTGAAATATCCCAGGAAATATAAAAATGGTTCCAAACATTGTGGAACATACGTACGATGGAATATCCCTCAGCCATGAAATCAATGTCATAAGACCAGTAGCAGCAAAATGAGTGGATTCAGGTACGATGATTCAAAGTGAAAGCAGTCACACAGGAAAAGAAACTTATCATAAGATATCACTTAGGATGATCCTGTAAACATGGCTACACATGAACTGAGTTAGGAAAGAGAACAGAGTCTCACATTTAGAAAACACTCTTATGCCTGCTTAAGGGGGAAGGAGAGGTGGGGTGATGCATCAAACCAGAGTTTGATATAAGCACAGGTACCGTCCCAAAAACCAACTATGGAATAGACAAGACCTACACCTTCCTCAGTGAAAGGGACTCAAAACCCCATATTTCCCGCAGAGGAATAGATCTGACTAGTACGAATCTTAAAACCTATGTATAGATATGTCTCCATAAGGGAATCAAGTGTGTCTAGACTGGCATAAACAGGGCAGCGAGAATCAGCTCAAACCCACTCTAAAAAGGAATTTCAAAAACAGAACAAAGAAACAGGGAAATTCTTCACAATTCCTTCAGGGTCGCTGATGCAACCTGGAATGACCCTATCTACAATGACAGCTGGATATGGCATAATGCTGGACACTTGGGACTGAGAGGATTGGTGAGATTGGGTGAGCAAATGCAGACCCTTTAAAGCAATAATGCATGGCACCCATTCCATGGGTCCCAGCTCTCCAGGTTGAAGGGAATATTACTACAGCTATAACGTGTACGGGAAACCTAGAGAATGGACACACTGTGAATACGAAAGGTTTCTAAAACTCAACGAAGAGCCCCTCTCCTGGTGCTCCGGTTTGACTTTCCAACTGCTTTCCTATCAGTCTCCCAACTTGGAGAGACAGACCCTTTAAGCTCCTGGTTCGCACAGGTTGCCAATATGGCAGAGGATGAAAGGGAAGAGGGAGAACCAATGAGAGAGTAGCTGTTAGGCATTTGGATGGGCACATGTCACTCTAATTTCCCGGCAGGAAGAAGAAATTAACCAAAGTCTCAGCCACCCACCGGGAACCAGTATAGGTCCTGAAACAAAAGTTTGGACTTGTGTTCAGCTCACAAAAAACGAGTTGAAAAATGGAGCTCAGGGGCACAGCAATTCACAAACTGGCAGAGTAATCAAGGCCAACTATCGTCCAAAAATCTGTTGAGGGAAGGCAACGAGGCAGACTTGAAAGCGAGGCAGAATAGCAGGAAACAGATTTCAAGAGGTACGTTGGAATCGCCTGTAAAGCACAGGAAGAGGGGCACAACTTCGACAATGATGCACTTGGCCAAAGAGGGCGTATGCGTTTTCTCCTGAATATATTCAGGAGAAAACGCATACGCCCTCTTTGGCCAAGCAAGCAAGCGGGCAATGCAAATCTGCACTACAAAGAAGTATCACTTCCCACCGGTCAAAAGGGACATCCACAAAATGTGTAAAAACCAGAAAGGCAAGACAGGCCCTGGAGAACAGGGAGCCTTGTTATGCTGATGGGCGGGATGTAAGTTGCCAACTGCCTCACTGGAGAAGTGCATTGTGTTCCCTAAAACACGTAAACAACAGAGCTACAGAGCCAAGGGCACTTCCAGTCTAGGGAATATACCTTGGGAAAACTGAAAATCCATAAGACAGAGCCACCCCCAAATTGAGGGCTGCACTGCTTACAAGAAGCTCAACCTGGGTACACCTGAAATATCCCAGGAAATATAAAAATGGTTCCAAACATTGTGGAACTTACGTACGATGGAATATCCCTCAGCCACGAAATCAATGTCATAAGACCAGTAGCAGCAAAATGAGTGGATTCAGGTACGATGATTCAAAGTGAAAGAAGTCACACAGGAAAAGAAACTTATCATAAGATATCACTTAGGAAGATCCTGTAAACATGGCTACACATGAACTGAGTTAGGAAAGGGAACAGAGTCTCACATTTAGAAAACACTCTTATGCCTGCTTAAGGGGGAAGGAGAAGTGGGGTGATGCATCAAACCAGAGTTTGATATAAGCACAGGTACCGTTCCAAAAACCAACTATGGAATTGACAAGACCTACACCTTCCTCAGTGAAAGGGACTCAAAACCCTATATTTCCCGCAGAGGAATAGATCTGACTAGTAAGAATCTTAAAACCTATGTATTGATATGTCTCCGTAAGGGAATCAAGTGTGTCTAGACTGGCATAAACAGGGCAGCGAGAATCAGCTCAAACCCAGTCTAAACAGGAATTTCAAAAACAGAACAAAGAAACAGGGAAATTCTTTACAATTCCTTCAGGGTCTCTGATGCAACCTGGAATGACCCTATCTACAATGACAGCTGGATGTGGCATGAGGCTGGACACTTGGGACTGAGAGGATTGGTGAGATTGGGTGAGCAAATGCAGACCCTTTAAAGCAATAATGCATGGCACCCATTCCATGGGTCCCAGCTCTCCAGGTTGAAGGGAATATTACTACAGCTATAACGTGTACGGGAAACCTAGAGAATGGACACACTGTGAATACGAAAGGTTTCTAAAACTCAACGAAGAGCCCCTCTCCTGGTGCTCCGGTTTGACTTTCCAACTGCTTTCCTATCAGTCTCCCAACTTGGAGAGACAGACCCTTTAAGCTCCTGGTTCGCACAGGTTCCCAATATGGCAGAGGATGAAAGGGAAGAGGGAGAACCAATGAGAGAGTAGCTGTTAGGCATTTGGATGGGCACATGTCACTCTAATTTCCCGGCAGGAAGAAGAAATTAACCAAAGTCTCAGCCACCCACCGGGAACCAGTATAGGTCCTGAAACAAAAGTTTGGACTTGTGTTCAGCTCACAAAAAACGAGTTGAAAAATGGAGCTCAGGGGCACAGCAATTCACAAACTGGCAGAGTAATCAAGGCCAACTATCGTCCAAAAATCTGTTGAGGGAAGGCAACGAGGCAGACTTGAAAGCGAGGCAGAATAGCAGGAAACAGATTTCAAGAGGTACGTTGGAATCGCCTGTAAAGCACAGGAAGAGGGGCACAACTTCGACAATGATGCACTTGGCCAAAGAGGGCGTATGCGTTTTCTCCTGAATATATTCAGGAGAAAACGCATACGCCCTCTTTGGCCAAGAAAGCAAGCGGGCAATGCAAATCTGCACTACAAAGAAGTATCACTTCCCACCGGTCAAAAGGGACATCCACAAAATGTGTAAAAACCAGAAAGGCAAGACAGGCCCTGGAGAACAGGGAGCCTTGTTATGCTGATGGGCGGGATGTAAGTTGCCAACTGCCTCACTGGAGAAGTGCATTGTGTTCCCTAAAACACGTAAACAACAGAGCTACAGAGCCAAGGGCACTTCCAGTCTAGGGAATATACCTTGGGAAAACTGAAAATCCATAAGACAGAGCCACCCCCAAATTGAGGGCTGCACTGCTTACAAGAAGCTCAACCTGGGTACACCTGAAATATCCCAGGAAATATAAAAATGGTTCCAAACATTGTGGAACTTACGTACGATGGAATATCCCTCAGCCACGAAATCAATGACATAAGACCAGTAGCAGCAAAATGAGTGGATTCAGGTACGATGATTCTAAGTGAAAGAAGTCACACAGGAAAAGAAACTTATCATAAGATATCACTTAGGAAGATCCTGTAAACATGGCTACACATGAACTGAGTTAGGCAAGAGAACAGAGTCTCACATTTAGAAAACACTCTTATGCCTGCTTAAGGGGGAAGGAGAGGTGGGGTGATGCATCAAACCAGAGTTTGATATAAGCACAGTTACCGTTCCAAAAACCAACTATGGAATAGACAAGACCTCCACCTTCCTCAGTGAAAGGGACTCAAAACCCCATATTTCCCACAGAGGAATAGATCTGACTAGTAAGAATCTTAAAACCTATGTATTGATATGTCTCCGTAAGGGAATCAAGTGTGTCTAGACTGGCATAAACATGGCAGCGAGAATCAGCTCAAACCCACTCTAAACAGGAATTTCAAAAACAGAACAAAGAAACAGGGTAATTCTTCACAATTCCTTCAGGGTCGCTGATGCAACCTGGAATGACCCTATCTACAATGACAGCTGGATGTGGCATAAGGCTGGACACTTGGGACTGAGAGGATTGGTGAGATTGGGTGAGCAAATGCAGACCCTTTAAAGCAATAATGCATGGCACCCATTCCATGGGTCCCACCTCTCCAGGTTGAAGGGAATATTACTACAGCTATAACGTGTACGGGAAACCTAGAGAATGGACACACTGTGAATACGAAAGGTTTCTAAAACTCAACGAAGAGCCCCTCTCCTGGTGCTCCGGTTTGACTTTCCAACTGCTTTCCTATCAATCTCCCAACTTGGAGAGACAGCCCCTTTAAGCTCCTGGTTCGCACAGGTTGCCAATTTGGCAGAGGATGAAAGGGAAGAGGGAGAACCAATGAGAGAGTAGCTGTTAGGCATTTGGATGGGCACATGTCACTCTAATTTCCCGGCAGGAAGAAGAATTAACCAAAGTCTCAGCCACCCACCGGGAACCAGTATAGGTCCTGAACCAAAAGTTTGGACTTGCGTTCAGCTCACAAGAAACGAGTTGAAAAATGGAGCTCAGGGGCACAGCAATTCACAAACTGGCAGAGTAATCAAGGCCAACTATCGTCCAAAAATCTGTTGAGGGAAGGCAACGAGGCGGACTTGAAAGCGAGGCAGAATAGCAGGAAAGAGATTTCAAGAGGTACGTTGGAATCGCCTGTAAAGCACAGGAAGAGGGGCACAACTTCGACAATGATGCACTTGCTCAAAAAGGGCGTATGCGTTTTCTCCTGAATATATTCAGGAGAAAACGCATACGCCCTTTTTGGCCAAGCAAGCAAGCGGGCAATGCAAATCTGCACTACAAAGAAGTATCACTTCCCACCGGTCAAAAGGGACATCCACAAAATGTGTAAAAACCAGAAAGGCAAGACAGGCCCTGGAGAACAGGGAGCCTTGTTATGCTGATGGGCGGGATGTAAGTTGCCAACTGCCTCACTGGAGGAGTGCATTGTGTTCCCTAAAACAAGTAAACAACAGAGCTACAGAGCCAAGGGCACTTCCAGTCTAGGGAATATACCTTGGGAAAACTGAAAATCCATAACACAGAGCCACCCCCAAATTGAGGGCTGCACTGCTTACAAGAACCTCAACCTGGGTACACCTGAAATATCCCAGGAAATATAAAAATGGTTCCAAACATTGTGGAACTTACGTACGACGGAATATCCCTCAGCCACGAAATCAATGTCATAAGACCAGTAGCAGCAAAATGAGTGGATTCAGGTACGATGATTCTAAGTGAAAGAAGTCACACAGAAAAAGAAACTTATCATAAGATATCACTTAGGAAGATCCTGTAAACTTGGCTACACATGAACTGAGTTAGGCAAGAGAACAGAGTCTCTCATTTAGAAAACACTCTTATGCCTGCTTAAGGGGGAAGGAGAGGTGGGGTGATGCATCAAACCAGAGTTTGATATAAGCACAGGTACCGTTCCAAAAACCAACTATGGAATAGACAAGACCTCCACCTTCCTCAGTGAAAGGGACTCAAAACCCCATATTTCCCGCAGAGGAATAGATCTGACTAGTAAGAATCTTAAAACCTATGTATTGATATGTCTCCGTAAGGGAATCAAGTGTGTCTAGACTGGCATAAACAGGGCAGCGAGAATCAGCTCAAACCCACTCTAAAAAGGAATTTCAAAAACAGAACAAAGAAACAGGGAAATTCTTCACAATTCCTTCAGGGTCGCTGATGCAACCTGGAATGACCCTATCTACAATGACAGCTGGATATGGCATAAGGCTGGACACTTGGGACTGAGAGGATTGGTGAGATTGGGTGAGCAAATGCAGACCCTTTAAAGCAATAATGCATGGCACCCATTCCATGGGTCCCAGCTCTCCAGGTTGAAGGGAATATTACTACAGCTATAACGTGTACGGGAAACCTAGAGAATGGACACACTGTGAATACGAAAGGTTTCTAAAACTCAACGAAGAGCCCCTCTCTTGGTGCTCCGGTTTGACTTTCCAACTGCTTTCCTATCAATCTCCCAACTTGGAGAGACAGCCCCTTTAAGCTCCTGTTTCACACAGGTTGCCAATTTGGCAGAGGATGAAAGGGAAGAGGGAGAACCAATGAGAGAGTAGCTGTTAGGCATTTGGATGGGCACATGTCACTCTAAATTCCCGGCAGGAAGAAGAAATTAACCAAAGTCTCAGCCACCCACCGGGAACCAGTATAGGTCCTGAACCAAAAGTTTGGACTTGCGTTCAGCTCACAAGAAACGAGTTGAAAAATGGAGCTCAGGGGCACAGCAATTCACAAACTGGCAGAGTAATCAAAGCCAACTATCGTCCAAAAATCTGTTGAGGGAAGGCAACGAGGCGAACTTGAATGCGAGGCAGTATAGCAGGAAACAGATTTCAAGAGGTACGTTGGAATCGCCTGTAAAGCACAGGAAGAGGGGCACAACTTCGACAATGATGCACTTGGCCAAAAAGGGCGTATGCGTTTTCTCCTGAATATATTCAGGAGAAAACGCATACGCCCGTTTTGGCCAAGCAAGCAAGCGGGCAATGCAAATCTGCACTACAAAGAAGTATCACTTCCCACCGGTCAAAAGGGACATCCAGAAAATGTGTAAAAACCAGAAAGGCAAGACAGGCCCTGGAGAACAGGGAGCCTTTTTATGCTGATGGGCGGGATGTAAGTTGCCAACTGCCTCACTGGAGGAGTGCATTGTGTTCCCTAAAACAAGTAAACAACAGAGCTACAGAGCCAAGGGCACTTCCAGTCTAGGGAATATACCTTGGGAAAACTGAAAATCCATAAGACAGAGCCACCCCCAAATTGAGGGCTGCACTGCTTACAAGAACCTCAACCTGGGTACACCTAAAATATCCCAGGAAGTATAAAAATGGTTCCAAACATTGTGGAACTTACATACGATGGAATATCCCTCAGCCACGAAATCAATGTCATAAGACCAGTAGCAGCAAAATGAGTGGATTCAGGTACGATGATTCTAAGTGAAAGAAGTCACACAGGAAAAGAAACTTATCATAAGATTTCACTTAGGAAGATCCTGTAAACATGGCTACACATGAACTGAGTTAGGCAAGAGAACAGAGTCTCACATTTAGAAAACACTCTTATGCCTGCTTAAGGGGGAAGGAGAGGTGGGGTGATGCATCAAACCAGAGTTTGATATAAGCACAGGTACCGTTCCAAAAACCAACTATGGAATAGACAAGACCTCCACCTTCCTCAGTGAAAGGGACTCAAAACCCCATATTTCCCGCAGAGGAATAGATCTGACTAGTAAGAATCTTAAAACCTATGTATTGATATGTCTCCGTAAGGGAATCAAGTGTGTCTAGACTGGCATAAACATGGCAGCGAGAATCAGCTCAAACCCACTCTAAACAGGAATTTCAAAAACAGAACAAAGAAACAGGGTAATTCTTCACAATTCCTTCAGGGTCGCTGATGCAACCTGGAATGACCCTATCTACAATGACAGCTGGATGTGGCATAAGGCTGGACACTTGGTACTGAGAGGATTGGTGAGATTGGGTGAGCAAATGCAGACCCTTTAAAGCAATAATGCATGGCCCCATTCCATGGGTCCCAGCTCTCCAGGTTGAAGGGAATATTACTACAGCTATAACGTGTACGGGAAACCTAGAGAATGGACACACTGTGAATACGAAAGGTTTCTAAAACTCAACGAAGAGCCCCTCTCCTGGTGCTCCGGTTTGACTTTCCAACTGCTTTCCTATCAATCTCCCAAATTGGAGAGACAGACCCTTTAAGCTCCTGGTTCGCACAGGTTGCCAATTTGGCAGAGGATGAAAGGGAAGAGGGAGAACCAATGAGAGAGTAGCTGTTAGGCATTTGGATGGGCACATGTCACTCTAATTTCCCGGCAGGAAGAAGAATTAACCAAAGTCTCAGCCACCCACCGGGAACCAGTATAGGTCCTGAACCAAAAGTTTGGACTTGCGTTCAGCTCACAAAAAACGAGTTGAAAAATGGAGCTCAGGGGCACAGCAATTCACAAACTGGCAGAGTAATCAAGGCCAACTATCGTCCAAAAATCTGTTGAGGGAAGGCAACGAGGCGGACTTGAAAGCGAGGCAGAATAGCAGGAAACAGATTTCAAGAGGTACGTTGGAATCGCCTGTAAAGCACAGGAAGAGGGGCACAACTTCGACAATGATGCACTTGGCCAAAAAGGGCGTATGCGTTTTCTCCTGAATATATTCAGGAGAAAACGCATACGCCCTTTTTGGCCAAGCAAGCAAGCGGGCAATGCAAATCTGCACTACAAAGAAGTATCACTTCCCACCGGTCAAAAGGGACATCCACAAAATGTGTAAAAACCAGAAAGGCAAGACAGGCCCTGGAGAACAGGGAGCCTTGTTATGCTGATGGGCGGGATGTAAGTTGCCAACTGCCTCACTGGAGGAGTGCATTGTGTTCCCTAAAACAAGTAAACAACAGAGCTACAGAGCCAAGGGCACTTCCTGACTAGGGAATATACCTTGGGAAAACTGAAAATCCATAAGACAGAGCCACCCCCAAATTGAGGGCTGCACTGCTTACAAGAAGCTCAACCTGGGTACACCTGAAATATCCCAGGAAATATAAAAATGGTTCCAAACATTGTGGAACTTACGTACGATGGAATATCCCTCAGCCACGAAATCAATGTCATAAGACCAGTAGCAGCAAAATGAGTGGATTCAGGTACGATGATTCAAAGTGAAAGAAGTCACACAGGAAAAGAAACTTATCATAAGATATCACTTAGGAAGATCCTGTAAACATGGCTACACATGAACTGAGTTAGGAAAGGGAACAGAGTCTCACATTTAGAAAACACTCTTATGCCTGCTTAAGGGGGAAGGAGAAGTGGGGTGATGCATCAAACCAGAGTTTGATATAAGCACAGGTACCGTTCCAAAAACCAACTATGGAATTGACAAGACCTACACCTTCCTCAGTGAAAGGGACTCAAAACCCTATATTTCCCGCAGAGGAATAGATCTGACTAGTAAGAATCTTAAAACCTATGTATTGATATGTCTCCGTAAGGGAATCAAGTGTGTCTAGACTGGCATAAACAGGGCAGCGAGAATCAGCTCAAACCCAGTCTAAACAGGAATTTCAAAAACAGAACAAAGAAACAGGGAAATTCTTTACAATTCCTTCAGGGTCTCTGATGCAACCTGGAATGACCCTATCTACAATGACAGCTGGATGTGGCATGAGGCTGGACACTTGGGACTGAGAGGATTGGTGAGATTGGGTGAGCAAATGCAGACCCTTTAAAGCAATAATGCATGGCACCCATTCCATGGGTCCCAGCTCTCCAGGTTGAAGGGAATATTACTACAGCTATAACGTGTACGGGAAACCTAGAGAATGGACACACTGTGAATACGAAAGGTTTCTAAAACTCAACGAAGAGCCCCTCTCCTGGTGCTCCGGTTTGACTTTCCAACTGCTTTCCTATCAGTCTCCCAACTTGGAGAGACAGACCCTTTAAGCTCCTGGTTCGCACAGGTTCCCAATATGGCAGAAGATGAAAGGGAAGAGGGAGAACCAATGAGAGAGTAGCTGTTAGGCATTTGGATGGGCACATGTCACTCTAATTTCCCGGCAGGAAGAAGAAATTAACCAAAGTCTCAGCCACCCACCGGGAACCAGTATAGGTCCTGAAACAAAAGTTTGGACTTGTGTTCAGCTCACAAAAAACGAGTTGAAAAATGGAGCTCAGGGGCACAGCAATTCACAAACTGGCAGAGTAATCAAGGCCAACTATCGTCCAAAAATCTGTTGAGGGAAGGCTACGAGGCAGACTTGAAAGCGAGGCAGAATAGCAGGAAACAGATTTCAAGAGGTACGTTGGAATCGCCTGTAAAGCACAGGAAGAGGGGCACAACTTCGACAATGATGCACTTGGCCAAAGAGGGCGTATGCGTTTTCTCCTGAATATATTCAGGAGAAAACGCATACGCCCTCTTTGGCCAAGAAAGCAAGCGGGCAATGCAAATCTGCACTACAAAGAAGTATCACTTCCCACCGGTCAAAAGGGACATCCACAAAATGTGTAAAAACCAGAAAGGCAAGACAGGCCCTGGAGAACAGGGAGCCTTGTTATGCTGATGGGCGGGATGTAAGTTGCCAACTGCCTCACTGGAGAAGTGCATTGTGTTCCCTAAAACACGTAAACAACAGAGCTACAGAGCCAAGGGCACTTCCAGTCTAGGGAATATACCTTGGGAAAACTGAAAATCCATAAGACAGAGCCACCCCCAAATTGAGGGCTGCACTGCTTACAAGAAGCTCAACCTGGGTACACCTGAAATATCCCAGGAAATATAAAAATGGTTCCAAACATTGTGGAACTTACGTACGATGGAATATCCCTCAGCCACGAAATCAATGACATAAGACCAGTAGCAGCAAAATGAGTGGATTCAGGTACGATGATTCTAAGTGAAAGAAGTCACACAGGAAAAGAAACTTATCATAAGATATCACTTAGGAAGATCCTGTAAACATGGCTACACATGAACTGAGTTAGGCAAGAGAACAGAGTCTCACATTTAGAAAACACTCTTATGCCTGCTTAAGGGGGAAGGAGAGGTGGGGTGATGCATCAAACCAGAGTTTGATATAAGCACAGTTACCGTTCCAAAAACCAACTATGGAATAGACAAGACCTCCACCTTCCTCAGTGAAAGGGACTCAAAACCCCATATTTCCCACAGAGGAATAGATCTGACTAGTAAGAATCTTAAAACCTATGTATTGATATGTCTCCGTAAGGGAATCAAGTGTGTCTAGACTGGCATAAACATGGCAGCGAGAATCAGCTCAAACCCACTCTAAACAGGAATTTCAAAAACAGAACAAAGAAACAGGGTAATTCTTCACAATTCCTTCAGGGTCGCTGATGCAACCTGGAATGACCCTATCTACAATGACAGCTGGATGTGGCATAAGGCTGGACACTTGGGACTGAGAGGATTGGTGAGATTGGGTGAGCAAATGCAGACCCTTTAAAGCAATAATGCATGGCACCCATTCCATGGGTCCCACCTCTCCAGGTTGAAGGGAATATTACTACAGCTATAACGTGTACGGGAAACCTAGAGAATGGACACACTGTGAATACGAAAGGTTTCTAAAACTCAACGAAGAGCCCCTCTCCTGGTGCTCCGGTTTGACTTTCCAACTGCTTTCCTATCAATCTCCCAACTTGGAGAGACAGCCCCTTTAAGCTCCTGGTTCGCACAGGTTGCCAATTTGGCAGAGGATGAAAGGGAAGAGGGAGAACCAATGAGAGAGTAGCTGTTAGGCATTTGGATGGGCACATGTCACTCTAATTTCCCGGCAGGAAGAAGAATTAACCAAAGTCTCAGCCACCCACCGGGAACCAGTATAGGTCCTGAACCAAAAGTTTGGACTTGCGTTCAGCTCACAAGAAACGAGTTGAAAAATGGAGCTCAGGGGCACAGCAATTCACAAACTGGCAGAGTAATCAAGGCCAACTATCGTCCAAAAATCTGTTGAGGGAAGGCAACGAGGCGGACTTGAAAGCGAGGCAGAATAGCAGGAAAGAGATTTCAAGAGGTACGTTGGAATCGCCTGTAAAGCACAGGAAGAGGGGCACAACTTCGACAATGATGCACTTGCTCAAAAAGGGCGTATGCGTTTTCTCCTGAATATATTCAGGAGAAAACGCATACGCCCTTTTTGGCCAAGCAAGCAAGCGGGCAATGCAAATCTGCACTACAAAGAAGTATCACTTCCCACCGGTCAAAAGGGACATCCACAAAATGTGTAAAAACCAGAAAGGCAAGACAGGCCCTGGAGAACAGGGAGCCTTGTTATGCTGATGGGCGGGATGTAAGTTGCCAACTGCCTCACTGGAGGAGTGCATTGTGTTCCCTAAAACAAGTAAACAACAGAGCTACAGAGCCAAGGGCACTTCCAGTCTAGGGAATATACCTTGGGAAAACTGAAAATCCATAACACAGAGCCACCCCCAAATTGAGGGCTGCACTGCTTACAAGAACCTCAACCTGGGTACACCTGAAATATCCCAGGAAATATAAAAATGGTTCCAAACATTGTGGAACTTACGTACGACGGAATATCCCTCAGCCACGAAATCAATGTCATAAGACCAGTAGCAGCAAAATGAGTGGATTCAGGTACGATGATTCTAAGTGAAAGAAGTCACACAGAAAAAGAAACTTATCATAAGATATCACTTAGGAAGATCCTGTAAACATGGCTACACATGAACTGAGTTAGGCAAGAGAACAGAGTCTCTCATTTAGAAAACACTCTTATGCCTGCTTAAGGGGGAAGGAGAGGTGGGGTGATGCATCAAACCAGAGTTTGATATAAGCACAGGTACCGTTCCAAAAACCAACTATGGAATAGACAAGACCTCCACCTTCCTCAGTGAAAGGGACTCAAAACCCCATATTTCCCGCAGAGGAATAGATCTGACTAGTAAGAATCTTAAAACCTATGTATTGATATGTCTCCGTAAGGGAATCAAGTGTGTCTAGACTGGCATAAACAGGGCAGCGAGAATCAGCTCAAACCCACTCTAAACAGGAATTTCAAAAACAGAACAAAGAAACAGGGTAATTCTTCACAATTCCTTCAGGGTCGCTGATGCAACCTGGAATGACCCTATCTACAATGACAGCTGGATGTGGCATAAGGCTGGACACTTGGTACTGAGAGGATTGGTGAGATTGGGTGAGCAAATGCAGACCCTTTAAAGCAATAATGCATGGCCCCATTCCATGGGTCCCAGCTCTCCAGGTTGAAGGGAATATTACTACAGCTATAACGTGTACGGGAAACCTAGAGAATGGACACACTGTGAATACGAAAGGTTTCTAAAACTCAACGAAGAGCCCCTCTCCTGGTGCTCCGGTTTGACTTTCCAACTGCTTTCCTATCAATCTCCCAAATTGGAGAGACAGACCCTTTAAGCTCCTGGTTCGCACAGGTTGCCAATTTGGCAGAGGATGAAAGGGAAGAGGGAGAACCAATGAGAGAGTAGCTGTTAGGCATTTGGATGGGCACATGTCACTCTAATTTCCCGGCAGGAAGAAGAATTAACCAAAGTCTCAGCCACCCACCGGGAACCAGTATAGGTCCTGAACCAAAAGTTTGGACTTGCGTTCAGCTCACAAAAAACGAGTTGAAAAATGGAGCTCAGGGGCACAGCAATTCACAAACTGGCAGAGTAATCAAGGCCAACTATCGTCCAAAAATCTGTTGAGGGAAGGCAACGAGGCGGACTTGAAAGCGAGGCAGAATAGCAGGAAACAGATTTCAAGAGGTACGTTGGAATCGCCTGTAAAGCACAGGAAGAGGGGCACAACTTCGACAATGATGCACTTGGCCAAAAAGGGCGTATGCGTTTTCTCCTGAATATATTCAGGAGAAAACGCATACGCCCTTTTTGGCCAAGCAAGCAAGCGGGCAATGCAAATCTGCACTACAAAGAAGTATCACTTCCCACCGGTCAAAAGGGACATCCACAAAATGTGTAAAAACCAGAAAGGCAAGACAGGCCCTGGAGAACAGGGAGCCTTGTTATGCTGATGGGCGGGATGTAAGTTGCCAACTGCCTCACTGGAGGAGTGCATTGTGTTCCCTAAAACAAGTAAACAACAGAGCTACAGAGCCAAGGGCACTTCCTGACTAGGGAATATACCTTGGGAAAACTGAAAATCCATAAGACAGAGCCACCCCCAAATTGAGGGCTGCACTGCTTACAAGAACCTCAACCTGGGTACACCTGAAATATCCCAGGAAATATAAAAATGGTTCCAAACATTGTGGAACTTAGGTACGATGGAATATCCCTCAGCCACGAAATCAATGTCATAAGACCAGTAGCAGCAAAATGAGTGGATTCAGGTACGATGATTCTAAGTGAAAGAAGTCACACAGGAAAAGAAACTTATCATAAGATATCACTTAGGAAGATCCTGTAAACATGGCTACACATGAACTGAGTTAGGCAAGAGAACAGAGTCTCACATTTAGAAAACACTCTTATGCCTGCTTAAGGGGGAAGGAGAGGTGGGGTGATGCATCAAACCAGAGTTTGATATAAGCACAGGTACCGTTCCAAAAACCAACTATGGAATAGACAAGACCTACACCTTCCTCAGTGAAAGGGACTCAAAACCCCATATTTCCCGCAGAGGAATAGATCTGACTAGTAAGAATCTTAAAACCTATGTATTGATATGTCTCCATAAGGGAATCAAGTGTGTCTAGACTGGCATAAACATGGCAGCGAGAATCAGCTCAAACCCACTCTAAAAAGGAATTTCAAAAACAGAACAAAGAAACAGGGAAATTCTTTACAATTCCTTCAGGGTCTCTGATGCAACCTGGAATGACCCTATCTACAATGACAGCTGGATGTGGCATGAGGCTGGACACTTGGGACTGAGATGATTGGTGAGATTGGGTGAGCAAATGCAGACCCTTTAAAGCAATAATGCGTGGCACCCATTCCATGGGTCCCAGCTCTCCAGGTTGAAGGGAATATTACTACAGCTATAACGTGTACGGGAAACCTAGAGAATGGACACACTGTGAATACGAAAGGTTTCTAAAACTCAACGAAGAGCCCCTCTCCTGGTGCTCCGGTTTGACTTTCCAACTGCTTTCCTATCAATCTCCCAACTTGGAGAGACAGCCCCTTTAAGCTCCTGGTTCGCACAGGTTGCCAATTTGGCAGAGGATGAAAGGGAAGAGGGAGAACCAATGAGAGAGTAGCTGTTAGGCATTTGGATGGGCACATGTCACTCTAATTTCCCGGAAGGAAGAAGAATTAACCAAAGTCTCAGCCACCCACCGGGAACCAGTATAGGTCCTGAACCAAAAGTTTGGACTTGCGTTCAGCTCACAAGAAACGAGTTGAAATATGGAGCTCAGGGGCACAGCAATTCACAAACTGGCAGAGTAATCAAGGCCAACTATCGTCCAAAAATCTGTTGAGGGAAGGCAACGAGGCGGACTTGAAAGCGAGGCAGAATAGCAGGAAACAGATTTCAAGAGGTACGTTGGAATCGCCTGTAAAGCACAGGAAGAGGGGCACAACTTCGACAATGATGCACTTGGCCAAAAAGGGCGTATGCGTTTTCTCCTGAATATATTCAGGAGAAAACGCATACGCCCTTTTTGGCCAAGCAAGCAAGCGGGCAATGCAAATCTGCACTACAAAGAAGTATCACTTCCCACCGGTCAAAAGGGACATCCACAAAATGTGTAAAAACCAGAAAGGCAAGACAGGCCCTGGAGAACAGGGAGCCTTGTTATGCTGATGGGCGGGATGTAAGTTGCCAACTGCCTCACTGGAGGAGTGCATTGTGTTCCCTAAAACAAGTAAACAACAGAGCTACAGAGCCAAGGGCACTTCCAGTCTAGGGAATATACCTTGGGAAAACTGAAAATCCATAAGACAGAGCCACCCCCAAATTGAGGGCTGCACTGCTTACAAGAACCTCAACCTGGGTACACCTGAAATATCCCAGGAAATATAAAAATGGTTCCAAACATTGTGGAACTTACGTACGATGGAATATCCCTCAGCCACGAAATCAATGTCATAAGACCAGTAGCAGCAAAATGAGTGGATTCAGGTACGATGATTCTAAGTGAAAGAAGTCACACAGGAAAAGAAACTTATCATAAGATATCACATAGGAAGATCCTGTAAACATGGCTACACATGAACTGAGTTAGGCAAGAGAACAGAGTCTCACATTTAGAAAACACTCTTATGCCTGCTTAAGGGGGAAGGAGAGGTGGGGTGATGCATCAAACCAGAGTTTGATATAAGCACAGGTACCGTTCCAAAAACCAACTATGGAATAGACAAGACCTCCACCTTCCTCAGTGAAAGGGACTCAAAACCCCATATTTCCCGCAGAGGAATAGATCTGACTAGTAAGAATCTTAAAACCTATGTATTGATATGTCTCCGTAAGGGAATCAAGTGTGTCTAGACTGGCATAAACATGGCAGCGAGAATCAGCTCAAACCCACTCTAAACAGGAATTTCAAAAACAGAACAAAGAAACAGGGTAATTCTTCACAATTCCTTCAGGGTCGCTGATGCAACCTGGAATGACCCTATCTACAATGACAGCTGGATGTGGCATAAGGCTGGACACTTGGGACTGAGAGGATTGTTGAGATTGTGTGAGCAAATGCAGACCATTTAAAGCAATAATGCATGGCACCCATTCCATGGGTCCCAGCTCTCCAGGTTGAAGGGAATATTACTACAGCTATAACGTGTACGGGAAACCTAGAGAATGGACACACTGTGAATACGAAAGGTTTCTAAAACTCAACGAACAGCCCCTCTCCTGGTGCTCAGGTTTGACTTTCCAACTGCTTTCCTATCAATCTCCCAACTTGGAGAGACAACCCCTTTAAGCTCCTGGTTCGCACAGGTTGCCAATTTGGCAGAGGATGAAAGGGAAGAGGGAGAACCAATGAGAGAGTAGCTGTTAGGCATTTGGATGGGCACATGTCACTCTAATTTCCCGGCAGGAAGAAGAATTAACCAAAGTCTCAGCCACCCACCGGGAACAAGTATAGGTCCTGAACCAAAAGTTTGGACTTGCGTTCAGCTCACAAGAAACGAGTTGAAAAATGGAGCTCAGGGGCACAGCAATTCACAAACTGGCAGAGTAATCAAGGCCAACTATCGTCCAAAAATCTGTTGAGGGAAGGCAACGAGGCAGACTTGAAAGCGAGGCAGAATAGCAGGAAACAGATTTCAAGAGGTACGTTGGAATCGCCTGTAAAGCACAGGAAGAGGGGCACAACTTCGACAATGATGCACTTGGCCAAAAAGGGCGTATGCGTTTTCTCCTGAATATATTCAGGAGAAAACGCATACGCCCTTTTTGGCCAAGCAAGCAAGCGGGCAATGCAAATCTGCACTACAAAGAAGTATCACTTCCCACCGGTCAAAAGGGACATCCACAAAATGTGTAAAAACCAGAAAGGCAAGACAGGTCCTGGAGAACAGGGAGCCTTGTTATGCTGATGGGCGGGATGTAAGTTGCCAACTGCCTCACTGGAGGAGTGCATTGTGTTCCCTAAAACAAGTAAACAACAGAGCTACAGAGCCAAGGGCACTTCCAGTCTAGGGAATATACCTTGGGAAAACTGAAAATCCATAAGACAGAGCCACCCCCAAATTGAGGGCTGCACTGCTTACAAGAACCTCAACCTGGGTACACCTGAAATATCCCAGGAAATATAAAAATGGTTCCAAACATTGTGGAACTTACGTACGATGGAATATCCCTCAGCCACGAAATCAATGTCATAAGACCAGTAGCAGCAAAATGAGTGGATTCAGGTACGATGATTCTAAGTGAAAGAAGTCACACAGGAAAAGAAACTTATCATAAGATATCACTTAGGAAGATCCTGTAAACATGGCTACACATGAACTGAGTTAGGCAAGAGAACAGAGTCTCTCATTTAGAAAACACTCTTATGCCTGCTTAAGGGGGAAGGAGAGGTGGGGTGATGCATCAAACCAGAGTTTGATATAAGCACAGGTACCGTTCCAAAAACCAACTATGGAATAGACAAGACCTCCACCTTCCTCAGTGAAAGGGACTCAAAACCCCATATTTCCCGCAGAGGAATAGATCTGACTAGTAATAATCTTAAAACCTATGTATTGATATGTCTCCGTAAGGGAATCAAGTGTGTCTAGACTGGCATAAACAGGGCAGCGAGAATCAGCTCAAACCCACTCTAAAAAGGAATTTCAAAAACAGAACAAAGAAACAGGGAAATTCTTCACAATTCCTTCAGGGTCGCTGATGCAACCTGGAATGACCCTATCTACAATGACAGCTGGATATGGCATAAGGCTGGACACTTGGGACTGAGAGGATTGGTGAGATTGGGTGAGCAAATGCAGACCCTTTAAAGCAATAATGCATGGCACCCATTCCATGGGTCCCAGCTCTCCAGGTTGAAGGGAATATTACTACAGCTATAACGTGTACGGGAAACCTAGAGAATGGACACACTGTGAATACGAAAGGTTTCTAAAACTCAACGAAGAGCCCCTCTCCTGGTGCTCCGGTTTGACTTTCCAACTGCTTTCCTATCAATCTCCCAACTTGGAGAGACAGCCCCTTTAAGCTCCTGTTTCGCACAGGTTGCCAATTTGGCAGAGGATGAAAGGGAAGAGGGAGAACCAATGAGAGAGTAGCTGTTAGGCATTTGGATGGGCACATGTCACTCTAATTTCCCGGCAGGAAGAAGAAATTAACCAAAGTCTCAGCCACCCACCGGGAACCAGTATAGGTCCTGAACCAAAAGTTTGGACTTGCGTTCAGCTCACAAGAAACGAGTTGAAAAATGGAGCTCAGGGGCACAGCAATTCACAAACTGGCAGAGTAATCAAAGCCAACTATCGTCCAAAAATCTGTTGAGGGAAGGCAACGAGGCGGACTTGAAAGCGAGGCAGAATAGCAGGAAACAGATTTCAAGAGGTACGTTGGAATCGCCTGTAAAGCACAGGAAGAGGGGCACAACTTCGACAATGATGCACTCGGCCAAAAAGGGCGTATGCGTTTTCTCCTGAATATATTCAGGAGAAAACGCATACGCCCTTTTTGGCCAAGCAAGCAAGCGGGCAATGCAAATCTGCACTACAAAGAAGTATCACTTCCCAACGGTCAAAAGGGACATCCACAAAATGTGTAAAAACCAGAAAGGCAAGACAGGCCCTGGAGAACAGGGAGCCTTGTTATGCTGATGGGCGGGATGTAAGTTGCCAACTGCCTCACTGGAGGAGTGCATTGTGTTCCCTAAAACAAGTAAACAACAGAGCTACAGAGCCAAGGGCACTTCCAGTCTAGGGAATATACCTTGGGAAAACTGAAAATCCATAACACAGAGCCACCCCCAAATTGAGGGCTGCACTGTTTAGAAGAACCTCAACGTGGGTACAACTGAAATATCCCAGGAAGTATAAAAATGGTTCCAAACATTGTGGAACTTACGTACGATGGAATATCCCTCAGCCATGAAATCAATGTCATAAGACCAGTAGCAGCAAAATGAGTGGATTCAGGTACGATGATTCTAAGTGAAAGAAGTCACACAGGAAAAGAAACTTATCATAAGATATCACTTAGGAAGATCCTGTAAACATGGCTACACATGAACTGAGTTAGGAAAGAGAACAGAGTCTCACATTTAGAAAACACTCTTATGCCTGCTTAAGGGGGAAGGAGAGGTGGGGTGATGCATCAAACCAGAGTTTGATATAAGCACAGGTAGCGTTCCAAATACCAACTATGGAATAGATAAGACCTACACGTTCCTCAGTGAAAGGGACTCAAAACCCCATATTTCCCACAGAGGAATAGTTCTGACTAGTAAGAATCTTAAAACCTATGTATTGATATGTCTCCGTAAGGGAATCAAGTGTGTCTAGACTGGCATAAACATGGCAGCGAGAATCAGCTCAAACCCACTCTAAACAGGAATTTCAAAAACAGAACAAAGAAACAGGGTAATTCTTCACAATTCCTTCAGGGTCGCTGATGCAACCTGGAATGACCCTATCTACAATGACAGCTGGATGTGGCATAAGGCTGGACACTTGGGACTGAGAGGATTGGTGAGATTGGGTGAGCAAATGCAGACCCTTTAAAGCAATAATGCATGGCACCCATTCCATGGGTCCCAGCTCTCCAGGTTGAAGGGAATATTACTACAGCTATAACGTGTACGGGAAACCTAGAGAATGGACACACTGTGAATACGAAAGGTTTCTAAAACTCAACGAAGAGCCCCTCTCCTGGTGCTCCGGTTTGACTTTCCAACTGCTTTCCTATCAATCTCCCAACTTGGAGAGACAGACCCTTTAAGCTCCTGGTTCGCACAGGTTGCCAATTTGGCAGAGGATGAAAGGGAAGAGGGAGAATCAATGAGAGAGTAGCTGTTAGGCATTTGGATGGGCACATGTCACTCTAATTTCCCGGCAGGAAGAAGAATTAACCAAAGTCTCAGCCACCCACCGGGAACCAGTATAGGTCCTGAACCAAAAGTTTGGACTTGCGTTCAGCTCACAAAAAACGAGTTGAAAAATGGAGCTCAGGGGCACAGCAATTCACAAACTGGCAGAGTAATCAAGGCCAACTATCGTCCAAAAATCTGTTGAGGGAAGGCAACGAGGTGGACTTGAAAGCGAGGCAGAATAGCAGGAAACAGATTTCAAGAGGTACGTTGGAATCGCCTGTAAAGCACAGGAAGAGGGGCACAACTTCGACAATGATGCACTTGGCCAAAAAGGGCGTATGCGTTTTCTCCTGAATATATTCAGGGGAAAATGCATACGCCCTTTTTGGCCAAGCAAGCAAGCGGGCAATGCAAATCTGCACTACAAAGAAGTATCACTTCCCACCGGTCAAAAGGGACATCCACAAAATGTGTAAAAACCAGAATGGCAAGACAGGCCCTGGAGAACAGGGAGCCTTGTTATGCTGATGGGCGGGATGTAAGTTGCCAACTGCCTCACTGGAGGAGTGCATTGTGTTCCCTAAAACAAGTAAACAACAGAGCTACAGAGCCAAGGGCACTTCCAGTCTAGGGAATATACCTTGGGAAAACTGAAAATCCATAAGACAGAGCCACCCCCAAATTGAGGGCTGCACTGCTTACAAGAACCTCAACCTGGGTACACCTGAAATATCCCAGGAAATATAAAAATGGTTCCAAACATTGTGGAACTTACGTACGATGGAATATCCCTCAGCCACGAAATCAATGTCATAAGACCAGTAGCAGCAAAATGAGTGGATTCAGGTACGATGATTCTAAGTGAAAGAAGTCACACAGGAAAAGAAACTTATCATAAGATATCACTTAGGAAGATCCTGTAAACATGGCTACACATGAACTGAGTTAGGCAAGAGAACAGAGTCTCTCATTTAGAAAACACTCTTATGCCTGCTTAAGGGGGAAGGAGAGGTGGGGTGATGCATCAAACCAGAGTTTGATATAAGCACAGGTACCGTTCCAAAAACCAACTATGGAATAGACAAGACCTCCACCTTCCTCAGTGAAAGGGACTCAAAACCCCATATTTCCCGCAGAGGAATAGATCTGACTAGTAAGAATCTTAAAACCTATGTATTGATATGTCTCCGTAAGGGAATCAAGTGTGTCTAGACTGGCATAAACATGGCAGCGAGAATCAGCTCAAACCCACTCTAAACAGGAATTTCAAAAACAGAACAAAGAAACAGGGTAATTCTTCACAATTCCTTCAGGGTCGCTGATGCAACCTGGAATGACCCTATCTACAATGACAGCTGGATGTGGCATAAGGCTGGACACTTGGGACTGAGAGGATTGTTGAGATTGGGTGAGCAAATGCAGACCATTTAAAGCAATAATGCATGGCACCCATTCCATGGGTCCCAGCTCTCCAGGTTGAAGGGAATATTACTACAGCTATAACGTGTACGGGAAACCTAGAGAATGGACACACTGTGAATACGAAAGGTTTCTAAAACTCAACGAAGAGCCCCTCTCCTGGTGCTCCGGTTTGACTTTCCAACTGCTTTCCTATCAATCTCCCAAATTGGAGAGACAACCCCTTTAAGCTCCTGGTTCGCACAGGTTGCCAATTTGGCAGAGGATGAAAGGGAAGAGGGAGAACCAATGAGAGAGTAGCTGTTAGGCATTTGGATGGGCACATGTCACTCTAATTTCCCGGCAGGAAGAAGAATTAACCAAAGTCTCAGCCACCCACCAGGAACCAGTATAGGTCCTGAACCAAAAGTTTGGACTTGCGTTCAGCTCACAAGAAACGAGTTGAAAAATGGAGCTCAGGGGCACAGCAATTCACAAACTGGCAGAGTAATCAAGGCCAACTATCGTCCAAAAATCTGTTGAGGGAAGGCAACGAGGTGGACTTGAAAGCGAGGCAGAATAGCAGGAAACAGATTTCAAGAGGTACGTTGGAATCACCTGTAAAGCACAGGAAGAGGGGCACAACTTCGACAATGATGCACTTGGCCAAAGAGGGCGTATGCGTTTTCTCCTGAATATATTCAGGAGAAAACGCATACGCCCTGTTTGGCCAAGCAAGCAAGCGGGCAATGCAAATCTGCACTACAAAGAAGTATCACTTCCCACCGGTCAAAAGGGACATCCACAAAATGTGTAAAAACCAGAAAGGCAAGACAGGCCCTGGAGAACAGGGAGCCTTGTTATGCTGATGGGCGGGATGTAAGTTGCCAACTGCCTCACTGGAGGAGTGCATTGTGTTCCCTAAAACAAGTAAACAACAGAGCTACAGAGCCAAGGGCACTTCCAGTCTAGGGAATATACCTTGGGAAAACTGAAAATCCATAACACAGAGCCACCCCCAAATTGAGGGCTGCACTGCTTACAAGAACCTCAACCTGGGTACACCTGAAATATCCCAGGAAATATAAAAATGGTTCCAAACATTGTGGAACTTACGTACGACGGAATATCCCTCAGCCACGAAATCAATGTCATAAGACCAGTAGCAGCAAAATGAGTGGATTCAGGTACGATGATTCTAAGTGAAAGAAGTCACACAGGAAAAGAAACTTATCATAAGATATCACTTAGGAAGATCCTGTAAACATGGCTACACATGAACTGAGTTAGGCAAGAGAACAGAGTCTCACATTTAGAAAACACTCTTATGCCTGCTTAAGGGGGAAGGAGAGGTGGGGTGATGCATCAAACCAGAGTTTGATATAAGCACAGGTACCGTTCCAAAAACCAACTATGGAATAGACAAGACCTCCACCTTCCTCAGTGAAAGGGACTCAAAACCCCATATTTCCCGCAGAGGAATAGATCTGACTAGTAAGAATCTTAAAACCTATGTATTGATATGTCTCCGTAAGGGAATCAAGTGTGTCTAGACTGGCATAAACATGGCAGCGAGAATCAGCTCAAACCCACTCTAAAAAGGAATTTCAAAAACAGAACAAAGAAACAGGGAAATTCTTCACAATTCCTTCAGGGTCGCTGATGCAACCTGGAATGACCCTATCTACAATGACAGCTGGATATGGCATAAGGCTGGACACTTGGGACTGAGAGGATTGGTGAGATTGGGTGAGCAAATGCAGACCCTTTAAAGCAATAATGCATGGCACCCATTCCATGGGTCCCAGCTCTCCAGGTTGAAGGGAATATTACTACAGCTATAACGTGTACGGGAAACCTAGAGAATGGACACACTGTGAATACGAAAGGTTTCTAAAACTCAACGAAGAGCCCCTCTCCTGGTGCTCCGGTTTGACTTTCCAACTGCTTTCCTATCAATCTCCCAACTTGGAGAGACAGCCCCTTTAAGCTCCTGTTTCGCACAGGTTGCCAATTTGGCAGAGGATGAAAGGGAAGAGGGAGAACCAATGAGAGAGTAGCTGTTAGGCATTTGGATGGGCACATGTCACTCTAATTTCCCGGCAGGAAGAAGAAATTAACCAAAGTCTCAGCCACCCACCGGGAACCAGTATAGGTCCTGAACCAAAAGTTTGGACTTGCGTTCAGCTCACAAGAAACGAGTTGAAAAATGGAGCTCAGGGGCACAGCAATTCACAAACTGGCAGAGTAATCAAAGCCAACTATCGTCCAAAAATCTGTTGAGGGAAGGCAACGAGGTGGACTTGAAGGCGAGGCAGAATAGCAGGAAACAGATTTCAAGAGGTACGTTGGAATCGCCTGTAAAGCACAGGAAGAGGGGCACAACTTCGACAATGATGCACTTGGCCAAAAAGGGCGTATGCGTTTTCTCCTGAATATATTCAGGAGAAAACGCATACGCCCTTTTTGGCCAAGCAAGCAAGCGGGCAATGCAAATCTGCACTACAAAGAAGTATCACTTCCCAACGGTCAAAAGGGACATCCACAAAATGTGTAAAAACCAGAAAGGCAAGACAGGCCCTGGAGAACAGGGAGCCTTGTTATGCTGATGGGCGGGATGTAAGTTGCCAACTGCCTCACTGGAGGAGTGCATTGTGTTCCCTAAAACAAGTAAACAACAGAGCTACAGAGCCAAGGGCACTTCCAGTCTAGGGAATATACCTTGGGAAAACTGAAAATCCATAACACAGAGCCACCCCCAAATTGAGGGCTGCACTGTTTACAAGAACCTCAACCTGGGTACAACTGAAATATCCCAGGAAGTATAAAAATGGTTCCAAACATTGTGGAACTTACGTACGATGGAATATCCCTCAGCCATGAAATCAATGTCATAAGACCAGTAGCAGCAAAATGAGTGGATTCAGGTACGATGATTCTAAGTGAAAGAAGTCACACAGGAAAAGAAACTTATCATAAGATTTCACTTAGGAAGATCCTGTAAACATGGCTACACATGAACTGAGTTAGGAAAGAGAACAGAGTCTCACATTTAGAAAACACTCTTATGCCTGCTTAAGGGGGAAGGAGAGGTGGGGTGATGCATCAAACCAGAGTTTGATATAAGCACAGGTAGCGTTCCAAATACCAACTATGGAATAGATAAGACCTACACGTTCCTCAGTGAAAGGGACTCAAAACCCCATATTTCCCACAGAGGAATAGTTCTGACTAGTAAGAATCTTAAAACCTATGTATTGATATGTCTCCGTAAGGGAATCAAGTGTGTCTAGACTGGCATAAACATGGCAGCGAGAATCAGCTCAAACCCACTCTAAACAGGAATTTCAAAAACAGAACAAAGAAACAGGGTAATTCTTCACAATTCCTTCAGGGTCGCTGATGCAACCTGGAATGACCCTATCTACAATGACAGCTGGATGTGGCATAAGGCTGGACACTTGGGACTGAGAGGATTGGTGAGATTGGGTGAGCAAATGCAGACCCTTTAAAGCAATAATGCATGGCACCCATTCCATGGGTCCCAGCTCTCCAGGTTGAAGGGAATATTACTACAGCTATAACGTGTACGGGAAACCTAGAGAATGGACACACTGTGAATACGAAAGGTTTCTAAAACTCAACGAAGAGCCCCTCTCCTGGTGCTCCGGTTTGACTTTCCAACTGCTTTCCTATCAATCTCCCAACTTGGAGAGACAGACCCTTTAAGCTCCTGGTTCGCACAGGTTGCCAATTTGGCAGAGGATGAAAGGGAAGAGGGAGAATCAATGAGAGAGTAGCTGTTAGGCATTTGGATGGGCACATGTCACTCTAATTTCCCGGCAGGAAGAAGAATTAACCAAAGTCTCAGCCACCCACCGGGAACCAGTATAGGTCCTGAACCAAAAGTTTGGACTTGCGTTCAGCTCACAAAAAACGAGTTGAAAAATGGAGCTCAGGGGCACAGCAATTCACAAACTGGCAGAGTAATCAAGGCCAACTATCGTCCAAAAATCTGTTGAGGGAAGGCAACGAGGTGGACTTGAAAGCGAGGCAGAATAGCAGGAAACAGATTTCAAGAGGTACGTTGGAATCGCCTGTAAAGCACAGGAAGAGGGGCACAACTTCGACAATGATGCACTTGGCCAAAAAGGGCGTATGCGTTTTCTCCTGAATATATTCAGGGGAAAACGCATACGCCCTTTTTGGCCAAGCAAGCAAGCGGGCAATGCAAATCTGCACTACAAAGAAGTATCACTTCCCACCGGTCAAAAGGGACATCCACAAAATGTGTAAAAACCAGAAAGGCAAGACAGGCCCTGGAGAACAGGGAGCCTTGTTATGCTGATGGGCGGGATGTAAGTTGCCAACTGCCTCACTGGAGGAGTGCATTGTGTTCCCTAAAACAAGTAAACAACAGAGCTACAGAGCCAAGGGCACTTCCAGTCTAGGGAATATACCTTGGGAAAACTGAAAATCCATAAGACAGAGCCACCCCCAAATTGAGGGCTGCACTGCTTACAAGAACCTCAACCTGGGTACACCTGAAATATCCCAGGAAATATAAAAATGGTTCCAAACATTGTGGAACTTACGTACGATGGAATATCCCTCAGCCACGAAATCAATGTCATAAGACCAGTAGCAGCAAAATGAGTGGATTCAGGTACGATGATTCTAAGTGAAAGAAGTCACACAGGAAAAGAAACTTATCATAAGATATCACTTAGGAAGATCCTGTAAACATGGCTACACATGAACTGAGTTAGGCAAGAGAACAGAGTCTCTCATTTAGAAAACACTCTTATGCCTGCTTAAGGGGGAAGGAGAGGTGGGGTGATGCATCAAACCAGAGTTTGATATAAGCACAGGTACCGTTCCAAAAACCAACTATGGAATAGACAAGACCTCCACCTTCCTCAGTGAAAGGGACTCAAAACCCCATATTTCCCGCAGAGGAATAGATCTGACTAGTAAGAATCTTAAAACCTATGTATTGATATGTCTCCGTAAGGGAATCAAGTGTGTCTAGACTGGCATAAACATGGCAGCGAGAATCAGCTCAAACCCACTCTAAACAGGAATTTCAAAAACAGAACAAAGAAACAGGGTAATTCTTCACAATTCCTTCAGGGTCGCTGATGCAACCTGGAATGACCCTATCTACAATGACAGCTGGATGTGGCATAAGGCTGGACACTTGGGACTGAGAGGATTGTTGAGATTGGGTGAGCAAATGCAGACCATTTAAAGCAATAATGCATGGCACCCATTCCATGGGTCCCAGCTCTCCAGGTTGAAGGGAATATTACTACAGCTATAACGTGTACGGGAAACCTAGAGAATGGACACACTGTGAATACGAAAGGTTTCTAAAACTCAACGAAGAGCCCCTCTCCTGGTGCTCCGGTTTGACTTTCCAACTGCTTTCCTATCAATCTCCCAAATTGGAGAGACAACCCCTTTAAGCTCCTGGTTCGCACAGGTTGCCAATTTGGCAGAGGATGAAAGGGAAGAGGGAGAACCAATGAGAGAGTAGCTGTTAGGCATTTGGATGCGCACATGTCACTCTAATTTCCCGGCAGGAAGAAGAATTAACCAAAGTCTCAGCCACCCACCAGGAACCAGTATAGGTCCTGAACCAAAAGTTTGGACTTGCGTTCAGCTCACAAGAAACGAGTTGAAAAATGGAGCTCAGGGGCACAGCAATTCACAAACTGGCAGAGTAATCAAGGCCAACTATCGTCCAAAAATCTGTTGAGGGAAGGCAACGAGGTGGACTTGAAAGCGAGGCAGAATAGCAGGAAACAGATTTCAAGAGGTACGTTGGAATCACCTGTAAAGCACAGGAAGAGGGGCACAACTTCGACAATGATGCACTTGGCCAAAGAGGGCGTATGCGTTTTCTCCTGAATATATTCAGGAGAAAACGCATACGCCCTGTTTGGCCAAGCAAGCAAGCGGGCAATGCAAATCTGCACTACAAAGAAGTATCACTTCCCACCGGTCAAAAGGGACATCCACAAAATGTGTAAAAACCAGAAAGGCAAGACAGGCCCTGGAGAACAGGGAGCCTTGTTATGCTGATGGGCGGGATGTAAGTTGGCAACTGCCTCACTGGAGGAGTGCATTGTGTTCCCTAAAACAAGTAAACAACAGAGCTACAGAGCCAAGGGCACTTCCAGTCTAGGGAATATACCTTGGGAAAACTGAAAATCCATAACACAGAGCCACCCCCAAATTGAGGGCTGCACTGCTTACAAGAACCTCAACCTGGGTACACCTGAAATATCCCAGGAAATATAAAAATGGTTCCAAACATTGTGGAACTTACGTACGACGGAATATCCCTCAGCCACGAAATCAATGTCATAAGACCAGTAGCAGCAAAATGAGTGGATTCAGGTACGATGATTCTAAGTGAAAGAAGTCACACAGGAAAAGAAACTTATCATAAGATATCACTTAGGAAGATCCTGTAAACATGGCTACACATGAACTGAGTTAGGCAAGAGAACAGAGTCTCACATTTAGAAAACACTCTTATGCCTGCTTAAGGGGGAAGGAGAGGTGGGGTGATGCATCAAACCAGAGTTTGATATAAGCACAGGTACCGTTCCAAAAACCAACTATGGAATAGACAAGACCTCCACCTTCCTCAGTGAAAGGGACTCAAAACCCCATATTTCCCGCAGAGGAATAGATCTGACTAGTAAGAATCTTAAAACCTATGTATTGATATGTCTCCGTAAGGGAATCAAGTGTGTCTAGACTGGCATAAACATGGCAGCGAGAATCAGCTCAAACCCACTCTAAAAAGGAATTTCAAAAACAGAACAAAGAAACAGGGAAATTCTTCACAATTCCTTCAGGGTCGCTGATGCAACCTGGAATGACCCTATCTACAATGACAGCTGGATATGGCATAAGGCTGGACACTTGGGACTGAGAGGATTGGTGAGATTGGGTGAGCAAATGCAGACCCTTTAAAGCAATAATGCATGGCACCCATTCCATGGGTCCCAGCTCTCCAGGTTGAAGGGAATATTACTACAGCTATAACGTGTACGGGAAACCTAGAGAATGGACACACTGTGAATACGAAAGGTTTCTAAAACTCAACGAAGAGCCCCTCTCCTGGTGCTCCGGTTTGACTTTCCAACTGCTTTCCTATCAATCTCCCAACTTGGAGAGACAGCCCCTTTAAGCTCCTGTTTCGCACAGGTTGCCTATTTGGCAGAGGATGAAAGGGAAGAGGGAGAACCAATGAGAGAGTAGCTGTTAGGCATTTGGATGGGCACATGTCACTCTAATTTCCCGGCAGGAAGAAGAAATTAACCAAAGTCTCAGCCACCCACCGGGAACCAGTATAGGTCCTGAACCAAAAGTTTGGACTTGCGTTCAGCTCACAAGAAACGAGTTGAAAAATGGAGCTCAGGGGCACAGCAATTCACAAACTGGCAGAGTAATCAAAGCCAACTATCGTCCAAAAATCTGTTGAGGGAAGGCAACGAGGGGAACTTGAAGGCGAGGCAGAATAGCAGGAAACAGATTTCAAGAGGTACGTTGGAATCGCCTGTAAAGCACAGGAAGAGGGGCACAACTTCGACAATGATGCACTTGGCCAAAAAGGGCGTATGCGTTTTCTCCTGAATATATTCAGGAGAAAACGCATACGCCCTTTTTGGCCAAGCAAGCAAGCGGGCAATGCAAATCTGCACTACAAAGAAGTATCACTTCCCACCGGTCAAAAGGGACATCCACAAAATGTGTAAAAACCAGAAAGGCAAGACAGGCCCTGGAGAACAGGGAGCCTTGTTATGCTGATGGGCGGTATGTAAGTTGCCAACTGCCTCACTGGAGGAGTGCATTGTGTTCCCTAAAACAATTAAACAACAGAGCTACAGAGCCAAGGGCACTTCCAGTCTAGGGAATATACCTTGGGAAAACTGAAAATCCATAACACAGAGCCACCCCCAAATTGAGGGCTGCACTGTTTACAAGAACCTCAACCTGGGTACAACTGAAATATCCCAGGAAGTATAAAAATGGTTCCAAACATTGTGGAACTTACGTACGATGGAATATCCCTCAGCCATGAAATCAATGTCATAAGACCAGTAGCAGCAAAATGAGTGGATTCAGGTACGATGATTCTAAGTGAAAGAAGTCACACAGGAAAAGAAACTTATCATAAGATATCACTTAGGAAGATCCTGTAAACATGGCTACACATGAACTGAGTTAGGCAAGAGAACAGAGTCTCACATTTAGAAAACACTCTTATGCCTGCTTAAGGGGGAAGGAGAGGTGGGGTGATGCATCAAACCAGAGTTTGATATAAGCACAGGTAGCGTTCCAAATACCAACTATGGAATAGATAAGACCTACACGTTCCTCAGTGAAAGGGACTCAAAACCCCATATTTCCCACAGAGGAATAGTTCTGACTAGTAAGAATCTTAAAACCTATGTATTGATATGTCTCCGTAAGGGAATCAAGTGTGTCTAGACTGGCATAAACATGGCAGCGAGAATCAGCTCAAACCCACTCTAAACAGGAATTTCAAAAACAGAACAAAGAAACAGGGTAATTCTTCACAATTCCTTCAGGGTCGCTGATGCAACCTGGAATGACCCTATCTACAATGACAGCTGGATGTGGCAAAAGGCTGGACACTTGGGACTGAGAGGATTGGTGAGATTGGGTGAGCAAATGCAGACCCTTTAAAGCAATAATGCATGGCACCCATTCCATGGGTCCCAGCTCTCCAGGTTGAAGGGAATATTACTACAGCTATAATGTGTACGGGAAACCTAGAGAATGGACACACTGTGAATACGAAAGGTTTCTAAAACTCAACGAAGAGCCCCTCTCCTGGTGCTCCGGTTTGACTTTCCAACTGCTTTCCTATCAATCTCCCAACTTGGAGAGACAGACCCTTTAAGCTCCTGGTTCGCACAGGTTGCCAATTTGGCAGAGGATGAAAGGGAAGAGGGAGAATCAATGAGAGAGTAGCTGTTAGGCATTTGGATGGGCACATGTCACTCTAATTTCCCGGCAGGAAGAAGAATTAACCAAAGTCTCAGCCACCCACCGGGAACCAGTATAGGTCCTGAACCAAAAGTTTGGACTTGCGTTCAGCTCACAAAAAACGAGTTGAAAAATGGAGCTCAGGGGCACAGCAATTCACAAACTGGCAGAGTAATCAAGGCCAACTATCGTCCAAAAATCTGTTGAGGGAAGGCAACGAGGTGGACTTGAAAGCGAGGCAGAATAGCAGGAAACAGATTTCAAGAGGTACGTTGGAATCGCCTGTAAAGCACAGGAAGAGGGGCACAACTTCGACAATGATGCACTTGGCCAAAAAGGGCGTATGCGTTTTCTCCTGAATATATTCAGGAGAAAACGCATACGCCCTTTTTGGCCAAGCAAGCAAGCGGGCAATGCAAATCTGCACTACAAAGAAGTATCACTTCCCACCGGTCAAAAGGGACATCCACAAAATGTGTAAAAACCAGAAAGGCAAGACAGGCCCTGGAGAACAGGGAGCCTTGTTATGCTGATGGGCGGGATGTAAGTTGCCAACTGCCTCACTGGAGGAGTGCATTGTGTTCCCTAAAACAAGTAAACAACAGAGCTACAGAGCCAAGGGCACTTCCAGTCTAGGGAATATACCTTGGGAAAACTGAAAATCCATAAGACAGAGCCACCCCCAAATTGAGGGCTGCACTGCTTACAAGAACCTCAACCTGGGTACACCTGAAATATCCCAGGAAATATAAAAATGGTTCCAAACATTGTGGAACTTACGTACGATGGAATATCCCTCAGCCACGAAATCAATGTCATAAGACCAGTAGCAGCAAAATGAGTGGATTTAGGTACGATGATTCTAAGTGAAAGAAGTCACACAGGAAAAGAAACTTATCATAAGATATCACTTAGGAAGATCCTGTAAACATGGCTACACATGAACTGAGTTAGGCAAGAGAACAGAGTCTCTCATTTAGAAAACACTCTTATGCCTGCTTAAGGGGGAAGGAGAGGTGGGGTGATGCATCAAACCAGAGTTTGATATAAGCACAGGTACCGTTCCAAAAACCAACTATGGAATAGACAAGACCTCCACCTTCCTCAGTGAAAGGGACTCAAAACCCCATATTTCCCGCAGAGGAATAGATCTGACTAGTAAGAATCTTAAAACCTATGTATTGATATGTCTCCGTAAGGGAATCAAGTGTGTCTAGACTGGCATAAACATGGCAGCGAGAATCAGCTCAAACCCACTCTAAACAGGAATTTCAAAAACAGAACAAAGAAACAGGGTAATTCTTCACAATTCCTTCAGGGTCGCTGATGCAACCTGGAATGACCCTATCTACAATGACAGCTGGATGTGGCATAAGGCTGGACACTTGGGACTGAGAGGATTGGTGAGATTGGGTGAGCAAATGCAGACCCTTTAAAGCAATAATGCATGGCACCCATTCCATGGGTCCCAGCTCTCCAGGTTGAAGGGAATATTACTACAGCTATAACGTGTACGGGAAACCTAGAGAATGGACACACTGTGAATACGAAAGGTTTCTAAAACTCAACGAAGAGCCCCTCTCCTGGTGCTCCGGTTTGACTTTCCAACTGCTTTCCTATCAATCTCCCAAATTGGAGAGACAACCCCTTTAAGCTCCTGGTTCGCACAGGTTGCCAATTTGGCAGAGGATGAAAGGGAAGAGGGAGAACCAATGAGAGAGTAGCTGTTAGGCATTTGGATGCGCACATGTCACTCTAATTTCCCGGCAGGAAGAAGAATTAACCAAAGTCTCAGCCACCCACCAGGAACCAGTATAGGTCCTGAACCAAAAGTTTGGACTTGCGTTCAGCTCACAAGAAACGAGTTGATAAATGGAGCTCAGGGGCACAGCAATTCACAAACTGGCAGAGTAATCAAGGCCAACTATCGTCCAAAAATCTGTTGAGGGAAGGCAACGAGGTGGACTTGAAAGCGAGGCAGAATAGCAGGAAACAGATTTCAAGAGGTACGTTGGAATCACCTGTAAAGCACAGGAAGAGGGGCACAACTTCGACAATGATGCACTTGGCCAAAAAGGGCGTATGCGTTTTCTCCTGAATATATTCAGGAGAAAACGCATACGCCCTTTTTGGCCAAGCAAGCAAGCGGGCAATGCAAATCTGCACTACAAAGAAGTATCACTTCCCACCGGTCAAAAGGGACATCCACAAAATGTGTAAAAACCAGAAAGGCAAGACAGGCCCTGGAGAACAGGGAGCCTTGTTATGCTGATGGGCGGGATGTAAGTTGCCAACTGCCTCACTGGAGGAGTGCATTGTGTTCCCTAAAACAAGTAAACAACAGAGCTACAGAGCCAAGGGCACTTCCAGTCTAGGGAATATACCTTGGGAAAACTGAAAATCCATAAGACAGAGCCACCCCCAAATTGAGGGCTGCACTGCTTACAAGAACCTCAACCTGGGTACACCTGAAATATCCCAGGAAATATAAAAATGGTTCCAAACATTGTGGAACTTACGTACGACGGAATATCCCTCAGCCACGAAATCAATGTCATAAGACCAGTAGCAGCAAAATGAGTGGATTCAGGTACGATGATTCTAAGTGAAAGAAGTCACACAGGAAAAGAAACTTATCATAAGATATCACTTAGGAAGATCCTGTAAACATGGCTACACATGAACTGAGTTAGGCAAGAGAACAGAGTCTCACATTTAGAAAACACTCTTATGCCTGCTTAAGGGGGAAGGAGAGGTGGGGTGATGCATCAAACCAGAGTTTGATATAAGCACAGGTACCGTTCCAAAAACCAACTATGGAATAGACAAGACCTCCACCTTCCTCAGTGAAAGGGACTCAAAACCCCATATTTCCCGCAGAGGAATAGATCTGACTAGTAAGAATCTTAAAACCTATGTATTGATATGTCTCCGTAAGGGAATCAAGTGTGTCTAGACTGGCATAAACATGGCAGCGAGAATCAGCTCAAACCCACTCTAAACAGGAATTTCAAAAACAGAACAAAGAAACAGGGAAATTCTTCACAATTCCTTCAGGGTCGCTGATGCAACCTGGAATGACCCTATCTACAATGACAGCTGGATATGGCATAATGCTGGACACATGAGACTGAGAGGATTGGTGAGATTGGGTGAGCAAATGCAGACCCTTTAAAGCAATAATGCATGGCACCCATTCCATGGGTCCCAGCTCTCCAGGTTGAAGGGAATATTACTACAGCTATAACGTGTACGGGAAACCTAGAGAATGGACACACTGTGAATACGAAAGGTTTCTAAAACTCAACGAAGAGCCCCTCTCCTGGTGCTCCGGTTTGACTTTCCAACTGCTTTCCTATCAATCTCCCAACTTGGAGAGACAGCCCCTTTAAGCTCCTGTTTCGCACAGGTTGCCAATTTGGCAGAGGATGAAAGGGAAGAGGGAGAACCAATGAGAGAGTAGCTGTTAGGCATTTGGATGGGCACATGTCACTCTAATTTCCCGGCAGGAAGAAGAAATTAACCAAAGTCTCAGCCACCCACCGGGAACCAGTATAGGTCCTGAACCAAAAGTTTGGACTTGCGTTCAGCTCACAAGAAACGAGTTGAAAAATGGAGCTCAGGGGCACAGCAATTCACAAACTGGCAGAGTAATCAAAGCCAACTATCGTCCAAAAATCTGTTGAGGGAAGGCAACGAGGCGGACTTGAAAGCGAGGCAGTATAGCAGGAAACAGATTTCGCGAGGTACGTTGGAATCGCCTGTAAAGCACAGGAAGAGGGGCACAACTTCGACAATGATGCACTTGGCCAAAAAGGGCGTATGCGTTTTCTCCTGAATATATTCAGGAGAAAACGCATACGCCCTTTTTGGCCAAGCAAGCAAGCGGGCAATGCAAATCTGCACTACAAAGAAGTATCACTTCCCACCGGTCAAAAGGGACATCCACAAAATGTGTAAAAACCAGAAAGGCAAGACAGGCCCTGGAGAACAGGGAGCCTTGTTATGCTGATGGGCGGGATGTAAGTTGCCAACTGCCTCACTGGAGGAGTGCATTGTGTTCCCTAAAACAATTAAACAACAGAGCTACAGAGCCAAGGGCACTTCCAGTCTAGGGAATATACCTTGGGAAAACTGAAAATCCATAACACAGAGCCACCCCCAAATTGAGGGCTGCACTGTTTAGAAGAACCTCAACCTGGGTACAACTGAAATATCCCAGGAAGTATAAAAATGGTTCCAAACATTGTGGAACTTACGTACGATGGAATATCCCTCAGCCATGAAATCAATGTCATAAGACCAGTAGCAGCAAAATGAGTGGATTCAGGTACGATGATTCTAAGTGAAAGAAGTCACACAGGAAAAGAAACTTATCATAAGATATCACTTAGGAAGATCCTGTAAACATGGCTACACATGAACTGAGTTAGGCAAGAGAACAGAGTCTCACATTTAGAAAACACTCTTATGCCTGCTTAAGGGGGAAGGAGAGGTGGGGTGATGCATCAAACCAGAGTTTGATATAAGCACAGGTAGCGTTCCAAATACCAACTATGGAATAGATAAGACCTACACGTTCCTCAGTGAAAGGGACTCAAAACCCCATATTTCCCACAGAGGAATAGTTCTGACTAGTAAGAATCTTAAAACCTATGTATTGATATGTCTCCGTAAGGGAATCAAGTGTGTCTAGACTGGCATAAACATGGCAGCGAGAATCAGCTCAAACCCACTCTAAACAGGAATTTCAAAAACAGAACAAAGAAACAGGGTAATTCTTCACAATTCCTTCAGGGTCGCTGATGCAACCTGGAATGACCCTATCTACAATGACAGCTGGATGTGGCATAAGGCTGGACACTTGGGACTGAGAGGATTGGTGAGATTGGGTGAGCAAATGCAGACCCTTTAAAGCAATAATGCATGGCACCCATTCCATGGGTCCCAGCTCTCCAGGTTGAAGGGAATATTACTACAGCTATAACGTGTACGGGAAACCTAGAGAATGGACACACTGTGAATACGAAAGGTTTCTAAAACTCAACGAAGAGCCCCTCTCCTGGTGCTCCGGTTTGACTTTCCAACTGCTTTCCTATCAATCTCCCAACTTGGAGAGACAGACCCTTTAAGCTCCTGGTTCGCACAGGTTGCCAATTTGGCAGAGGATGAAAGGGAAGAGGGAGAATCAATGAGAGAGTAGCTGTTAGGCATTTGGATGGGCACATGTCACTCTAATTTCCCGGCAGGAAGAAGAATTAACCAAAGTCTCAGCCACCCACCGGGAACCAGTATAGGTCCTGAACCAAAAGTTTGGACTTGCGTTCAGCTCACAAAAAACGAGTTGAAAAATGGAGCTCAGGGGCACAGCAATTCACAAACTGGCAGAGTAATCAAGGCCAACTATCGTCCAAAAATCTGTTGAGGGAAGGCAACGAGGTGGACTTGAAAGCGAGGCAGAATAGCAGGAAACAGATTTCAAGAGGTACGTTGGAATCGCCTGTAAAGCACAGGAAGAGGGGCACAACTTCGACAATGATGCACTTGGCCAAAAAGGGCGTATGCGTTTTCTCCTGAATATATTCAGGAGAAAACGCATACGCCCTTTTTGGCCAAGCAAGCAAGCGGGCAATGCAAATCTGCACTACAAAGAAGTATCACTTCCCACCGGTCAAAAGGGACATCCACAAAATGTGTAAAAACCAGAAAGGCAAGACAGGCCCTGGAGAACAGGGAGCCTTGTTATGCTGATGGGCGGGATGTAAGTTGCCAACTGCCTCACTGGAGGAGTGCATTGTGTTCCCTAAAACAAGTAAACAACAGAGCTACAGAGCCAAGGGCACTTCCAGTCTAGGGAATATACCTTGGGAAAACTGAAAATCCATAAGACAGAGCCACCCCCAAATTGAGGGCTGCACTGCTTACAAGAACCTCAACCTGGGTACACCTGAAATATCCCAGGAAATATAAAAATGGTTCCAAACATTGTGGAACTTACGTACGATGGAATATCCCTCAGCCACGAAATCAATGTCATAAGACCAGTAGCAGCAAAATGAGTGGATTCAGGTACGATGATTCTAAGTGAAAGAAGTCACACAGGAAAAGAAACTTATCATAAGATATCACTTAGGAAGATCCTGTAAACATGGCTACACATGAACTGAGTTAGGCAAGAGAACAGAGTCTCTCATTTAGAAAACACTCTTATGCCTGCTTAAGGGGGAAGGAGAGGTGGGGTGATGCATCAAACCAGAGTTTGATATAAGCACAGGTACCGTTCCAAAAACCAACTATGGAATAGACAAGACCTCCACCTTCCTCAGTGAAAGGGACTCAAAACCCCATATTTCCCGCAGAGGAATAGATCTGACTAGTAAGAATCTTAAAACCTATGTATTGATATGTCTCCGTAAGGGAATCAAGTGTGTCTAGACTGGCATAAACATGGCAGCGAGAATCAGCTCAAACCCACTCTAAACAGGAATTTCAAAAACAGAACAAAGAAACAGGGTAATTCTTCACAATTCCTTCAGGGTCGCTGATGCAACCTGGAATGACCCTATCTACAATGACAGCTGGATGTGGCATAAGGCTGGACACTTGGGACTGAGAGGATTGTTGAGATTGGGTGAGCAAATGCAGACCATTTAAAGCAATAATGCATGGCACCCATTCCATGGGTCCCAGCTCTCCAGGTTGAAGGGAATATTACTACAGCTATAACGTGTACGGGAAACCTAGAGAATGGACACACTGTGAATACGAAAGGTTTCTAAAACTCAACGAAGAGCCCCTCTCCTGGTGCTCCGGTTTGACTTTCCAACTGCTTTCCTATCAATCTCCCAAATTGGAGAGACAACCCCTTTAAGCTCCTGGTTCGCACAGGTTGCCAATTTGGCAGAGGATGAAAGGGAAGAGGTAGAACCAATGAGAGAGTAGCTGTTAGGCATTTGGATGCGCACATGTCACTCTAATTTCCCGGCAGGAAGAAGAATTAACCAAAGTCTCAGCCACCCACCAGGAACCAGTATAGGTCCTGAACCAAAAGTTTGGACTTGCGTTCAGCTCACAAGAAACGAGTTGATAAATGGAGCTCAGGGGCACAGCAATTCACAAACTGGCAGAGTAATCAAGGCCAACTATCGTCCAAAAATCTGTTGAGGGAAGGCAACGAGGTGGACTTGAAAGCGAGGCAGAATAGCAGGAAACAGATTTCAAGAGGTACGTTGGAATCACCTGTAAAGCACAGGAAGAGGGGCACAACTTCGACAATGATGCACTTGGCCAAAAAGGGCGTATGCGTTTTCTCCTGAATATATTCAGGAGAAAACGCATACGCCCTTTTTGGCCAAGCAAGCAAGCGGGCAATGCAAATCTGCACTACAAAGAAGTATCACTTCCCACCGGTCAAAAGGGACATCCACAAAATGTGTAAAAACCAGAAAGGCAAGACAGGCCCTGGAGAACAGGGAGCCTTGTTATGCTGATGGGCGGGATGTAAGTTGCCAACTGCCTCACTGGAGGAGTGCATTGCGTTCCCTAAAACAAGTAAACAACAGAGCTACAGAGCCAAGGGCACTTCCAGTCTAGGGAATATACCTTGGGAAAACTGAAAATCCATAAGACAGAGCCACCCCCAAATTGAGGGCTGCACTGCTTACAAGAACCTCAACCTGGGTACACCTGAAATATCCCAGGAAATATAAAAATGGTTCCAAACATTGTGGAACTTATGTACGACGGAATATCCCTCAGCCACGAAATCAATGTCATAAGACCAGTAGCAGCAAAATGAGTGGATTCAGGTACGATGATTCTAAGTGAAAGAAGTCACACAGGAAAAGAAACTTATCATAAGATATCACTTAGGAAGATCCTGTAAACATGGCTACACATGAACTGAGTTAGGCAAGAGAACAGAGTCTCACATTTAGAAAACACTCTTATGCCTGCTTAAGGGGGAAGGAGAGGTGGGGTGATGCATCAAACCAGAGTTTGATATAAGCACAGGTACCGTTCCAAAAACCAACTATGGAATAGACAAGACCTCCACCTTCCTCAGTGAAAGGGACTCAAAACCCCATATTTCCCGCAGAGGAATAGATCTGACTAGTAAGAATCTTAAAACCTATGTATTGATATGTCTCCGTAAGGGAATCAAGTGTGTCTAGACTGGCATAAACATGGCAGCGAGAATCAGCTCAAACCCACTCTAAACAGGAATTTCAAAAACAGAACAAAGAAACAGGGAAATTCTTCACAATTCCTTCAGGGTCGCTGATGCAACCTGGAATGACCCTATCTACAATGACAGCTGGATATGGCATAATGCTGGACACATGAGACTGAGAGGATTGGTGAGATTGGGTGAGCAAATGCAGACCCTTTAAAGCAATAATGCATGGCACCCATTCCATGGGTCCCAGCTCTCCAGGTTGAAGGGAATATTACTACAGCTATAACGTGTACGGGAAACCTAGAGAATGGACACACTGTGAATACGAAAGGTTTCTAAAACTCAACGAAGAGCCCCTCTCCTGGTGCTCCGGTTTGACTTTCCAACTGCTTTCCTATCAATCTCCCAACTTGGAGAGACAGCCCCTTTAAGCTCCTGGTTCGCACAGGTTGCCAATTTGGCAGAGGATGAAAGGGAAGAGGGAGAACCAATGAGAGAGTAGCTGTTAGGCATTTGGATGGGCACATGTCACTCTAATTTCCCGGCAGGAAGAAGAAATTAACCAAAGTCTCAGCCACCCACCGGGAACCAGTATAGGTCCTGAACCAAAAGTTTGGACTTGCGTTCAGCTCACAAAAACCGAGTTGAAAAATGGAGCTCAGGGGCACAGCAATTCACAAACTGGCAGAGTAATCAAAGCCAACTATCGTCCAAAAATCTGTTGAGGGAAGGCAACGAGGCGGACTTGAAAGCGAGGCAGTATAGCAGGAAACAGATTTCGCGAGGTACGTTGGAATCGCCTGTAAAGCACAGGAAGAGGGGCACAACTTCGACAATGATGCACTTGGCCAAAAAGGGCGTATGCGTTTTCTCCTGAATATATTCAGGAGAAAACGCATACGCCCTTTTTGGCCAAGCAAGCAAGCGGGCAATGCAAATCTGCACTACAAAGAAGTATCACTTCCCACCGGTCAAAAGGGACATCCACAAAATGTGTAAAAACCAGAAAGGCAAGACAGGCCCTGGAGAACAGGGAGCCTTGTTATGCTGATGGGCGGGATGTAAGTTGCCAACTGCCTCACTGGAGGAGTGCATTGTGTTCCCTAAAACAATTAAACAACAGAGCTACAGAGCCAAGGGCACTTCCAGTCTAGGGAATATACCTTGGGAAAACTGAAAATCCATAACACAGAGCCACCCCCAAATTGAGGGCTGCACTGTTTAGAAGAACCTCAACCTGGGTACAACTGAAATATCCCAGGAAGTATAAAAATGGTTCCAAACATTGTGGAACTTACGTACGATGGAATATCCCTCAGCCATGAAATCAATGTCATAAGACCAGTAGCAGCAAAATGAGTGGATTCAGGTACGATGATTCTAAGTGAAAGAAGTCACACAGGAAAAGAAACTTATCATAAGATATCACTTAGGAAGATCCTGTAAACATGGCTACACATGAACTGAGTTAGGCAAGAGAACAGAGTCTCACATTTAGAAAACACTCTTATGCCTGCTTAAGGGGGAAGGAGAGGTGGGGTGATGCATCAAACCAGAGTTTGATATAAGCACAGGTAGCGTTCCAAATACCAACTATGGAATAGATAAGACCTACACGTTCCTCAGTGAAAGGGACTCAAAACCCCATATTTCCCACAGAGGAATAGTTCTGACTAGTAAGAATCTTAAAACCTATGTATTGATATGTCTCCGTAAGGGAATCAAGTGTGTCTAGACTGGCATAAACATGGCAGCGAGAATCAGCTCAAACCCACTCTAAACAGGAATTTCAAAAACAGAACAAAGAAACAGGGTAATTCTTCACAATTCCTTCAGGGTCGCTGATGCAACCTGGAATGACCCTATCTACAATGACAGCTGGATGTGGCATAAGGCTGGACACTTGGGACTGAGAGGATTGGTGAGATTGGGTGAGCAAATGCAGACCCTTTAAAGCAATAATGCATGGCACCCATTCCATGGGTCCCAGCTCTCCAGGTTGAAGGGAATATTACTACAGCTATAACGTGTACGGGAAACCTAGAGAATGGACACACTGTGAATACGAAAGGTTTCTAAAACTCAACGAAGAGCCCCTCTCCTGGTGCTCCGGTTTGACTTTCCAACTGCTTTCCTATCAATCTCCCAACTTGGAGAGACAGACCCTTTAAGCTCCTGGTTCGCACAGGTTGCCAATTTGGCAGAGGATGAAAGGGAAGAGGGAGAATCAATGAGAGAGTAGCTGTTAGGCATTTGGATGGGCACATGTCACTCTAATTTCCCGGCAGGAAGAAGAATTAACCAAAGTCTCAGCCACCCACCGGGAACCAGTATAGGTCCTGAACCAAAAGTTTGGACTTGCGTTCAGCTCACAAAAAACGAGTTGAAAAATGGAGCTCAGGGGCACAGCAATTCACAAACTGGCAGAGTAATCAAGGCCAACTATCGTCCAAAAATCTGTTGAGGGAAGGCAACGAGGTGGACTTGAAAGCGAGGCAGAATAGCAGGAAACAGATTTCAAGAGGTACGTTGGAATCGCCTGTAAAGCACAGGAAGAGGGGCACAACTTCGACAATGATGCACTTGGCCAAAAAGGGCGTATGCGTTTTCTCCTGAATATATTCAGGAGAAAACGCATACGCCCTTTTTGGCCAAGCAAGCAAGCGGGCAATGCAAATCTGCACTACAAAGAAGTATCACTTCCCACCGGTCAAAAGGGACATCCACAAAATGTGTAAAAACCAGAAAGGCAAGACAGGCCCTGGAGAACAGGGAGCCTTGTTATGCTGATGGGCGGGATGTAAGTTGCCAACTGCCTCACTGGAGGAGTGCATTGTGTTCCCTAAAACAAGTAAACAACAGAGCTACAGAGCCAAGGGCACTTCCAGTCTAGGGAATATACCTTGGGAAAACTGAAAATCCATAAGACAGAGCCACCCCCAAATTGAGGGCTGCACTGCTTACAAGAACCTCAACCTGGGTACACCTGAAATATCCCAGGAAATATAAAAATGGTTCCAAACATTGTGGAACTTACGTACGATGGAATATCCCTCAGCCACGAAATCAATGTCATAAGACCAGTAGCAGCAAAATGAGTGGATTCAGGTACGATGATTCTAAGTGAAAGAAGTCACACAGGAAAAGAAACTTATCATAAGATATCACTTAGGAAGATCCTGTAAACATGGCTACACATGAACTGAGTTAGGCAAGAGAACAGAGTCTCTCATTTAGAAAACACTCTTATGCCTGCTTAAGGGGGAAGGAGAGGTGGGGTGATGCATCAAACCAGAGTTTGATATAAGCACAGGTACCGTTCCAAAAACCAACTATGGAATAGACAAGACCTCCACCTTCCTCAGTGAAAGGGACTCAAAACCCCATATTTCCCGCAGAGGAATAGATCTGACTAGTAAGAATCTTAAAACCTATGTATTGATATGTCTCCGTAAGGGAATCAAGTGTGTCTAGACTGGCATAAACATGGCAGCGAGAATCAGCTCAAACCCACTCTAAACAGGAATTTCAAAAACAGAACAAAGAAACAGGGTAATTCTTCACAATTCCTTCAGGGTCGCTGATGCAACCTGGAATGACCCTATCTACAATGACAGCTGGATGTGGCATAAGGCTGGACACTTGGGACTGAGAGGATTGTTGAGATTGGGTGAGCAAATGCAGACCATTTAAAGCAATAATGCATGGCACCCATTCCATGGGTCCCAGCTCTCCAGGTTGAAGGGAATATTACTACAGCTATAACGTGTACGGGAAACCTAGAGAATGGACACACTGTGAATACGAAAGGTTTCTAAAACTCAACGAAGAGCCCCTCTCCTGGTGCTCCGGTTTGACTTTCCAACTGCTTTCCTATCAATCTCCCAAATTGGAGAGACAACCCCTTTAAGCTCCTGGTTCGCACAGGTTGCCAATTTGGCAGAGGATGAAAGGGAAGAGGGAGAACCAATGAGAGAGTAGCTGTTAGGCATTTGGATGCGCACATGTCACTCTAATTTCCCGGCAGGAAGAAGAATTAACCAAAGTCTCAGCCACCCACCAGGAACCAGTATAGGTCCTGAACCAAAAGTTTGGACTTGCGTTCAGCTCACAAGAAACGAGTTGATAAATGGAGCTCAGGGGCACAGCAATTCACAAACTGGCAGAGTAATCAAGGCCAACTATCGTCCAAAAATCTGTTGAGGGAAGGCAACGAGGTGGACTTGAAAGCGAGGCAGAATAGCAGGAAACAGATTTCAAGAGGTACGTTGGAATCACCTGTAAAGCACAGGAAGAGGGGCACAACTTCGACAATGATGCACTTGGCCAAAAAGGGCGTATGCGTTTTCTCCTGAATATATTCAGGAGAAAACGCATACGCCCTTTTTGGCCAAGCAAGCAAGCGGGCAATGCAAATCTGCACTACAAAGAAGTATCAATTCCCACCGGTCAAAAGGGACATCCACAAAATGTGTAAAAACCAGAAAGGCAAGACAGGCCCTGGAGAACAGGGAGCCTTGTTATGCTGATGGGCGGGATGTAAGTTGCCAACTGCCTCACTGGAGGAGTGCATTGTGTTCCCTAAAACAAGTAAACAACAGAGCTACAGAGCCAAGGGCACTTCCAGTCTAGGGAATATACCTTGGGAAAACTGAAAATCCATAAGACAGAGCCACCCCCAAATTGAGGGCTGCACTGCTTACAAGAACCTCAACCTGGGTACACCTGAAATATCCCAGGAAATATAAAAATGGTTCCAAACATTGTGGAACTTACGTACGACGGAATATCCCTCAGCCACGAAATCAATGTCATAAGACCAGTAGCAGCAAAATGAGTGGATTCAGGTACGATGATTCTAAGTGAAAGAAGTCACACAGGAAAAGAAACTTATCATAAGATATCACTTAGGAAGATCCTGTAAACATGGCTACACATGAACTGAGTTAGGCAAGAGAACAGAGTCTCACATTTAGAAAACACTCTTATGCCTGCTTAAGGGGGAAGGAGAGGTGGGGTGATGCATCAAACCAGAGTTTGATATAAGCACAGGTACCGTTCCAAAAACCAACTATGGAATAGACAAGACCTCCACCTTCCTCAGTGAAAGGGACTCAAAACCCCATATTTCCCGCAGAGGAATAGATCTGACTAGTAAGAATCTTAAAACCTATGTATTGATATGTCTCCGTAAGGGAATCAAGTGTGTCTAGACTGGCATAAACATGGCAGCGAGAATCAGCTCAAACCCACTCTAAACAGGAATTTCAAAAACAGAACAAAGAAACAGGGAAATTCTTCACAATTCCTTCAGGGTCGCTGATGCAACCTGGAATGACCCTATCTACAATGACAGCTGGATATGGCATAATGCTGGACACATGAGACTGAGAGGATTGGTGAGATTGGGTGAGCAAATGCAGACCCTTTAAAGCAATAATGCATGGCACCCATTCCATGGGTCCCAGCTCTCCAGGTTGAAGGGAATATTACTACAGCTATAACGTGTACGGGAAACCTAGAGAATGGACACACTGTGAATACGAAAGGTTTCTAAAACTCAACGAAGAGCCCCTCTCCTGGTGCTCCGGTTTGACTTTCCAACTGCTTTCCTATCAATCTCCCAACTTGGAGAGACAGCCCCTTTAAGCTCCTGGTCCGCACAGGTTGCCAATTTGGCAGAGGATGAAAGGGAAGAGGGAGAACCAATGAGAGAGTAGCTGTTAGGCATTTGGATGGGCACATGTCACTCTAATTTCCCGGCAGGAAGAAGAAATTAACCAAAGTCTCAGCCACCCACCGGGAACCAGTATAGGTCCTGAACCAAAAGTTTGGACTTGCGTTCAGCTCACAAAAACCGAGTTGAAAAATGGAGCTCAGGGGCACAGCAATTCACAAACTGGCAGAGTAATCAAAGCCAACTATCGTCCAAAAATCTGTTGAGGGAAGGCAACGAGGCGGACTTGAAAGCGAGGCAGTATAGCAGGAAACAGATTTCGCGAGGTACGTTGGAATCGCCTGTAAAGCACAGGAAGAGGGGCACAACTTCGACAATGATGCACTTGGCCAAAAAGGGCGTATGCGTTTTCTCCTGAATATATTCAGGAGAAAACGCATACGCCCTTTTTGGCCAAGCAAGCAAGCGGGCAATGCAAATCTGCACTACAAAGAAGTATCACTTCCCACCGGTCAAAAGGGACATCCACAAAATGTGTAAAAACCAGAAAGGCAAGACAGGCCCTGGAGAACAGGGAGCCTTGTTATGCTGATGGGCGGGATGTAAGTTGCCAACTGCCTCACTGGAGGAGTGCATTGTGTTCCCTAAAACAATTAAACAACAGAGCTACAGAGCCAAGGGCACTTCCAGTCTAGGGAATATACCTTGGGAAAACTGAAAATCCATAACACAGAGCCACCCCCAAATTGAGGGCTGCACTGTTTAGAAGAACCTCAACCTGGGTACAACTGAAATATCCCAGGAAGTATAAAAATGGTTCCAAACATTGTGGAACTTACGTACGATGGAATATCCCTCAGCCATGAAATCAATGTCATAAGACCAGTAGCAGCAAAATGAGTGGATTCAGGTACGATGATTCTAAGTGAAAGAAGTCACACAGGAAAAGAAACTTATCATAAGATATCACTTAGGAAGATCCTGTAAACATGGCTACACATGAACTGAGTTAGGCAAGAGAACAGAGTCTCACATTTAGAAAACACTCTTATGCCTGCTTAAGGGGGAAGGAGAGGTGGGGTGATGCATCAAACCAGAGTTTGATATAAGCACAGGTAGCGTTCCAAATACCAACTATGGAATAGATAAGACCTACACGTTCCTCAGTGAAAGGGACTCAAAACCCCATATTTCCCACAGAGGAATAGTTCTGACTAGTAAGAATCTTAAAACCTATGTATTGATATGTCTCCGTAAGGGAATCAAGTGTGTCTAGACTGGCATAAACATGGCAGCGAGAATCAGCTCAAACCCACTCTAAACAGGAATTTCAAAAACAGAACAAAGAAACAGGGTAATTCTTCACAATTCCTTCAGGGTCGCTGATGCAACCTGGAATGACCCTATCTACAATGACAGCTGGATGTGGCATAAGGCTGGACACTTGGGACTGAGAGGATTGGTGAGATTGGGTGAGCAAATGCAGACCCTTTAAAGCAATAATGCATGGCACCCATTCCATGGGTCCCAGCTCTCCAGGTTGAAGGGAATATTACTACAGCTATAACGTGTACGGGAAACCTAGAGAATGGACACACTGTGAATACGAAAGGTTTCTAAAACTCAACGAAGAGCCCCTCTCCTGGTGCTCCGGTTTGACTTTCCAACTGCTTTCCTATCAATCTCCCAACTTGGAGAGACAGACCCTTTAAGCTCCTGGTTCGCACAGGTTGCCAATTTGGCAGAGGATGAAAGGGAAGAGGGAGAATCAATGAGAGAGTAGCTGTTAGGCATTTGGATGGGCACATGTCACTCTAATTTCCCGGCAGGAAGAAGAATTAACCAAAGTCTCAGCCACCCACCGGGAACCAGTATAGGTCCTGAACCAAAAGTTTGGACTTGCGTTCAGCTCACAAAAAACGAGTTGAAAAATGGAGCTCAGGGGCACAGCAATTCACAAACTGGCAGAGTAATCAAGGCCAACTATCGTCCAAAAATCTGTTGAGGGAAGGCAACGAGGTGGACTTGAAAGCGAGGCAGAATAGCAGGAAACAGATTTCAAGAGGTACGTTGGAATCGCCTGTAAAGCACAGGAAGAGGGGCACAACTTCGACAATGATGCACTTGGCCAAAAAGGGCGTATGCGTTTTCTCCTGAATATATTCAGGAGAAAACGCATACGCCCTTTTTGGCCAAGCAAGCAAGCGGGCAATGCAAATCTGCACTACAAAGAAGTATCACTTCCCACCGGTCAAAAGGGACATCCACAAAATGTGTAAAAACCAGAAAGGCAAGACAGGCCCTGGAGAACAGGGAGCCTTGTTATGCTGATGGGCGGGATGTAAGTTGCCAACTGCCTCACTGGAGGAGTGCATTGTGTTCCCTAAAACAAGTAAACAACAGAGCTACAGAGCCAAGGGCACTTCCAGTCTAGGGAATATACCTTGGGAAAACTGAAAATCCATAAGACAGAGCCACCCCCAAATTGAGGGCTGCACTGCTTACAAGAACCTCAACCTGGGTACACCTGAAATATCCCAGGAAATATAAAAATGGTTCCAAACATTGTGGAACTTACGTACGATGGAATATCCCTCAGCCACGAAATCAATGTCATAAGACCAGTAGCAGCAAAATGAGTGGATTCAGGTACGATGATTCTAAGTGAAAGAAGTCACACAGGAAAAGAAACTTATCATAAGATATCACTTAGGAAGATCCTGTAAACATGGCTACACATGAACTGAGTTAGGCAAGAGAACAGAGTCTCTCATTTAGAAAACACTCTTATGCCTGCTTAAGGGGGAAGGAGAGGTGGGGTGATGCATCAAACCAGAGTTTGATATAAGCACAGGTACCGTTCCAAAAACCAACTATGGAATAGACAAGACCTCCACCTTCCTCAGTGAAAGGGACTCAAAACCCCATATTTCCCGCAGAGGAATAGATCTGACTAGTAAGAATCTTAAAACCTATGTATTGATATGTCTCCGTAAGGGAATCAAGTGTGTCTAGACTGGCATAAACATGGCAGCGAGAATCAGCTCAAACCCACTCTAAACAGGAATTTCAAAAACAGAACAAAGAAACAGGGTAATTCTTCACAATTCCTTCAGGGTCGCTGATGCAACCTGGAATGACCCTATCTACAATGACAGCTGGATGTGGCATAAGGCTGGACACTTGGGACTGAGAGGATTGTTGAGATTGGGTGAGCAAATGCAGACCATTTAAAGCAATAATGCATGGCACCCATTCCATGGGTCCCAGCTCTCCAGGTTGAAGGGAATATTACTACAGCTATAACGTGTACGGGAAACCTAGAGAATGGACACACTGTGAATACGAAAGGTTTCTAAAACTCAACGAAGAGCCCCTCTCCTGGTGCTCCGGTTTGACTTTCCAACTGCTTTCCTATCAATCTCCCAAATTGGAGAGACAACCCCTTTAAGCTCCTGGTTCGCACAGGTTGCCAATTTGGCAGAGGATGAAAGGGAAGAGGGAGAACCAATGAGAGAGTAGCTGTTAGGCATTTGGATGCGCACATGTCACTCTAATTTCCCGGCAGGAAGAAGAATTAACCAAAGTCTCAGCCACCCACCAGGAACCAGTATAGGTCCTGAACCAAAAGTTTGGACTTGCGTTCAGCTCACAAGAAACGAGTTGATAAATGGAGCTCAGGGGCACAGCAATTCACAAACTGGCAGAGTAATCAAGGCCAACTATCGTCCAAAAATCTGTTGAGGGAAGGCAACGAGGTGGACTTGAAAGCGAGGCAGAATAGCAGGAAACAGATTTCAAGAGGTACGTTGGAATCACCTGTAAAGCACAGGAAGAGGGGCACAACTTCGACAATGATGCACTTGGCCAAAAAGGGCGTATGCGTTTTCTCCTGAATATATTCAGGAGAAAACGCATACGCCCTTTTTGGCCAAGCAAGCAAGCGGGCAATGCAAATCTGCACTACAAAGAAGTATCACTTCCCACCGGTCAAAAGGGACATCCACAAAATGTGTAAAAACCAGAAAGGCAAGACAGGCCCTGGAGAACAGGGAGCCTTGTTATGCTGATGGGCGGGATGTAAGTTGCCAACTGCCTCACTGGAGGAGTGCATTGCGTTCCCTAAAACAAGTAAACAACAGAGCTACAGAGCCAAGGGCACTTCCAGTCTAGGGAATATACCTTGGGAAAACTGAAAATCCATAAGACAGAGCCACCCCCAAATTGAGGGCTGCACTGCTTACAAGAACCTCAACCTGGGTACACCTGAAATATCCCAGGAAATATAAAAATGGTTCCAAACATTGTGGAACTTACGTACGACGGAATATCCCTCAGCCACGAAATCAATGTCATAAGACCAGTAGCAGCAAAATGAGTGGATTCAGGTACGATGATTCTAAGTGAAAGAAGTCACACAGGAAAAGAAACTTATCATAAGATATCACTTAGGAAGATCCTGTAAACATGGCTACACATGAACTGAGTTAGGCAAGAGAACAGAGTCTCACATTTAGAAAACACTCTTATGCCTGCTTAAGGGGGAAGGAGAGGTGGGGTGATGCATCAAACCAGAGTTTGATATAAGCACAGGTACCGTTCCAAAAACCAACTATGGAATAGACAAGACCTCCACCTTCCTCAGTGAAAGGGACTCAAAACCCCATATTTCCCGCAGAGGAATAGATCTGACTAGTAAGAATCTTAAAACCTATGTATTGATATGTCTCCGTAAGGGAATCAAGTGTGTCTAGACTGGCATAAACATGGCAGCGAGAATCAGCTCAAACCCACTCTAAACAGGAATTTCAAAAACAGAACAAAGAAACAGGGAAATTCTTCACAATTCCTTCAGGGTCGCTGATGCAACCTGGAATGACCCTATCTACAATGACAGCTGGATATGGCATAATGCTGGACACATGAGACTGAGAGGATTGGTGAGATTGGGTGAGCAAATGCAGACCCTTTAAAGCAATAATGCATGGCACCCATTCCATGGGTCCCAGCTCTCCAGGTTGAAGGGAATATTACTACAGCTATAACGTGTACGGGAAACCTAGAGAATGGACACACTGTGAATACGAAAGGTTTCTAAAACTCAACGAAGAGCCCCTCTCCTGGTGCTCCGGTTTGACTTTCCAACTGCTTTCCTATCAATCTCCCAACTTGGAGAGACAGCCCCTTTAAGCTCCTGGTTCGCACAGGTTGCCAATTTGGCAGAGGATGAAAGGGAAGAGGGAGAACCAATGAGAGAGTAGCTGTTAGGCATTTGGATGGGCACATGTCACTCTAATTTCCCGGCAGGAAGAAGAAATTAACCAAAGTCTCAGCCACCCACCGGGAACCAGTATAGGTCCTGAACCAAAAGTTTGGACTTGCGTTCAGCTCACAAAAACCGAGTTGAAAAATGGAGCTCAGGGGCACAGCAATTCACAAACTGGCAGAGTAATCAAAGCCAACTATCGTCCAAAAATCTGTTGAGGGAAGGCAACGAGGCGGACTTGAAAGCGAGGCAGTATAGCAGGAAACAGATTTCGCGAGGTACGTTGGAATCGCCTGTAAAGCACAGGAAGAGGGGCACAACTTCGACAATGATGCACTTGGCCAAAAAGGGCGTATGCGTTTTCTCCTGAATATATTCAGGAGAAAACGCATACGCCCTTTTTGGCCAAGCAAGCAAGCGGGCAATGCAAATCTGCACTACAAAGAAGTATCACTTCCCACCGGTCAAAAGGGACATCCACAAAATGTGTAAAAACCAGAAAGGCAAGACAGGCCCTGGAGAACAGGGAGCCTTGTTATGCTGATGGGCGGGATGTAAGTTGCCAACTGCCTCACTGGAGGAGTGCATTGTGTTCCCTAAAACAATTAAACAACAGAGCTACAGAGCCAAGGGCACTTCCAGTCTAGGGAATATACCTTGGGAAAACTGAAAATCCATAACACAGAGCCACCCCCAAATTGAGGGCTGCACTGTTTAGAAGAACCTCAACCTGGGTACAACTGAAATATCCCAGGAAGTATAAAAATGGTTCCAAACATTGTGGAACTTACGTACGATGGAATATCCCTCAGCCATGAAATCAATGTCATAAGACCAGTAGCAGCAAAATGAGTGGATTCAGGTACGATGATTCTAAGTGAAAGAAGTCACACAGGAAAAGAAACTTATCATAAGATATCACTTAGGAAGATCCTGTAAACATGGCTACACATGAACTGAGTTAGGCAAGAGAACAGAGTCTCACATTTAGAAAACACTCTTATGCCTGCTTAAGGGGGAAGGAGAGGTGGGGTGATGCATCAAACCAGAGTTTGATATAAGCACAGGTAGCGTTCCAAATACCAACTATGGAATAGATAAGACCTACACGTTCCTCAGTGAAAGGGACTCAAAACCCCATATTTCCCACAGAGGAATAGTTCTGACTAGTAAGAATCTTAAAACCTATGTATTGATATGTCTCCGTAAGGGAATCAAGTGTGTCTAGACTGGCATAAACATGGCAGCGAGAATCAGCTCAAACCCACTCTAAACAGGAATTTCAAAAACAGAACAAAGAAACAGGGTAATTCTTCACAATTCCTTCAGGGTCGCTGATGCAACCTGGAATGACCCTATCTACAATGACAGCTGGATGTGGCATAAGGCTGGACACTTGGGACTGAGAGGATTGGTGAGATTGGGTGAGCAAATGCAGACCCTTTAAAGCAATAATGCATGGCACCCATTCCATGGGTCCCAGCTCTCCAGGTTGAAGGGAATATTACTACAGCTATAACGTGTACGGGAAACCTAGAGAATGGACACACTGTGAATACGAAAGGTTTCTAAAACTCAACGAAGAGCCCCTCTCCTGGTGCTCCGGTTTGACTTTCCAACTGCTTTCCTATCAATCTCCCAACTTGGAGAGACAGACCCTTTAAGCTCCTGGTTCGCACAGGTTGCCAATTTGGCAGAGGATGAAAGGGAAGAGGGAGAATCAATGAGAGAGTAGCTGTTAGGCATTTGGATGGGCACATGTCACTCTAATTTCCCGGCAGGAAGAAGAATTAACCAAAGTCTCAGCCACCCACCGGGAACCAGTATAGGTCCTGAACCAAAAGTTTGGACTTGCGTTCAGCTCACAAAAAACGAGTTGAAAAATGGAGCTCAGGGGCACAGCAATTCACAAACTGGCAGAGTAATCAAGGCCAACTATCGTCCAAAAATCTGTTGAGGGAAGGCAACGAGGTGGACTTGAAAGCGAGGCAGAATAGCAGGAAACAGATTTCAAGAGGTACGTTGGAATCGCCTGTAAAGCACAGGAAGAGGGGCACAACTTCGACAATGATGCACTTGGCCAAAAAGGGCGTATGCGTTTTCTCCTGAATATATTCAGGAGAAAACGCATACGCCCTTTTTGGCCAAGCAAGCAAGCGGGCAATGCAAATCTGCACTACAAAGAAGTATCACTTCCCACCGGTCAAAAGGGACATCCACAAAATGTGTAAAAACCAGAAAGGCAAGACAGGCCCTGGAGAACAGGGAGCCTTGTTATGCTGATGGGCGGGATGTAAGTTGCCAACTGCCTCACTGGAGGAGTGCATTGTGTTCCCTAAAACAAGTAAACAACAGAGCTACAGAGCCAAGGGCACTTCCAGTCTAGGGAATATACCTTGGGAAAACTGAAAATCCATAAGACAGAGCCACCCCCAAATTGAGGGCTGCACTGCTTACAAGAACCTCAACCTGGGTACACCTGAAATATCCCAGGAAATATAAAAATGGTTCCAAACATTGTGGAACTTACGTACGATGGAATATCCCTCAGCCACGAAATCAATGTCATAAGACCAGTAGCAGCAAAATGAGTGGATTCAGGTACGATGATTCTAAGTGAAAGAAGTCACACAGGAAAAGAAACTTATCATAAGATATCACTTAGGAAGATCCTGTAAACATGGCTACACATGAACTGAGTTAGGCAAGAGAACAGAGTCTCTCATTTAGAAAACACTCTTATGCCTGCTTAAGGGGGAAGGAGAGGTGGGGTGATGCATCAAACCAGAGTTTGATATAAGCACAGGTACCGTTCCAAAAACCAACTATGGAATAGACAAGACCTCCACCTTCCTCAGTGAAAGGGACTCAAAACCCCATATTTCCCGCAGAGGAATAGATCTGACTAGTAAGAATCTTAAAACCTATGTATTGATATGTCTCCGTAAGGGAATCAAGTGTGTCTAGACTGGCATAAACATGGCAGCGAGAATCAGCTCAAACCCACTCTAAACAGGAATTTCAAAAACAGAACAAAGAAACAGGGTAATTCTTCACAATTCCTTCAGGGTCGCTGATGCAACCTGGAATGACCCTATCTACAATGACAGCTGGATGTGGCATAAGGCTGGACACTTGGGACTGAGAGGATTGTTGAGATTGGGTGAGCAAATGCAGACCATTTAAAGCAATAATGCATGGCACCCATTCCATGGGTCCCAGCTCTCCAGGTTGAAGGGAATATTACTACAGCTATAACGTGTACGGGAAACCTAGAGAATGGACACACTGTGAATACGAAAGGTTTCTAAAACTCAACGAAGAGCCCCTCTCCTGGTGCTCCGGTTTGACTTTCCAACTGCTTTCCTATCAATCTCCCAAATTGGAGAGACAACCCCTTTAAGCTCCTGGTTCGCACAGGTTGCCAATTTGGCAGAGGATGAAAGGGAAGAGGGAGAACCAATGAGAGAGTAGCTGTTAGGCATTTGGATGCGCACATGTCACTCTAATTTCCCGGCAGGAAGAAGAATTAACCAAAGTCTCAGCCACCCACCAGGAACCAGTATAGGTCCTGAACCAAAAGTTTGGACTTGCGTTCAGCTCACAAGAAACGAGTTGATAAATGGAGCTCAGGGGCACAGCAATTCACAAACTGGCAGAGTAATCAAGGCCAACTATCGTCCAAAAATCTGTTGAGGGAAGGCAACGAGGTGGACTTGAAAGCGAGGCAGAATAGCAGGAAACAGATTTCAAGAGGTACGTTGGAATCACCTGTAAAGCACAGGAAGAGGGGCACAACTTCGACAATGATGCACTTGGCCAAAAAGGGCGTATGCGTTTTCTCCTGAATATATTCAGGAGAAAACGCATACGCCCTTTTTGGCCAAGCAAGCAAGCGGGCAATGCAAATCTGCACTACAAAGAAGTATCAATTCCCACCGGTCAAAAGGGACATCCACAAAATGTGTAAAAACCAGAAAGGCAAGACAGGCCCTGGAGAACAGGGAGCCTTGTTATGCTGATGGGCGGGATGTAAGTTGCCAACTGCCTCACTGGAGGAGTGCATTGTGTTCCCTAAAACAAGTAAACAACAGAGCTACAGAGCCAAGGGCACTTCCAGTCTAGGGAATATACCTTGGGAAAACTGAAAATCCATAAGACAGAGCCACCCCCAAATTGAGGGCTGCACTGCTTACAAGAACCTCAACCTGGGTACACCTGAAATATCCCAGGAAATATAAAAATGGTTCCAAACATTGTGGAACTTACGTACGACGGAATATCCCTCAGCCACGAAATCAATGTCATAAGACCAGTAGCAGCAAAATGAGTGGATTCAGGTACGATGATTCTAAGTGAAAGAAGTCACACAGGAAAAGAAACTTATCATAAGATATCACTTAGGAAGATCCTGTAAACATGGCTACACATGAACTGAGTTAGGCAAGAGAACAGAGTCTCACATTTAGAAAACACTCTTATGCCTGCTTAAGGGGGAAGGAGAGGTGGGGTGATGCATCAAACCAGAGTTTGATATAAGCACAGGTACCGTTCCAAAAACCAACTATGGAATAGACAAGACCTCCACCTTCCTCAGTGAAAGGGACTCAAAACCCCATATTTCCCGCAGAGGAATAGATCTGACTAGTAAGAATCTTAAAACCTATGTATTGATATGTCTCCGTAAGGGAATCAAGTGTGTCTAGACTGGCATAAACATGGCAGCGAGAATCAGCTCAAACCCACTCTAAACAGGAATTTCAAAAACAGAACAAAGAAACAGGGAAATTCTTCACAATTCCTTCAGGGTCGCTGATGCAACCTGGAATGACCCTATCTACAATGACAGCTGGATATGGCATAATGCTGGACACTTGGGACTGAGAGGATTGGTGAGATTGGGTGAGCAAATGCAGACCCTTTAAAGCAATAATGCATGGCACCCATTCCATGGGTCCCAGCTCTCCAGGTTGAAGGGAATATTACTACAGCTATAACGTGTACGGGAAACCTAGAGAATGGACACACTGTGAATACGAAAGGTTTCTAAAACTCAACGAAGAGCCCCTCTCCTGGTGCTCCGGTTTGACTTTCCAACTGCTTTCCTATCAATCTCCCAACTTGGAGAGACAGCCCCTTTAAGCTCCTGGTTCGCACAGGTTGCCAATTTGGCAGAGGATGAAAGGGAAGAGGGAGAACCAATGAGAGAGTAGCTGTTAGGCATTTGGATGGGCACATGTCACTCTAATTTCCCGGCAGGAAGAAGAAATTAACCAAAGTCTCAGCCACCCACCGGGAACCAGTATAGGTCCTGAACCAAAAGTTTGGACTTGCGTTCAGCTCACAAAAACCGAGTTGAAAAATGGAGCTCAGGGGCACAGCAATTCACAAACTGGCAGAGTAATCAAAGCCAACTATCGTCCAAAAATCTGTTGAGGGAAGGCAACGAGGCGGACTTGAAAGCGAGGCAGTATAGCAGGAAACAGATTTCAAGAGGTACGTTGGAATCGCCTGTAAAGCACAGGAAGAGGGGCACAACTTCGACAATGATGCACTTGGCCAAAAAGGGCGTATGCGTTTTCTCCTGAATATATTCAGGAGAAAACGCATACGCCCTTTTTGGCCAAGCAAGCAAGCGGGCAATGCAAATCTGCACTACAAAGAAGTATCACTTCCCAACGGTCAAAAGGGACATCCACAAAATGTGTAAAAACCAGAAAGGCAAGACAGGCCCTGGAGAACAGGGAGCCTTGTTATGCTGATGGGCGGGATGTAAGTTGCCAACTGCCTCACTGGAGGAGTGCATTGTGTTCCCTAAAACAAGTAAACAACAGAGCTACAGAGCCAAGGGCACTTCCAGTCTAGGGAATATACCTTGGGAAAACTGAAAATCCATAACACAGAGCCACCCCCAAATTGAGGGCTGCACTGTTTACAAGAACCTCAACCTGGGTACAACTGAAATATCCCAGGAAGTATAAAAATGGTTCCAAACATTGTGGAACTTACGTACGATGGAATATCCCTCAGCCATGAAATCAATGTCATAAGACCAGTAGCAGCAAAATGAGTGGATTCAGGTACGATGATTCTAAGTGAAAGAAGTCACACAGGAAAAGAAACGTATCATAAGATATCACTTAGGAAGATCCTGTAAACATGGCTACACATGAACTGAGTTAGGCAAGAGAACAGAGTCTCACATTTAGAAAACACTCTTATGCCTGCTTAAGGGGGAAGGAGAGGTGGGGTGATGCATCAAACCAGAGTTTGATATAAGCACAGGTAGCGTTCCAAATACCAACTATGGAATAGATAAGACCTACACGTTCCTCAGTGAAAGGGACTCAAAACCCCATATTTCCCACAGAGGAATAGTTCTGACTAGTAAGAATCTTAAAACCTATGTATTGATATGTCTCCGTAAGGGAATCAAGTGTGTCTAGACTGGCATAAACATGGCAGCGAGAATCAGCTCAAACCCACTCTAAACAGGAATTTCAAAAACAGAACAAAGAAACAGGGTAATTCTTCACAATTCCTTCATTGTCGCTGATGCAACCTGGAATGACCCTATCTACAATGACAGCTGGATGTGGCATAAGGCTGGACACTTGGGACTGAGAGGATTGGTGAGATTGGGTGAGCAAATGCAGACCCTTTAAAGCAATAATGCATGGCACCCATTCCATGGGTCCCAGCTCTCCAGGTTGAAGGGAATATTACTACAGCTATAACGTGTACGGGAAACCTAGAGAATGGACACACTGTGAATACGAAAGGTTTCTAAAACTCAACGAAGAGCCCCTCTCCTGGTGCTCCGGTTTGACTTTCCAACTGCTTTCCTATCAATCTCCCAACTTGGAGAGACAGACCCTTTAAGCTCCTGGTTCGCACAGGTTGCCAATTTGGCAGAGGATGAAAGGGAAGAGGGAGAATCAATGAGAGAGTAGCTGTTAGGCATTTGGATGGGCACATGTCACTCTAATTTCCTGGCAGGAAGAAGAATTAACCAAAGTCTCAGCCACCCACCGGGAACCAGTATAGGTCCTGAACCAAAAGTTTGGACTTGCGTTCAGCTCACAAAAAACGAGTTGAAAAATGGAGCTCAGGGGCACAGCAATTCACAAACTGGCAGAGTAATCAAGGCCAACTATCGTCCAAAAATCTGTTGAGGGAAGGCAACGAGGTGGACTTGAAAGCGAGGCAGAATAGCAGGAAACAGATTTCAAGAGGTACGTTGGAATCGCCTGTAAAGCACAGGAAGAGGGGCACAACTTCGACAATGATGCACTTGGCCAAAAAGGGCGTATGCGTTTTCTCCTGAATATATTCAGGAGAAAACGCATACGCCCTTTTTGGCCAAGCAAGCAAGCGGGCAATGCAAATCTGCACTACAAAGAAGTATCACTTCCCACCGGTCAAAAGGGACATCCACAAAATGTGTAAAAACCAGAAAGGCAAGACAGGCCCTGGAGAACAGGGAGCCTTGTTATGCTGATGGGCGGGATGTAAGTTGCCAACTGCCTCACTGGAGGAGTGCATTGTGTTCCCTAAAACAAGTAAACAACAGAGCTACAGAGCCAAGGGCACTTCCAGTCTAGGGAATATACCTTGGGAAAACTGAAAATCCATAAGACAGAGCCACCCCCAAATTGAGGGCTGCACTGCTTACAAGAACCTCAACCTGGGTACACCTGAAATATCCCAGGAAATATAAAAATGGTTCCAAACATTGTGGAACTTACGTACGACGGAATATCCCTCAGCCACGAAATCAATGTCATAAGACCAGTAGCAGCAAAATGAGTGGATTCAGGTACGATGATTCTAAGTGAAAGAAGTCACACAGGAAAAGAAACTTATCATAAGATATCACTTAGGAAGATCCTGTAAACATGGCTACACATGAACTGAGTTAGGCAAGAGAACAGAGTCTCACATTTAGAAAACACTCTTATGCCTGCTTAAGGGGGAAGGAGAGGTGGGGTGATGCATCAAACCAGAGTTTGATATAAGCACAGGTACCGTTCCAAAAACCAACTATGGAATAGACAAGACCTCCACCTTCCTCAGTGAAAGGGACTCAAAACCCCATATTTCCCGCAGAGGAATAGATCTGACTAGTAAGAATCTTAAAACCTATGTATTGATATGTCTCCGTAAGGGAATCAAGTGTGTCTAGACTGGCATAAACATGGCAGCGAGAATCAGCTCAAACCCACTCTAAACAGGAATTTCAAAAACAGAACAAAGAAACAGGGAAATTCTTCACAATTCCTTCAGGGTCGCTGATGCAACCTGGAATGACCCTATCTACAATGACAGCTGGATATGGCATAATGCTGGACACTTGGGACTGAGAGGATTGGTGAGATTGGGTGAGCAAATGCAGACCCTTTAAAGCAATAATGCATGGCACCCATTCCATGGGTCCCAGCTCTCCAGGTTGAAGGGAATATTACTACAGCTATAACGTGTACGGGAAACCTAGAGAATGGACACACTGTGAATACGAAAGGTTTCTAAAACTCAACGAAGAGCCCCTCTCCTGGTGCTCCGGTTTGACTTTCCAACTGCTTTCCTATCAATCTCCCAACTTGGAGAGACAGCCCCTTTAAGCTCCTGGTTCGCACAGGTTGCCAATTTGGCAGAGGATGAAAGGGAAGAGGGAGAACCAATGAGAGAGTAGCTGTTAGGCATTTGGATGGGCACATGTCACTCTAATTTCCCGGCAGGAAGAAGAAATTAACCAAAGTCTCAGCCACCCACCGGGAACCAGTATAGGTCCTGAACCAAAAGTTTGGACTTGCGTTCAGCTCACAAAAACCGAGTTGAAAAATGGAGCTCAGGGGCACAGCAATTCACAAACTGGCAGAGTAATCAAAGCCAACTATCGTCCAAAAATCTGTTGAGGGAAGGCAACGAGGCGGACTTGAAAGCGAGGCAGTATAGCAGGAAACAGATTTCGCGAGGTACGTTGGAATCGCCTGTAAAGCACAGGAAGAGGGGCACAACTTCGACAATGATGCACTTGGCCAAAAAGTGCGTATGCGTTTTCTCCTGAATATATTCAGGAGAAAACGCATACGCCCTTTTTGGCCAAGCAAGCAAGCGGGCAATGCAAATCTGCACTACAAAGAAGTATCACTTCCCAACGGTCAAAAGGGACATCCACAAAATGTGTAAAAACCAGAAAGGCAAGACAGGCCCTGGAGAACAGGGAGCCTTGTTATGCTGATGGGCGGGATGTAAGTTGCCAACTGCCTCACTGGAGGAGTGCATTATGTTCCCTAAAACAAGTAAACAACAGAGCTACAGAGCCAAGGGCACTTCCAGTCTAGGGAATATACCTTGGGAAAACTGAAAATCCATAACACAGAGCCACCCCCAAATTGAGGGCTGCACTGTTTACAAGAACCTCAACCTGGGTACAACTGAAATATCCCAGGAAGTATAAAAATGGTTCCAAACATTGTGGAACTTACGTACGATGGAATATCCCTCAGCCATGAAATCAATGTCATAAGACCAGTAGCAGCAAAATGAGTGGATTCAGGTACGATGATTCTAAGTGAAAGAAGTCACACAGGAAATGAAACTTATCATAAGATATCACTTAGGAAGATCCTGTAAACATGGCTACACATGAACTGAGTTAGGCAAGAGAACAGAGTCTCACATTTAGAAAACACTCTTATGCCTGCTTAAGGGGGAAGGAGAGGTGGGGTGATGCATCAAACCAGAGTTTGATATAAGCACAGGTACCGTTCCAAAAACCAACTATGGAATAGATAAGACCTACACGTTCCTCAGTGAAAGGGACTCAAAACCCCATATTTCCAACAGAGGAATAGATCTGACTAGTAAGAATCTTAAAACCTATGTATTGATATGTCTTCGTAAGGGAATCAAGTGTGTCTAGACTGGCATAAACAGGGCAGCGAGAATCAGCTCAAACCCACTCTAAAAAGGAATTTCAAAAACAGAACAAAGAAACAGGGAAATTCTTTACAATTCCTTCAGGGTCTCTGATGCAACCCGGAATGACCCTACCTAAAATGACAGCTGGATGTGGCATGAGGCTGGACACTTGGGACTGAGAGGATTGGTGAGATTGGGTGAGCAAATGCAGACCCTTTAAAGCAATAATGCATGGCACCCATTCCATGGGTCCCAGCTCTCCAGGTTGAAGGGAATATTACTACAGCTATAACGTGTACGGGAAACCTAGAGAATGGACACACTGTGAATACGAAAGGTTTCTAAAACTCAACGAAGAGCCCCTCGCCTGGTGCTCCGGTTTGACTTTCCAAATGCTTTCCTATCAATCTCCCAACTTGGAGAGACAGCTCCTTTAAGCTCCTGTTTCGCACAGGTTGCCAATTTGGCAGAGGATGAAAGGGAAGAGGGAGAACCAATGAGAGAGTAACTGTTAGGCATTTGGATGGGCACATGTCACTCTAATTACCCCGGCAGGAAGAAGAAATTAACCAAAGTCTCAGCCACCCACCGGGAACCCGTATAGGTCCTGAACCAAAAGTTTGGACTTGCGTTCAGCTCACAAGAAACGAGTTGAAAAATGGAGCTCAGGGGCACAGCAATTCACAAACTGGCAGAGTAATCAAAGCCAACTATCGTCCAAAAATCTATTGAGGGAAGGCAACGAGGCGGACTTGAAAGCGAGGCAGAATAGCAGGAAACAGATTTCAAGAGGTACGTTGGAATCACCTGTAAAGCACAGGAAGAGGGGCACAACTTCGACAATGATGCACTTGGCCAAAAAGGGCATATGCGTTTTCTCCTGAATATATTCAGGAGAAAACCCATACGCCCTTTTTGGCCAAGCAAGCAAGCGGGCAATGCAAATCTGCACTACAAAGAAGTATCACTTCCCACCGGTCAAAAGGGACATCCACAAAATGTGTAAAAACCAGAAAGGCAAGACAGGCCCTGGAGAACAGGGAGCCTTGTTATGCTGATGGGCGGGATGTAAGTTGCCAACTGCCTCACTGGAGGAGTGCATTGTGTTCCCTAAATCAAGTAAACAACAGAGCTACAGAGCCAAGGGCACTTCCAGTCTAGGGAATATACCTTGGGAAAACTGAAAATCCATAAGACAGAGCCACCCCCAAATTGAGGGCTGCACTGCTTACAAGAACCTCAACCTGGGTACACCTAAAATATCCCAGGAAGTATAAAAATGGTTCCAAACATTGTGGAACTTACATACGATGGAATATCCCTCAGCCACGAAATCAATGTCATAAGACCAGTAGCAGTAAAATGAGTGGATTCAGGTACGATGATTCTAAGTGAAAGAAGTCACACAGGAAAAGAAACTTATCATAAGATTTCACTTAGGAAGATCCTGTAAACATGGCTACACATGAACTGAGTTAGGCAAGAGAACAGAGTCTCACATTTAGAAAACACTCTTATGCCTGCTTAAGGGGGAAGGAGAGGTGGGGTGATGCATCAAACCAGAGTTTGATATAAGCACAGGTACCGTTCCAAAAACCAACTATGGAATAGACAAGACCTCCACCTTCCTCAGTGAAAGGGACTCAAAACCCCATATTTCCCGCAGAGGAATAGATCTGACTAGTAAGAATCTTAAAACCTATGTATTGATATGTCTCCGTAAGGGAATCAAGTGTGTCTAGACTGGCATAAACATGGCAGCGAGAATCAGCTCAAACCCACTCTAAACAGGAATTTCAAAAACAGAACAAAGAAACAGGGTAATTCTTCACAATTCCTTCAGGGTCGCTGATGCAACCTGGAATGACCCTATCTACAATGACAGCTGGATGTGGCATAAGGCTGGACACTTGGGACTGAGAGGATTGGTGAGATTGGGTGAGCAAATGCAGACCCTTTAAAGCAATAATGCATGGCACCCATTCCATGGGTCCCAGCTCTCCAGGTTGAAGGGAATATTACTACAGCTATAACGTGTACGGGAAACCTAGAGAATGGACACACTGTGAATACGAAAGGTTTCTAAAACTCAACGAAGAGCCCCTCTCCTGGTGCTCCGGTTTGACTTTCCAACTGCTTTCCTATCAATCTCCCAACTTGGAGAGACAGCCCCTTTAAGCTCCTGGTTCGCACAGGTTGCCAATTTGGCAGAGGATGAAAGGGAAGAGGGAGAACCAATGAGAGAGTAGCTGTTAGGCATTTGGATGGGCACATGTCACTCTAATTTCCCGGCAGGAAGAAGAATTAACCAAAGTCTCAGCCACCCACCGGGAACCAGTATAGGTCCTGAACCAAAAGTTTGGACTTGCGTTCAGCTCACAAAAAACGAGTTGAAAAATGGAGCTCAGGGGCACAGCAATTCACAAACTGGCAGAGTAATCAAGGCCAACTATCGTCCAAAAATCTGTTGAGGGAAGGCAACGAGGTGCACTTGAAAGCGAGGCAGAATAGCAGGAAACAGATTTCAAGAGGTACGTTGGAATCGCCTGTAAAGCACAGGAAGAGGGGCAGAACTTCGACAATGATGCACTTGGCCAAAAAGGGCGTATGCGTTTTCTCCTGAATATATTCAGGAGAAAACGCATACGCCCTTTTTGGCCAAGCAAGCAAGCGGGCAATGCAAATCTGCACTACAAAGAAGTATCACTTCCCACCGGTCAAAAGGGACATCCACAAAATGTGTAAAAACCAGAAAGGCAAGACAGGCCCTGGAGAACAGGGAGCCTTGTTATGCTGATGGGCGGGATGTAAGTTGCCAACTGCCTCACTGGAGGAGTGCATTGTGTTCCCTAAAACAAGTAAACAACAGAGCTACAGAGCCAAGGGCACTTCCAGTCTAGGGAATATACCTTGGGAAAACTGAAAATCCATAACACAGAGCCACCCCCAAATTGAGGGCTGCACTGTTTACAAGAACCTCAACGTGGGTACAACAGAAATATCCCAGGAAGTATAAAAATGGTTCCAAACATTGTGGAACTTACGTACGATGGAATATCCCTCAGCCATGAAATCAATGTCATAAGACCAGTAGCAGCAAAATGAGTGGATTCAGGTACGATGATTCTAAGTGAAAGAAGTCACACAGGAAAAGAAACTTATCATAAGATATCACTTAGGAAGATCCTGTAAACATGGCTAAACATGAACTGAGTTAGGCAAGAGAACAGAGTCTCACATTTAGAAAACACTCTTATGCCTGCTTAAGGGGGAAGGAGAGGTGGGGTGATGCATCAAACCAGAGTTTGATATAAGCACAGGTAGCGTTCCAAAAACCAACTATGGAATAGATAAGACCTACACGTTCCTCAGTGAAAGGGACTCAAATCCCCATATTTCCAACAGAGGAATAGATCTGACTAGTAAGAATCTTAAAACCTATGTATTGATATGTCTTCATAAGGGAATCAAGTGTGTCTAGACTGGCATAAACAGGGCAGCGAGAATCAGCTCAAACCCACTCTAAAAAGGAATTTCAAAAACAGAACAAAGAAACAGGGAAATTCTTTACAATTCCTTCAGGGTCTCTGATGCAACACGGAATGACCCTACCTAAAATGACAGCTGGATGTGGCATGAGGCTGGACACTTGGGACTGAGAGGATTGGTGAGATTGGGTGAGCAAATGCAGACCCTTTAAAGCAATAATGCATGGCACCCATTCCATGGGTCCCAGCTCTCCAGGTTGAAGGGAATATTACTACAGCTATAACGTGTACGGGAAACCTAGAGAATGGACACACTGTGAATACGAAAGGTTTCTAAAACTCAACGAAGAGCCCCTCGCCTGGTGCTCCGGTTTGACTTTCCAAATGCTTTCCTATCAATCTCCCAACTTGGAGAGACAGCTCCTTTAAGCTCCTGTTTCGCACAGGTTGCCAATTTGGCAGAGGATGAAAGGGAAGAGGGAGAACCAATGAGAGAGTAACTGTTAGGCATTTGGATGGGCACATGTCACTCTAATTTCCTGGCAGGAAGAAGAAATTAACCAAAGTCTCAGCCACCCACCGGGAACCCGTATAGGTCCTGAACCAAAAGTTTGGACTTGCGTTCAGCTCACAAGAAACGAGTTGAAAAATGGAGCTCAGGGGCACAGCAATTCACAAACTGGCAGAGTAATCAAAGCCAACTATCGTCCAAAAATCTATTGAGGGAAGGCAACGAGGCGGACTTGAAAGCGAGGCAGAATAGCAGGAAACAGATTTCAAGAGGTACGTTGGAATCACCTGTAAAGCACAGGAAGAGGGGCACAACTTCGACAATGATGCACTTGGGCAAAAAGGGCATATGCGTTTTCTCCTGAATATATTCAGGAGAAAACCCATACGCCCTTTTTGGCCAAGCAAGCAAGCGGGCAATGCAAATCTGCACTACAAAGAAGTATCACTTCCCACCGGTCAAAAGGGACATCCACAAAATGTGTAAAAACCAGAAAGGCAAGACAGGCCCTGGAGAACAGGGAGCCTTGTTATGCTGATGGGCGGGATGTAAGTTGCCAACTGCCTCACTGGAGGAGTGCATTGTGTTCCCTAAAACAAGTAAACAACAGAGCTACAGAGCCAAGGGCACTTCCACTCTAGGGAATATACCTTGGGAAAACTGAAAATCCATAAGACAGAGCCACCCCCAAATTGAGGGCTGCACTGCTTACAAGAACCTCAACCTGGGTACACCTAAAATATCCCAGGAAGTATAAAAATGGTTCCAAACATTGTGGAACTTACATACGATGGAATATCCCTCAGCCACGAAATCAATGTCATAAGACCAGTAGCAGTAAAATGAGTGGATTCAGGTACGATGATTCTAAGTGAAAGAAGTCACACAGGAAAAGAAACTTATCATAAGATATCACTTAGGAAGATCCTGTAAACATGGCTACACATGAACTGAGTTAGGCAAGAGAACAGAGTCTCACATTTAGAAAACACTCTTATGCCTGCTTAAGGGGGAAGGAGAGGTGGGGTGATGCATCAAACCAGAGTTTGATATAAGCACAGGTACCGTTCCAAAAACCAACTATGGAATAGACAAGACCTACACCTTCCTCAGTGAAAGGGACTCAAAACCCCATATTTCCCGCAGAGGAATAGATCTGACTAGTAAGAATCTTAAAACCTATGTATTGATATGTCTCCGTAAGGGAATCAAGTGTGTCTAGACTGGCATAAACATGGCAGCGAGAATCAGCTCAAACCCACTCTAAACAGGAATTTCAAAAACAGAACAAAGAAACAGGGTAATTCTTCACAATTCCTTCAGGGTCGCTGATGCAACCTGGAATGACCCTATCTACAATGACAGCTGGATGTGGCATAAGGCTGGACACTTGGGACTGAGAGGATTGGTGAGATTGGGTGAGCAAATGCAGACCCTTTAAAGCAATAATGCATGGCACCCATTCCATGGGTCCCAGCTCTCCAGGTTGAAGGGAATATTACTACAGCTATAACGTGTACGGGAAACCTAGAGAATGGACACACTGTGAATACGAAAGGTTTCTAAAACTCAACGAAGAGCCCCTCTCCTGGTGCTCCGGTTTGACTTTCCAACTGCTTTCCTATCAATCTCCCAACTTGGAGAGACAGACCCTTTAAGCTCCTGGTTCGCACAGGTTGCCAATTTGGCAGAGGATGAAAGGGAAGAGGGAGAACCAATGAGAGAGTAGCTGTTAGGCATTTGGATGGGCACATGTCACTCTAATTTCCCGGCAGGAAGAAGAATTAACCAAAGTCTCAGCCACCCACCGGGAACCAGTATAGGTCCTGAACCAAAAGTTTGGACTTGCGTTCAGCTCACAAAAAACGAGTTGAAAAATGGAGCTCAGGGGCACAGCAATTCACAAACTGGCAGAGTAATCAAGGCCAACTATCGTCCAAAAATCTGTTGAGGGAAGGCAACGAGGTGCACTTGAAAGCGAGGCAGAATAGCAGGAAACAGATTTCAAGAGGTACGTTGGAATCGCCTGTAAAGCACAGGAAGAGGGGCAGAACTTCGACAATGATGCACTTGGCCAAAAAGGGCGTATGCGTTTTCTCCTGAATATATTCAGGAGAAAACCCATACGCCCTTTTTGGCCAAGCAAGCAAGCGGGCAATGCAAATCTGCACTACAAAGAAGTATCACTTCCCACCGGTCAAAAGGGACATCCACAAAATGTGTAAAAACCAGAAAGGCAAGACAGGCCCTGGAGAACAGGGAGCCTTGTTATGCTGATGGGCGGGATGTAAGTTGCCAACTGCCTCACTGGAGGAGTGCATTGTGTTCCCTAAAACAAGTAAACAACAGAGCTACAGAGCCAAGGGCACTTCCAGTCTAGGGAATATACCTTGGGAAAACTGAAAATCCATAAGACAGAGCCACCCCCAAATTGAGGGCTGCACTGCTTACAAGAACCTCAACCTGGGTACACCTAAAATATCCCAGGAAGTATAAAAATGGTTCCAAACATTGTGGAACTTACATACGATGGAATATCCCTCAGCCACGAAATCAATGTCATAAGACCAGTAGCAGTAAAATGAGTGGATTCAGGTACGATGATTCTAAGTGAAAGAAGTCACACAGGAAAAGAAACTTATCATAAGATTTCACTTAGGAAGATCCTGTAAACATGGCTACACATGAACTGAGTTAGGCAAGAGAACAGAGTCTCACATTTAGAAAACACTCTTATGCCTGCTTAAGGGGGAAGGAGAGGTGGGGTGATGCATCAAACCAGAGTTTGATATAAGCACAGGTACCGTTCCAAAAACCAACTATGGAATAGACAAGACCTCCACCTTCCTCAGTGAAAGGGACTCAAAACCCCATATTTCCCGCAGAGGAATAGATCTGACTAGTAAGAATCTTAAAACCTATGTATTGATATGTCTCCGTAAGGGAATCAAGTGTGTCTAGACTGGCATAAACATGGCAGCGAGAATCAGCTCAAACCCACTCTAAACAGGAATTTCAAAAACAGAACAAAGAAACAGGGTAATTCTTCACAATTCCTTCAGGGTCGCTGATGCAACCTGGAATGACCCTATCTACAATGACAGCTGGATGTGGCATAAGGCTGGACACTTGGGACTGAGAGGATTGGTGAGATTGGGTGAGCAAATGCAGACCCTTTAAAGCAATAATGCATGGCACCCATTCCATGGGTCCCAGCTCTCCAGGTTGAAGGGAATATTACTACAGCTATAACGTGTACGGGAAACCTAGAGAATGGACACACTGTGAATACGAAAGGTTTCTAAAACTCAACGAAGAGCCCCTCTCCTGGTGCTCCGGTTTGACTTTCCAACTGCTTTCCTATCAATCTCCCAACTTGGAGAGACAGACCCTTTAAGCTCCTGGTTCGCACAGGTTGCCAATTTGGCAGAGGATGAAAGGGAAGAGGGAGAACCAATGAGAGAGTAGCTGTTAGGCATTTGGATGGGCACATGTCACTCTAATTTCCCGGCAGGAAGAAGAATTAACCAAAGTCTCAGCCACCCACCGGGAACCAGTATAGGTCCTGAACCAAAAGTTTGGACTTGCGTTCAGCTCACAAGAAACGAGTTGAAAAATGGAGCTCAGGGGCACAGCAATTCACAAACTGGCAGAGTAATCAAGGCCAACTATCGTCCAAAAATCTGTTGAGGGAAGGCAACGAGGTGGACTTGAAAGCGAGGCAGAATAGCAGGAAACAGATTTCAAGAGGTACGTTGGAATCGCCTGTAAAGCACAGGAAGAGGGGCAGAACTTCGACAATGATGCACTTGGCCAAAAAGGGCGTATGCGTTTTCTCCTGAATATATTCAGGAGAAAACGCATACGCCCTTTTTGGCCAAGCAAGCAAGCGGGCAATGCAAATCTGCACTACAAAGAAGTATCACTTCCCACCGGTCAAAAGGGACATCCACAAAATGTGTAAAAACCAGAAAGGCAAGACAGGCCCTGGAGAACAGGGAGCCTTGTTATGCTGATGGGCGGGATGTAAGTTGCCAACTGCCTCACTGGAGGAGTGCATTGTGTTCCCTAAAACAAGTAAACAACAGAGCTACAGAGCCAAGGGCACTTCCAGTCTAGGGAATATACCTTGGGAAAACTGAAAATCCATAACACAGAGCCACCCCCAAATTGAGGGCTGCACTGTTTACAAGAACCTCAACGTGGGTACAACAGAAATATCCCAGGAAGTATAAAAATGGTTCCAAACATTGTGGAACTTACGTACGATAGAATATCCCTCAGCCATGAAATCAATGTCATAAGACCAGTAGCAGCAAAATGAGTGGATTCAGGTACGATGATTCTAAGTGAAAGAAGTCACACAGGAAAAGAAACTTATCATAAGATATCACTTAGGAAGATCCTGTAAACATGGCTACACATGAACTGAGTTAGGCAAGAGAACAGAGTCTCACATTTAGAAAACACTCTTATGCCTGCTTAAGGGGGAAGGAGAGGTGGGGTGATGCATCAAACCAGAGTTTGATATAAGCACAGGTAGCGTTCCAAAAACCAACTATGGAATAGATAAGACCTACACGTTCCTCAGTGAAAGGGACTCAAAACCCCATATTTCCAACAGAGGAATAGATCTGACTAGTAAGAATCTTAAAACCTATGTATTGATATGTCTTCATAAGGGAATCAAGTGTGTCTAGACTGGCATAAACAGGGCAGCGAGAATCAGCTCAAACCCACTCTAAAAAGGAATTTCAAAAACAGAACAAAGAAACAGGGAAATTCTTTACAATTCCTTCAGGGTCTCTGATGCAACACGGAATGACCCTACCTAAAATGACAGCTGGATGTGGCATGAGGCTGGACACTTGGGACTGAGAGGATTGGTGAGATTGGGTGAGCAAATGCAGACCCTTTAAAGCAATAATGCATGGCACCCATTCCATGGGTCCCAGCTCTCCAGGTTGAAGGGAATATTACTACAGCTATAACGTGTATGGGAAACCTAGAGAATGGACACACTGTGAATACGAAAGGTTTCTAAAACTCAACGAAGAGCCCCTCGCCTGGTGCTCCGGTTTGACTTTCCAAATGCTTTCCTATCAATCTCCCAACTTGGAGAGACAGCTCCTTTAAGCTCCTGTTTCGCACAGGTTGCCAATTTGGCAGAGGATGAAAGGGAAGAGGGAGAACCAATGAGAGAGTAACTGTTAGGCATTTGGATGGGCACATGTCACTCTAATTTCCTGGCAGGAAGAAGAAATTAACCAAAGTCTCAGCCACCCACCGGGAACCCGTATAGGTCCTGAACCAAAAGTTTGGACTTGCGTTCAGCTCACAAGAAACGAGTTGAAAAATGGAGCTCAGGGGCACAGCAATTCACAAACTGGCAGAGTAATCAAAGCCAACTATCGTCCAAAAATCTATTGAGGGAAGGCAACGAGGCGGACTTGAAAGCGAGGCAGAATAGCAGGAAACAGATTTCAAGAGGTACGTTGGAATCACCTGTAAAGCACAGGAAGAGGGGCACAACTTCGACAATGATGCACTTGGCCAAAAAGGGCATATGCGTTTTCTCCTGAATATATTCAGGAGAAAACCCATACGCCCTTTTTGGCCAAGCAAGCAAGCGGGCAATGCAAATCTGCACTACAAAGAAGTATCACTTCCCACCGGTCAAAAGGGACATCCACAAAATGTGTAAAAACCAGAAAGGCAAGACAGGCCCTGGAGAACAGGGAGCCTTGTTATGCTGATGGGCGGGATGTAAGTTGCCAACTGCCTCACTGGAGGAGTGCATTGTGTTCCCTAAAACAAGTAAACAACAGAGCTACAGAGCCAAGGGCACTTCCAGTCTAGGGAATATACCTTGGGAAAACTGAAAATCCATAAGACAGAGCCACCCCCAAATTGAGGGCTGCACTGCTTACAAGAACCTCAACCTGGGTACACCTAAAATATCCCAGGAAGTATAAAAATGGTTCCAAACATTGTGGAACTTACATACGATGGAATATCCCTCAGCCACGAAATCAATGTCATAAGTCCAGTAGCAGTAAAATGAGTGGATTCAGGTACGATGATTCTAAGTGAAAGAAGTCACACAGGAAAAGAAACTTATCATAAGATTTCACTTAGGAAGATCCTGTAAACATGGCTACACATGAACTGAGTTAGGCAAGAGAACAGAGTCTCACATTTAGAAAACACTCTTATGCCTGCTTAAGGGGGAAGGAGAGGTGGGGTGATGCATCAAACCAGAGTTTGATATAAGCACAGGTACCGTTCCAAAAACCAACTATGGAATAGACAAGACCTCCACCTTCCTCAGTGAAAGGGACTCAATACCCCATATTTCCCGCAGAGGAATAGATCTGACTAGTAAGAATCTTAAAACCTATGTATTGATATGTCTCCGTAAGGGAATCAAGTGTGTCTAGACTGGCATAAACATGGCAGCGAGAATCAGCTCAAACCCACTCTAAACAGGAATTTCAAAAACAGAACAAAGAAACAGGGTAATTCTTCACAATTCCTTCAGGGTCGCTGATGCAACCTGGAATGACCCTATCTACAATGACAGCTGGATGTGGCATAAGGCTGGACACTTGGGACTGAGAGGATTGGTGAGATTGGGTGAGCAAATGCAGACCCTTTAAAGCAATAATGCATGGCACCCATTCCATGGGTCCCAGCTCTCCAGGTTGAAGGGAATATTACTACAGCTATAACGTGTACGGGAAACCTAGAGAATGGACACACTGTGAATACGAAAGGTTTCTAAAACTCAACGAAGAGCCCCTCTCCTGGTGCTCCGGTTTGACTTTCCAACTGCTTTCCTATCAATCTCCCAACTTGGAGAGACAGACCCTTTAAGCTCCTGGTTCGCACAGGTTGCCAATTTGGCAGAGGATGAAAGGGAAGAGGGAGAACCAATGAGAGAGTAGCTGTTAGGCATTTGGATGGGCACATGTCACTCTAATTTCCCGGCAGGAAGAAGAATTAACCAAAGTCTCAGCCACCCACCGGGAACCAGTATAGGTCCTGAACCAAAAGTTTGGACTTGCGTTCAGCTCACAAAAAACGAGTTGAAAAATGGAGCTCAGGGGCACAGCAATTCACAAACTGGCAGAGTAATCAAGGCCAACTATCGTCCAAAAATCTGTTGAGGGAAGGCAACGAGGTGCACTTGAAAGCGAGGCAGAATAGCAGGAAACAGATTTCAAGAGGTACGTTGGAATCGCCTGTAAAGCACAGGAAGAGGGGCAGAACTTCGACAATGATGCACTTGGCCAAAAAGGGCGTATGCGTTTTCTCCTGAATATATTCAGGAGAAAACGCATACGCCCTTTTTGGCCAAGCAAGCAAGCGGGCAATGCAAATCTGCACTACAAAGAAGTATCACTTCCCACCGGTCAAAAGGGACATCCACAAAATGTGTAAAAACCAGAAAGGCAAGACAGGCCCTGGAGAACAGGGAGCCTTGTTATGCTGATGGGCGGGATGTAAGTTGCCAACTGCCTCACTGGAGGAGTGCATTGTGTTCCCTAAAACAAGTAAAAAACAGAGCTACAGAGCCAAGGGCACTTCCAGTCTAGGGAATATACCTTGGGAAAACTGAAAATCCATAACACAGAGCCACCCCCAAATTGAGGGCTGCACTGTTTACAAGAACCTCAACGTGGGTACAACAGAAATATCCCAGGAAGTATAAAAATGGTTCCAAACATTGTGGAACTTACGTACGATGGAATATCCCTCAGCCATGAAATCAATGTCATAAGACCAGTAGCAGCAAAATGAGTGGATTCAGGTACGATGATTCTAAGTGAAAGAAGTCACACAGGAAAAGAAACTTATCATAAGATATCACTTAGGAAGATCCTGTAAACATGGCTACACATGAACTGAGTTAGGCAAGAGAACAGAGTCTCACATTTAGAAAACACTCTTATGCCTGCTTAAGGGGGAAGGAGAGGTGGGGTGATGCATCAAACCAGAGTTTGATATAAGCACAGGTAGCGTTCCAAAAACCAACTATGGAATAGATAAGACCTACACGTTCCTCAGTGAAAGGGACTCAAAACCCCATATTTCCAACAGAGGAATAGATCTGACTAGTAAGAATCTTAAAACCTATGTATTGATATGTCTTCATAAGGGAATCAAGTGTGTCTAGACTGGCATAAACAGGGCAGCGAGAATCAGCTCAAACCCACTCTAAAAAGGAATTTCAAAAACAGAACAAAGAAACAGGGAAATTCTTTACAATTCCTTCAGGGTCTCTGATGCAACACGGAATGACCCTACCTAAAATGACAGCTGGATGTGGCATGAGGCTGGACACTTGGGACTGAGAGGATTGGTGAGATTGGGTGAGCAAATGCAGACCCTTTAAAGCAATAATGCATGGCACCCATTCCATGGGTCCCAGCTCTCCAGGTTGAAGGGAATATTACTACAGCTATAACGTGTACGGGAAACCTAGAGAATGGACACACTGTGAATACGAAAGGTTTCTAAAACTCAACGAAGAGCCCCTCGCCTGGTGCTCCGGTTTGACTTTCCAAATGCTTTCCTATCAATCTCCCAACTTGGAGAGACAGCTCCTTTAAGCTCCTGTTTCGCACAGGTTGCCAATTTGGCAGAGGATGAAAGGGAAGAGGGAGAACCAATGAGAGAGTAACTGTTAGGCATTTGGATGGGCACATGTCACTCTAATTTCCTGGCAGGAAGAAGAAATTAACCAAAGTCTCAGCCACCCACCGGGAACCCGTATAGGTCCTGAACCAAAAGTTTGGACTTGCGTTCAGCTCACAAGAAACGAGTTGAAAAATGGAGCTCAGGGGCACAGCAATTCACAAACTGGCAGAGTAATCAAAGCCAACTATCGTCCAAAAATCTATTGAGGGAAGGCAACGAGGCGGACTTGAAAGCGAGGCAGAATAGCAGGAAACAGATTTCAAGAGGTACGTTGGAATCACCTGTAAAGCACAGGAAGAGGGGCACAACTTCGACAATGATGCACTTGGCCAAAAAGGGCATATGCGTTTTCTCCTGAATATATTCAGGAGAAAACCCATACGCCCTTTTTGGCCAAGCAAGCAAGCGGGCAATGCAAATCTGCACTACAAAGAAGTATCACTTCCCACCGGTCAAAAGGGACATCCACAAAATGTGTAAAAACCAGAAAGGCAAGACAGGCCCTGGAGAACAGGGAGCCTTGTTATGCTGATGGGCGGGATGTAAGTTGCCAACTGCCTCACTGGAGGAGTGCATTGTGTTCCCTAAAACAAGTAAACAACAGAGCTACAGAGCCAAGGGCACTTCCAGTCTAGGGAATATACCTTGGGAAAACTGAAAATCCATAAGACAGAGCCACCCCCAAATTGAGGGCTGCACTGCTTACAAGAACCTCAACCTGGGTACACCTAAAATATCCCAGGAAGTATAAAAATGGTTCCAAACATTGTGGAACTTACATACGATGGAATATCCCTCAGCCACGAAATCAATGTCATAAGACCAGTAGCAGTAAAATGAGTGGATTCAGGTACGATGATTCTAAGTGAAAGAAGTCACACAGGAAAAGAAACTTATTATAAGATTTCACTTAGGAAGATCCTGTAAACATGGCTACACATGAACTGAGTTAGGCAAGAGAACAGAGTCTCACATTTAGAAAACACTCTTATGCCTGCTTAAGGGGGAAGGAGAGGTGGGGTGATGCATCAAACCAGAGTTTGATATAAGCACAGGTACCGTTCCAAAAACCAACTATGGAATAGACAAGACCTACACCTTCCTCAGTGAAAGGGACTCAAAACCCCATATTTCCCGCAGAGGAATAGATCTGACTAGTAAGAATCTTAAAACCTATGTATTGATATGTCTCCGTAAGGGAATCAAGTGTGTCTAGACTGGCATAAACATGGCAGCGAGAATCAGCTCAAACCCACTCTAAACAGGAATTTCAAAAACAGAACAAAGAAACAGGGTAATTCTTCACAATTCCTTCAGGGTAGCTGATGCAACCTGGAATGACCCTATCTACAATGACAGCTGGATGTGGCATAAGGCTGGACACTTGGGACTGAGAGGATTGGTGAGATTGGGTGAGCAAATGCAGACCCTTTAAAGCAATAATGCATGGCACCCATTCCATGGGTCCCAGCTCTCCAGGTTGAAGGGAATATTACTACAGCTATAACGTGTACGGGAAACCTAGAGAATGGACACACTGTGAATACGAAAGGTTTCTAAAACTCAACGAAGAGCCCTTCTCCTGGTGCTCCGGTTTGACTTTCCAACTGCTTTCCTATCAATCTCTCAACTTGGAGAGACAGACCCTTTAAGCTCCTGGTTCGCACAGGTTGCCAATTTGGCAGAGGATGAAAGGGAAGAGGGAGAACCAATGAGAGAGTAGCTGTTAGGCATTTGGATGGGCACATGTCACTCTAATTTCCCGGCAGGAAGAAGAATTAACCAAAGTCTCAGCCACCCACCGGGAACCAGTATAGGTCCTGAACCAAAAGTTTGGACTTGCGTTCAGCTCACAAAAAACGAGTTGAAAAATGGAGCTCAGGGGCACAGCAATTCACAAACTGGCAGAGTAATCAAGGCCAACTATCGTCCAAAAATCTGTTGAGGGAAGGCAACGAGGTGCACTTGAAAGCGAGGCAGAATAGCAGGAAACAGATTTCAAGAGGTACGTTGGAATCGCCTGTAAAGCACAGGAAGAGGGGCAGAACTTCGACAATGATGCACTTGGCCAAAAAGGGCGTATGCGTTTTCTCCTGAATATATTCAGGAGAAAACGCATACGCCCTTTTTGGCCAAGCAAGCAAGCGGGCAATGCAAATCTGCACTACAAAGAAGTATCACCTCCCACCGGTCAAAAGGGACATCCACAAAATGTGTAAAAACCAGAAAGGCAAGACAGGCCCTGGAGAACAGGGAGCCTTGTTATGCTGATGGGCGGGATGTAAGTTGCCAACTGCCTCACTGGAGGAGTGCATTGTGCTCCCTAAAACAAGTAAACAACAGAGCTACAGAGCCAAGGGCACTTCCAGTCTAGGGAATATACCTTGGGAAAACTGAAAATCCATAACACAGAGCCACCCCCAAATTGAGGGCTGCCCTGCTTACAAGAACCTCAACCTGCGTACACCTGAAATATCCCAGGAAATATAAAAATGGTTCCAAACATTGTGGAACTTACGTACGATGGAATATCCCTCAGCCACGAAATCAATGTCATAAGACCAGTAGCAGCAAAATGAGTGGATTCAGGTACGATGATTCTAAGTGAAAGAAGTCACACAGGAAAAGAAACTTATCATAATATATCACTTAGGAAGATCCTGTAAACATGGCTACACATGAACTGAGTTAGGCAAGAGAACAGAGTCTCACATTTAGAAAACACTCTTAGGCCTGCTTAAGGGGGAAGGAGAGGTGGGGTGATGCATCAAACCAGAGTTTGATATAAGCACAGGTACCGTTCCAAAAACCAACTATGGAATAGACAAGACCTCCACCTTCCTCAGTGAAAGGGACTCAAAACCCCATATTTCCCGCAGAGGAATAGATCTGACTAGTAAGAATCTTAAAACCTATGTATTGATATGTCTCCGTAAGGGAATCAAGTGTGTCTAGACTGGCATAAACATGGCAGCGAGAATCAGCTCAAACCCACTCTAAACAGGAATTTCAAAAACAGAACAAAGAAACAGGGTAATTCTTCACAATTCCTTCAGGGTCGCTGATGCAACCTGGAATGACCCTATCTACAATGACAGCTGGATGTGGCATAAGGCTGGACACTTGGGACTGAGAGGATTGGTGAGATTGGGTGAGCAAATGCAGACCCTTTAAAGCAATAATGCATGGCACCCATTCCATGGGTCCCAGCTCTCCAGGTTGAAGGGAATATTACTACAGCTATAACGTGTACGGGAAACCTAGAGAATGGACACACTGTGAATACGAAAGGTTTCTAAAACTCAACGAAGAGCCCCTCTCCTGGTGCTCCGGTTTGACTTTCCAACTGCTTTCCTATCAATCTCCCAACTTGGAGAGACAGACCCTTTAAGCTCCTGGTTCGCACAGGTTGCCAATTTGGCAGAGGATGAAAGGGAAGAGGGAGAACCAATGAGAGAGTAGCTGTTAGGCATTTGGATGGGCACATGTCACTCTAATTTCCCGGCAGGAAGAAGAATTAACCAAAGTCTCAGCCACCCACCGGGAACCAGTATAGGTCCTGAACCAAAAGTTTGGACTTGCGTTCAGCTCACAAAAAACGAGTTGAAAAATGGAGCTCAGGGGCACAGCAATTCACAAACTGGCAGAGTAATCAAGGCCAACTATCGTCCAAAAATCTGTTGAGGGAAGGCAACGAGGTGGACTTGAAAGCGAGGCAGAATAGCAGGAAACAGATTTCAAGAGGTACGTTGGAATCGCCTGTAAAGCACAGGAAGAGGGGCAGAACTTCGACAATGATGCACTTGGCCAAAAAGGGCGTATGCGTTTTCTCCTGAATATATTCAGGAGAAAACGCATACGCCCTTTTTGGCCAAGCAAGCAAGCGGGCAATGCAAATCTGCACTACAAAGAAGTATCACTTCCCACCGGTCAAAAGGGACATCCACAAAATGTGTAAAAACCAGAAAGGCAAGACAGGCCCTGGAGAACAGGGAGCCTTGTTATGCTGATGGGCGGGATGTAAGTTGCCAACTGCCTCACTGGAGGAGTGCATTGTGTTCCCTAAAACAAGTAAACAACAGAGCTACAGAGCCAAGGGCACTTCCAGTCTAGGGAATATACCTTGGGAAAACTGAAAATCCATAACACAGAGCCACCCCCAAATTGAGGGCTGCACTGTTTACAAGAACCTCAACGTGGGTACAACAGAAATATCCCAGGAAGTATAAAAATGGTTCCAAACATTGTGGAACTTACGTACGATGGAATATCCCTCAGCCATGAAATCAATGTCATAAGACCAGTAGCAGCAAAATGAGTGGATTCAGGTACGATGATTCTAAGTGAAAGAAGTCACACAGGAAAAGAAACTTATCATAAGATATCACTTAGGAAGATCCTGTAAACATGGCTACACATGAACTGAGTTAGGCAAGAGAACAGAGTCTCACATTTAGAAAACACTCTTATGCCTGCTTAAGGGGGAAGGAGAGGTGGGGTGATGCATCAAACCAGAGTTTGATATAAGCACAGGTAGCGTTCCAAAAACCAACTATGGAATAGATAAGACCTACACGTTCCTCAGTGAAAGGGACTCAAAACCCCATATTTCCAACAGAGGAATAGATCTGACTAGTAAGAATCTTAAAACCTATGTATTGATATGTCTTCATAAGGGAATCAAGTGTGTCTAGACTGGCATAAACAGGGCAGCGAGAATCAGCTCAAACCCACTCTAAAAAGGAATTTCAAAAACAGAACAAAGAAACAGGGAAATTCTTTACAATTCCTTCAGGGTCTCTGATGCAACACGGAATGACCCTACCTAAAATGACAGCTGGATGTGGCATGAGGCTGGACACTTGGGACTGAGAGGATTGGTGAGATTGGGTGAGCAAATGCAGACCCTTTAAAGCAATAATGCATGGCACCCATTCCATGGGTCCCAGCTCTCCAGGTTGAAGGGAATATTACTACAGCTATAACGTGTACGGGAAACCTAGAGAATGGACACACTGTGAATACGAAAGGTTTCTAAAACTCAACGAAGAGCCCCTCGCCTGGTGCTCCGGTTTGACTTTCCAAATGCTTTCCTATCAATCTCCCAACTTGGAGAGACAGCTCCTTTAAGCTCCTGTTTCGCACAGGTTGCCAATTTGGCAGAGGATGAAAGGGAAGAGGGAGAACCAATGAGAGAGTAACTGTTAGGCATTTGGATGGGCACATGTCACTCTAATTTCCTGGCAGGAAGAAGAAATTAACCAAAGTCTCAGCCACCCACCGGGAACCCGTATAGGTCCTGAACCAAAAGTTTGGACTTGCGTTCAGCTCACAAGAAACGAGTTGAAAAATGGAGCTCAGGGGCACAGCAATTCACAAACTGGCAGAGTAATCAAAGCCAACTATCGTCCAAAAATCTATTGAGGGAAGGCAACGAGGCGGACTTGAAAGCGAGGCAGAATAGCAGGAAACAGATTTCAAGAGGTACGTTGGAATCACCTGTAAAGCACAGGAAGAGGGGCACAACTTCGACAATGATGCACTTGGCCAAAAAGGGCATATGCGTTTTCTCCTGAATATATTCAGGAGAAAACCCATACGCCCTTTTTGGCCAAGCAAGCAAGCGGGCAATGCAAATCTGCACTACAAAGAAGTATCACTTCCCACCGGTCAAAAGGGACATCCAGAAAATGTGTAAAAACCAGAAAGGCAAGACAGGCCCTGGAGAACAGGGAGCCTTGTTATGCTGATGGGCGGGATGTAAGTTGCCAACTGCCTCACTGGAGGAGTGCATTGTGTTCCCTAAAACAAGTAAACAACAGAGCTACAGAGCCAAGGGCACTTCCAGTCTAGGGAATATACCTTGGGAAAACTGAAAATCCATAAGACAGAGCCACCCCCAAATTGAGGGCTGCACTGCTTACAAGAACCTCAACCTGGGTACACCTAAAATATCCCAGGAAGTATAAAAATGGTTCCAAACATTGTGGAACTTACATACGATGGAATATCCCTCAGCCACGAAATCAATGTCATAAGACCAGTAGCAGTAAAATGAGTGGATTCAGGTACGATGATTCTAAGTGAAAGAAGTCACACAGGAAAAGAAACTTATCATAAGATTTCACTTAGGAAGATCCTGTAAACATGGCTACACATGAACTGAGTTAGGCACGAGAACAGAGTCTCACATTTAGAAAACACTCTTATGCCTGCTTAAGGGGGAAGGAGAGGTGGGGTGATGCATCAAACCAGAGTTTGATATAAGCACAGGTACCGTTCCAAAAACCAACTATGGAATAGACAAGACCTACACCTTCCTCAGTGAAAGGGACTCAAAACCCCATATTTCCCGCAGAGGAATAGATCTGACTAGTAAGAATCTTAAAACCTATGTATTGATATGTCTCCGTAAGGGAATCAAGTGTGTCTAGACTGGCATAAACATGGCAGCGAGAATCAGCTCAAACCCACTCTAAACAGGAATTTCAAAAACAGAACAAAGAAACAGGGTAATTCTTCACAATTCCTTCAGGGTCGCTGATGCAACCTGGAATGACCCTATCTACAATGACAGCTGGATGTGGCATAAGGCTGGACACTTGGGACTGAGAGGATTGGTGAGATTGGGTGAGCAAATGCAGACCCTTTAAAGCAATAATGCATGGCACCCATTCCATGGGTCCCAGCTCTCCAGGTTGAAGGGAATATTACTACAGCTATAACGTGTACGGGAAACCTAGAGAATGGACACACTGTGAATACGAAAGGTTTCTAAAACTCAACGAAGAGCCCTTCTCCTCGTGCTCCGGTTTGACTTTCCAACTGCTTTCCTATCAATCTCCCAACTTGGAGAGACAGACCCTTTAAGCTCCTGGTTCGCACAGGTTGCCAATTTGGCAGAGGATGAAAGGGAAGAGGGAGAACCAATGAGAGAGTAGCTGTTAGGCATTTGGATGGGCACATGTCACTCTAATTTCCCGGCAGGAAGAAGAATTAACCAAAGTCTCAGCCACCCACCGGGAACCAGTATAGGTCCTGAACCAAAAGTTTGGACTTGCGTTCAGCTCACAAAAAACGAGTTGAAAAATGGAGCTCAGGGGCACAGCAATTCACAAACTGGCAGAGTAATCAAGGCCAACTATCGTCCAAAAATCTGTTGAGGGAAGGCAACGAGGTGCACTTGAAAGCGAGGCAGAATAGCAGGAAACAGATTTCAAGAGGTACGTTGGAATCGCCTGTAAAGCACAGGAAGAGGGGCAGAACTTCGACAATGATGCACTTGGCCAAAAAGGGCATATGCGTTTTCTCCTGAATATATTCAGGAGAAAACGCATACGCCCTTTTTGGCCAAGCAAGCAAGCGGGCAATGCAAATCTGCACTACAAAGAAGTATCACCTCCCACCGGTCAAAAGGGACATCCACAAAATGTGTAAAAACCAGAAAGGCAAGACAGGCCCTGGAGAACAGGGAGCCTTGTTATGCTGATGGGCGGGATGTAAGTTGCCAACTGCCTCACTGGAGGAGTGCATTGTGCTCCCTAAAACAAGTAAACAACAGAGCTACAGAGCCAAGGGCACTTCCAGTCTAGGGAATATACCTTGGGAAAACTGAAAATCCATAACACAGAGCCACCCCCAAATTGAGGGCTGCCCTGCTTACAAGAACCTCAACCTGCGTACACCTGAAATATCCCAGGAAATATAAAAATGGTTCCAAACATTGTGGAACTTACGTACGATGGAATATCCCTCAGCCACGAAATCAATGTCATAAGACCAGTAGCAGCAAAATGAGTGGATTCAGGTACGATGATTCTAAGTGAAAGAAGTCACACAGGAAAAGAAACTTATCATAAGATATCACTTAGGAAGATCCTGTAAACATGGCTACACATGAACTGAGTTAGGCAAGAGAACAGAGTCTCACATTTAGAAAACACTCTTATGCCTGCTTAAGGGGGAAGGAGAGGTGGGGTGATGCATCAAACCAGAGTTTGATATAAGCACAGGTACCGTTCCAAAAACCAACTATGGAATAGACAAGACCTCCACCTTCCTCAGTGAAAGGGACTCAAAACCCCGTATTTCCCGCAGAGGAATAGATCTGACTAGTAAGAATCTTAAAACCTATGTATTGATATGTCTCCGTAAGGGAATCAAGTGTGTCTAGACTGGCATAAACATGGCAGCGAGAATCAGCTCAAACCCACTCTAAACAGGAATTTCAAAAACAGAACAAAGAAACAGGGTAATTCTTCACAATTCCTTCAGGGTCGCTGATGCAACCTGGAATGACCCTATCTACAATGACAGCTGGATGTGGCATAAGGCTGGACACTTGGGACTGAGAGGATTGTTGAGATTGGGTGAGCAAATGCAGACCATTTAAAGCAATAATGCATGGCACCCATTCCATGGGTCCCAGCTCTCCAGGTTGAAGGGAATATTACTACAGCTATAACGTGTACGGGAAACCTAGAGAATGGACACACTGTGAATACGAAAGGTTTCTAAAACTCAACGAAGAGCCCCTCTCCTGGTGCTCCGGTTTGACTTTCCAACTGCTTTCCTATCAATCTTCCAAATTGGAGAGACAACCCCTTTAAGCTCCTGGTTCGCACAGGTTGCCAATTTGGCAGAGGATGAAAGGGAAGAGGGAGAACCAATGAGAGAGTAACTGTTAGGCATTTGGATGGGCACATGTCACTCTAATTTCCCGGCAGGAAGAAGAAATTAACCAAAATCTCAGCCACCCACCGGGAACCAGTATAGGTCCTGAACCAAAAGTTTGGACTTGCGTTCAGCTCACAAGAAATGAGTTGAAAAATGGAGCTCAGGGGCACAGCAATTCACAAACTGGCAGAGTAATCAAAGCCAACTATCGTCCAAAAATCTATTGAGGGAAGGCAACGAGGCGGACTTGAAAGCGAGGCAGAATAGCAGGAAACAGATTTCAAGAGGTACGTTGGAATCACCTGTAAAGCACAGGAAGAGGGGCACAACTTCGACAATGATGCACTTGGCCAAAAAGGGCATATGCGTTTTCTCCTGAATATATTCAGGAGAAAACCCATACGCACTTTTTGGCCAAGCAAGCAAGCGGGCAATGCAAATCTGCACTACAAAGAAGTATCACTTCCCACCGGTCAAAAGGGACATCCACAAAATGTGTAAAAACCAGAAAGGCAAGACAGGCCCTGGAGAACAGGGAGCCTTGTTATGCTGATGGGCGGGATGTAAGTTGCCAACTGCCTCACTGGAGGAGTGCATTGTGTTCCCTAAAACAAGTAAACAACAGAGCTACAGAGCCAAGGGCACTTCCAGTCTAGGGAATATACCTTGGGAAAACTGAAAATCCATAACACAGAGCCACCCCCAAATTGAGGGCTGCACTGCTTACAAGAACCTCAACCTGGGTACACCTGAAATATCCCAGGAAATATAAAAATGGTTCCAAACATTGTGGAAATTACGTACGATGGAATATCCCTCAGCCATGAAATCAATGTCATAAGACCAGTAGCAGCCAAATGAGTGGATTCAGGTACGATGATTCTAAGTGAAAGAAGTCACACAGGAAAAGAAACTTATCATAAGATATCACTTAGGAAGATCCTGTAAACATGGCTACACATGAACTGAGTTAGGCAAGAGAACAGAGTCTCACATTTAGAAAACACTCTTATGCCTGCTTAAGGGGGAAGGAGAGGTGGGGTGATGCATCAAACCAGAGATTGATATAAGCACAGGTACCGTTCCAAAAACCAACTATGGAATAGACAAGACCTACACCTTCCTCAATGAAAGGGACTCAAAACCCCATATTTCCCACAGAGGAATAGATCTGACTAGTAAGAATCTTAAAACCTATGTATTGATATGTCTCCGTAAGGGAATCAAGTATGTCTAGACTGGCAGAAAAAAAGCAGCGAGAATCAGCTCAAACCCACTCTAAAAAGGAATTTCAAAAACAGAACAAAGAAACAGGGAAATTCTTCACAATTCCTTCAGGGTCGCTGATGCAACCTGGAATGACCCTATCTACAATGACAGCTGGATATGGCATAAGGCTGGACACTTGGGACTGAGAGGATTGGTGAGATTGGGTGAGCAAATGCAGACCCTTTAAAGCAATAATGCATGGCACCCATTCCATGGGTCCCAGCTCTCCAGGTTGAAGGGAATATTACTACAGCTATAACGTGTACGGGAAACCTAGAGAATGGACACACTGTGAATACGAAAGGTTTCTAAAACTCAACGAAGAGCCCCTCTCCTGGTGCTCCGGTTTGACTTTCCAACTGCTTTCCTATCAATCTCCCAACTTGGAGAGACAGCCCCTTTAAGCTCCTGTTTCGCACAGGTTGCCAATTTGGCAGAGGATGAAAGGGAAGAGGGAGAACCAATGAGAGAGTAGCTGTTAGGCATTTGGATGGGCACATGTCACTCTAATTTCCCGGCAGGAAGAAGAAATTAACCAAAGTCTCAGCCACCCACGGGGAACCAGTATAGGTCCTGAACCAAAAGTTTGGACTTGCGTTCAGCTCACAAGAAACGAGTTGAAAAATGGAGCTCAGGGGCACAGCAATTCACAAACTGGCAGAGTAATCAAAGCCAACTATCGTCCAAAAATCTGTTGAGGGAAGGCAACGAGGCGGACTTGAAAGCGAGGCAGAATAGCAGGAAACAGATTTCAAGAGGTACGTTGGAATCGCCTGTAAAGCACAGGAAGAGGGGCACAACTTCGACAATGATGCACTTGGCCAAAAAGGGCGTATGCGTTTTCTCCTGAATATATTCAGGAGAAAACGCATACGCCCTTTTTGGCCAAGCAAGCAAGCGGGCAATGCAAATCTGCACTACAAAGAAGTATCACTTCCCACCGGTCAAAAGGGACATCCACAAAATGTGTAAAAACCAGAAAGGCAAGACAGGCCCTGGAGAACAGGGAGCCTTGTTATGCTGATGGGCGGGATGTAAGTTGCCAACTGCCTCACTGGAGGAGTGCATTGTGTTCCCTAAAACAAGTAAACAACAGAGCTACAGAGCCAAGGGCACTTCCAGTCTAGGGAATATACCTTGGGAAAACTGAAAATCCATAACACAGAGCCACCCCCAAATTGAGGGCTGCACTGTTTACAAGAACCTCAACCTGGGTACAACTGAAATATCCCAGGAAGTATAAAAATGGTTCCAAACATTGTGGAACTTACGTACGATGGATTATCCCTCAGCCATGAAATCAATGTCATAAGACCAGTAGCAGCCAAATGAGTGGATTCAGGTACGATGATTCTAAGTGAAAGAAGTCACACAGGAAAAGAAACTTATCATAAGATATCACTTAGGAAGATCCGGTAAACATGGCTACACATGAACTGAGTTAGGAAAGAGAACAGAGTCTCACATTTAGAAAACACTCTTATGCCTGCTTAAGGGGGAAGGAGAGGTGGGGTGATGCATCAAACCAGAGTTTGATATAAGCACAGGTAGCGTTCCAAATACCAACTATGGAATAGATAAGACCTACACGTTCCTCAGTGAAAGGGACTCAAAACTCCATATTTCCCACAGAGGAATAGTTCTGACTAGTAAGAATCTTAAACCTATGTATTGATATGTCTCCGTAAGGGAATCAAGTGTGTCTAGACTGGCATAAACATGGCAGCGAGAATCAGCTCAAACCCACTCTAAACAGGAATTTCAAAAACAGAACAAAGAAACAGGGTAATTCTTCACAATTCCTTCAGGGTCGCTGATGCAACCTGGAATGACCCTATCTACAATGACAGCTGGATGTGGCATAAGGCTGGACACTTGGGACTGAGAGGATTGGTGAGATTGGGTGAGCAAATGCAGACCCTTTAAAGCAATAATGCATGGCACCCATTCCATGGGTCCCAGCTCTCCAGGTTGAAGGGAATATTACTACAGCTATAACGTGTACGGGAAACCTAGAGAATGGACACACTGTGAATACGAAAGGTTTCTAAAACTCAACGAAGAGCCCCTCTCCTGGTGCTCCGGTTTGACTTTCCAACTGCTTTCCTATCAATCTCCCAACTTGGAGAGACAGACCCTTTAAGCTCCTGGTTCGCACAGGTTGCCAATTTGGCAGAGGATGAAAGGGAAGAGGGAGAATCAATGAGAGAGTAGCTGTTAGGCATTTGGATGGGCACATGTCACTCTAATTTCCCGGCAGGAAGAAGAATTAACCAAAGTCTCAGCCACCCACCGGGAACCAGTATAGGTCCTGAACCAAAAGTTTGGACTTGCGTTCAGCTCACAAAAAACGAGTTGAAAAATGGAGCTCAGGGGCACAGCAATTCACAAACTGGCAGAGTAATCAAGGCCAACTATCGTCCAAAAATCTGTTGAGGGAAGGCAACGAGGTGGACTTGAAAGCGAGGCAGAATAGCAGGAAACAGATTTCAAGAGGTACGTTGGAATCGCCTGTAAAGCACAGGAAGAGGGGCACAACTTCGACAATGATGCACTTGGCCAAAAAGGGCGTATGCGTTTTCTCCTGAATATATTCAGGAGAAAACGCATACGCCCTTTTTGGCCAAGCAAGCAAGCGGGCAATGCAAATCTGCACTACAAAGAAGTATCACTTCCCACCGGTCAAAAGGGACATCCACAAAATGTGTAAAAACCAGAATGGCAAGACAGGCCCTGGAGAACAGGGAGCCTTGTTATGCTGATGGGCGGGATGTAAGTTGCCAACTGCCTCACTGGAGGAGTGCATTGTGTTCCCTAAAACAAGTAAACAACAGAGCTACAGAGCCAAGGGCACTTCCAGTCTAGGGAATATACCTTGGGAAAACTGAAAATCCATAAGACAGAGCCACCCCCAAATTGAGGGCTGCACTGCTTACAAGAACCTCAACCTGGGTACACCTGAAATATCCCAGGAAATATAAAAATGGTTCCAAACATTGTGGAACTTACGTACGATGGAATATCCCTCAGCCACGAAATCAATGTCATAACACCAGTAGCAGCAAAATGAGTGGATTCAGGTACGATGATTCTAAGTGAAAGAAGTCACACAGGAAAAGAAACTTATCATAAGATATCACTTAGGAAGATCCTGTAAACATGGCTACACATGAACTGAGTTAGGCAAGAGAACAGAGTCTCTCATTTAGAAAACACTCTTATGCCTGCTTAAGGGGGAAGGAGAGGTGGGGTGATGCATCAAACCAGAGTTTGATATAAGCACAGGTACCGTTCCAAAAACCAACTATGGAATAGACAAGACCTCCACCTTCCTCAGTGAAAGGGACTCAAAACCCCATATTTCCCGCAGAGGAATAGATCTGACTAGTAAGAATCTTAAAACCTATGTATTGATATGTCTCCGTAAGGGAATCAAGTGTGTCTAGACTGGCATAAACATGGCAGCGAGAATCAGCTCAAACCCACTCTAAACAGGAATTTCAAAAACAGAACAAAGAAACAGGGTAATTCTTCACAATTCCTTCAGGGTCGCTGATGCAACCTGGAATGACCCTATCTACAATGACAGCTGGATGTGGCATAAGGCTGGACACTTGGGACTGAGAGGATTGTTGAGATTGGGTGAGCAAATGCAGACCATTTAAAGCAATAATGCATGGCACCCATTCCATGGGTCCCAGCTCTCCAGGTTGAAGGGAATATTACTACAGCTATAACGTGTACGGGAAACCTAGAGAATGGACACACTGTGAATACGAAAGGTTTCTAAAACTCAACGAAGAGCCCCTCTCCTGGTGCTCCGGTTTGACTTTCCAACTGCTTTCCTATCAATCTCCCAAATTGGAGAGACAACCCCTTTAAGCTCCTGGTTCGCACAGGTTGCCAATTTGGCAGAGGATGAAAGGGAAGAGGGAGAACCAATGAGAGAGTAGCTGTTAGGCATTTGGATGGGCACATGTCACTCTAATTTCCCGGCAGGAAGAAGAATTAACCAAAGTCTCAGCCACCCACCAGGAACCAGTATAGGTCCTGAACCAAAAGTTTGGACTTGCGTTCAGCTCACAAGAAACGAGTTGAAAAATGGAGCTCAGGGGCACAGCAATTCACAAACTGGCAGAGTAATCAAGGCCAACTATCGTCCAAAAATCTGTTGAGGGAAGGCAACGAGGTGGACTTGAAAGCGAGGCAGAATAGCAGGAAACAGATTTCAAGAGGTACGTTGGAATCACCTGTAAAGCACAGGAAGAGGGGCACAACTTCGACAATGATGCACTTGGCCAAAGAGGGCGTATGCGTTTTCTCCTGAATATATTCAGGAGAAAACGCATACGCCCTGTTTGGCCAAGCAAGCAAGCGGGCAATGCAAATCTGCACTACAAAGAAGTATCACTTCCCACCGGTCAAAAGGGACATCCACAAAATGTGTAAAAACCAGAAAGGCAAGACAGGCCCTGGAGAACAGGGAGCCTTGTTATGCTGATGGGCGGGATGTAAGTTGCCAACTGCCTCACTGGAGGAGTGCATTGTGTTCCCTAAAACAAGTAAACAACAGAGCTACAGAGCCAAGGGCACTTCCAGTCTAGGGAATATACCTTGGGAAAACTGAAAATCCATAACACAGAGCCACCCCCAAATTGAGGGCTGCACTGCTTACAAGAACCTCAACCTGGGTACACCTGAAATATCCCAGGAAATATAAAAATGGTTCCAAACATTGTGGAACTTACGTACGACGGAATATCCCTCAGCCACGAAATCAATGTCATAAGACCAGTAGCAGCAAAATGAGTGGATTCAGGTACGATGATTCTAAGTGAAAGAAGTCACACAGGAAAAGAAACTTATCATAAGATATCACTTAGGAAGATCCTGTAAACATGGCTACACATGAACTGAGTTAGGCAAGAGAACAGAGTCTCACATTTAGAAAACACTCTTATGCCTGCTTAAGGGGGAAGGAGAGGTGGGGTGATGCATCAAACCAGAGTTTGATATAAGCACAGGTACCGTTCCAAAAACCAACTATGGAATAGACAAGACCTCCACCTTCCTCAGTGAAAGGGACTCAAAACCCCATATTTCCCGCAGAGGAATAGATCTGACTAGTAAGAATCTTAAAACCTATGTATTGATATGTCTCCGTAAGGGAATCAAGTGTGTCTAGACTGGCATAAACAGGGCAGCGAGAATCAGCTCAAACCCACTCTAAAAAGGAATTTCAAAAACAGAACAAAGAAACAGGGAAATTCTTCACAATTCCTTCAGGGTCGCTGATGCAACCTGGAATGACCCTATCTACAATGACAGCTGGATATGGCATAAGGCTGGACACTTGGGACTGAGAGGATTGGTGAGATTGGGTGAGCAAATGCAGACCCTTTAAAGCAATAATGCATGGCACCCATTCCATGGGTCCCAGCTCTCCAGGTTGAAGGGAATATTACTACAGCTATAACGTGTACGGGAAACCTAGAGAATGGACACACTGTGAATACGAAAGGTTTCTAAAACTCAACGAAGAGCCCCTCTCCTGGTGCTCCGGTTTGACTTTCCAACTGCTTTCCTATCAATCTCCCAACTTGGAGAGACAGCCCCTTTAAGCTCCTGTTTCGCACAGGTTGCCAATTTGGCAGAGGATGAAAGGGAAGAGGGAGAACCAATGAGAGAGTAGCTGTTAGGCATTTGGATGGGCACATGTCACTCTAATTTCCCGGCAGGAAGAAGAAATTAACCAAAGTCTCAGCCACCCACCGGGAACCAGTATAAGTCCTGAACCAAAAGTTTGGACTTGCGTTCAGCTCACAAGAAACGAGTTGAAAAATGGAGCTCAGGGGCACAGCAATTCACAAACTGGCAGAGTAATCAAAGCCAACTATCGTCCAAAAATCTGTTGAGGGAAGGCAACGAGGTGGACTTGAAGGCGAGGCAGAATAGCAGGAAACAGATTTCAAGAGGTACGTTGGAATCGCCTGTAAAGCACAGGAAGAGGGGCACAACTTCGACAATGATGCACTTGGCCAAAAAGGGCGTATGCGTTTTCTCCTGAATATATTCAGGAGAAAACGCATACGCCCTTTTTGGCCAAGCAAGCAAGCGGGCAATGCAAATCTGCACTACAAAGAAGTATCACTTCCCAACGGTCAAAAGGGACATCCACAAAATGTGTAAAAACCAGAAAGGCAAGACAGGCCCTGGAGAACAGGGAGCCTTGTTATGCTGATGGGCGGGATGTAAGTTGCCAACTGCCTCACTGGAGGAGTGCATTGTGTTCCCTAAAACAAGTAAACAACAGAGCTACAGAGCCAAGGGCACTTCCAGTCTAGGGAATATACCTTGGGAAAACTGAAAATCCATAACACAGAGCCACCCCCAAATTGAGGGCTGCACTGTTTACAAGAACCTCAACCTGGGTACAACTGAAATATCCCAGGAAGTATAAAAATGGTTCCAAACATTGTGGAACTTACGTACGATGGAATATCCCTCAGCCATGAAATCAATGTCATAAGACCAGTAGCAGCAAAATGAGTGGATTCAGGTACGATGATTCTAAGTGAAAGAAGTCACACAGGAAAAGAAACTTATCATAAGATATCACTTAGGAAGATCCTGTAAACATGGCTACACATGAACTGAGTTAGGAAAGAGAACAGAGTCTCACATTTAGAAAACACTCTTATGCCTGCTTAAGGGGGAAGGAGAGGTGGGGTGATGCATCAAACCAGAGTTTGATATAAGCACAGGTAGCGTTCCAAATACCAACTATGGAATAGATAAGACCTACACGTTCCTCAGTGAAAGGGACTCAAAACCCCATATTTCCCACAGAGGAATAGTTCTGACTAGTAAGAATCTTAAAACCTATGTATTGATATGTCTCCGTAAGGGAATCAAGTGTGTCTAGACTGGCATAAACATGGCAGCGAGAATCAGCTCAAACCCACTCTAAACAGGAATTTCAAAAACAGAACAAAGAAACAGGGAATTTCTTCACAATTCCTTCAGGGTCGCTGATGCAACCTGGAATGACCCTATCTACAATGACAGCTGGATGTGGCATAAGGCTGGACACTTGGGACTGAGAGGATTGGTGAGATTGGGTGAGCAAATGCAGACCCTTTAAAGCAATAATGCATGGCACCCATTCCATGGGTCCCAGCTCTCCAGGTTGAAGGGAATATTACTACAGCTATAACGTGTATGGGAAACCTAGAGAATGGACACACTGTGAATACGAAAGGTTTCTAAAACTCAACGAAGAGCCCCTCTCCTGGTGCTCCGGTTTGACTTTCCAACTGCTTTCCTATCAATCTCCCAACTTGGAGAGACAGACCCTTTAAGCTCCTGGTTCGCACAGGTTGCCAATTTGGCAGAGGATGAAAGGGAAGAGGGAGAATCAATGAGAGAGTAGCTGTTAGGCATTTGGATGGGCACATGTCACTCTAATTTCCCGGCAGGAAGAAGAATTAACCAAAGTCTCAGCCACCCACCGGGAACCAGTATAGGTCCTGAACCAAAAGTTTGGACTTGCGTTCAGCTCACAAAAAACGAGTTGAAAAATGGAGCTCAGGGGCACAGCAATTCACAAACTGGCAGAGTAATCAAGGCCAACTATCGTCCAAAAATCTGTTGAGGGAAGGCAACGAGGTGGACTTGAAAGCGAGGCAGAATAGCAGGAAACAGATTTCAAGAGGTACGTTGGAATCGCCTGTAAAGCACAGGAAGAGGGGCACAACTTCGACAATGATGCACTTGGCCAAAAAGGGCGTATGCGTTTTCTCCTGAATATATTCAGGAGAAAACGCATACGCCCTTTTTGGCCAAGCAAGCAAGCGGGCAATGCAAATCTGCACTACAAAGAAGTATCACTTCCCACCGGTCAAAAGGGACATCCACAAAATGTGTAAAAACCAGAAAGGCAAGACAGGCCCTGGAGAACAGGGAGCCTTGTTATGCTGATGGGCGGGATGTAAGTTGCCAACTGCCTCACTGGAGGAGTGCATTGTGTTCCCTAAAACAAGTAAACAACAGAGCTACAGAGCCAAGGGCACTTCCAGTCTAGGGAATATACCTTGGGAAAACTGAAAATCCATAAGACAGAGCCACCCCCAAATTGAGGGCTGCACTGCTTACAAGAACCTCAACCTGGGTACACCTGAAATATCCCAGGAAATATAAAAATGGTTCCAAACATTGTGGAACTTACGTACGATGGAATATCCCTCAGCCACGAAATCAATGTCATAAGACCAGTAGCAGCAAAATGAGTGGATTCAGGTACGATGATTCTAAGTGAAAGAAGTCACACAGGAAAAGAAACTTATCATAAGATATCACTTAGGAAGATCCTGTAAACATGGCTACACATGAACTGAGTTAGGCAAGAGAACAGAGTCTCTCATTTAGAAAACACTCTTATGCCTGCTTAAGGGGGAAGGAGAGGTGGGGTGATGCATCAAACCAGAGTTTGATATAAGCACAGGTACCGTTCCAAAAACCAACTATGGAATAGACAAGACCTCCACCTTCCTCAGTGAAAGGGACTCAAAACCCCATATTTCCCGCAGAGGAATAGATCTGACTAGTAAGAATCTTAAAACCTATGTATTGATATGTCTCCGTAAGGGAATCAAGTGTGTCTAGACTGGCATAAACATGGCAGCGAGAATCAGCTCAAACCCACTCTAAACAGGAATTTCAAAAACAGAACAAAGAAACAGGGTAATTCTTCACAATTCCTTCAGGGTCGCTGATGCAACCTGGAATGACCCTATCTACAATGACAGCTGGATGTGGCATAAGGCTGGACACTTGGGACTGAGAGGATTGTTGAGATTGGGTGAGCAAATGCAGACCATTTAAAGCAATAATGCATGGCACCCATTCCATGGGTCCCAGCTCTCCAGGTTGAAGGGAATATTACTACAGCTATAACGTGTACGGGAAACCTAGAGAATGGACACACTGTGAATACGAAAGGTTTCTAAAACTCAACGAAGAGCCCCTCTCCTGGTGCTCCGGTTTGACTTTCCAACTGCTTTCCTATCAATCTCCCAAATTGGAGAGACAACCCCTTTAAGCTCCTGGTTCGCACAGGTTGCCAATTTGGCAGAGGATGAAAGGGAAGAGGGAGAACCAATGAGAGAGTAGCTGTTAGGCATTTGGATGGGCACATGTCACTCTAATTTCCCGGCAGGAAGAAGAATTAACCAAAGTCTCAGCCACCCACCAGGAACCAGTATAGGTCCTGAACCAAAAGTTTGGACTTGCGTTCAGCTCACAAGAAACGAGTTGAAAAATGGAGCTCAGGGGCACAGCAATTCACAAACTGGCAGAGTAATCAAGGCCAACTATCGTCCAAAAATCTGTTGAGGGAAGGCAACGAGGTGGACTTGAAAGCGAGGCAGAATAGCAGGAAACAGATTTCAAGAGGTACGTTGGAATCACCTGTAAAGCACAGGAAGAGGGGCACAACTTCGACAATGATGCACTTGGCCAAAGAGGGCGTATGCGTTTTCTCCTGAATATATTCAGGGGAAAACGCATACGCCCTGTTTGGCCAAGCAAGCAAGCGGGCAATGCAAATCTGCACTACAAAGAAGTATCACTTCCCACCGGTCAAAAGGGACATCCACAAAATGTGTAAAAACCAGAAAGGCAAGACAGGCCCTGGAGAACAGGGAGCCTTGTTATGCTGATGGGCGGGATGTAAGTTGCCAACTGCCTCACTGGAGGAGTGCATTGTGTTCCCTAAAACAAGTAAACAACAGAGCTACAGAGCCAAGGGCACTTCCAGTCTAGGGAATATACCTTGGGAAAACTGAAAATCCATAACACAGAGCCACCCCCAAATTGAGGGCTGCACTGCTTACAAGAACCTCAACCTGGGTACACCTGAAATATCCCAGGAAATATAAAAATGGTTCCAAACATTGTGGAACTTACGTACGACGGAATATCCCTCAGCCACGAAATCAATGTCATAAGACCAGTAGCAGCAAAATGAGTGGATTCAGGTACGATGATTCTAAGTGAAAGAAGTCACACAGGAAAAGAAACTTATCATAAGATATCACTTAGGAAGATCCTGTAAACATGGCTACACATGAACTGAGTTAGGCAAGAGAACAGAGTCTCACATTTAGAAAACACTCTTATGCCTGCTTAAGGGGGAAGGAGAGGTGGGGTGATGCATCAAACCAGAGTTTGATATAAGCACAGGTACCGTTCCAAAAACCAACTATGGAATAGACAAGACCTACACCTTCCTCAGTGAAAGGGACTCAAAACCCCATATTTCCCGCAGAGGAATAGATCTGACTAGTAAGAATCTTAAAACCTATGTATTGATATGTCTCCGTAAGGGAATCAAGTGTGTCTAGACTGGCATAAACATGGCAGCGAGAATCAGCTCAAACCCACTCTAAAAAGGAATTTCAAAAACAGAACAAAGAAACAGGGAAATTCTTCACAATTCCTTCAGGGTCGCTGATGCAACCTGGAATGACCCTATCTACAATGACAGCTGGATGAGGCATAAGGCTGGACACTTGGGACTGAGAGGATTGTTGAGATTGTGTGAGCAAATGCAGACCATTTAAAGCAATAATGCATGGCACCCATTCCATGGGTCCCAGCTCTCCAGGTTGAAGGGAATATTACTACAGCTATAACGTGTACGGGAAACCTAGAGAATGGACACACTGTGAATACGAAAGGTTTCTAAAACTCAACGAAGAGCCCCTCTCCTGGTGCTCCGGTTTGACTTTCCAACTGCTTTCCTATCAATCTCCCAACTTGGAGAGACAGCCCCTTTAAGCTCCTGTTTCGCACAGGTTGCCAATTTGGCAGAGGATGAAAGGGAAGAGGGAGAACCAATGAGAGAGTAGCTGTTAGGCATTTGGATGGGCACATGTCACTCTAATTTCCCGGCAGGAAGAAGAAATTAACCAAAGTCTCAGCCACCCACCGGGAACCAGTATAGGTCCTGAACCAAAAGTTTGGACTTGCGTTCAGCTCACAAGAAACGAGTTGCAAAATGGAGCTCAGGGGCACAGCAATTCACAAACTGGCAGAGTAATCAAGGCCAACTATCGTCCAAAAATCTGTTGAGGGAAGGCAACGAGGCGGACTTGAAGGCGAGGCAGAATAGCAGGAAACAGATTTCAAGAGGTACGTTGGAATCGCCTGTAAAGCACAGGAAGAGGGGCACAACTTCGACAATGATGCACTTGGCCAAAAAGGGCGTCTGCGTTTTCTCCTGAATATATTCAGGAGAAAACGCATACGCCCTTTTTGGCCAAGCAAGCAAGCGGGCAATGCAAATCTGCACTACAAAGAAGTATCACTTCCCACCGGTCAAAAGGGACATCCACAAAATGTGTAAAAACCAGAAAGGCAAGACAGGCCCTGGAGAACAGGGAGCCTTGTTATGCTGATGGGCGGTATGTAAGTTGCCAACTGCCTCACTGGAGGAGTGCATTGTGTTCCCTAAAACAATTAAACAACAGAGCTACAGAGCCAAGGGCACTTCCAGTCTAGGGAATATACCTTGGGAAAACTGAAAATCCATAACACAGAGCCACCCCCAAATTGAGGGCTGCACTGTTTACAAGAACCTCAACCTGGGTACAACTGAAATATCCCAGGAAGTATAAAAATGGTTCCAAACATTGTGGAACTTACGTACGATGGAATATCCCTCAGCCATGAAATCAATGTCATAAGACCAGTAGCAGCAAAATGAGTGGATTCAGGTACGATGATTCTAAGTGAAAGAAGTCACACAGGAAAAGAAACTTATCATAAGATATCACTTAGGAAGATCCTGTAAACATGGCTACACATGAACTGAGTTAGGAAAGAGAACAGAGTCTCACATTTAGAAAACACTCTTATGCCTGCTTAAGGGGGAAGGAGAGGTGGGGTGATGCATCAAACCAGAGTTTGATATAAGCACAGGTAGCGTTCCAAATACCAACTATGGAATAGATAAGACCTACACGTTCCTCAGTGAAAGGGACTCAAAACCCCATATTTCCCACAGAGGAATAGTTCTGACTAGTAAGAATCTTAAAACCTATGTATTGATATGTCTCCGTAAGGGAATCAAGTGTGTCTAGACTGGCATAAACATGGCAGGGAGAATCAGCTCAAACCCACTCTAAACAGGAATTTCAAAAACAGAACAAAGAAACAGGGTAATTCTTCACAATTCCTTCAGGGTCGCTGATGCAACCTGGAATGACCCTATCTACAATGACAGCTGGATGTGGCATAAGGCTGGACACTTGGGACTGAGAGGATTGGTGAGATTGGGTGAGCAAATGCAGACCCTTTAAAGCAATAATGCATGGCACCCATTCCATGGGTCCCAGCTCTCCAGGTTGAAGGGAATATTACTACAGCTATAACGTGTACGGGAAACCTAGAGAATGGACACACTGTGAATACGAAAGGTTTCTAAAACTCAACGAAGAGCCCCTCTCCTGGTGCTCCGGTTTGACTTTCCAACTGCTTTCCTATCAATCTCCCAACTTGGAGAGACAGACCCTTTAAGCTCCTGGTTCGCACAGGTTGCCAATTTGGCAGAGGATGAAAGGGAAGAGGGAGAATCAACGAGAGAGTAGCTGTTAGGCATTTGGATGGGCACATGTCACTCTAATTTCCCGGCAGGAAGAAGAATTAACCAAAGTCTCAGCCACCCACCGGGAACCAGTATAGGTCCTGAACCAAAAGTTTGGACTTGCGTTCAGCTCACAAAAAACGAGTTGAAAAATGGAGCTCAGGGGCACAGCAATTCACAAACTGGCAGAGTAATCAAAGCCAACTATCGTCCAAAAATCTGTTGAGGGAAGGCAACGAGGCGGACTTGAAGGCGAGGCAGAATAGCAGGAAACAGATTTCAAGAGGTACGTTGGAATCGCCTGTAAAGCACAGGAAGAGGGGCACAACTTCGACAATGATGCACTTGGCCAAAAAGGGCGTCTGCGTTTTCTCCTGAATATATTCAGGAGAAAACGCATACGCCCTTTTTGGCCAAGCAAGCAAGCGGGCAATGCAAATCTGCACTACAAAGAAGTATCACTTCCCACCGGTCAAAAGGGACATCCACAAAATGTGTAAAAACCAGAAAGGCAAGACAGGCCCTGGAGAACAGGGAGCCTTGTTATGCTGATGGGCGGTATGTAAGTTGCCAACTGCCTCACTGGAGGAGTGCATTGTGTTCCCTAAAACAATTAAACAACAGAGCTACAGAGCCAAGGGCACTTCCAGTCTAGGGAATATACCTTGGGAAAACTGAAAATCCATAACACAGAGCCACCCCCAAATTGAGGGCTGCACTGTTTACAAGAACCTCAACCTGGGTACAACTGAAATATCCCAGGAAGTATAAAAATGGTTCCAAACATTGTGGAACTTACGTACGATGGAATATCCCTCAGCCATGAAATCAATGTCATAAGACCAGTAGCAGCAAAATGAGTGGATTCAGGTACGATGATTCTAAGTGAAAGAAGTCACACAGGAAAAGAAACTTATCATAAGATATCACTTAGGAAGATCCTGTAAACATGGCTACACATGAACTGAGTTAGGAAAGAGAACAGAGTCTCACATTTAGAAAACACTCTTATGCCTGCTTAAGGGGGAAGGAGAGGTGGGGTGATGCATCAAACCAGAGTTTGATATAAGCACAGGTAGCGTTCCAAATACCAACTATGGAATAGATAAGACCTACACGTTCCTCAGTGAAAGGGACTCAAAACCCCATATTTCCCACAGAGGAATAGTTCTGACTAGTAAGAATCTTAAAACCTATGTATTGATATGTCTCCGTAAGGGAATCAAGTGTGTCTAGACTGGCATAAACATGGCAGCGAGAATCAGCTCAAACCCACTCTAAACAGGAATTTCAAAAACAGAACAAAGAAACAGGGTAATTCTTCACAATTCCTTCAGGGTCGCTGATGCAACCTGGAATGACCCTATCTACAATGACAGCTGGATGTGGCATAAGGCTGGACACTTGGGACTGAGAGGATTGTTGAGATTGGGTGAGCAAATGCAGACCATTTAAAGCAATAATACATGGCACCCATTCCATGGGTCCCAGCTCTCCAGGTTGAAGGGAATATTACTACAGCTATAACGTGTACGGGAAACCTAGAGAATGGACACACTGTGAATACGAAAGGTTTCTAAAACTCAACGAAGAGCCCCTCTCCTGGTGCTCCGGTTTGACTTTCCAACTGCTTTCCTATCAATCTCCCAAATTGGAGAGACAACCCCTTTAAGCTCCTGGTTCGCACAGGTTGCCAATTTGGCAGAGGATGAAAGGGAAGAGGGAGAACCAATGAGAGAGTAGCTGTTAGGCATTTGGATGGGCACATGTCACTCTAATTTCCCGGCAGGAAGAAGAATTAACCAAAGTCTCAGCCACCCACCAGGAACCAGTATAGGTCCTGAACCAAAAGTTTGGACTTGCGTTCAGCTCACAAGAAACGAGTTGAAAAATGGAGCTCAGGGGCACAGCAATTCACAAACTGGCAGAGTAATCAAGGCCAACTATCGTCCAAAAATCTGTTGAGGGAAGGCAACGAGGTGGACTTGAAAGCGAGGCAGAATAGCAGGAAACAGATTTCAAGAGGTACGTTGGAATCACCTGTAAAGCACAGGAAGAGGGGCACAACTTCGACAATGATGCACTTGGCCAAAAAGGGCGTATGCGTTTTCTCCTGAATATATTCAGGAGAAAACGCATACGCCCTTTTTGGCCAAGCAAGCAAGCGGGCAATGCAAATCTGCACTACAAAGAAGTATCACTTCCCACCGGTCAAAAGGGACATCCACAAAATGTGTAAAAACCAGAAAGGCAAGACAGGCCCTGGAGAACAGGGAGCCTTGTTATGCTGATGGGCGGGATGTAAGTTGCCAACTGCCTCACTGGAGGAGTGCATTGTGTTCCCTAAAACAAGTAAACAACAGAGCTACAGAGCCAAGGGCACTTCCAGTCTAGGAAATATACCTTGGGAAAACTGAAAATCCATAACACAGAGCCACCCCCAAATTGAGGGCTGCACTGTTTACAAGAACCTCAACCTGGGTACAACTGAAATATCCCAGGAAGTATAAAAATGGTTCCAAACATTGTGGAACTTACGTACGATGGAATATCCCTCAGCCATGAAATCAATGTCATAAGACCAGTAGCAGCAAAATGAGTGGATTCAGGTACGATGATTCTAAGTGAAAGAAGTCACACAGGAAAAGAAACTTATCATAAGATATCACTTAGGAAGATCCTGTAAACATGGCTACACATGAACTGAGTTAGGAAAGAGAACAGAGTCTCACATTTAGAAAACACTCTTATGCCTGCTTAAGGGGGAAGGAGAGGTGGGGTGATGCATCAAACCAGAGTTTGATATAAGCACAGGTAGCGTTCCAAATACCAACTATGGAATAGATAAGACCTACACGTTCCTCAGTGAAAGGGACTCAAAACCCCATATTTCCCACAGAGGAATAGTTCTGACTAGTAAGAATCTTAAAACCTATGTATTGATATGTCTCCGTAAGGGAATCAAGTGTGTCTAGACTGGCATAAACATGGCAGCGAGAATCAGCTCAAACCCACTCTAAACAGGAATTTCAAAAACAGAACAAAGAAACAGGGTAATTCTTCACAATTCCTTCAGGGTCGCTGATGCAACCTGGAATGACCCTATCTACAATGACAGCTGGATGTGGCATAAGGCTGGACACTTGGGACTGAGAGGATTGGTGAGATTGGGTGAGCAAATGCAGACCCTTTAAAGCAATAATGCATGGCACCCATTCCATGGGTCCCAGCTCTCCAGGTTGAAGGGAATATTACTACAGCTATAACGTGTACGGGAAACCTAGAGAATGGACACACTGTGAATACGAAAGGTTTCTAAAACTCAACGAAGAGCCCCTCTCCTGGTGCTCCGGTTTGACTTTCCAACTGCTTTCCTATCAATCTCCCAACTTGGAGAGACAGACCCTTTAAGCTCCTGGTTCGCACAGGTTGCCAATTTGGCAGAGGATGAAAGGGAAGAGGGAGAACCAATGAGAGAGTAGCTGTTAGGCATTTGGATGGGCACATGTCACTCTAATTTCCCGGCAGGAAGAAGAATTAACCAAAGTCTCAGCCACCCACCGGGAACCAGTATAGGTCCTGAACCAAAAGTTTGGACTTGCGTTCAGCTCACAAAAAACGAGTTGAAAAATGGAGCTCAGGGGCACAGCAATTCACAAACTGGCAGAGTAATCAAAGCCAACTATCGTCCAAAAATCTGTTGAGGGAAGGCAACGAGGCGGACTTGAAGGCGAGGCAGAATAGCAGGAAACAGATTTCAAGAGGTACGTTGGAATCGCCTGTAAAGCACAGGAAGAGGGGCACAACTTCGACAATGATGCACTTGGCCAAAAAGGGCGTCTGCGTTTTCTCCTGAATATATTCAGGAGAAAACGCATACGCCCTTTTTGGCCAAGCAAGCAAGCGGGCAATGCAAATCTGCACTACAAAGAAGTATCACTTCCCACCGGTCAAAAGGGACATCCACAAAATGTGTAAAAACCAGAAAGGCAAGACAGGCCCTGGAGAACAGGGAGCCTTGTTATGCTGATGGGCGGTATGTAAGTTGCCAACTGCCTCACTGGAGGAGTGCATTGTGTTCCCTAAAACAATTAAACAACAGAGCTACAGAGCCAAGGGCACTTCCAGTCTAGGGAATATACCTTGGGAAAACTGAAAATCCATAACACAGAGCCACCCCCAAATTGAGGGCTGCACTGTTTACAAGAACCGCAACCTGGGTACAACTGAAATATCCCAGGAAGTATAAAAATGGTTCCAAACATTGTGGAACTTACGTACGATGGAATATCCCTCAGCCATGAAATCAATGTCATAAGACCAGTAGCAGCAAAATGAGTGGATTCAGGTACGATGATTCTAAGTGAAAGAAGTCACACAGGAAAAGAAACTTATCATAAGATATCACTTAGGAAGATCCTGTAAACATGGCTACACATGAACTGAGTTAGGAAAGAGAACAGAGTCTCACATTTAGAAAACACTCTTATGCCTGCTTAAGGGGGAAGGAGAGGTGGGGTGATGCATCAAACCAGAGTTTGATATAAGCACAGGTAGCGTTCCAAAAACCAACTATGGAATAGATAAGACCTACACGTTCCTCAGTGAAAGGGACTCAAAACCCCATATTTCCCACAGAGGAATAGTTCTGACTAGTAAGAATCTTAAAACCTATGTATTGATATGTCTCCGTAAGGGAATCAAGTGTGTCTAGACTGGCATAAACATGGCAGCGAGAATCAGCTCAAACCCACTCTAAACAGGAATTTCAAAAACAGAACAAAGAAACAGGGTAATTCTTCACAATTCCTTCAGGTTCGCTGATGCAACCTGGAATGACCCTATCTACAATGACAGCTGGATGTGGCATAAGGCTGGACACTTGGGACTGAGAGGATTGGTGAGATTGGGTGAGCAAATGCAGACCCTTTAAAGCAATAATGCATGGCACCCATTCCATGGGTCCCAGCTCTCCAGGTTGAAGGGAATATTACTACAGCTATAACGTGTACGGGAAACCTAGAGAATGGACACACTGTGAATACGAAAGGTTTCTAAAACTCAACGAAGAGCCCCTCTCCTGGTGCTCCGGTTTGACTTTCCAACTGCTTTCCTATCAATCTCCCAACTTGGAGAGACAGACCCTTTAAGCTCCTGGTTCGCACAGGTTGCCAATTTGGCAGAGGATGAAAGGGAAGAGGGAGAATCAATGAGAGAGTAGCTGTTAGGCATTTGGATGGGCACATGTCACTCTAATTTCCCGGCAGGAAGAAGAATTAACCAAAGTCTCAGCCACCCACCGGGAACCAGTATAGGTCCTGAACCAAAAGTTTGGACTTGCGTTCAGCTCACAAAAAACGAGTTGAAAAATGGAGCTCAGGGGCACAGCAATTCACAAACTGGCAGAGTAATCAAGGCCAACTATCGTCCAAAAATCTGTTGAGGGAAGGCAACGAGGTGGACTTGAAAGCGAGGCAGAATAGCAGGAAACAGATTTCAAGAGGTACGTTGGAATCGCCTGTAAAGCACAGGAAGAGGGGCACAACTTCGACAATGATGCACTTGGCCAAAAAGGGCGTATGCGTTTTCTCCTGAATATATTCAGGAGAAAACGCATACGCCCTTTTTGGCCAAGCAAGCAAGCGGGCAATGCAAATCTGCACTACAAAGAAGTATCACTTCCCACCGGTCAAAAGGGACATCCACAAAATGTGTAAAAACCAGAAAGGCAAGACAGGCCCTGGAGAACAGGGAGCCTTGTTATGCTGATGGGCGGGATGTAAGTTGCCAACTGCCTCACTGGAGGAGTGCATTGTGTTCCCTAAAACAAGTAAACAACAGAGCTACAGAGCCAAGGGCACTTCCAGTCTAGGGAATATACCTTGGGAAAACTGAAAATCCATAAGACAGAGCCACCCCCAAATTGAGGGCTGCACTGCTTACAAGAACCTCAACCTGGGTACACCTGAAATATCCCAGGAAATATAAAAATGGTTCCAAACATTGTGGAACTTACGTACGACGGAATATCCCTCAGCCACGAAATCAATGTCATAAGACCAGTAGCAGCAAAATGAGTGGATTCAGGTACGATGATTCTAAGTGAAAGAAGTCACACAGGAAAAGAAACTTATCATAAGATTTCACTTAGGAAGATCCTGTAAACATGGCTACACATGAACTGAGTTAGGCAAGAGAACAGAGTCTCACATTTAGAAAACACTCTTATGCCTGCTTAAGGGGGAAGGAGAGGTGGGGTGATGCATCAAACCAGAGTTTGATATAAGCACAGGTACCGTTCCAAAAACCAACTATGGAATAGACAAGACCTCCACCTTCCTCAGTGAAAGGGACTCAAAACCCCATATTTCCCGCAGAGGAATAGATCTGACTAGTAAGAATCTTAAAACCTATGTATTGATATGTCTCCGTAAGGGAATCAAGTGTGTCTAGACTGGCATAAACATGGCAGCGAGAATCAGCTCAAACCCACTCTAAACAGGAATTTCAAAAACAGAACAAAGAAACAGGGTAATTCTTCACAATTCCTTCAGGGTCGCTGATGCAACCTGGAATGACCCTATCTACAATGACAGCTGGATGTGGCATAAGGCTGGACACTTGGGACTGAGAGGATTGTTGAGATTGGGTGAGCAAATGCAGACCATTTAAAGCAATAATGCATGGCACCCATTCCATGGGTCCCAGCTCTCCAGGTTGAAGGGAATATTACTACAGCTATAACGTGTACGGGAAACCTAGAGAATGGACACACTGTGAATACGAAAGGTTTCTAAAACTCAACGAAGAGCCCCTCTCCTGGTGCTCCGGTTTGACTTTCCAACTGCTTTCCTATCAATCTCCCAAATTGGAGAGACAACCCCTTTAAGCTCCTGGTTCGCACAGGTTGCCAATTTGGCAGAGGATGAAAGGGAAGAGGGAGAACCAATGAGAGAGTAGCTGTTAGGCATTTGGATGGGCACATGTCACTCTAATTTCCCGGCAGGAAGAAGAATTAACCAAAGTCTCAGCCACCCACCAGGAACCAGTATAGGTCCTGAACCAAAAGTTTGGACTTGCGTTCAGCTCACAAGAAACGAGTTGAAAAATGGAGCTCAGGGGCACAGCAATTCACAAACTGGCAGAGTAATCAAGGCCAACTATCGTCCAAAAATCTGTTGAGGGAAGGCAACGAGGTGGACTTGAAAGCGAGGCAGAATAGCAGGAAACAGATTTCAAGAGGTACGTTGGAATCACCTGTAAAGCACAGGAAGAGGGGCACAACTTCGACAATGATGCACTTGGCCAAAAAGGGCGTATGCGTTTTCTCCTGAATATATTCAGGAGAAAACGCATACGCCCTTTTTGGCCAAGCAAGCAAGCGGGCAATGCAAATCTGCACTACAAAGAAGTATCACTTCCCACCGGTCAAAAGGGACATCCACAAAATGTGTAAAAACCAGAAAGGCAAGACAGGCCCTGGAGAACAGGGAGCCTTGTTATGCTGATGGGCGGGATGTAAGTTGCCAACTGCCTCACTGGAGGAGTGCATTGTGTTCCCTAAAACAAGTAAACAACAGAGCTACAGAGCCAAGGGCACTTCCAGTCTAGGGAATATACCTTGGGAAAACTGAAAATCCATAACACAGAGCCACCCCCAAATTGAGGGCTGCACTGCTTACAAGAACCTCAACCTGGGTACACCTGAAATATCCCAGGAAATATAAAAATGGTTCCAAACATTGTGGAACTTACGTACGACGGAATATCCCTCAGCCACGAAATCAATGTCATAAGACCAGTAGCAGCAAAATGAGTGGATTCAGGTACGATGATTCTAAGTGAAAGAAGTCACACAGGAAAAGAAACTTATCATAAGATATCACTTAGGAAGATCCTGTAAACATGGCTACACATGAACTGAGTTAGGCAAGAGAACAGAGTCTCACATTTAGAAAACACTCTTATGCCTGCTTAAGGGGGAAGGAGAGGTGGGGTGATGCATCAAACCAGAGTTTGATATAAGCACAGGTACCGTTCCAAAAACCAACTATGGAATAGACAAGACCTCCACCTTCCTCAGTGAAAGGGACTCAAAACCCCATATTTCCCGCAGAGGAATAGATCTGACTAGTAAGAATCTTAAAACCTATGTATTGATATGTCTCCATAAGGGAATCAAGTGTGTCTAGACTGGCATAAACATGGCAGCGAGAATCAGCTCAAACCCACTCTAAACAGGAATTTCAAAAACAGAACAAAGAAACAGGGAAATTCTTCACAATTCCTTCAGGGTCGCTGATGCAACCTGGAATGACCCTATCTACAATGACAGCTGGATATGGCATAATGCTGGACACTTGGGACTTAGAGGATTGGTGAGATTGGGTGAGCAAATGCAGACCCTTTAAAGCAATAATGCATGGCACCCATTCCATGGGTCCCAGCTCTCCAGGTTGAAGGGAATATTACTACAGCTATAACGTGTACGGGAAACCTAGAGAATGGACACACTGTGAATACGAAAGGTTTCTAAAACTCAACGAAGAGCCCCTCTCCTGGTGCTCCGGTTTGACTTTCCAACTGCTTTCCTATCAATCTCCCAACTTGGAGAGACAGCCCCTTTAAGCTCCTGGTTCGCACAGGTTGCCAATTTGGCAGAGGATGAAAGGGAAGAGGGAGAACCAATGAGAGAGTAACTGTTAGGCATTTGGATGGGCACATGTCACTCTAATTTCCCGGCAGGAAGAAGAAATTAACCAAAGTCTCAGCCACCCACCGGGAACCCGTATAGGTCCTGAACCAAAAGTTTGGACTTGCGTTCAGCTCACAAGAAACGAGTTGAAAAATGGAGCTCAGGGGCACAGCAATTCACAAACTGGCAGAGTAATCAAAGCCAACTATCGTCCAAAAATCTATTGAGGGAAGGCAACGAGGCGGACTTGAAAGCGAGGCAGAATAGCAGGAAACAGATTTCAAGAGGTACGTTGGAATCACCTGTAAAGCACAGGAAGAGGGGCACAACTTCGACAATGATGCACTTGGCCAAAAAGGGCATATGCGTTTTCTCCTGAATATATTCAGGAGAAAACCCATACGCCCTTTTTGGCCAAGCAAGCAAGCGGGCAATGCAAATCTGCACTACAAAGAAGTATCACTTCCCACCGGTCAAAAGGGACATCCACAAAATGTGTAAAAACCAGAAAGGCAAGACAGGCCCTGGAGAACAGGGAGCCTTGTTATGCTGATGGGCGGGATGTAAGTTGCCAACTGCCTCACTGGAGGAGTGCATTGTGTTCCCTAAAACAAGTAAACAACAGAGCTACAGAGCCAAGGGCACTTCCAGTCTAGGGAATATACCTTGGGAAAACTGAAAATCCATAAGACAGAGCCACCCCCAAATTGAGGGCTGCACTGCTTACAAGAACCTCAACCTGGGTACACCTGAAATATCCCAGGAAATATACAAATGGTTCCAAACATTGTGGAACTTACGTACGACGGAATATCCCTCAGCCACGAAATCAATGTCATAAGACCAGTAGCAGCAAAATGAGTGGATTCAGGTACGATGATTCTAAGTGAAAGAAGTCACACAGGAAAAGAAACTTATCATAAGATATCACTTAGGAAGATCCTGTAAACATGGCTACACATGAACTGAGTTAGGCAAGAGAACAGAGTCTCACATTTAGAAAACACTCTTATGCCTGCTTAAGGGGGAAGGAGAGGTGGGGTGATGCATCAAACCAGAGTTTGATATAAGCACAGGTACCGTTCCAAAAACCAACTATGGAATAGACAAGACCTCCACCTTCCTCAGTGAAAGGGACTCAAAACCCCATATTTCCCGCAGAGGAATAGATCTGACTAGTAAGAATCTTAAAACCTATGTATTGATATGTCTCCGTAAGGGAATCAAGTGTGTCTAGACTGGCATAAACAGGGCAGCGAGAATCAGCTCAAACCCACTCTAAAAAGGAATTTCAAAAACAGAACAAAGAAACAGGGAAATTCTTCACAATTCCTTCAGGGTCGCTGATGCAACCTGGAATGACCCTATCTACAATGACAGCTGGATATGGCATAAGGCTGGACACTTGGGACTGAGAGGATTGGTGAGATTGGGTGAGCAAATGCAGACCCTTTAAAGCAATAATGCATGGCACCCATTCCATGGGTCCCAGCTCTCCAGGTTGAAGGGAATATTACTACAGCTATAACGTGTACGGGAAACCTAGAGAATGGACACACTGTGAATACGAAAGGTTTCTAAAACTCAACGAAGAGCCCCTCTCCTGGTGCTCCGGTTTGACTTTCCAACTGCTTTCCTATCAATCTCCCAACTTGGAGAGACAGCCCCTTTAAGCTCCTGTTTCGCACAGGTTGCCAATTTGGCAGAGGATGAAAGGGAAGAGGGAGAACCAATGAGAGAGTAGCTGTTAGGCATTTGGATGGGCACATGTCACTCTAATTTCCCGGCAGGAAGAAGAAATTAACCAAAGTCTCAGCCACCCACCGGGAACCAGTATAGGTCCTGAACCAAAAGTTTGGACTTGCGTTCAGCTCACAAGAAACGAGTTGAAAAATGGAGCTCAGGGGCACAGCAATTCACAAACTGGCAGAGTAATCAAAGCCAACTATCGTCCAAAAATCTGTTGAGGGAAGGCAACGAGGTGGACTTGAAGGCGAGGCAGAATAGCAGGAAACAGATTTCAAGAGGTACGTTGGAATCGCCTGTAAAGCACAGGAAGAGGGGCACAACTTCGACAATGATGCACTTGGCCAAAAAGGGCGTATGCGTTTTCTCCTGAATATATTCAGGAGAAAACGCATACGCCATTTTTGGCCAAGCAAGCAAGCGGGCAATGCAAATCTGCACTACAAAGAAGTATCACTTCCCAACGGTCAAAAGGGACATCCACAAAATGTGTAAAAACCAGAAAGGCAAGACAGGCCCTGGAGAACAGGGAGCCTTGTTATGCTGATGGGCGGGATGTAAGTTGCCAACTGCCTCACTGGAGGAGTGCATTGTGTTCCCTAAAACAAGTAAACAACAGAGCTACAGAGCCAAGGGCACTTCCAGTCTAGGGAATATACCTTGGGAAAACTGAAAATCCATAACACAGAGCCACCCCCAAATTGAGGGCTGCACTGCTTACAAGAACCTCAACCTGGGTACACCTGAAATATCCCAGGAAATATACAAATGGTTCCAAACATTGTGGAACTTACGTACGACGGAATATCCCTCAGCCACGAAATCAATGTCATAAGACCAGTAGCAGCAAAATGAGTGGATTCAGGTACGATGATTCTAAGTGAAAGAAGTCACACAGGAAAAGAAACTTATCATAAGATATCACTTAGGAAGATCCTGTAAACATGGCTACACATGAACTGAGTTAGGCAAGAGAACAGAGTCTCACATTTAGAAAACACTCTTATGCCTGCTTAAGGGGGAAGGAGAGGTGGGGTGATGCATCAAACCAGAGTTTGATATAAGCACAGGTACCGTTCCAAAAACCAACTATGGAATAGACAAGACCTCCACCTTCCTCAGTGAAAGGGACTCAAAACCCCATATTTCCCGCAGAGGAATAGATCTGACTAGTAAGAATCTTAAAACCTATGTATTGATATGTCTCCGTAAGGGAATCAAGTGTGTCTAGACTGGCATAAACAGGGCAGCGAGAATCAGCTCAAACCCACTCTAAAAAGGAATTTCAAAAACAGAACAAAGAAACAGGGAAATTCTTCACAATTCCTTCAGGGTCGCTGATGCAACCTGGAATGACCCTATCTACAATGACAGCTGGATATGGCATAAGGCTGGACACTTGGGACTGAGAGGATTGGTGAGATTGGGTGAGCAAATGCAGACCCTTTAAAGCAATAATGCATGGCACCCATTCCATGGGTCCCAGCTCTCCAGGTTGAAGGGAATATTACTACAGCTATAACGTGTACGGGAAACCTAGAGAATGGACACACTGTGAATACGAAAGGTTTCTAAAACTCAACGAAGAGCCCCTCTCCTGGTGCTCCGGTTTGACTTTCCAACTGCTTTCCTATCAATCTCCCAACTTGGAGAGACAGCCCCTTTAAGCTCCTGTTTCGCACAGGTTGCCAATTTGGCAGAGGATGAAAGGGAAGAGGGAGAACCAATGAGAGAGTAGCTGTTAGGCATTTGGATGGGCACATGTCACTCTAATTTCCCGGCAGGAAGAAGAAATTAACCAAAGTCTCAGCCACCCACCGGGAACCAGTATAGGTCCTGAACCAAAAGTTTGGACTTGCGTTCAGCTCACAAGAAACGAGTTGAAAAATGGAGCTCAGGGGCACAGCAATTCACAAACTGGCAGAGTAATCAAAGCCAACTATCGTCCAAAAATCTGTTGAGGGAAGGCAACGAGGTGGACTTGAAGGCGAGGCAGAATAGCAGGAAACAGATTTCAAGAGGTACGTTGGAATCGCCTGTAAAGCACAGGAAGAGGGGCACAACTTCGACAATGATGCACTTGGCCAAAAAGGGCGTATGCGTTTTCTCCTGAATATATTCAGGAGAAAACGCATACGCCATTTTTGGCCAAGCAAGCAAGCGGGCAATGCAAATCTGCACTACAAAGAAGTATCACTTCCCAACGGTCAAAAGGGACATCCACAAAATGTGTAAAAACCAGAAAGGCAAGACAGGCCCTGGAGAACAGGGAGCCTTGTTATGCTGATGGGCGGGATGTAAGTTGCCAACTGCCTCACTGGAGGAGTGCATTGTGTTCCCTAAAACAAGTAAACAACAGAGCTACAGAGCCAAGGGCACTTCCAGTCTAGGGAATATACCTTGGGAAAACTGAAAATCCATAACACAGAGCCACCCCCAAATTGAGGGCTGCACTGTTTACAAGAACCTCAACCTGGGTACAACTGAAATATCCCAGGAAGTATAAAAATGGTTCCAAACATTGTGGAACTTACGTACGATGGAATATCCCTCAGCCATGAAATCAATGTCATAAGACCAGTAGCAGCAAAATGAGTGGATTCAGGTACGATGATTCTAAGTGAAAGAAGTCACACAGGAAAAGAAACTTATCATAAGATATCACTTAGGAAGATCCTGTAAACATGGCTACACATGAACTGAGTTAGGAAAGAGAACAGAGTCTCACATTTAGAAAACACTCTTATGCCTGCTTAAGGGGGAAGGAGAGGTGGGGTGATGCATCAAACCAGAGTTTGATATAAGCACAGGTAGCGTTCCAAATACCAACTATGGAATAGATAAGACCTACACGTTCCTCAGTGAAAGGGACTCAAAACCCCATATTTCCCACAGAGGAATAGTTCTGACTAGTAAGAATCTTAAAACCTATGTATTGATATGTCTCCGTAAGGGAATCAAGTGTGTCTAGACTGGCATAAACATGGCAGCGAGAATCAGCTCAAACCCACTCTAAACAGGAATTTCAAAAACAGAACAAAGAAACAGGGAAATTCTTCACAATTCCTTCAGGGTCGCTGATGCAACCTGGAATGACCCTATCTACAATGACAGCTGGATGTGGCATAAGGCTGGACACTTGGGACTGAGAGGATTGGTGAGATTGGGTGAGCAAATGCAGACCCTTTAAAGCAATAATGCATGGCACCCATTCCATGGGTCCCAGCTCTCCAGGTTGAAGGGAATATTACTACAGCTATAACGTGTACGGGAAACCTAGAGAATGGACACACTGTGAATACGAAAGGTTTCTAAAACTCAACGAAGAGCCCCTCTCCTGGTGCTCCGGTTTGATTTTCCAACTGCTTTCCTATCAATCTCCCAACTTGGAGAGACAGACCCTTTAAGCTCCTGGTTCGCACAGGTTGCCAATTTGGCAGAGGATGAAAGGGAAGAGGGAGAATCAATGAGAGAGTAGCTGTTAGGCATTTGGATGGGCACATGTCACTCTAATTTCCCGGCAGGAAGAAGAATTAACCAAAGTCTCAGCCACCCACCGGGAACCAGTATAGGTCCTGAACCAAAAGTTTGGACTTGCGTTCAGCTCACAAAAAACGAGTTGAAAAATGGAGCTCAGGGGCACAGCAATTCACAAACTGGCAGAGTAATCAAGGCCAACTATCGTCCAAAAATCTGTTGAGGGAAGGCAACGAGGTGGACTTGAAAGCGAGGCAGAATAGCAGGAAACAGATTTCAAGAGGTACGTTGGAATCGCCTGTAAAGCACAGGAAGAGGGGCACAACTTCGACAATGATGCACTTGGCCAAAAAGGGCGTATGCGTTTTCTCCTGAATATATTCAGGGGAAAACGCATACGCCCTTTTTGGCCAAGCAAGCAAGCGGGCAATGCAAATCTGCACTACAAAGAAGTATCACTTCCCACCGGTCAAAAGGGACATCCACAAAATGTGTAAAAACCAGAAAGGCAAGACAGGCCCTGGAGAACAGGGAGCCTTGTTATGCTGATGGGCGGGATGTAAGTTGCCAACTGCCTCACTGGAGGAGTGCATTGTGTTCCCTAAAACAAGTAAACAACAGAGCTACAGAGCCAAGGGCACTTCCAGTCTAGGGAATATACCTTGGGAAAACTGAAAATCCATAAGACAGAGCCACCCCCAAATTGAGGGCTGCACTGCTTACAAGAACCTCAACCTGGGTACACCTGAAATATCCCAGGAAATATAAAAATGGTTCCAAACATTGTGGAACTTACGTACGATGGAATATCCCTCAGCCACGAAATCAATGTCATAAGACCAGTAGCAGCAAAATGAGTGGATTCAGGTAGGATGATTCTAAGTGAAAGAAGTCACACAGGAAAAGAAACTTATCATAAGATATCACTTAGGAAGATCCTGTAAACATGGCTACACATGAACTGAGTTAGGCAAGAGAACAGAGTCTCTCATTTAGAAAACACTCTTATGCCTGCTTAAGGGGGAAGGAGAGGTGGGGTGATGCATCAAACCAGAGTTTGATATAAGCACAGGTACCGTTCCAAAAACCAACTATGGAATAGACAAGACCTCCACCTTCCTCAGTGAAAGGGACTCAAAACCCCATATTTCCCGCAGAGGAATAGATCTGACTAGTAAGAATCTTAAAACCTATGTATTGATATGTCTCCGTAAGGGAATCAAGTGTGTCTAGACTGGCATAAACATGGCAGCGAGAATCAGCTCAAACCCACTCTAAACAGGAATTTCAAAAACAGAACAAAGAAACAGGGTAATTCTTCACAATTCCTTCAGGGTCGCTGATGCAACCTGGAATGACCCTATCTACAATGACAGCTGGATGTGGCATAAGGCTGGACACTTGGGACTGAGAGGATTGTTGAGATTGGGTGAGCAAATGCAGACCCTTTAAAGCAATAATGCATGGCACCCATTCCATTGGTCCCAGCTCTCCAGGTTGAAGGGAATATTACTACAGCTATAACGTGTACGGGAAACCTAGAGAATGGACACACTGTGAATACGAAAGGTTTCTAAAACTCAACGAAGAGCCCCTCTCCTGGTGCTCCGGTTTGACTTTCCAACTGCTTTCCTATCAATCTCCCAAATTGGAGAGACAACCCCTTTAAGCTCCTGGTTCGCACAGGTTGCCAATTTGGCAGAGGATGAAAGGGAAGATGGAGAACCAATGAGAGAGTAGCTGTTAGGCATTTGGATGGGCACATGTCACTCTAATTTCCCGGCAGGAAGAAGAATTAACCAAAGTCTCAGCCACCCACCAGGAACCAGTATAGGTCCTGAACCAAAAGTTTGGACTTGCGTTCAGCTCACAAGAAACGAGTTGAAAAATGGAGCTCAGGGGCACAGCAATTCACAAACTGGCAGAGTAATCAAGGCCAACTATCGTCCAAAAATCTGTTGAGGGAAGGCAACGAGGTGGACTTGAAAGCGAGGCAGAATAGCAGGAAACAGATTTCAAGAGGTACGTTGGAATCACCTGTAAAGCACAGGAAGAGGGGCACAACTTCGACAATGATGCACTTGGCCAAAGAGGGCGTATGCGTTTTCTCCTGAATATATTCAGGGGAAAACGCATACGCCCTGTTTGGCCAAGCAAGCAAGCGGGCAATGCAAATCTGCACTACAAAGAAGTATCACTTCCCACCGGTCAAAAGGGACATCCACAAAATGTGTAAAAACCAGAAAGGCAAGACAGGCCCTGGAGAACAGGGAGCCTTGTTATGCTGATGGGCGGGATGTAAGTTGCCAACTGCCTCACTGGAGGAGTGCATTGTGTTCCCTAAAACAAGTAAACAACAGAGCTACAGAGCCAAGGGCACTTCCAGTCTAGGGAATATACCTTGGGAAAACTGAAAATCCATAACACAGAGCCACCCCCAAATTGAGGGCTGCACTGCTTACAAGAACCTCAACCTGGGTACACCTGAAATATCCCAGGAAATATAAAAATGGTTCCAAACATTGTGGAACTTACGTACGACGGAATATCCCTCAGCCACGAAATCAATGTCATAAGACCAGTAGCAGCAAAATGAGTGGATTCAGGTACGATGATTCTAAGTGAAAGAAGTCACACAGGAAAAGAAACTTATCATAAGATATCACTTAGGAAGATCCTGTAAACATGGCTACACATGAACTGAGTTAGGCAAGAGAACAGAGTCTCACATTTAGAAAACACTCTTATGCCTGCTTAAGGGGGAAGGAGAGGTGGGGTGATGCATCAAACCAGAGTTTGATATAAGCACAGGTACCGTTCCAAAAACCAACTATGGAATAGACAAGACCTCCACCTTCCTCAGTGAAAGGGACTCAAAACCCCATATTTCCCGCAGAGGAATAGATCTGACTAGTAAGAATCTTAAAACCTATGTATTGATATGTCTCCGTAAGGGAATCAAGTGTGTCTAGACTGGCATAAACATGGCAGCGAGAATCAGCTCAAACCCACTCTAAAAAGGAATTTCAAAAACAGAACAAAGAAACAGGGAAATTCTTCACAATTCCTTCAGGGTCGCTGATGCAACCTGGAATGACCCTATCTACAATGACAGCTGGATATGGCATAAGGCTGGACACTTGGGACTGAGAGGATTGGTGAGATTGGGTGAGCAAATGCAGACCCTTTAAAGCAATAATGCATGGCACCCATTCCATGGGTCCCAGCTCTCCAGGTTGAAGGGAATATTACTACAGCTATAACGTGTACGGGAAACCTAGAGAATGGACACACTGTGAATACGAAAGGTTTCTAAAACTCAACGAAGAGCCCCTCTCCTGGTGCTCCGGTTTGACTTTCCAACTGCTTTCCTATCAATCTCCCAACTTGGAGAGACAGCCCCTTTAAGCTCCTGTTTCGCACAGGTTGCCAATTTGGCAGAGGATGAAAGGGAAGAGGGAGAACCAATGAGAGAGTAGCTGTTAGGCATTTGGATGGGCACATGTCACTCTAATTTCCCGGCAGGAAGAAGAAATTAACCAAAGTCTCAGCCACCCACCGGGAACCAGTATAGGTCCTGAACCAAAAGTTTGGACTTGCGTTCAGCTCACAAGAAACGAGTTGAAAAATGGAGCTCAGGGGCACAGCAATTCACAAACTGGCAGAGTAATCAAAGCCAACTATCGTCCAAAAATCTGTTGAGGGAAGGCAACGAGGCGGACTTGAAGGCGAGGCAGAATAGCAGGAAACAGATTTCAAGAGGTACGTTGGAATCGCCTGTAAAGCACAGGAAGAGGGGCACAACTTCGACAATGATGCACTTGGCCAAAAAGGGCGTCTGCGTTTTCTCCTGAATATATTCAGGAGAAAACGCATACGCCCTTTTTGGCCAAGCAAGCAAGCGGGCAATGCAAATCTGCACTACAAAGAAGTATCACTTCCCACCGGTCAAAAGGGACATCCACAAAATGTGTAAAAACCAGAAAGGCAAGACAGGCCCTGGAGAACAGGGAGCCTTGTTATGCTGATGGGCGGTATGTAAGTTGCCAACTGCCTCACTGGAGGAGTGCATTGTGTTCCCTAAAACAATTAAACAACAGAGCTACAGAGCCAAGGGCACTTCCAGTCTAGGGAATATACCTTGGGAAAACTGAAAATCCATAACACAGAGCCACCCCCAAATTGAGGGCTGCACTGTTTACAAGAACCTCAACCTGGGTACAACTGAAATATCCCAGGAAGTATAAAAATGGTTCCAAACATTGTGGAACTTACGTACGATGGAATATCCCTCAGCCATGAAATCAATGTCATAAGACCAGTAGCAGCAAAATGAGTGGATTCAGGTACGATGATTCTAAGTGAAAGAAGTCACACAGGAAAAGAAACTTATCATAAGATATCACTTAGGAAGATCCTGTAAACATGGCTACACATGAACTGAGTTAGGAAAGAGAACAGAGTCTCACATTTAGAAAACACTCTTATGCCTGCTTAAGGGGGAAGGAGAGGTGGGGTGATGCATCAAACCAGAGTTTGATATAAGCACAGGTAGCGTTCCAAATACCAACTATGGAATAGATAAGACCTACACGTTCCTCAGTGAAAGGGACTCAAAACCCCATATTTCCCACAGAGGAATAGTTCTGACTAGTAAGAATCTTAAAACCTATGTATTGATATGTCTCCGTAAGGGAATCAAGTGTGTCTAGACTGGCATAAACATGGCAGCGAGAATCAGCTCAAACCCACTCTAAACAGGAATTTCAAAAACAGAACAAAGAAACAGGGTAATTCTTCACAATTCCTTCAGGGTCGCTGATGCAACCTGGAATGACCCTATCTACAATGACAGCTGGATGTGGCATAAGGCTGGACACTTGGGACTGAGAGGATTGGTGAGATTGGGTGAGCAAATGCAGACCCTTTAAAGCAATAATGCATGGCACCCATTCCATGGGTCCCAGCTCTCCAGGTTGAAGGGAATATTACTACAGCTATAACGTGTACGGGAAACCTAGAGAATGGACACACTGTGAATACGAAAGGTTTCTAAAACTCAACGAAGAGCCCCTCTCCTGGTGCTCCGGTTTGACTTTCCAACTGCTTTCCTATCAATCTCCCAACTTGGAGAGACAGACCCTTTAAGCTCCTGGTTCGCACAGGTTGCCAATTTGGCAGAGGATGAAAGGGAAGAGGGAGAATCAATGAGAGAGTAGCTGTTAGGCATTTGGATGGGCACATGTCACTCTAATTTCCCGGCAGGAAGAAGAATTAACCAAAGTCTCAGCCACCCACCGGGAACCAGTATAGGTCCTGAACCAAAAGTTTGGACTTGCGTTCAGCTCACAAAAAACGAGTTGAAAAATGGAGCTCAGGGGCACAGCAATTCACAAACTGGCAGAGTAATCAAGGCCAACTATCGTCCAAAAATCTGTTGAGGGAAGGCAACGAGGTGGACTTGAAAGCGAGGCAGAATAGCAGGAAACAGATTTCAAGAGGTACGTTGGAATCGCCTGTAAAGCACAGGAAGAGGGGCACAACTTCGACAATGATGCACTTGGCCAAAAAGGGCGTATGCGTTTTCTCCTGAATATATTCAGGAGAAAACGCATACGCCCTTTTTGGCCAAGCAAGCAAGCGGGCAATGCAAATCTGCACTACAAAGAAGTATCACTTCCCACCGGTCAAAAGGGACATCCACAAAATGTGTAAAAACCAGAAAGGCAAGACAGGCCCTGGAGAACAGGGAGCCTTGTTATGCTGATGGGCGGGATGTAAGTTGCCAACTGCCTCACTGGAGGAGTGCATTGTGTTCCCTAAAACAAGTAAACAACAGAGCTACAGAGCCAAGGGCACTTCCAGTCTAGGGAATATACCTTGGGAAAACTGAAAATCCATAAGACAGAGCCACCCCCAAATTGAGGGCTGCACTGCTTACAAGAACCTCAACCTGGGTACACCTGAAATATCCCAGGAAATATAAAAATGGTTCCAAACATTGTGGAACTTACGTACGATGGAATATCCCTCAGCCACGAAATCAATGTCATAAGACCAGTAGCAGCAAAATGAGTGGATTCAGGTACGATGATTCTAAGTGAAAGAAGTCACACAGGAAAAGAAACTTATCATAAGATTTCACTTAGGAAGATCCTGTAAACATGGCTACACATGAACTGAGTTAGGCAAGAGAACAGAGTCTCACATTTAGAAAACACTCTTATGCCTGCTTAAGGGGGAAGGAGAGGTGGGGTGATGCATCAAACCAGAGTTTGATATAAGCACAGGTACCGTTCCAAAAACCAACTATGGAATAGACAAGACCTCCACCTTCCTCAGTGAAAGGGACTCAAAACCCCATATTTCCCGCAGAGGAATAGATCTGACTAGTAAGAATCTTAAAACCTATGTATTGATATGTCTCCGTAAGGGAATCAAGTGTGTCTAGACTGGCATAAACATGGCAGCGAGAATCAGCTCAAACCCACTCTAAACAGGAATTTCAAAAACAGAACAAAGAAACAGGGTAATTCTTCACAATTCCTTCAGGGTCGCTGATGCAACCTGGAATGACCCTATCTACAATGACAGCTGGATGTGGCATAAGGCTGGACACTTGGGACTGAGAGGATTGTTGAGATTGGGTGAGCAAATGCAGACCATTTAAAGCAATAATGCATGGCACCCATTCCATGGGTCCCAGCTCTCCAGGTTGAAGGGAATATTACTACAGCTATAACGTGTACGGGAAACCTAGAGAATGGACACACTGTGAATACGAAAGGTTTCTAAAACTCAACGAAGAGCCCCTCTCCTGGTGCTCCGGTTTGACTTTCCAACTGCTTTCCTATCAATCTCCCAAATTGGAGAGACAACCCCTTTAAGCTCCTGGTTCGCACAGGTTGCCAATTTGGCAGAGGATGAAAGGGAAGAGGGAGAACCAATGAGAGAGTAGCTGTTAGGCATTTGGATGGGCACATGTCACTCTAATTTCCCGGCAGGAAGAAGAATTAACCAAAGTCTCAGCCACCCACCAGGAACCAGTATAGGTCCTGAACCAAAAGTTTGGACTTGCGTTCAGCTCACAAGAAACGAGTTGAAAAATGGAGCTCAGGGGCACAGCAATTCACAAACTGGCAGAGTAATCAAGGCCAACTATCGTCCAAAAATCTGTTGAGGGAAGGCAACGAGGTGGACTTGAAAGCGAGGCAGAATAGCAGGAAACAGATTTCAAGAGGTACGTTGGAATCACCTGTAAAGCACAGGAAGAGGGGCACAACTTCGACAATGATGCACTTGGCCAAAAAGGGCGTATGTGTTTTCTCCTGAATATATTCAGGAGAAAACGCATACGCCCTTTTTGGCCAAGCAAGCAAGCGGGCAATGCAAATCTGCACTACAAAGAAGTATCACTTCCCACCGGTCAAAAGGGACATCCACAAAATGTGTAAAAACCAGAAAGGCAAGACAGGCCCTGGAGAACAGGGAGCCTTGTTATGCTGATGGGCGGGATGTAAGTTGCCAACTGCCTCACTGGAGGAGTGCATTGTGTTCCCTAAAACAAGTAAACAACAGAGCTACAGAGCCAAGGGCACTTCCAGTCTAGGGAATATACCTTGGGAAAACTGAAAATCCATAAGACAGAGCCACCCCCAAATTGAGGGCTGCACTGCTTACAAGAACCTCAACCTGGGTACACCTGAAATATCCCAGGAAATATAAAAATGGTTCCAAACATTGTGGAACTTACGTACGACGGAATATCCCTCAGCCACGAAATCAATGTCATAAGACCAGTAGCAGCAAAATGAGTGGATTCAGGTACGATGATTCTAAGTGAAAGAAGTCACACAGGAAAAGAAACTTATCATAAGATATCACTTAGGAAGATCCTGTAAACATGGCTACACATGAACTGAGTTAGGCAAGAGAACAGAGTCTCACATTTAGAAAACACTCTTATGCCTGCTTAAGGGGGAAGGAGAGGTGGGGTGATGCATCAAACCAGAGTTTGATATAAGCACAGGTACCGTTCCAAAAACCAACTATGGAATAGATAAGACCTACACGTTCCTCAGTGAAAGGGACTCAAAACCCCATATTTCCAACAGAGGAATAGATCTGACTAGTAAGAATCTTAAAACCTATGTATTGATATGTCTTCGTAAGGGAATCAAGTGTGTCTAGACTGGCATAAACAGGGCAGCGAGAATCAGCTCAAACCCACTCTAAAAAGGAATTTCAAAAACAGAACAAAGAAACAGGGAAATTCTTTACAATTCCTTCAGGGTCTCTGATGCAACCCGGAATGACCCTACCTAAAATGACAGCTGGATGTGGCATGAGGCTGGACACTTGGGACTGAGAGGATTGGTGAGATTGGGTGAGCAAATGCAGACCCTTTAAAGCAATAATGCATGGCACCCATTCCATGGGTCCCAGCTCTCCAGGTTGAAGGGAATATTACTACAGCTATAACGTGTACGGGAAACCTAGAGAATGGACACACTGTGAATACGAAAGGTTTCTAAAACTCAACGAAGAGCCCCTCGCCTGGTGCTCCAGTTTGACTTTCCAAATGCTTTCCTATCAATCTCCCAACTTGGAGAGACAGCTCCTTTAAGCTCCTGTTTTGCACAGGTTGCCAATTTGGCAGAGGATGAAAGGGAAGAGGGAGAACCAATGAGAGAGTAACTGTTAGGCATTTGGATGGGCACATGTCACTCTAATTTCCCGGCAGGAAGAAGAAATTAACCAAAGTCTCAGCCACCCACCGGGAACCCGTATAGGTCCTGAACCAAAAGTTTGGACTTGCGTTCAGCTCACAAGAAACGAGTTGAAAAATGGAGCTCAGGGGCACAGCAATTCACAAACTGGCAGAGTAATCAAAGCCAACTATCGTCCAAAAATCTATTGAGGGAAGGCAACGAGGCGGACTTGAAAGCGAGGCAGAATAGCAGGAAACAGATTTCAAGAGGTACGTTGGAATCACCTGTAAAGCACAGGAAGAGGGGCACAACTTCGACAATGATGCACTTGGCCAAAAAGGGCATATGCGTTTTCTCCTGAATATATTCAGGAGAAAACCCATACGCCCTTTTTGGCCAAGCAAGCAAGCGGGCAATGCAAATCTGCACTACAAAGAAGTATCACTTCCCACCGGTCAAAAGGGACATCCACAAAATGTGTAAAAACCAGAAAGGCAAGACAGGCCCTGGAGAACAGGGAGCCTTGTTATGCTGATGGGCGGGATGTAAGTTGCCAACTGCCTCACTGGAGGAGTGCATTGTGTTCCCTAAAACAAGTAAACAACAGAGCTACAGAGCCAAGGGCACTTCCAGTCTAGGGAATATACCTTGGGAAAACTGAAAATCCATAAGACAGAGCCACCCCCAAATTGAGGGCTGCACTGCTTACAAGAACCTCAACCTGGGTACACCTAAAATATCCCAGGAAGTATAAAAATGGTTCCAAACATTGTGGAACTTACATACGATGGAATATCCCTCAGCCACGAAATCAATGTCATAAGACCAGTAGCAGTAAAATGAGTGGATTCAGGTACGATGATTCTAAGTGAAAGAAGTCACACAGGAAAAGAAACTTATCATAAGATTTCACTTAGGAAGATCCTGTAAACATGGCTACACATGAACTGAGTTAGGCAAGAGAACAGAGTCTCACATTTAGAAAACACTCTTATGCCTGCTTAAGGGGGAAGGAGAGGTGGGGTGATGCATCAAACCAGAGTTTGATATAAGCACAGGTACCGTTCCAAAAACCAACTATGGAATAGACAAGACCTCCACCTTCCTCAGTGAAAGGGACTCAAAACCCCATATTTCCCGCAGAGGAATAGATCTGACTAGTAAGAATCTTAAAACCTATGTATTGATATGTCTCCGTAAGGGAATCAAGTGTGTCTAGACTGGCATAAACATGGCAGCGAGAATCAGCTCAAACCCACTCTAAAAAGGAATTTCAAAAACAGAACAAAGAAACAGGGAAATTCTTCACAATTCCTTCAGGGTCGCTGATGCAACCTGGAATGACCCTATCTACAATGACAGCTGGATGTGGCATAAGGCTGGACACTTGGGACTGAGAGGATTGGTGAGATTGGGTGAGCAAATGCAGACCCTTTAAAGCAATAATGCATGGCACCCATTCCATGGGTCCCAGCTCTCCAGGTTGAAGGGAATATTACTACAGCTATAACGTGTACGGGAAACCTAGAGAATGGACACACTGTGAATACGAAAGGTTTCTAAAACTCAACGAAGAGCCCCTCTCCTGGTGCTCCGGTTTGACTTTCCAACTGCTTTCCTATCAATCTCCCAACTTGGAGAGACAGACCCTTTAAGCTCCTGGTTCGCACAGGTTGCCAATTTGGCAGAGGATGAAAGGGAAGAGGGAGAACCAATGAGAGAGTAGCTGTTAGGCATTTGGATGGGCACATGTCACTCTAATTTCCCGGCAGGAAGAAGAATTAACCAAAGTCTCAGCCACCCACCGGGAACCAGTATAGGTCCTGAACCAAAAGTTTGGACTTGCGTTCAGCTCACAAAAAACGAGTTGAAAAATGGAGCTCAGGGGCACAGCAATTCACAAACTGGCAGAGTAATCAAGGCCAACTATCGTCCAAAAATCTGTTGAGGGAAGGCAACGAGGTGGACTTGAAAGCGAGGCAGAATAGCAGGAAACAGATTTCAAGAGGTACGTTGGAATCGCCTGTAAAGCACAGGAAGAGGGGCAGAACTTCGACAATGATGCACTTGGCCAAAAAGGGCTTATGCGTTTTCTCCTGTATATATTCAGGAGAAAACGCATACGCCCTTTTTGGCCAAGCAAGCAAGCGGGCAATGCAAATCTGCACTACAAAGAAGTATCACTTCCCACCGGTCAAAAGGGACATCCACAAAATGTGTAAAAACCAGAAAGGCAAGACAGGCCCTGGAGAACAGGGAGCCTTGTTATGCTGATGGGCGGGATGTAAGTTGCCAACTGCCTCACTGGAGGAGTGCATTGTGTTCCCTAAAACAAGTAAACAACAGAGCTACAGAGCCAAGGGCACTTCCATTCTAGGGAATATACCTTGGGAAAACTGAAAATCCATAACACAGAGCCACCCCCAAATTGAGGGCTGCACTGTTTACAAGAACCTCAACGTGGGTACAACAGAAATATCCCAGGAAGTATAAAAATGGTTCCAAACATTGTGGAACTTACGTACGATGGAATATCCCTCAGCCATGAAATCAATGTCATAAGACCAGTAGCAGCAAAATGAGTGGATTCAGGTACGATGATTCTAAGTGAAAGAAGTCACACAGGAAAAGAAACTTATCATAAGATATCACTTAGGAAGATCCTGTAAACATGGCTACACATGAACTGAGTTAGGCAAGAGAACAGAGTCTCACATTTAGAAAACACTCTTATGCCTGCTTAAGGGGGAAGGAGAGGTGGGGTGATGCATCAAACCAGAGTTTGATATAAGCACAGGTAGCGTTCCAAAAACCAACTATGGAATAGATAAGACCTACACGTTCCTCAGTGAAAGGGACTCAAAACCCCATATTTCCAACAGAGGAATAGATCTGACTAGTAAGAATCTTAAAACCTATGTATTGATATGTCTTCATAAGGGAATCAAGTGTGTCTAGACTGGCATAAACAGGGCAGCGAGAATCAGCTCAAACCCACTCTAAAAAGGAATTTCAAAAACAGAACAAAGAAACAGGGAAATTCTTTACAATTCCTTCAGGGTCTCTGATGCAACACGGAATGACCCTACCTAAAATGACAGCTGGATGTGGCATGAGGCTGGACACTTGGGACTGAGAGGATTGGTGAGATTGGGTGAGCAAATGCAGACCCTTTAAAGCAATAATGCATGGCACCCATTCCATGGGTCCCAGCTCTCCAGGTTGAAGGGAATATTACTACAGCTATAACGTGTACGGGAAACCTAGAGAATGGACACACTGTGAATACGAAAGGTTTCTAAAACTCAACGAAGAGCCCCTCGCCTGGTGCTCCGGTTTGACTTTCCAACTGCTTTCCTATCAATCTCCCAACTTGGAGAGACAGCTCCTTTAAGCTCCTGTTTCGCACAGGTTGCCAATTTGGCAGAGGATGAAAGGGAAGAGGGAGAACCAATGAGAGAGTAACTGTTAGGCATTTGGATGGGCACATGTCACTCTAATTTCCTGGCAGGAAGAAGAAATTAACCAAAGTCTCAGCCACCCACCGGGAACCCGTATAGGTCCTGAACCAAAAGTTTGGACTTGCGTTCAGCTCACAAGAAACGAGTTGAAAAATGGAGCTCAGGGGCACAGCAATTCACAAACTGGCAGAGTAATCAAAGCCAACTATCGTCCAAAAATCTATTGAGGGAAGGCAACGAGGCGGACTTGAAAGCGAGGCAGAATAGCAGGAAACAGATTTCAAGAGGTACGTTGGAATCACCTGTAAAGCACAGGAAGAGGGGCACAACTTCGACAATGATGCACTTGGCCAAAAAGGGCATATGCGTTTTCTCCTGAATATATTCAGGAGAAAACCCATACGCCCTTTTTGGCCAAGCAAGCAAGCGGGCAATGCAAATCTGCACTACAAAGAAGTATCACTTCCCACCGGTCAAAAGGGACATCCACAAAATGTGTAAAAACCAGAAAGGCAAGACAGGCCCTGGAGAACAGGGAGCCTTGTTATGCTGATGGGCGGGATGTAAGTTGCCAACTGCCTCACTGGAGGAGTGCATTGTGTTCCCTAAAACAAGTAAACAACAGAGCTACAGAGCCAAGGGCACTTCCAGTCTAGGGAATATACCTTGGGAAAACTGAAAATCCATAAGACAGAGCCACCCCCAAATTGAGGGCTGCACTGCTTACAAGAACCTCAACCTGGGTACACCTAAAATATCCCAGGAAGTATAAAAATGGTTCCAAACATTGTGGAACTTACATACGATGGAATATCCCTCAGCCACGAAATCAATGTCATAAGACCAGTAGCAGTAAAATGAGTGGATTCAGGTACGATGATTCTTAGTGAAAGAAGTCACACAGGAAAAGAAACTTATCATAAGATTTCACTTAGGAAGATCCTGTAAACATGGCTACACATGAACTGAGTTAGGCAAGAGAACAGAGTCTCACATTTAGAAAACACTCTTATGCCTGCTTAAGGGGGAAGGAGAGGTGGGGTGATGCATCAAACCAGAGTTTGATATAAGCACAGGTACCGTTCCAAAAACCAACTATGGAATAGACAAGACCTCCACCTTCCTCAGTGAAAGGGACTCAAAACCCCATATTTCCCGCAGAGGAATAGATCTGACTAGTAAGAATCTTAAAACCTATGTATTGATATGTCTCCGTAAGGGAATCAAGTGTGTCTAGACTGGCATAAACATGGCAGCGAGAATCAGCTCAAACCCACTCTAAACAGGAATTTCAAAAACAGAACAAAGAAACAGGGTAATTCTTCACAATTCCTTCAGGGTCGCTGATGCAACCTGGAATGACCCTATCTACAATGACAGCTGGATGTGGCATAAGGCTGGACACTTGGGACTGAGAGGATTGGTGAGATTGGGTGAGCAAATGCAGACCCTTTAAAGCAATAATGCATGGCACCCATTCCATGGGTCCCAGCTCTCCAGGTTGAAGGGAATATTACTACAGCTATAACGTGTACGGGAAACCTAGAGAATGGACACACTGTGAATACGAAAGGTTTCTAAAACTCAACGAAGAGCCCCTCTCCTGGTGCTCCGGTTTGACTTTCCAACTGCTTTCCTATCAATCTCCCAACTTGGAGAGACAGACCCTTTAAGCTCCTGGTTCGCACAGGTTGCCAATTTGGCAGAGGATGAAAGGGAAGAGGGAGAACCAATGAGAGAGTAGCTGTTAGGCATTTGGATGGGCACATGTCACTCTAATTTCCCGGCAGGAAGAAGAATTAACCAAAGTCTCAGCCACCCACCGGGAACCAGTATAGGTCCTGAACCAAAAGTTTGGACTTGCGTTCAGCTCACAAAAAACGAGTTGAAAAATGGAGCTCAGGGGCACAGCAATTCACAAACTGGCAGAGTAATCAAGGCCAACTATCGTCCAAAAATCTGTTGAGGGAAGGCAACGAGGTGCACTTGAAAGCGAGGCAGAATAGCAGGAAACAGATTTCAAGAGGTACGTTGGAATCGCCTGTAAAGCACAGGAAGAGGGGCAGAACTTCGACAATGATGCACTTGGCCAAAAAGGGCGTATGCGTTTTCTCCTGAATATATTCAGGAGAAAACGCATACGCCCTTTTTGGCCAAGCAAGCAAGCGGGCAATGCAAATCTGCACTACAAAGAAGTATCACCTCCCACCGGTCAAAAGGGACATCCACAAAATGTGTAAAAACCAGAAAGGCAAGACAGGCCCTGGAGAACAGGGAGCCTTGTTATGCTGATGGGCGGGATGTAAGTTGCCAACTGCCTCACTGGAGGAGTGCATTGTGCTCCCTAAAACAAGTAAACAACAGAGCTACAGAGCCAAGGGCACTTCCAGTCTAGGGAATATACCTTGGGAAAACTGAAAATCCATAACACAGAGCCACCCCCAAATTGAGGGCTGCCCTGCTTACAAGAACCTCAACCTGCGTACACCTGAAATATCCCAGGAAATATAAAAATGGTTCCAAACATTGTGGAACTTACGTACGACGGAATATCCCTCAGCCACGAAATCAATGTCATAAGACCAGTAGCAGCAAAATGAGTGGATTCAGGTACGATGATTCTAAGTGAAAGAAGTCACACAGGAAAAGAAACTTATCATAATATATCACTTAGGAAGATCCTGTAAACATGGCTACACATGAACTGAGTTAGGCAAGAGAACAGAGTCTCACATTTAGAAAACACTCTTAGGCCTGCTTAAGGGGGAAGGAGAGGTGGGGTGATGCATCAAACCAGAGTTTGATATAAGCACAGGTACCGTTCCAAAAACCAACTATGGAATAGACAAGACCTACACCTTCCTCAGTGAAAGGGACTCAAAACCCCATATTTCCCGCAGAGGAATAGATCTGACTAGTAAGAATCTTAAAACCTATGTATTGATATGTCTCCGTAAGGGAATCAAGTGTGTCTAGACTGGCATAAACATGGCAGCGAGAATCAGCTCAAACCCACTCTAAACAGGAATTTCAAAAACAGAACAAAGAAACAGGGTAATTCTTCACAATTCCTTCAGGGTCGCTGATGCAACCTGGAATGACCCTATCTACAATGACAGCTGGATGTGGCATAAGGCTGGACACTTGGGACTGAGAGGATTGTTGAGATTGGGTGAGCAAATGCAGACCATTTAAAGCAATAATGCATGGCACCCATTCCATGGGTCCCAGCTCTCCAGGTTGAAGGGAATATTACTACAGCTATAACGTGTACGGGAAACCTAGAGAATGGACACACTGTGAATACGAAAGGTTTCTAAAACTCAACGAAGAGCCCCTCTCCTGGTGCTCCGGTTTGACTTTCCAACTGCTTTCCTATCAGTCTCCCAACTTGGAGAGACAGACCCTTTAAGCTCCTGGTTCGCACAGGTTGCCAATTTGGCAGAGGATGAAAGGGAAGAGGGAGAACCAATGAGAGAGTAGCTGTTAGGCATTTGGATGGGGGGCACATGTCACTCTAATTTCCCGGCAGGAAGAAGAATTAACCAAAGTCTCAGCCACCCACCGGGAACCAGTATAGGTCCTGAACCAAAAGTTTGGACTTGCGTTCAGCTCACAAGAAACGAGTTGAAAAATGGAGCTCAGGGGCACAGCAATTCACAAACTGGCAGAGTAATCAAGGCCAACTATCGTCCAAAAATCTGTTGAGGGAAGGCAACGAGGCGGACTTGAAAGCGAGGCAGAATAGCAGGAAACAGATTTCAAGAGGTACGTTGGAATCGCCTGTAAAGCACAGGAAGAGGGGCACAACTTCGACAATGATGCACTTGGCCATAAATGGCGTATGCGTTTTCTCCTGAATATATTCAGGAGAAAACGCATACGCCCTTTTTGGCCAAGCAAGCAAGCGGGCAATGCAAATCTGCACTACAAAGAAGTATCACTTCCCACCGGTCAAAAGGGACATCCACAAAATGTGTAAAAACCAGAAAGGCAAGACAGGCCCTGGAGAACAGGGAGCCTTGTTATGCTGATGGGCGGGATGTAAGTTGCCAACTGCCTCACTGGAGGAGTGCATTGTGTTCCCTAAAACAAGTAAACAACAGAGCTACAGAGCCAAGGGCACTTCCAGTCTAGGGAATATACCTTGGGAAAACTGAAAATCCATAAGACAGAGCCACCCCCAAATTGAGGGCTGCACTGCTTACAAGAACCTCAACCTGGGTACACCTGAAATATCCCAGGAAATATAAAAATGGTTCCAAACATTGTGGAACTTACGTACGATGGAATATCCCTCAGCCACGAAATCAATGTCATAAGACCAGTAGCAGCAAAATGAGTGGATTCAGGTACGATGATTCTAAGTGAAAGAAGTCACACAGGAAAAGAAACTTATCATAAGATATCACTTAGGAAGATCCTGTAAACATGGCTACACATGAACTGAGTTAGGCAAGAGAACAGAGTCTCACATTTAGAAAACACTCTTATGCCTGCTTAAGGGGGAAGTAGAGGTGGGGTGATGCATCAAACCAGAGTTTGATATAAGCACAGGTACCGTTCCAAAAACCAACTATGGAATACACAAGACCTACACCTTCCTCAGTGAAAGGGACTCAACCCCATATTTCCCGCAGAGGAATAGATCTGACTAGTAAGAATCTTAAAACCTATGTATTGATATGTCTCCGTAAGGGAATCAAGTGTGTCTAGACTGGCATAAACATGGCAGCGAGAATCAGCTCAAACCCACTCTAAACAGGAATTTCAAAAACAGAACAAAGAAACAGGGTAATTCTTCACAATTCCTTCAGGGTCGCTGATGCAACGTGGAATGACCCTATCTACAATGACAGCTGGATGTGGCATAAGGCTGGACACTTGGGACTGAGAGGATTGTTGAGATTGTGTGAGCAAATGCAGACCCTTTAAAGCAATAATGCATGGCACCCATTCCATGGGTCTCAGCTCTCCAGGTTGAAGGGAATATTACTACAGCTATAACGTGTACGGGAAACCTAGAGAATGGACACACTGTGAATACGAAATGTTTCTAAAACTCAACGAAGAGCCCCTCTCCTGGTGCTCCGGTTTGACTTTCCAACTGCTTTCCTATCAATCTCCCAACTTGGAGAGACAACCCCTTTAAGCTCCTGGTTCGCACAGGTTGCCAATTTGGCAGAGGATGAAAGGGAAGAGGGAGAACCAATGAGAGAGTAGCTGTTAGGCATTTGGATGGGCACATGTCATTCTAATTTCCCGGCAGGAAGAAGAATTAAACAAAGTCTCAGCCACCCACCGGGAACCAGTATAGGTCCTGAACCCAAAGTTTGGACTTGCGTTCAGCTCACAAGAAACGAGTTGAAAAATGGAGCTCAGGGGCACAGCAATTCACAAACTGGCAGAGTAATCAAGGCCAACTATCTTCCAAAAATCTGTTGAGGGAAGGCAACGAGGCAGACTTGAAAGCGAGGCAGAATAGCAGGAAACAGATTTCAAGAGGTACGTTGGAATCGCCTGTAAAGCACAGGAAGAGGGGCACAACTTGGACAATGATGCACTTGGCCAAAAAGGGCGTATGCGTTTTCTCCTGAATATATTCAGGAGAAAACGCATACGCCCTTTTTGGCCAAGCAAGCAAGCGGGCAATGCAAATCTGCACTACAAAGAAGTATCACTTCCCACCGGTCAAAAGGGACATCCACAAAATGTGTAAAAACCAGAAAGGCAAGACAGGCCCTGGAGAACAGGGAGCCTTGTTATGCTGATGGGCGGGATGTAAGTTGCCAACTGCCTCACTGGAGGAGTGCATTGTGTTCCCTAAAACAAGTAAACAACAGAGCTACAGAGCCAAGGGCACTTCCAGTCTAGGGAATATACCTTGGGAAAACTGAAAATCCATAACACAGAGCCACCCCCAAATTGAGGGCTGCACTGCTTACAAGAACCTCAACCTGGGTACACCTGAAATATCCCAGGAAATATAAAAATGGTTCCAAACATTGTGGAACTTACGTACGATGGAATATCCCTCAGCCACGAAATCAATGTCATAAGACCAGTAGCAGCAAAATGAGTGGATTCAGGTACGATGATTCTAAGTGAAAGAAGTCACACAGGAAAAGAAACTTATCATAAGATATCACTTAGGAAGATCCTGTAAACATGGCTACACATGAACTGAGTTAGGCAAGAGAACAGAGTCTCACATTTAGAAAACACTCTTATGCCTGCTTAAGGGGGAAGGAGAGGTGGGGTGATGCATCAAACCAGAGTTTGATATAAGCACAGGTACCGTTCCAAAAACCAACTATGGAATAGACAAGACCTCCACCTTCCTCAGTGAAAGGGACTCAAAACCCCATATTTCCCGCAGAGGAATAGATCTGACTAGTAAGAATCTTAAAACCTATGTATTGATATGTCTCCGTAAGGGAATCAAGTGTGTCTAGACTGGCATAAACATGGCAGCGAGAATCAGCTCAAACCCACTCTAAAAAGGAATTTCAAAAACAGAACAAAGAAACAGGGAAATTCTTCACAATTCCTTCAGGGTCGCTGATGCAACCTGGAATGACCCTATCTACAATGACAGCTGGATATGGCATAAGGCTGGACACTTGGGACTGAGAGGATTGGTGAGATTGGGTGAGCAAATGCAGACCCTTTAAAGCAATAATGCATGGCACCCATTCCATGGGTCCCAGCTCTCCAGGTTGAAGGGAATATTACTACAGCTATAACGTGTACGGGAAACCTAGAGAATGGACACACTGTGAATACGAAAGGTTTCTAAAACTCAACGAAGAGCCCCTATCCTGGTGCTCCGGTTTGACTTTCCAACTGCTTTCCTATCAATCTCCCAACTTGGAGAGACAGCCCCTTTAAGCTCCTGGTTCGCACAGGTTGCCAATTTGGCAGAGGATGAAAGGGAAGAGGGAGAACCAATGAGAGAGTAGCTGTTAGGCATTTGGATGGGCACATGTCATTCTAATTTCCCGGCAGGAAGAAGAAATTAACCAAAGTCTCAGCCACCCACCGGGAACCAGTATAGGTCCTGAACCAAAAGTTTGGACTTGCGTTCAGCTCACAAGAAACGAGTTGAAAAATGGAGCTCAGGGGCACAGCAATTCACAAACTGGCAGAGTAATCAAAGCCAACTATCGTCCAAAAATCTGTTGAGGGAAGGCAACGAGGCGGACTTGAAAGCGAGGCAGTATAGCAGGAAACAGATTTCAAGAGGTACGTTGGAATCGCCTGTAAAGCACAGGAAGAGGGGCACAACTTCGACAATGATGCACTTGGCCAAAAAGGGCGTATGCGTTTTCTCCTGAATATATTCAGGAGAAAACGCATACGCCCTTTTTGGCCAAGCAAGCAAGCGGGCAATGCAAATCTGCACTACAAAGAAGTATCACTTCCCACCGGTCAAAAGGGACATCCACAAAATGTGTAAAAACCAGAAAGGCAAGACAGGCCCTGGAGAACAGGGAGCCTTGTTATGCTGATGGGCGGGATGTAAGTTGCCAACTGCCTCACTGGAGGAGTGCATTGTGTTCCCTAAAACAAGTAAACAACAGAGCTACAGAGCCAAGGGCACTTCCAGTCTAGGGAATATACCTTGGGAAAACTGAAAATCCATAAGACAGAGCCACCCCCAAATTGAGGGCTGCACTGTTTACAAGAACCTCAACCTGGGTACAACTGAAATATCCCAGGAAGTATAAAAATGGTTCCAAACATTGTGGAACTTACGTACGATGGAATATCCCTCAGCCACGAAATCAATGTCATAAGACCAGTAGCAGCAAAATGAGTGGATTCAGGTACGATGATTCTAAGTGAAAGAAGTCACACAGGAAAAGAAACTTATCATAAGATATCACTTAGGAAGATCCTGTAAACATGGCTACACATGAACTGAGTTAGGAAAGAGAACAGAGTCTCACATTTAGAAAACACTCTTATGCCTGCTTAAGGGGGAAGGAGAGGTGGGGTGATGCATCAAACCAGAGTTTGATATAAGCACAGGTAGCGTTCCAAAAACCAACTATGGAATAGATAAGACCTACACATTCCTCAGTGAAAGGGACTCAAAACCCCATATTTCCCACAGAGGAATAGATCTGACTAGTAAGAATCTTAAAACCTATGTATTGATATGTCTCCGTAAGGGAATCAAGTGTGTCTAGACTGGCATAAACAGGGCAGTGAGAATCAGCTCAAACCCACTCTAAAAAGGAATTTCAAAAACAGAACAAAGAAACAGGGAAATTCTTTACAATTCCTTCAGAGTCTCTGATGCAACCCGGAATGACCCTACCTACAATGACAGCTGGATTTGGCATGAGGCTGGACACTTGGGACTGAGAGGATTGGTGAGATTGGGTGAGCAAATGCAGACCCTTTAAAGCAATAATGCATGGCACCCATTCCATGGGTCCCAGCTCTCCAGGTTGAAGGGAATATTACTACAGCTATAACGTGTACGGGAAACCTAGAGAATGGACACACTGTGAATACGAAAGGTTTCTAAAACTCAACGAAGAGCCCCTCTCCTGGTGCTCCGGTTTGACTTTCAACTGCTTTCCTATCAATCTCCCAACTTGGAGAGACAGCTCCTTTAAGCTCCTGTTTCGCACAGGTTGCCAATTTGGCAGAGGATGAAAGGGAATAGGGAGAACCAATGAGAGAGTAACTGTTAGGCATTTGGATGGGCACATGTCACTCTAATTTCCCGGCAGGAAGAAGAAATTAACCAAAATCTCAGCCACCCACCGGGAACCAGTATAGGTCCTGAACCAAAAGTTTGGACTTGCGTTCAGCTCACAAGAAACGAGTTGAAAAATGGAGCTCAGGGGCACAGCAATTCACAAACTGGCAGAGTAATCAAAGCCAACTATCGTCCAAAAATCTATTGAGGGAAGGCAACGAGGCGGACTTGAAAGCGAGGCAGAATAGCAGGAAACAGATTTCAAGAGGTACGTTGGAATCACCTGTAAAGCACAGGAAGAGGGGCACAACTTCGACAATGATGCACTTGGCCAAAAAGGGCATATGCGTTTTCTCCTGAATATATTCAGGAGAAAACCCATACGCACTTTTTGGCCAAGCAAGCAAGCGGGCAATGCAAATCTGCACTACAAAGAAGTATCACTTCCCACCGGTCAAAAGGGACATCCACAAAATGTGTAAAAACCAGAAAGGCAAGACAGGCCCTGGAGAACAGGGAGCCTTGTTATGCTGATGGGCGGGATGTAAGTTGCCAACTGCCTCACTGGAGGAGTGCATTGTGTTCCCTAAAACAAGTAAACAACAGAGCTACAGAGCCAAGGGCACTTCCAGTCTAGGGAATATACCTTGGGAAAACTGAAAATCCATAACACAGAGCCACCCCCAAATTGAGGGCTGCACTGCTTACAAGAACCTCAACCTGGGTACACCTGAAATATCCCAGGAAATATAAAAATGGTTCCAAACATTGTGGAAATTACGTACGATGGAATATCCCTCAGCCATGAAATCAATGTCATAAGACCAGTAGCAGCCAAATGAGTGGATTCAGGTACGATGATTCTAAGTGAAAGAAGTCACACAGGAAAAGAAACTTATCATAAGATATCACTTAGGAAGATCCTGTAAACATGGCTACACATGAACTGAATTAGGCAAGAGAACAGAGTCTCACATTTAGAAAACACTCTTATGCCTGCTTAAGGGGGAAGGAGAGGTGGGGTGATGCATCAAACCAGAGATTGATATAAGCACAGGTACCGTTCCAAAAACCAACTATGGAATAGACAAGACCTACACCTTCCTCAGTGAAAGGGACTCAAAACCCCATATTTCCCACAGAGGAATAGATCTGACTAGTAAGAATCTTAAAACCTATGTATTGATATGTCTCCGTAAGGGAATCAAGTATGTCTAGACTGGCAGAAAAAAAGCAGCGAGAATCAGCTCAAACCCACTCTAAAAAGGAATTTCAAAAACAGAACAAAGAAACAGGGAAATTCTTCACAATTCCTTCAGGGTCTCTGATACAACCTGGAATGACCCTATCTACAATGACAGCTGGATGTGGCATAAGGCTGGACACTTGGGACTGAGAGGATTGGTGAGATTTGGTGAGCAAATGCAGACCCTTTAAAGCAATAATACATGGCACCCATTCCTTGGGTCCCAGCTCTCAAGGTAGAAGGGAATATTACTACAGCTATAACATGTACGGGAAACCTAGAGAATGGACACACTGTGAATACGAAAGGTTTCTAAAACTCAACGAAGAGCCCCTCTCCTGGTGCTCCGGTTTGACTTTCCAACTGCTTTCCTATCAATCTCCCAACTTGGAGAGACAGCCCCTTTAAGCTCCTGGTTCGCACAGGTTGCCAATTTGGCAGAGGATGAAAGGGAAGAGGGAGAACCAATGAGAGAGTAGCTGTTAGGCATTTGGATGGGCACATGTCACTCTAATTTCCCGGCAGAAAGAAGAATTAACCAAAGTCTCAGCCACCCACCGGGAACCAGTATAGGTCCTGAACCAAAAGTTTGGACTTGCGTTCAGCTCACAAGAAACGAGTTGAAAAATGTAGCTCAGGGGCACAGCAATTCACAAACTGGCAGAGTAATCAAGGCCAACTATCGTCCAAAAATCTGTTGAGGGAAGGCAACGAGGCGGACTTGAAAGCGAGGCAGAATAGCAGGAAACAGATTTCACGAGGTACGTTGGAATCGCCTGTAAAGCACAGGAAGAGGGGCACAACTTCGACAATGATGCACTTGGCCAAAAAGGGCGTATGCGTTTTCTCCTGAATATATTCAGGAGAAAACGCATACGCCCTTTTTGGCCAAGCAAGCAAGCGGGCAATGCAAATCTGCACTACAAAGAAGCATCACTTCCCACCGGTCAAAAGGGACATCCACAAAATGTGTAAAAACCAGAAAGGCAAGACGGGCCCTGGAGAACAGGGTGCCTTGTTATGCTGATGGGCGGGATGTAAGTTGCCAACTGCCTCACTGGAGGAGTGCATTGTGTTCCCTAAAACAAGTAAACACCAGAGCTACAGAGCCAAGGGCACTTCCAGTCTAGGGAATATACCTTGGGAAAACTGAAAATCCATAACACAGAGCCACCCCCAAATTGAGGGCTGCACTGCTTACAAGAACCTCAACCTGGGTACACCTGAAATATCCCAGGAAATATAAAAATGGTTCCAAACATTGTGGAACATACGTACGATGGAATATCCCTCAGCCATGAAATCAATGTCATAAGACCAGTAGCAGCAAAATGAGTGGATTCAGGTACGATGATTCAAAGTGAAAGCAGTCACACAGGAAAAGAAACTTATCATAAGATATCACTTAGGAAGATCCTGTAAACATGGCTACACATGAACTGAGTTAGGAAAGAGAACAGAGTCTCACATTTAGAAAACACTCTTATGCCTGCTTAAGGGGGAAGGAGAGGTGGGGTGATGCATCAAACCAGAGTTTGATATAAGCAAAGGTACCGTTCCAAAAACCAACTATGGAATTGACAAGACCTACACCTTCCTCAGTGAAAGGGACTCAAAACCCCATATTTCCCGCAGAGGAATAGATCTGACTAGTACGAATCTTAAAACCTATGTATAGATATGTCTCCATAAGGGAATCAAGTGTGTCTAGACTGGCATAAATAGGGCAGCGAGAATCAGCTCAAACCCACTCTAAAAAGGAATTTCAAAAACAGAACAAAGAAACAGGGAAATTCTTTACAATTCCTTCAGGGTCTCTGATGCAACCTGGAATGACCCTATCTACAATGACAGCTGGATGTGGCATGAGGCTGGACACTTGGGACTGAGAGGATTGGTGAGATTGGGTGAGCAAATGCAGACCCTTTAAAGCAATAATGCATGGCACCCATTCCATGGGTCCCAGCTCTCCAGGTTGAAGGGAATATTACTACAGCTATAACGTGTACGGGAAACCTAGAGAATGGACACACTGTGAATACGAAAGGTTTCTAAAACTCAACGAAGAGCCCCTCTCCTGGTGCTCCGGTTTGACTTTCCAACTGCTTTCCTATCAATCTCCCAACTTGGAGAGACAGCCCCTTTAAGCTCCTGGTTCGCACAGGTTGCCAATTTGGCAGAGGATGAAAGGGAAGAGGGAGAACCAATGAGAGAGTAGCTGTTAGGCATTTGGATGGGCACATGTCACTCTAATTTCCCGGCAGGAAGAAGAATTAACCAAAGTCTCAGCCACCCACCGGGAACCAGTATAGGTCCTGAACCAAAAGTTTGGACTTGCGTTCAGCTCACAAGAAACGAGTTGAAAAATGGAGCTCAGGGGCACAGCAATTCACAAACTGGCAGAGTAATCAAGGCCAACTATCGTCCAAAAATCTGTTGAGGGAAGGCAACGAGGCGGACTTGAAAGCGAGGCAGAATAGCAGGAAACAGATTTCACGAGGTATGTTGGAATCGCCTGTAAAGCACAGGAAGAGGGGCACAACTTCGACAATGATGCACTTGGCCAAAAAGGGCGTATGCGTTTTCTCCTGAATATATTCAGGAGAAAACGCATACGCCCTTTTTGGCCAAGCAAGCAAGCGGGCAATGCAAATCTGCACTACAAAGAAGTATCACTTCCCACCGGTCAAAAGGGACATCCACAAAATGTGTATAAACCAGAAAGGCAAGACAGGCCCTGGAGAACAGGGAGCCTTGTTATGCTGATGGGCGGGATGTAAGTTGCCAACTGCCTCACTGGAGGAGTGCATTGTGTTCCCTAAAACAAGTAAACAACAGAGCTACAGAGCCAAGGGCACTTCCAGTCTAGGGAATATACCTTGGGAAAACTGAAAATCCATAACACAGAGCCACCCCCAAATTGAGGGCTGCACTGCTTACAAGAACCTCAACCTGGGTACACCTGAAATATCCCAGGAAATATAAAAATGGTTCCAAACATTGTGGAACTTACGTACGATGGAATATCCCTCAGCCAGGAAATCAATGTCATAAGACCAGTAGCAGCAAAATGAGTGGATTCAGGTACGATGATTCTAAGTGAAAGAAGTCACACAGGAAAAGAAACGTATCATAAGATATCACTTAGGAAGATCCTGTAAACATGGCTACACATGAACTGAGTTAGGAAAGAGAACAGAGTCTCACATTTAGAAAACACTCTTATGCCTGCTTAAGGGGGAAGGAGAGGTGGGGTGATGCATCAAACCAGAGTTTGATATAAGCACAGGTACCGTTCCAAAAACCAACTATGGAATAGACAAGACCTACACCTTCCTCAGTGAAAGGGACTCAAAACCCCATATTTCCCGCAGAGGAATAGATCTGACTAGTAAGAATCTTAAAACCTATGTATTGATATGTCTCCGTAAGGGAATCAAGTGTGTCTAGACTGGCATAAACAGGGCAGCGAGAATCAGCTCAAACCCACTCTAAAAAGGAATTTCAAAAACAGAACAAAGAAACAGGGTAATTCTTCACAATTCCTTCAGGGTCGCTGATGCAACCTGGAATGACCCTATCTACAATGACAGCTGGATGTGGCATAAGGCTGGACACTTGGGACTGAGAGGATTGGTGAGATTGGGTGAGCAAATGCAGACCCTTTAAAGCAATAATGCATGGCACCCATTCCATGGGTCCCAGCTCTCCAGGTTGAAGGGAATATTACTACAGCTATAACGTGTACGGGAAACCTAGAGAATGGACACACTGTGAATACGAAAGGTTTCTAAAACTCAACGAAGAGCCCCTCTCCTGGTGCTCCGGTTTGACTTTCCAACTGCTTTCCTATCAATCTCCCAACTTGGAGAGACAGCCCCTTTAAGCTCCTGGTTCGCACAGGTTGCCAATTTGGCAGAGGATGAAAGGGAAGAGGGAGAACCAATGAGAGAGTAGCTGTTAGGCATTTGGATGGGCACATGTCACTCTAATTTCCCGGCAGGAAGAAGAATTAACCAAAGTCTCAGCCACCCACCGGGAACCAGTATAGGTCCTGAATCAAAAGTTTGGACTTGCGTTCAGCTCATAAGAAACGAGTTGAAAAATGGAGCTCAGGGGCACAGCAATTCACAAACTGGCAGAGTAATCAAGGCCAACTATCGTCCAAAAATCTGTTGAGGGAAGGCAACGAGGCAGACTTGAAAGCGAGGCAGAATAGCAGGAAACAGATTTCAAGAGGTACGTTGGAATCGCCTGTAAAGCACAGGAAGAGGGGCACAACTTCGACAATGATGCACTTGGCCAAAAAGGGCGTATGCGTTTTCTCCTGAATTCAGGAGAAAACGCATACGCCCTTTTTGGCCAAGCAAGCAAGCGGGCAATGCAAATCTGCACTACAAAGAAGTATCACTTCCCACCGGTCAAAAGGGACATCCACAAAATGTGTATAAACCAGAAAGGCAAGACAGGCCCTGGAGAACAGGGAGCCTTGTTATGCTGATGGGCGGGATGTAAGTTGCCAACTGCCTCACTGGAGGAGTGCATTGTGTTCCCTAAAACAAGTAAACAACAGAGCTACAGAGCCAAGGGCACTTCCAGTCTAGGGAATATACCTTGGGAAAACTGAAAATCCATAACACAGAGCCACCCCCAAATTGAGGGCTGCACTGCTTACAAGAACCTCAACCTGGGTACACCTGAAATATCCCAGGAAATATAAAAATGGTTCCAAACATTGTGGAACTTACGTACGATGGAATATCCCTCAGCCAGGAAATCAATGTCATAAGACCAGTAGCAGCAAAATGAGTGGATTCAGGTACGATGATTCTAAGTGAAAGAAGTCACACAGGAAAAGAAACGTATCATAAGATATCACTTAGGAAGATCCTGTAAACATGGCTACACATGAACTGAGTTAGGCAAGAGAACAGAGTCTCACATTTAGAAAACACTCTTATGCCTGCTTAAGGGGGAAGGAGAGGTGGGGTGATGCATCAAACCAGAGTTTGATATAAGCACAGGTACCGTTCCAAAAACCAACTATGGAATAGACAAGACCTCCACCTTCCTCAGTGAAAGGGACTCAAAACCCCATATTTCCCGCAGAGGAATAGATCTGACTAGTAAGAATCTTAAAACCTATGTATTGATATGTCTCCGTAAGGGAATCAAGTGTGTCTAGACTGGCATAAACAGGGCAGCGAGAATCAGCTCAAACCCACTCTAAACAGGAATTTCAAAAACAGAACAAAGAAACAGGGTAATTCTTCACAATTCCTTCAGGGTCTCTGATGCAACCTGGAATGACCCTATCTACAATGACAGCTGGATGTGGCATGAGGCTGGACACTTGGGACTGAGAGGATTGGTGAGATTGGGTGAGCAAATGCAGACCCTTTAAAGCAATAATGCATGGCACCCATTCCATGGGTCCCAGCTCTCCAGGTTGAAGGGAATATTACTACAGCTATAACGTGTACGGGAAACCTAGAGAATGGACACACTGTGAATACGAAAGGTTTCTAAAACTCAACGAAGAGCCCCTCTCCTGGTGCTCCGGTTTGACTTTCCAACTGCTTTCCTATCAATCTCCCAACTTGGAGAGACAGCCCCTTTAAGCTCCTGTTTCACACAGGTTGCCAATATGGCCCAGGATGAAAGGGAAGAGGGAGAACCAATGAGAGAGTAGCTGTTAGGCATTTGGATGGGCACATGTCACTCTAATTTCCCGGCAGGAAGAAGAAATTAACCAAAGTCTCAGCCACCCACCGGGAACCAGTATAGGTCCTGAACCAAAAGTTTGGACTTGTGTTCAGCTCACAAGAAACGAGTTGATAAATGGAGCTCAGGGGCACAGCAATTCACAAACTGGCCGAGTAATCAAAGCCAACTGTCGTCCAAATATCTGTTGAGGGAAGGCAACGAGGCGGACTTGAAAGTGAGGCAGAATAGCAGGAAACAGATTTCAAGAGGTACGTTGGAATCGCCTGTAAAGCACACGAAGAGGGGCACAACTTCGACAATGATGCACTTGGCCAAAAAGGGCGTATGCGTTTTCTCCTGAATATATTCAGGAGAAAACGCATACGCCCTTTTTGGCCAAGCAAGCAAGCGGGCAATGCAAATCTGCACTACAAAGAAGTATCACTTCCCACCGGTCAAAAGGGACATCCACAAAATGTGTAAAAACCAGAAAGGCAAGACGGGCCCTGGAGAACAGGGTGCTTTGTTATGCTGATGGGCGGGATGTAAGTTGCCAACTGCCTCACTGGAGGAGTGCATTGTGTTCCCTAAAACAAGTAAACAACAGAGCTACAGAGCCAAGGGCACTTCCAGTCTAGGGAATATACCTTGGGAAAACTGAAAATCCATAACACAGAGCCACCCCCAAATTGAGGGCTGCACTGCTTACAAGAACCTCAACCTGGGTACACCTGAAATATCCCAGGAAATATAAAAATGGTTCCAAACATTGTGGAACATACGTACGATGGAATATCCCTCAGCCATGAAATCAATGTCATAAGACCAGTAGCAGCAAAATGAGTGGATTCAGGTACGATGATTCAAAGTGAAAGCAGTCACACAGGAAAAGAAACTTATCATAAGATATCACTTAGGAAGATCCTGTAAACATGGCTACACATGAACTGAGTTAGGAAAGAGAACAGAGTCTCACATTTAGAAAACACTCTTATGCCTGCTTAAGGGGGAAGGAGAGGTGGGGTGATGCATCAAACCAGAGTTTGATATAAGCACAGGTACCGTTCCAAAAACCAACTATGGAATAGACAAGACCTACACCTTCCTCAGTGAAAGGGACTCAAAACCCCATATTTCCCGCAGAGGAATAGATCTGACTAGTACGAATCTTAAAAACTATGTATAGATATGTCTCCATAAGGGAATCAAGTGTGTCTAGACTGGCATAAACAGGGCAGCGAGAATCAGCTCAAACCCACTCTAAAAAGGAATTTCAAAAACAGAACAAAGAAACAGGGAAATTCTTTACAATTCCTTCAGGGTCTCTGATGCAACCTGGAATGACCCTATCTACAATGACAGCTGGATGTGGCATGAGGCTGGACACTTGGGACTGAGAGGATTGGTGAGATTGGGTGAGCAAATGCAGACCCTTTAAAGCAATAATGCATGGCACCCATTCCATGGGTCCCAGCTCTCCAGGTTGAAGGGAATATTACTACAGCTATAACGTGTACGGGAAACCTAGAGAATGGACACACTGTGAATACGAAAGGTTTCTAAAACTCAACGAAGAGCCCCTCTCCTGGTGCTCCGGTTTGACTTTCCAACTGCTTTCCTATCAATCTCCCAACTTGGAGAGACAGCCCCTTTAAGCTCCTGGTTCGCACAGGTTGCCAATTTGGCAGAGGATGAAAGGGAAGAGGGAGAACCAATGAGAGAGTAGCTGTTAGGCATTTGGATGGGCACATGTCATTCTAATTTCCCGGCAGGAAGAAGAAATTAACCAAAGTCTCAGCCACCCACCGGGAACCAGTATAGGTCCTGAACCAAAAGTTTGGACTTGCATTCAGCTCACAAGAAACGAGTTGAAAAATGGAGCTCAGGGGCACAGCAATTCACAAACTGGCAGAGTAATCAAGGCCAACTATCGTCCAAAAATCTGTTGAGGGAAGGCAACGAGGCGGACTTGAAAGCGAGGCAGAATAGCAGGAAACAGATTTCACGAGGTATGTTGGAATCGCCTGTAAAGCACAGGAAGAGGGGCACAACTTCGACAATGATGCACTTGGCCAAAAAGGGCATATGCGTTTTCTCCTGAATATATTCAGGAGAAAACGCATACGCCCTTTTTGGCCAAGCAAGCAAGCGGGCAATGCAAATCTGCACTACAAAGAAGTATCACTTCCCACCGGTCAAAAGGGACATCCACAAAATGTGTATAAACCAGAAAGGCAAGACAGGCCCTGGAGAACAGGGAGCCTTGTTATGCTGATGGGCGGGATGTAAGTTGCCAACTGCCTCACTGGAGGAGTGCATTGTGTTCCCTAAAACAAGTAAACAACAGAGCTACAGAGCCAAGGGCACTTCCAGTCTAGGGAATATACCTTGGGAAAACTGAAAATCCATAACACAGAGCCACCCCCAAATTGAGGGCTGCACTGCTTACAAGAACCTCAACCTGGGTACACCTGAAATATCCCAGGAAATATAAAAATGGTTCCAAACATTGTGGAACTTACGTACGATGGAATATCCCTCAGCCAGGAAATCAATGTCATAAGACCAGTAGCAGCAAAATGAGTGGATTCAGGTACGATGATTCTAAGTGAAAGAAGTCACACAGGAAAAGAAACGTAGCATAAGATATCACTTAGGAAGATCCTGTAAACATGGCTACACATGAACTGAGTTAGGCAAGAGAACAGAGTCTCACATTTAGAAAACACTCTTATGCCTGCTTAAGGGGGAAGGAGAGGTGGGGTGATGCATCAAACCAGAGTTTGATATAAGCACAGGTACCGTTCCAAAAACCAACTATGGAATAGACAAGACCTACACCTTCCTCAGTGAAAGGGACTCAAAACCCCATATTTCCCGCAGAGGAATAGATCTGACTAGTACGAATCTTAAAACCTATGTATAGATATGTCTCCATAAGGGAATCAAGTGTGTCTAGACTGGCATAAACAGGGCAGCGAGAATCAGCTCAAACCCACTCTAAAAAGGAATTTCAAAAACAGAACAAAGAAACAGGGAAATTCTTTACAATTCCTTCAGGGTCTCTGATGCAACCTGGAATGACCCTATCTACAATGACAGCTGGATGTGGCATGAGGCTGGACACTTGGGACTGAGAGGATTGGTGAGATTGGGTGAGCAAATGCAGACCCTTTAAAGCAATAATGCATGGCACCCATTCCATGGGTCCCAGCTCTCCAGGTTGAAGGGAATATTACTACAGCTATAACGTGTACGGGAAACCTAGAGAATGGACACACTGTGAATACGAAAGGTTTCTAAAACTCAACGAAGAGCCCCTCTCCTGGTGCTCCGGTTTGACTTTCCAACTGCTTTCCTATCAATCTCCCAACTTGGAGAGACAGCCCCTTTAAGCTCCTGGTTCGCACAGGTTGCCAATTTGGCAGAGGATGAAAGGGAAGAGGGAGAACCAATGAGAGAGTAGCTGTTAGGCATTTGGATGGGCACATGTCACTCTAATTTCCCGGCAGGAAGAAGAATTAACCAAAGTCTCAGCCACCCACCGGGAACCAGTATAGGTCCTGAACCAAAAGTTTGGACTTGCGTTCAGCTCACAAGAAACGAGTTGAAAAATGGAGCTCAGGGGCACAGCAATTCACAAACTGGCAGAGTAATCAAGGCCAACTATCGTCCAAAAATCTGTTGAGGGAAGGCAACGAGGCGGACTTGAAAGCGAGGCAGAATAGCAGGAAACAGATTTCACGAGGTATGTTGGAATCGCCTGTAAAGCACAGGAAGAGGGGCACAACTTCGACAATGATGCACTTGGCCAAAAAGGGCATATGTGTTTTCTCCTGAATATATTCAGGAGAAAACGCATACGCCCTTTTTGGCCAAGCAAGCAAGCGGGCAATGCAAATCTGCACTACAAAGAAGTATCACTTCCCACCGGTCAAAAGGGACATCCACAAAATGTGTATAAACCAGAAAGGCAAGACAGGCCCTGGAGAACAGGGAGCCTTGTTATGCTGATGGGCGGGATGTAAGTTGCCAACTGCCTCACTGGAGGAGTGCATTGTGTTCCCTAAAACAAGTAAACAACAGAGCTACAGAGCCAAGGGCACTTCCAGTCTAGGGAATATACCTTGGGAAAACTGAAAATCCATAACACAGAGCCACCCCCAAATTGAGGGCTGCACTGCTTACAAGAACCTCAACCTGGGTACACCTGAAATATCCCAGGAAATATAAAAATGGTTCCAAACATTGTGGAACTTACGTACGATGGAATATCCCTCAGCCAGGAAATCAATGTCATAAGACCAGTAGCAGCAAAATGAGTGGATTCAGGTACGATGATTCTAAGTGAAAGAAGTCACACAGGAAAAGAAACGTATCATAAGATATCACTTAGGAAGATCCTGTAAACATGGCTACACATGAACTGAGTTAGGCAAGAGAACAGAGTCTCACATTTAGAAAACACTCTTATGCCTGCTTAAGGGGGAAGGAGAGGTGGGGTGATGCATCAAACCAGAGTTTGATATAAGCACAGGTACCGTTCCAAAAACCAACTATGGAATAGACAAGACCTACACCTTCCTCAGTGAAAGGGACTCAAAACCCCATATTTCCCGCAGAGGAATAGATCTGACTAGTACGAATCTTAAAACCTATGTATAGATATGTCTCCATAAGGGAATCAAGTGTGTCTAGACTGGCATAAACAGGGAAGCGAGAATCAGCTCAAACCCACTCTAAAAAGGAATTTCAAAAACAGAACAAAGAAACAGGGAAATTCTTCACAATTCCTTCAGGGTCTCTGATGCAACCTGGAATGACCCTATCTACAATGACAGCTGGATGTGGCATGAGGCTGGACACTTGGGACTGAGAGGATTGGTGAGATTGGGTGAGCAAATGCAGACCCTTTAAAGCAATAATGCATGGCACCCATTCCATGGGTCCCAGCTCTCCAGGTTGAAGGGAATATTACTACAGCTATAACGTGTACGGGAAACCTAGAGAATGGACACACTGTGAATACGAAAGGTTTCTAAAACTCAACGAAGAGCCCCTCTCCTGGTGCTCCGGTTTGACTTTCCAACTGCTTTCCTATCAATCTCCCAACTTGGAGAGACAGCCCCTTTAAGCTCCTGGTTCGCACAGGTTGCCAATTTGGCAGAGGATGAAAGGGAAGAGGGAGAACCAATGAGAGAGTAGCTGTTAGGCATTTGGATGGGCACATGTCACTCTAATTTCCCGGCAGGAAGAAGAATTAACCAAAGTCTCAGCCACCCACCGGGAACCAGTATAGGTCCTGAACCAAAAGTTTGGACTTGCGTTCAGCTCACAAGAAACGAGTTGAAAAATGGAGCTCAGGGGCACAGCAATTCACAAACTGGCAGAGTAATCAAGGCCAACTATCGTCCAAAAATCTGTTGAGGGAAGGCAACGAGGCGGACTTGAAAGCGAGGCAGAATAGCAGGAAACAGATTTCACGAGGTATGTTGGAATCGCCTGTAAAGCACAGGAAGAGGGGCACAACTTCGACAATGATGCACTTGGCCAAAAAGGGCATATGCGTTTTCTCCTGAATATATTCAGGAGAAAACGCATACGCCCTTTTTGGCCAAGCAAGCAAGCGGGCAATGCAAATCTGCACTACAAAGAAGTATCACTTCCCACCGGTCAAAAGGGACATCCACAAAATGTGTATAAACCAGAAAGGCAAGACAGGCCCTGGAGAACAGGGAGCCTTGTTATGCTGATGGGCGGGATGTAAGTTGCCAACTGCCTCACTGGAGGAGTGCATTGTGTTCCCTAAAACAAGTAAACAACAGAGCTACAGAGCCAAGGGCACTTCCAGTCTAGGGAATATACCTTGGGAAAACTGAAAATCCATAACACAGAGCCACCCCCAAATTGAGGGCTGCACTGCTTACAAGAACCTCAACCTGGGTACACCTGAAATATCCCAGGAAATATAAAAATGGTTCCAAACATTGTGGAACTTACGTACGATGGAATATCCCTCAGCCAGGAAATCAATGTCATAAGACCAGTAGCAGCAAAATGAGTGGATTCAGGTACGATGATTCTAAGTGAAAGAAGTCACACAGGAAAAGAAACGTATCATAAGATATCACTTAGGAAGATCCTGTAAACATGGCTACACATGAACTGAGTTAGGCAAGAGAACAGAGTCTCACATTTAGAAAACACTCTTATGCCTGCTTAAGGGGGAAGGAGAGGTGGGGTGATGCATCAAACCAGAGTTTGATATAAGCACAGGTACCGTTCCAAAAACCAACTATGGAATAGACAAGACCTCCACCTTCCTCAGTGAAAGGGACTCAAAACCCCATATTTCCCGCAGAGGAATAGATCTGACTAGTAAGAATCTTAAAACCTCTGTATTGATATGTCTCCGTAAGGGAATCAAGTGTGTCTAGACTGGCATAAACAGGGCAGCGAGAATCAGCTCAAACCCACTCTAAACAGGAATTTCAAAAACAGAACAAAGAAACAGGGTAATTCTTCACAATTCCTTCAGGGTCTCTGATGCAACCTGGAATGACCCTATCTACAATGACAGCTGGATGTGGCATGAGGCTGGACACTTGGGACTGAGAGGATTGGTGAGATTGGGTGAGCAAATGCAGACCCTTTAAAGCAATAATGCATGGCACCCATTCCATGGGTCCCAGCTCTCCAGGTTGAAGGGAATATTACTACAGCTATAACGTGTACGGGAAACCTAGAGAATGGACACACTGTGAATACGAAAGGTTTCTAAAACTCAACGAAGAGCCCCTCTCCTGGTGCTCCGGTTTGACTTTCCAACTGCTTTCCTATCAATCTCCCAACTTGGAGAGACAGCCCCTTTAAGCTCCTGGTTCGCACAGGTTGCCAATTTGGCAGAGGATGAAAGGGAAGAGGGAGAACCAATGAGAGAGTAGCTGTTAGGCATTTGGATGGGCACATGTCACTCTAATTTCCCGGCAGGAAGAAGAATTAACCAAAGTCTCAGCCACCCACCGGGAACCAGTATAGGTCCTGAACCAAAAGTTTGGACTTGCGTTCAGCTCACAAGAAACGAGTTGAAAAATGGAGCTCAGGGGCACAGCAATTCACAAACTGGCAGAGTAATCAAGGCCAACTATCGTCCAAAAATCTGTTGAGGGACGGCAACGAGGCGGACTTGAAAGCGAGGCAGAATAGCAGGAAACAGATTTCACGAGGTATGTTGGAATCGCCTGTAAAGCACAGGAAGAGGGGCACAACTTCGACAATGATGCACTTGGCCAAAAAGTGCATATGCGTTTTCTCCTGAATATATTCAGGAGAAAACGCATACGCCCTTTTTGGCCAAGCAAGCAAGCGGGCAATGCAAATCTGCACTACAAAGAAGTATCACTTCCCACCGGTCAAAAGGGACATCCACAAAATGTGTATAAACCAGAAAGGCAAGACAGGCCCTGGAGAACAGGGAGCCTTGTTATGCTGATGGGCGGGATGTAAGTTGCCAACTGCCTCACTGGAGGAGTGCATTGTGTTCCCTAAAACAAGTAAACAACAGAGCTACAGAGCCAAGGGCACTTCCAGTCTAGGGAATATACCTTGGGAAAACTGAAAATCCATAACACAGAGCCACCCCCAAATTGAGGGCTGCACTGCTTACAAGAACCTCAACCTGGGTACACCTGAAATATCCCAGGAAATATAAAAATGGTTCCAAACATTGTGGAACTTACGTACGATGGAATATCCCTCAGCCAGGAAATCAATGTCATAAGACCAGTAGCAGCAAAATGAGTGGATTCAGGTACGATGATTCTAAGTGAAAGAAGTCACACAGGAAAAGAAACGTATCATAAGATATCACTTAGGAAGATCCTGTAAACATGGCTACACATGAACTGAGTTAGGCAAGAGAACAGAGTCTCACATTTAGAAAACACTCTTATGCCTGCTTAAGGGGGAAGGAGAGGTGGGGTGATGCATCAAACCAGAGTTTGATATAAGCACAGGTACCGTTCCAAAAACCAACTATGGAATAGACAAGACCTCCACCTTCCTCAGTGAAAGGGACTCAAAACCCCATATTTCCCGCAGAGGAATAGATCTGACTAGTAAGAATCTTAAAACCTATGTATTGATATGTCTCCGTAATGGAATCAAGTGTGTCTAGACTGGCATAAACAGGGCAGCGAGAATCAGCTCAAACCCACTCTAAACAGGAATTTCAAAAACAGAACAAAGAAACAGGGTAATTCTTCACAATTCCTTCAGGGTCTCTGATGCAACCTGGAATGACCCTATCTACAATGACAGCTGGATGTGGCATGAGGCTGGACACTTGGGACTGAGAGGATTGGTGAGATTGGGTGAGCAAATGCAGACCCTTTAAAGCAATAATGCATGGCACCCATTCCATGGGTCCCAGCTCTCCAGGTTGAAGGGAATATTACTACAGCTATAACGTGTACGGGAAACCTAGAGAATGGACACACTGTGAATACGAAAGGTTTCTAAAACTCAACGAAGAGCCCCTCTCCTGGTGCTCCGGTTTGACTTTCCAACTGCTTTCCTATCAATCTCCCAACTTGGAGAGACAGCCCCTTTAAGCTCCTGGTTCGCACAGGTTGCCAATTTGGCAGAGGATGAAAGGGAAGAGGGAGAACCAATGAGAGAGTAGCTGTTAGGCATTTGGATGGGCACATGTCACTCTAATTTCCCGGCAGGAAGAAGAATTAACCAAAGTCTCAGCCACCCACCGGGAACCAGTATAGGTCCTGAACCAAAAGTTTGGACTTGCGTTCAGCTCACAAGAAACGAGTTGAAAAATGGAGCTCAGGGGCACAGCAATTCACAAACTGGCAGAGTAATCAAGGCCAACTATCGTCCAAAAATCTGTTGAGGGAAGGCAACGAGGCGGACTTGAAAGCGAGGCAGAATAGCAGGAAACAGATTTCACGAGGTATGTTGGAATCGCCTGTAAAGCACAGGAAGAGGGGCACAACTTCGACAATGATGCACTTGGCCAAAAAGGGCATATGCGTTTTCTCCTGAATATATTCAGGAGAAAACGCATACGCCCTTTTTGGCCAAGCAAGCAAGCGGGCAATGCAAATCTGCACTACAAAGAAGTATCACTTCCCACCGGTCAAAAGGGACATCCACAAAATGTGTATAAACCAGAAAGGCAAGACAGGCCCTGGAGAACAGGGAGCCTTGTTATGCTGATGGGCGGGATGTAAGTTGCCAACTGCCTCACTGGAGGAGTGCATTGTGTTCCCTAAAACAATTAAACAACAGAGCTACAGAGCCAAGGGCACTTCCAGTCTAGGGAATATACCTTGGGAAAACTGAAAATCCATAACACAGAGCCAACCCCAAATTGAGGGCTGCACTGCTTACAAGAACCTCAACCTGGGTACACCTGAAATATCCCAGGAAATATAAAAATGGTTCCAAACATTGTGGAACTTACGTACGATGGAATATCCCTCAGCCAGGAAATCAATGTCATAAGACCAGTAGCAGCAAAATGAGTGGATTCAGGTACGATGATTCTAAGTGAAATAAGTCACACAGGAAAAGAAACGTATCATAAGATATCACTTAGGAAGATCCTGTAAACATGGCTACACATGAACTGAGTTAGGCAAGAGAACAGAGTCTCACATTTAGAAAACACTCTTATGCCTGCTTAAGGGGGAAGGAGAGGTGGGGTGATGCATCAAACCAGAGTTTGATATAAGCACAGGTACCGTTCCAAAAACCAACTATGGAATAGACAAGACCTCCACCTTCCTCAGTGAAAGGGACTCAAAACCCCATATTTCCCGCAGAGGAATAGATCTGACTAGTAAGAATCTTAAAACCTATGTATTGATATGTCTCCGTAATGGAATCAAGTGTGTCTAGACTGGCATAAACAGGGCAGCGAGAATCAGCTCAAACCCACTCTAAACAGGAATTTCAAAAACAGAACAAAGAAACAGGGTAATTCTTCACAATTCCTTCAGGGTCTCTGATGCAACCTGGAATGACCCTATCTACAATGACAGCTGGATGTGGCATGAGGCTGGACACTTGGGACTGAGAGGATTGGTGAGATTGGGTGAGCAAATGCAGACCCTTTAAAGCAATAATGCATGGCACCCATTCCATGGGTCCCAGCTCTCCAGGTTGAAGGGAATATTACTACAGCTATAACGTGTACGGGAAACCTAGAGAATGGACACACTGTGAATACGAAAGGTTTCTAAAACTCAACGAAGAGCCCCTCTCCTGGTGCTCCGGTTTGACTTTCCAACTGCTTTCCTATCAATCTCCCAACTTGGAGAGACAGCCCCTTTAAGCTCCTGTTTCGCACAGGTTGCCAATATGGCAGAGGATGAAAGGGAAGAGGGAGAACCAATGAGAGAGTAGCTGTTAGGCATTTGGATGGGCACATGTCACTCTAATTTCCCGGCAGGAAGAAGAATTAACCAAAGTCTCAGCCACCCACCGGGAACCAGTATAGGTCCTGAACCAAAAGTTTGGACTTGCGTTCAGCTCAGAAGTAACGAGTTGAAAAATGGAGCTCAGGGGCACAGCAATTCACAAACTGGCAGAGTAATCAAGGCCAACTATCGTCCAAAAATCTGTTGAGAGAAGGCAACGAGGCAGACTTGAAAGCGAGGCAGAATAGCAGGAAACAGTTTTCAAGAGGTACGTTCGAATCGCCTGTAAAGCACAGGAAGAGGGGCACAACTTCGACAATGATGCACTTGGCCAAAAAGGGCGTATGCGTTTTCTCCTGAATATATTCAGGAGAAAACGCATACGCCCTTTTTGGCCAAGCAAGCAAGCGGGCAATGCAAATCTGCACTACAAAGAAGTATCACTTCCCACCGGTCAAAAGGGACATCCACAAAATGTGTAAAAACCAGAAAGGCAAGACAGGCCCTGGAGAACAGGGAGCCTTGTTATGCTGATGGGCGGGATGTAAGTTGCCAACTGCCTCACTGGAGGAGTGCATTGTGTTCCCTAAAACAAGTAAACAACAGAGCTACAGAGCCAAGGGCACTTCCAGTCTAGGGAATATACCTTGGGAAAACTGAAAATCCATAACACAGAGCCACCCCCAAATTGAGGGCTGCACTGCTTACAAGAACCTCAACCTGGGTACACCTGAAATATCCCAGGAAATATAAAAATGGTTCCAAACATTGTGGAACTTACGTACGATGGAATATCCCTCAGCCAGGAAATCAATGTCATAAGACCAGTAGCAGCAAAATGAGTGGATTCAGGTACGATGATTCTAAGTGAAAGAAGTCACACAGGAAAAGAAACGTATCATAAGATATCACTTAGGAAGATCCTGTAAACATGGCTACACATGAACTGAGTTAGGCAAGAGAACAGAGTCTCACATTTAGAAAACACTCTTATGCCTGCTTAAGGGGGAAGGAGAGGTGGGGTGATGCATCAAACCAGAGTTTGATATAAGCACAGGTACCGTTCCAAAAACCAACTATGGAATAGACAAGACCTACACCTTCCTCAGTGAAAGGGACTCAAAACCCCATATTTCCCGCAGAGGAATAGATCTGACTAGTAAGAATCTTAAAACCTATGTATTGATATGTCTCCGTAAGGGAATCAAGTGTGTCTAGACTGGCATAAACAGGGCAGCGAGAATCAGCTCAAACCCACTCTAAAAAGGAATTTCAAAAACAGAACAAAGAAACAGGGAAATTCTTTACAATTCCTTCAGGGTCTCTGATGCAACCTGGAATGACCCTATCTACAATGACAGCTGGATGTGGCATAAGGCTGGACACTTGGGACTGAGAGGATTGGTGAGATTGGGTGAGCAAATGCAGACCCTTTAAAGCAATAATGCATGGCACCCATTCCATGGGTCCCAGCTCTCCAGGTTGAAGGGAATATTACTACAGCTATAACGTGTACGGGAAACCTAGAGAATGGACACACTGTGAATACGAAAGGTTTCTAAAACTCAACGAAGAGCCCCTCTCCTGGTGCTCCGGTTTGACTTTCCAACTGCTTTCCTATCAATCTCGCAACATGGAGAGAGAGTCCCTTTAAGCTCCTGTTTCGCACAGGTTGCCAATATGGCAGAGGATGAAAGGGAAGAGGGAGAACCAATGAGAGAGTAGCTGTTAGGCATTTGGATGGGCACATGTCACTCTACTTTCCCGGCAGGAAGAAGAAATTAACCAAAGTCTCAGCCACCCACCGGGAACCAGTATAGGTCCTGAACCAAAAGTTTGGACTTGTGTTCAGCTCACAAGAAACGAGTTGAAAAATGGAGCTCAGGGGCACAGCAATTCACAAACTGGCAGAGTAATCAAAGCCAACTGTCGTCCAAATATCTGTTGAGGGAAGGCAACGAGGCGGACTTGAAAGTGAGGCAGAATAGCAGGAAACAGATTTCACGAGGTACGTTGGAATCGCCTGTAAAGCACACGAAGAGGGGCACAACTTCGACAATGATGCACTTGGCCAAAAAGGGCGTATGCGTTTTCTCCTGAATATATTCAGGAGAAAACGCATACGCCCTTTTTGGCCAAGCAAGCAAGCGGGCAATGCAAATCTGCACTACAAAGAAGTATCACTTCCCACCGGTCAAAAGGGACATCCACAAAATGTGTAAAAACCAGAAAGGCAAGACGGGCCCTGGAGAACAGGGTGCCTTGTTATGCTGATGGGCGGGATGTAAGTTGCCAACTGCCTCACTGGAGGAGTGCATTGTGTTCCCTAAAACAAGTAAACAACAGAGCTACAGAGCCAAGGGCACTTCCAGTCTAGGGAATATACCTTGGGAAAACTGAAAATCCATAACACAGAGCCACCCCCAAATTGAGGGCTGCACTGCTTACAAGAACCTCAACCTGGGTACACCTGAAATATCCCAGGAAATATAAAAATGGTTCCAAACATTGTGGAACATACGTACGATGGAATATCCCTCAGCCATGAAATCAATGTCATAAGACCAGTAGCAGCAAAATGAGTGGATTCAGGTACGATGATTCAAAGTGAAAGCAGTCACACAGGAAAAGAAACTTATCATAAGATATCACTTAGGAAGATCCTGTAAACATGGCTACACATGAACTGAGTTAGGAAAGAGAACAGAGTCTCACATTTAGAAAACACTCTTATGCCTGCTTAAGGGGGAAGGAGAGGTGGGGTGATGCATCAAACCAGAGTTTGATATAAGCACAGGTACCGTTCCAAAAACCAACTATGGAATAGACAAGACCTACACCTTCCTCAGTGAAAGGGACTCAAAACCCCATATTTCCCGCAGAGGAATAGATCTGACTAGTACGAATCTTAAAACCTATGTATAGATATGTCTCCATAAGGGAATCAAGTGTGTCTAGACTGGCATAAACAGGGCAGCGAGAATCAGCTCAAACCCACTCTAAAAAGGAATTTCAAAAACAGAACAAAGAAACAGGGAAATTCTTTACAATTCCTTCAGGGTCTCTGATGCAACCTGGAATGACCCTATCTACAATGACAGCTGGATGTGGCATGAGGCTGGACACTTGGGACTGAGAGGATTGGTGAGATTGGGTGAGCAAATGCAGACCCTTTAAAGCAATAATGCATGGCACCCATTCCATGGGTCCCAGCTCTCCAGGTTGAAGGGAATATTACTACAGCTATAACGTGTACGGGAAACCTAGAGAATGGACACACTGTGAATACGAAAGGTTTCTAAAACTCAACGAAGAGCCCCTCTCCTGGTGCTCCGGTTTGACTTTCCAACTGCTTTCCTATCAATCTCCCAACTTGGAGAGACAGCCCCTTTAAGCTCCTGGTTCGCACAGGTTGCCAATTTGGCAGAGGATGAAAGGGAAGAGGGAGAACCAATGAGAGAGTAGCTGTTAGGCATTTGGATGGGCACATGTCACTCTAATTTCCCGGCAGGAAGAAGAATTAACCAAAGTCTCAGCCACCCTCCGGGAACCAGTATAGGTCCTGAACCAAAAGTTTGGACTTGCGTTCAGCTCACAAGAAACGAGTTGAAAAATGGAGCTCAGGGGCACAGCAATTCACAAACTGGCAGAGTAATCAAGGCCAACTATCGTCCAAAAATCTGTTGAGGAAAGGCAACGAGGCGGACTTGAAAGCGAGGCAGAATAGCAGGAAACAGATTTCACGAGGTATGTTGGAATCACCTGTAAAGCACAGGAAGAGGGGCACAACTTCGACAATGATGCACTTGGCCAAAAAGGGCATATGCGTTTTCTCCTGAATATATTCAGGAGAAAACGCATACGCCCTTTTTGGCCAAGCAAGCAAGCGGGCAATGCAAATCTGCACTACAAAGAAGTATCACTTCCCACCGGTCAAAAGGGACATCCACAAAATGTGTAAAAACCAGAAAGGCAAGACAGGCCCTGGAGAACAGGGAGCCTTGTTATGCTGATGGGCGGGATGTAAGTTGCCAACTGCCTCACTGGAGGAGTGCATTGTGTTCCCTAAAACAAGTAAACAACAGAGCTACAGAGCCAAGGGCACTTCCAGTCTAGGGAATATACCTTGGGAAAACTGAAAATCCATAACACAGAGCCACCCCCAAATTGAGGGCTGCACTGCTTACAAGAACCTCAACCTGGGTACACCTGAAATATCCCAGGAAATATAAAAATGGTTCCAAACATTGTGGAACTTACGTACGATGGAATATCCCTCAGCCACGAAATCAATGTCATAAGACCAGTAGCAGCAAAATGAGTGGATTCAGGTACGATGATTCTAAGTGAAAGAAGTCACACAGGAAAAGAAACTTATCATAAGATATCACTTAGGAAGATCCTGTAAACATGGCTACACATGAACTGAGTTAGGCAAGAGAACAGAGTCTCACATTTAGAAAACACTCTTATGCCTGCTTAAGGGGGAAGGAGAGGTGGGGTGATGCATCAAACCAGAGTTTGATATAAGCACAGGTACCGTTCCAAAAACCAACTATGGAATAGACAAGACCTCCACCTTCCTCAGTGAAAGGGACTCAAAACCCCATATTTCCCGCAGAGGAATAGATCTGACTAGTAAGAATCTTAAAACCTATGTATTGATATGTCTCCGTAAGGGAATCAAGTGTGTCTAGACTGGCATAAACAGGGCAGCGAGAATCAGCTCAAACCCACTCTACACAGGAATTTCAAAAACAGAACAAAGAAACAGGGTAATTCTTCACAATTCCTTCAGGGTCTCTGATGCAACCTGGAATGACCCTATCTACAATGACAGCTGGATGTGGCATGAGGCTGGACACTTGGGACTGAGAGGATTGGTGAGATTGGGTGAGCAAATGCAGACCCTTTAAAGCAATAATGCATGGCACCCATTCCATGGGTCCCAGCTCTCCAGGTTGAAGGGAATATTACTACAGCTATAACGTGTACGGGAAACCTAGAGAATGGACACACTGTGAATACGACAGGTTTCTAAAACTCAACGAAGAGCCCCTCTCCTGGTGCTCCGGTTTGACTTTCCAACTGCTTTCCTATCAATCTCCCAACTTGGAGAGACAGACCCTTTAAGCTCCTGTTTCGCACAGGTTGCCAATATGGCAGAGGATGAAAGGGAAGAGGGAGAACCAATGAGAGAGTAGCTGTTAGGCATTTGGATGGGCACATGTCACTCTAATTTCCCGGCAGGAAGAAGAATTAACCAAAGTCTCAGCCACCCACCGGGAACCAGTATAGGTCCTGAACCAAAAGTTTGGACTTGCGTTCAGCTCACAAGAAACGAGTTGAAACATGGAGCTCAGGGGCACAGCAATTCACAAACTGGCAGAGTAATCAAGGCCAACTATCGTCCAAAAATCTGTTGAGAGAAGGCAACGAGGCAGACTTGAAAGCGAGGCAGAATAGCAGGAAACAGTTTTCAAGAGGTACGTTCGAATCGCCTGTAAAGCACAGGAAGAGGGGCACAACTTCGACAATGATGCACTTGGCCAAAAAGGGCGTATGCGTTTTCTCCTGAATATATTCAGGAGAAAACGCATACGCCCTTTTTGGCCAAGCAAGCAAGCGGGCAATGCAAATCTGCACTACAAAGAAGTATCACTTCCCACCGGTCAAAAGGGACATCCACAAAATGTGTAAAAACCAGAAAGGCAAGACAGGCCCTGGAGAACAGGGAGCCTTGTTATGCTGATGGGCGGGATGTAAGTTGCCAACTGCCTCACTGGAGGAGTGCATTGTGTTCCCTAAAACAAGTAAACAACAGAGCTACAGAGCCAAGGGCACTTCCAGTCTAGGGAATATACCTTGGGAAAACTGAAAATCCATAACACAGAGCCACCCCCAAATTGAGGGCTGCACTGCTTACAAGAACCTCAACCTGGGTACACCTGAAATATCCCAGGAAATATAAAAATGGTTCCAAACATTGTGGAACTTACGTACGATGGAATATCCCTCAGCCATGAAATCAATGTCATAAGACCAGTAGCAGCAAAATGAGTGGATTCAGGTACGATGATTCTAAGTGAAAGAAGTCACACAGGAAAAGAAACTTATCATAAGATATCACTTAGGAAGATCCTGTAAACATGGCTACACATGAACTGAGTTAGGAAAGAGAACAGAGTCTCACATTTAGAAAACACTCTTATGCCTGCTTAAGGGGGAAGGAGAGGTGGGGTGATGCATCAAACCAGAGTTTGATATAAGCACAGGTACCGTTCCAAAAACCAACTATGGAATAGACAAGACCTACACCTTCCTCAGTGAAAGGGACTCAAAACCCCATATTTCCCGCAGAGGAATAGATCTGACTAGTAAGAATCTTAAAACCTATGTATTGATATGTCTCCGTAAGGGAATCAAGTGTGTCTAGACTGGCATAAACAGGGCAGCAAGAATCAGCTCAAACCCACTCTAAAAAGGAATTTCAAAAACAGAACAAAGAAACAGGGAAATTCTTTACAATTCCTTCAGGGTCTCTGATGCAACCTGGAATGACCCTATCTACAATGACAGCTTGATGTGGCATAAGGCTGCACACTTGGGACTGAGAGGATTGGTGAGATTGGGTGAGCAAATGCAGACCCTTTAAAGCAATAATGCATGGCACCCATTCCATGGGTCCCAGCTCTCCAGGTTGAAGGGAATATTACTACAGCTATAACGTGTACGGGAAACCTAGAGAATGGACACACTGTGAATACGAAAGGTTTCTAAAACTCAACGAAGAGCCCCTCTCCTGGTGCTCCGGTTTGACTTTCCAACTGCTTTCCTATCAATCTCGCAACATGGAGAGAGAGTCCCTTTAAGCTCCTGTATCGCACAGGTTGCCAATATGGCAGAGGATGAAAGGGAAGAGGGAGAACCAATGAGAGAGTAGCTGTTAGGCATTTGGATGGGCACATGTCACTCTACTTTCCCGGCAGGAAGAAGAAATTAACCAAAGTCTCAGCCACCCACCGGGAACCAGTATAGGTCCTGAACCAAAAGTTTGGACTTGTGTTCAGCTCACAAGAAACGAGTTGAAAAATGGAGCTCAGGGGCACAGCAATTCACAAACTGGCAGAGTAATCAAAGCCAACTGTCGTCCAAATATCTGTTGAGGGAAGGCAACGAGGCGGACTTGAAAGTGAGGCAGAATAGCAGGAAACAGATTTCACGAGGTACGTTGTAATCGCCTGTAAAGCACACGAAGAGGGGCACAACTTCGACAATGATGCACTTGGCCAAAAAGGGCGTATGCGTTTTCTCCTGAATATATTCAGGAGAAAACGCATACGCCCTTTTTGGCCAAGCAAGCAAGCGGGCAATGCAAATCTGCACTACAAAGAAGTATCACTTCCCACCGGTCAAAAGGGACATCCACAAAATGTGTAAAAACCAGAAAGGCAAGACGGGCCCTGGAGAACACGGTGCCTTGTTATGCTGATGGGCGGGATGTAAGTTGCCAACTGCCTCACTGGAGGAGTGCATTGTGTTCCCTAAAACAAGTAAACAACAGAGCTACAGAGCCAAGGGCACTTCCAGTCTAGGGAATATACCTTGGGAAAACTGAAAATCCATAACACAGAGCCACCCCCAAATTGAGGGCTGCACTGCTTACAAGAACCTCAACCTGGGTACACCTGAAATATCCCAGGAAATATAAAAATGGTTCCAAACATTGTGGAACATACGTACGATGGAATATCCCTCAGCCATGAAATCAATGTCATAAGACCAGTAGCAGCAAAATGAGTGGATTCAGGTACGATGATTCAAAGTGAAAGCAGTCACACAGGAAAAGAAACTTATCATAAGATATCACTTAGGAAGATCCTGTAAACATGGCTACACATGAACTGAGTTAGGAAAGAGAACAGAGTCTCACATTTAGAAAACACTCTTATGCCTGCTTAAGGGGGAAGGAGAGGTGGGGTGATGCATCAAACCAGAGTTTGATATAAGCACAGGTACCGTTCCAAAAACCAACTATGGAATAGACAAGACCTACACCTTCCTCAGTGAAAGGGACTCAAAACCCCATATTTCCCGCAGAGGAATAGATCTGACTAGTACGAATCTTAAAACCTATGTATAGATATGTCTCCATAAGGGAATCAAGTGTGTCTAGACTGGCATAAACAGGGCAGCGAGAATCAGCTCAAACCCACTCTAAAAAGGAATTTCAAAAACAGAACAAAGAAACAGGGAAATTCTTTACAATTCCTTCAGGGTCTCTGATGCAACCTGGAATGACCCTATCTACAATGACAGCTGGATGTGGCATGAGGCTGGACACTTGGGACTGAGAGGATTGGTGAGATTGGGTGAGCAAATGCAGACCCTTTAAAGCAATAATGCATGGCACCCATTCCATGGGTCCCAGCTCTCCAGGTTGAAGGGAATATTACTACAGCTATAACGTGTACGGGAAACCTAGAGAATGGACACACTGTGAATACGAAAGGTTTCTAAAACTCAACGAAGAGCCCCTCTCCTGGTGCTCCGGTTTGACTTTCCAACTGCTTTCCTATCAATCTCCCAACTTGGAGAGACAGCCCCTTTAAGCTCCTGGTTCGCACAGGTTGCCAATTTGGCAGAGGATGAAAGGGAAGAGGGAGAACCAATGAGAGAGTAGCTGTTAGGCATTTGGATGGGCACATGTCACTCTAATTTCCCGGCAGGAAGAAGAATTAACCAAAGTCTCAGCCACCCTCCGGGAACCAGTATAGGTCCTGAACCAAAAGTTTGGACTTGCGTTCAGCTCACAAGAAACGAGTTGAAAAATGGAGCTCAGGGGCACAGCAATTCACAAACTGGCAGAGTAATCAAGGCCAACTATCGTCCAAAAATCTGTTGAGGGAAGGCAACGAGGCGGACTTGAAAGCGAGGCAGAATAGCAGGAAACAGATTTCACGAGGTATGTTGGAATCGCCTGTAAAGCACAGGAAGAGGGGCACAACTTCGACAATGATGCACTTGGCCAAAAAGGGCATATGCGTTTTCTCCTGAATATATTCAGGAGAAAACGCATACGCCCTTTTTGGCCAAGCAAGCAAGCGGGCAATGCAAATCTGCACTACAAAGAAGTATCACTTCCCACCGGTCAAAAGGGACATCCACAAAATGTGTAAAAACCAGAAAGGCAAGACAGGCCCTGGAGAACAGGGAGCCTTGTTATGCTGATGGGCGGGATGTAAGTTGCCAACTGCCTCACTGGAGGAGTGCATTGTGTTCCCTAAAACAAGTAAACAACAGAGCTACAGAGCCAAGGGCACTTCCAGTCTAGGGAATATACCTTGGGAAAACTGAAAATCCATAACACAGAGCCACCCCCAAATTGAGGGCTGCACTGCTTACAAGAACCTCAACCTGGGTACACCTGAAATATCCCAGGAAATATAAAAATGGTTCCAAACATTGTGGAACTTACATACGATGGAATATCCCTCAGCCATGAAATCAATGTCATAAGACCAGTAGCAGCAAAATGAGTGGATTCAAGTACGATGATTGTAAGTGAAAGAAGTCACACAGGAAAAGAAACTTATCATAAGATATCACATAGGAAGATCCTGTAAACATGGCTACACATGAACTGAGTTAGGCAAGAGAACAGAGTCTCACATTTAGAAAACACTCTTATGCCTGCTTAAGGGGGAAGGAGAGGTGGGGTGATGCATCAAACCAGAGTTTGATATAAGCACAGGTACCGTTCCAAAAACCAACTATGGAATAGACAAGACCTCCACCTTCCTCAGTGAAAGGGACTCAAAACCCCATATTTCCCGCAGAGGAATAGATCTGACTAGTAAGAATCTTAAAACCTATGTATTGATATGTCTCCGTAAGGGAATCAAGTGTGTCTAGACTGGCATAAACAGGGCAGCGAGAATCAGCTCAAACCCACTCTAAACAGGAATTTCAAAAACAGAACAAAGAAACAGGGTAATTCTTCACAATTCCTTCAGGGTCTCTGATGCAACCTGGAATGACCCTATCTACAATGACAGCTGGATGTGGCATGAGGCTGGACACTTGGGACTGAGAGGATTGGTGAGATTGGGTGAGCAAATGCAGACCCTTTAAAGCAATAATGCATGGCACCCATTCCATGGGTCCCAGCTCTCCAGGTTGAAGGGAATATTACTACAGCTATAACGTGTACGGGAAACCTAGAGAATGGACACACTGTGAATACGAAAGGTTTCTAAAACTCAACGAAGAGCCCCTCTCCTGGTGCTCCGGTTTGACTTTCCAACTGCTTTCCTATCAATCTCCCAACTTGGAGAGACAGCCCCTTTAAGCTCCTGTTTCACACAGGTTGCCAATATGGCCCAGGATGAAAGGGAAGAGGGAGAACCAATGAGAGAGTAGCTGTTAGGCATTTGGATGGGCACATGTCACTCTAATTTCCCGGCAGGAAGAAGAATTAACCAAAGTCTCAGCCACCCACCGGGAACCAGTATAGGTCCTGAACCAAAAGTTTGGACTTGCGTTCAGCTCACAAGAAACGAGTTGAAACATGGAGCTCAGGGGCACAGCAATTCACAAACTGGCAGAGTAATCAAGGCCAACTATCGTCCAAAAATCTGTTGAGAGAAGGCAACGAGGCAGACTTGAAAGCGAGGCAGAATAGCAGGAAACAGTTTTCAAGAGGTACGTTCGAATCGCCTGTAAAGCACAGGAAGAGGGGCACAACTTCGACAATGATGCACTTGGCCAAAAAGGGCGTATGCGTTTTCTCCTGAATATATTCAGGAGAAAACGCATACGCCCTTTTTGGCCAAGCAAGCAAGCGGGCAATGCAAATCTGCACTACAAAGAAGTATCACTTCCCACCGGTCAAAAGGGACATCCACAAAATGTGTAAAAACCAGAAAGGCAAGACAGGCCCTGGAGAACAGGGAGCCTTGTTATGCTGATGGGCGGGATGTAAGTTGCCAACTGCCTCACTGGAGGAGTGCATTGTGTTCCCTAAAACAAGTAAACAACAGAGCTACAGAGCCAAGGGCACTTCCAGTCTAGGGAATATACCTTGGGAAAACTGAAAATCCATAACACAGAGCCACCCCCAAATTGAGGGCTGCACTGCTTACAAGAACCTCAACCTGGGTACACCTGAAATATCCCAGGAAATATAAAAATGGTTCCAAACATTGTGGAACTTACGTACGATGGAATATCCCTCAGCCATGAAATCAATGTCATAAGACCAGTAGCAGCAAAATGAGTGGATTCAGGTACGATGATTCTAAGTGAAAGAAGTCACACAGGAAAAGAAACTTATCATAAGATATCACTTAGGAAGATCCTGTAAACATGGCTACACATGAACTGAGTTAGGCAAGAGAACAGAGTCTCACATTTAGAAAACACTCTTATGCCTGCTTAAGGGGGAAGGAGAGGTGGGGTGATGCATCAAACCAGAGTTTGATATAAGCACAGGTACCGTTCCAAAAACCAACTATGGAATAGACAAGACCTACACCTTCCTCAGTGAAAGGGACTCAAAACCCCATATTTCCCGCAGAGGAATAGATCTGACTAGTAAGAATCTTAAAACCTATGTATTGATATGTCTCCGTAAGGGAATCAAGTGTGTCTAGACTGGCATAAACAGGGCAGCGAGAATCAGCTCAAACCCACTCTAAAAAGGAATTTCAAAAACAGAACAAAGAAACAGGGAAATTCTTTACAATTCCTTCAGGGTCTCTGATGCAACCTGGAATGACCCTATCTACAATGACAGCTGGATGTGGCATAAGGCTGGACACTTGGGACTGAGAGGATTGGTGAGATTGGGTGAGCAAATGCAGACCCTTTAAAGCAATAATGCATGGCACCCATTCCATGGGTCCCAGCTCTCAAGGTTGAAGGGAATATTACTACAGCTATAACGTGTACGGGAAACCTAGAGAATGGACACACTGTGAATACGAAAGGTTTCTAAAACTCAACGAAGAGCCCCTCTCCTGGTGCTCCGGTTTGACTTTCCAACTGCTTTCCTATCAATCTCGCAACATGGAGAGACAGTCCCTTTAAGCTCCTGTTTCGCACAGGTTGCCAATATGGCAGAGGATGAAAGGGAAGAGGGAGAACCAATGAGAGAGTAGCTGTTAGGCATTTGGATGGGCACATGTCACTCTAATTTCCCGGCAGGAAGAAGAAATTAACCAAAGTCTCAGCCACCCACCGGGAACCAGGATAGGTCCTGAACCAAAAGTTTGGACTTGTGTTCAGCTCACAAGAAACGAGTTGAAAAATGGAGCTCAGGGGCACAGCAATTCACAAACTGGCAGAGTAATCAAAGCCAACTGTCGTCCAAATATCTGTTGAGGGAAGGCAACGAGGCGGACTTGAAAGTGAGGCAGAATAGCAGGAAACAGATTTCACGAGGTACGTAGGAATCGCCTGTAAAGCACACGAAGAGGGGCACAACTTCGACAATGATGCACTTGGCCAAAAAGGGCGTATGCGTTTTCTCCTGAATATATTCAGGAGAAAACGCATACGCCCTTTTTGGCCAAGCAAGCAAGCGGGCAATGCAAATCTGCACTACAAAGAAGTATCACTTCCCACCGGTCAAAAGGGACATCCACAAAATGTGTAAAAACCAGAAAGGCAAGACAGGCCCTGGAGAACAGGGTGCCTTGTTATGCTGATGGGCGGGATGTAAGTTGCCAACTGCCTCACTGGAGGAGTGCATTGTGTTCCCTAAAACAAGTAAACAACAGAGCTACAGAGCCAAGGGCACTTCCAGTCTAGGGAATATACCTTGGGAAAACTGAAAATGCATAACACAGAGCCACCCCCAAATTGAGGGCTGCACTGCTTACAAGAATCTCAACCTGGGTACACCTGAAATATCCCAGGAAATATAAAAATGGTTCCAAACATTGTGGAACATACGTACGATGGAATATCCCTCAGCCATGAAATCAATGTCATAAGACCAGTAGCAGCAAAATGAGTGGATTCAGGTACGATGATTCAAAGTGAAAGCAGTCACACAGGAAAAGAAACTTATCATAAGATATCACTTAGGATGATCCTTTAAACATGGCTACACATGAACTGAGTTAGGAAAGAGAACAGAGTCTCACATTTAGAAAACACTCTTATGCCTGCTTAAGGGGGAAGGAGAGGTGGGGTGATGCATCAAACCAGAGTTTGATATAAGCACAGGTACCGTTCCAAAAACCAACTATGGAATAGACAAGACCTACACCTTCCTCAGTGAAAGGGACTCAAAACCCCATATTTCCCGCAGAGGAATAGATCTGACTAGTACGAATCTTAAAACCTATGTATAGATATGTCTCCATAAGGGAATCAAGTGTGTCTAGACTGGCATAAACAGGGCAGCGAGAATCAGCTCAAACCCACTCTAAAAAGGAATTTCAAAAACAGAACAAAGAAACAGGGAAATTCTTTACAATTCCTTCAGGGTCTCTGATGCAACCTGGAATGACCCTATCTACAATGACAGCTGGATGTGGCATGAGGCTGGACACTTGGGACTGAGAGGATTGGTGAGATTGGGTGAGCAAATGCAGACCCTTTAAAGCAATAATGCATGGCACCCATTCCATGGGTCCCAGCTCTCCAGGTTGAAGGGAATATTACTACAGCTATAACGTGTACGGGAAACCTAGAGAATGGACACACTGTGAATACGAAAGGTTTCTAAAACTCAACGAAGAGCCCCTCTCCTGGTGCTCCGGTTTGACTTTCCAACTGCTTTCCTATCAGTCTCCCAACTTGGAGAGACAGACCCTTTAAGCTCCTGGTTCGCACAGGTTGCCAATTTGGCAGAGGATGAAAGGGAAGAGGGAGAACCAATGAGAGAGTAGCTGTTAGGCATTTGGATGGGCACATGTCACTCTAATTTCCCGGCAGGAAGAAGAATTAACCAAAGTCTCAGCCACCCACCGGGAACCAGTATAGGTCCTGAACCAAAAGTTTGGACTTGCGTTCAGCTCACAAGAAACGAGTTGAAAAATGGAGCTCAGGGGCACAGCAATTCACAAACTGGCAGAGTAATCAAGGCCAACTATCGTCCAAAAATCTGTTGAGGGAAGGCAACGAGGCGGACTTGAAAGCGAGGCAGAATAGCAGGAAACAGATTTCAAGAGGTACGTTGGAATCGCCTGTAAAGCACAGGAAGAGGGGCACAACTTCGACAATGATGCACTTGGTCAAAAAGGGCGTATGCGTTTTCTCCTGAATATATTCAGGAGAAAACGCATACGCCCTTTTTGGCCAAGCAAGCAAGCGGGCAATGCAAATCTGCACTACAAAGAAGTATCACTTCCCACCGGTCAAAAGGGACATCCACAAAATGTGTAAAAACCAGAAAGGCAAGACAGGCCCTGGAGAACAGGGAGCCTTGTTATGCTGATGGGCGGGATGTAAGTTGCCAATGCCTCACTGGAGGAGTGCATTGTGTTCCCTAAAACAAGTAAACAACAGAGCTACAGAGCCAAGGGCAATTCCAGTCTAGGGAATATACCTTGGGAAAACTGAAAATCCATAACACAGAGCCACCCCCAAATTGAGGGCTGCACTGCTTACAAGAACCTCAACCTGGGTACACCTGAAATATCCCAGGAAATATAAAAATGGTTCCAAACATTGTGGAACTTACGTACGATGGAATATCCCTCAGCCACGAAATCAATGTCATAAGACCAGTAGCAACAAAATGAGTGGATTCAGGTACGATGATTCTAAGTGAAAGAAGTCACACAGGAAAAGAAACTTATCATAAGATATGACTTAGGAAGATCCTGTAAACATGGCTACACATGAACTGAGTTAGGCAAGAGAACAGAGTCTCACATTTAGAAAACACTCTTATGCCTGCTTAAGGGGGAAGGAGAGGTGGGGTGATGCATCAAACCAGAGTTTGATATAAGCACAGGTACCGTTCCAAAAACCAACTATGGAATAGACAAGACCTCCACCTTCCTCAGTGAAAGGGACTCAAAACCCCATATTTCCCGCAGAGGAATAGATCTGACTAGTAAGAATCTTAAAACCTATGTATTGATATGTCTCCGTAAGGGAATCAAGTGTGTCTAGACTGGCATAAACATGGCAGCGAGAATCAGCTCAAACCCACTCTAAAAAGGAATTTCAAAAACAGAACAAAGAAACAGGGAAATTCTTTACAATTCCTTCAGGGTCTCTGATGCAACCCGGAATGACCCTACCTAAAATGACAGCTGGATGTGGCATGAGGCTGGACACTTGGGACTGAGAGGATTGGTGAGATTGGGTGAGCAAATGCAGACCCTTTAAAGCAATAATGCATGGCACCCATTCCATGGGTCCCAGCTCTCCAGGTTGAAGGGAATATTACTACAGCTATAACGTGTACGGGAAACCTAGAGAATGGACACACTGTGAATACGAAAGGTTTCTAAAACTCAACGAAGAGCCCCTCTCCTGGTGCTCCGGTTTGACTTTCCAACTGCTTTCCTATCAATCTCCCAAATTGGAGAGACAACCCCTTTAAGCTCCTGGTTCGCACAGGTTGCCAATTTGGCAGAGGATGAAAGGGAAGAGGGAGAACCAATGAGAGAGTAGCTGTTAGGCATTTGGATGGGCACATGTCACTCTAATTTCCCGGCAGGAAGAAGAATTAACCAAAGTCTCAGCCACCCACCGGGAACCAGTATAGGTCCTGAACCAAAAGTTTGGACTTGCGTTCAGCTCACAAGAAACGAGTTGAAAAATGGAGCTCAGGGGCACAGCAATTCACAAACTGGCAGAGTAATCAAGGCCAACTATCGTCCAAAAATCTGTTGAGGGAAGGCAACGAGGCGGACTTGAAAGCGAGGCAGAATAGCAGGAAACAGATTTCAAGAGGTACGTTGGAATCGCCTGTAAAGCACAGGAAGAGGGGCACAACTTCGACAATGATGCACTTGGCCATAAAGGGCGTATGCGTTTTCTCCTGAATATATTCAGGAGAAAACGCATACGCCCTTTTTGGCCAAGCAAGCAAGCGGGCAATGCAAATCTGCACTACAAAGAAGTATCACTTCCCACCGGTCAAAAGGGACATCCACAAAATGTGTAAAAACCAGAAAGGCAAGACAGGCCCTGGAGAACAGGGTGCCTTGTTATGCTGATGGGCGGGATGTAAGTTGCCAACTGCCTCACTGGAGGAGTGCATTGTGTTCCCTAAAACAAGTAAACAACAGAGCTACAGAGCCAAGGGCACTTCCAGTCTAGGGAATATACCTTGGGAAAACTGAAAATGCATAACACAGAGCCACCCCCAAATTGAGGGCTGCACTGCTTACAAGAATCTCAACCTGGGTACACCTGAAATATCCCAGGAAATATAAAAATGGTTCCAAACATTGTGGAACATACGTACGATGGAATATCCCTCAGCCATGAAATCAATGTCATAAGACCAGTAGCAGCAAAATGAGTGGATTCAGGTACGATGATTCAAAGTGAAAGCAGTCACACAGGAAAAGAAACTTATCATAAGATATCACTTAGGATGATCCTTTAAACATGGCTACACATGAACTGAGTTAGGAAAGAGAACAGAGTCTCACATTTAGAAAACACTCTTATGCCTGCTTAAGGGGGAAGGAGAGGTGGGGTGATGCATCAAACCAGAGTTTGATATAAGCACAGGTACCGTTCCAAAAACCAACTATGGAATAGACAAGACCTACACCTTCCTCAGTGAAAGGGACTCAAAACCCCATATTTCCCGCAGAGGAATAGATCTGACTAGTACGAATCTTAAAACCTATGTATAGATATGTCTCCATAAGGGAATCAAGTGTGTCTAGACTGGCATAAACAGGGCAGCGAGAATCAGCTCAAACCCACTCTAAAAAGGAATTTCAAAAACAGAACAAAGAAACAGGGAAATTCTTTACAATTCCTTCAGGGTCTCTGATGCAACCTGGAATGACCCTATCTACAATGACAGCTGGATGTGGCATGAGGCTGGACACTTGGGACTGAGAGGATTGGTGAGATTGGGTGAGCAAATGCAGACCCTTTAAAGCAATAATGCATGGCACCCATTCCATGGGTCCCAGCTCTCCAGGTTGAAGGGAATATTACTACAGCTATAACGTGTACGGGAAACCTAGAGAATGGACACACTGTGAATACGAAAGGTTTCTAAAACTCAACGAAGAGCCCCTCTCCTGGTGCTCCGGTTTGACTTTCCAACTGCTTTCCTATCAGTCTCCCAACTTGGAGAGACAGACCCTTTAAGCTCCTGGTTCGCACAGGTTGCCAATTTGGCAGAGGATGAAAGGGAAGAGGGAGAACCAATGAGAGAGTAGCTGTTAGGCATTTGGATGGGCACATGTCACTCTAATTTCCCGGCAGGAAGAAGAATTAACCAAAGTCTCAGCCACCCACCGGGAACCAGTATAGGTCCTGAACCAAAAGTTTGGACTTGCGTTCAGCTCACAAGAAACGAGTTGAAAAATGGAGCTCAGGGGCACAGCAATTCACAAACTGGCAGAGTAATCAAGGCCAACTATCGTCCAAAAATCTGTTGAGGGAAGGCAACGAGGCGGACTTGAAAGCGAGGCAGAATAGCAGGAAACAGATTTCAAGAGGTACGTTGGAATCGCCTGTAAAGCACAGGAAGAGGGGCACAACTTCGACAATGATGCACTTGGTCAAAAAGGGCGTATGCGTTTTCTCCTGAATATATTCAGGAGAAAACGCATACGCCCTTTTTGGCCAAGCAAGCAAGCGGGCAATGCAAATCTGCACTACAAAGAAGTATCACTTCCCACCGGTCAAAAGGGACATCCACAAAATGTGTAAAAACCAGAAAGGCAAGACAGGCCCTGGAGAACAGGGAGCCTTGTTATGCTGATGGGCGGGATGTAAGTTGCCAATGCCTCACTGGAGGAGTGCATTGTGTTCCCTAAAACAAGTAAACAACAGAGCTACAGAGCCAAGGGCAATTCCAGTCTAGGGAATATACCTTGGGAAAACTGAAAATCCATAACACAGAGCCACCCCCAAATTGAGGGCTGCACTGCTTACAAGAACCTCAACCTGGGTACACCTGAAATATACCAGGAAATATAAAAATGGTTCCAAACATTGTGGAACTTACGTACGATGGAATATCCCTCAGCCACGAAATCAATGTCATAAGACCAGTAGCAACAAAATGAGTGGATTCAGGTACGATGATTCTAAGTGAAAGAAGTCACACAGGAAAAGAAACTTATCATAAGATATCACTTAGGAAGATCCTGTAAACATGGCTACACATGAACTGAGTTAGGCAAGAGAACAGAGTCTCACATTTAGAAAACACTCTTATGCCTGCTTAAGGGGGAAGGAGAGGTGGGGTGATGCATCAAACCAGAGTTTGATATAAGCACAGGTACCGTTCCAAAAACCAACTATGGAATAGACAAGACCTCCACCTTCCTCAGTGAAAGGGACTCAAAACCCCATATTTCCCGCAGAGGAATAGATCTGACTAGTAAGAATCTTAAAACCTATGTATTGATATGTCTCCGTAAGGGAATCAAGTGTGTCTAGACTGGCATAAACATGGCAGCGAGAATCAGCTCAAACCCACTCTAAAAAGGAATTTCAAAAACAGAACAAAGAAACAGGGAAATTCTTTACAATTCCTTCAGGGTCTCTGATGCAACCCGGAATGACCCTACCTAAAATGACAGCTGGATGTGGCATGAGGCTGGACACTTGGGACTGAGAGGATTGGTGAGATTGGGTGAGCAAATGCAGACCCTTTAAAGCAATAATGCATGGCACCCATTCCATGGGTCCCAGCTCTCCAGGTTGAAGGGAATATTACTACAGCTATAACGTGTACGGGAAACCTAGAGAATGGACACACTGTGAATACGAAAGGTTTCTAAAACTCAACGAAGAGCCCCTCTCCTGGTGCTCCGGTTTGACTTTCCAACTGCTTTCCTATCAATCTCCCAAATTGGAGAGACAACCCCTTTAAGCTCCTGGTTCGCACAGGTTGCCAATTTGGCAGAGGATGAAAGGGAAGAGGGAGAACCAATGAGAGAGTAGCTGTTAGGCATTTGGATGGGCACATGTCACTCTAATTTCCCGGCAGGAAGAAGAATTAACCAAAGTCTCAGCCACCCACCGGGAACCAGTATAGGTCCTGAACCAAAAGTTTGGACTTGCGTTCAGCTCACAAGAAACGAGTTGAAAAATGGAGCTCAGGGGCACAGCAATTCACAAACTGGCAGAGTAATCAAGGCCAACTATCGTCCAAAAATCTGTTGAGGGAAGGCAACGAGGCGGACTTGAAAGCGAGGCAGAATAGCAGGAAACAGATTTCAAGAGGTACGTTGGAATCGCCTGTAAAGCACAGGAAGAGGGGCACAACTTCGACAATGATGCACTTGGCCATAAAGGGCGTATGCGTTTTCTCCTGAATATATTCAGGAGAAAACGCATACGCCCTTTTTGGCCAAGCAAGCAAGCGGGCAATGCAAATCTGCACTACAAAGAAGTATCACTTCCCACCGGTCAAAAGGGACATCCACAAAATGTGTAAAAACCAGAAAGGCAAGACAGGCCCTGGAGAACAGGGAGCCTTGTTATGCTGATGGGCGGGATGTAAGTTGCCAACTGCCTCACTGGAGGAGTGCATTGTGTTCCCTAAAACAAGTAAACAACAGAGCTACAGAGCCAAAGGCACTTCCAGTCTAGGGAATATACCTTGGGAAAACTGAAAATCCATAAGACAGAGCCACCCCCAAATTGAGGGCTGCACTGCTTACAAGAACCTCAACCTGGGTACACCTGAAATATCCCAGGAAATATAAAAATGGTTCCAAACATTGTGGAACTTACGTACGATGGAATATCCCTCAGCCACGAAATCAATGTCATAAGACCAGTAGCAGCAAAATGAGTGGATTCAGGTACGATGATTCTAAGTGAAAGAAGTCACACAGGAAAAGAAACTTATCATAAGATATCACTTAGGATGATCCTGTAAACATGGCTACACATGAACTGAGTTAGGCAAGAGAACAGAGTCTCACATTTAGAAAACACTCTTATGCCTGCTTAAGGGGGAAGTAGAGGTGGGGTGATGCATCAAACCAGAGTTTGATATAAGCACAGGTACCGTTCCAAAAACCAACTATGGAATAGACAAGACCTACACCTTCCTCAGTGAAAGGGACTCAAAACCCCATATTTCACGCAGAGGAATAGATCTGACTAGTAATAATCTTAAAACCTATGTATTGATATGTCTCCGTAAGGGAATCAAGTGTGTCTAGACTGGCATAAACATGGCAGCGAGAATCAGCTCAAACCCACTCTAAACAGGAATTTCAAAAACAGAACAAAGAAACAGGGTAATTCTTCACAATTCCTTCAGGGTCGCTGATGCAACGTGGAATGACCCTATCTACAATGACAGCTGGATGTGGCATAAGGCTGGACACTTGGGACTGAGAGGATTGTTGAGATTGTGTGAGCAAATGCAGACCATTTAAAGCAATAATGCATGGCACCCATTCCATGGGTCTCAGCTCTCCAGGTTGAAGGGAATATTACTACAGCTATAACGTGTACGGGAAACCTAGAGAATGGACACACTGTGAATACGAAAGGTTTCTAAAACTCAACGAAGAGCCCCTCTCCTGGTGCTCCGGTTTGACTTTCCAACTGCTTTCCTATCAATCTCCCAAATTGGAGAGACAAACCCTTTAAGCTCCTGGTTCGCACAGGTTGCCAAATTGGCAGAGGATGAAAGGGAAGAGGGAGAACCAATGAGAGAGTAACTGTTAGGCATTTGGATGGGCACATGTCACTCTAATTTCCCGGCAGGAAGAAGAAATTAACCAAAGTCTCAGCCACCCACCGGGAACCCGTATAGGTCCTGAACCAAAAGTTTGGACTTGCGTTCAGCTCACAAGAAACGAGTTGAAAAATGGAGCTCAGGGGCACAGCAATTCACAAACTGGCAGAGTAATCAAAGCCAACTATCGTCCAAAAATCTATTGAGGGAAGGCAACGAGGCGGACTTGAAAGCGAGGCAGAATAGCAGGAAACAGATTTCAAGAGGTACGTTGGAATCACCTGTAAAGCACAGGAAGAGGGGCACAACTTCGACAATGATGCACTTGGCCAAAAAGGGCATATGCGTTTTCTCCTGAATATATTCAGGAGAAAACCCATACGCCCTTTTTGGCCAAGCAAGCAAGCGGGCAATGCAAATCTGCACTACAAAGAAGTATCACTTCCCACCGGTCAAAAGGGACATCCACAAAATGTGTAAAAACCAGAAAGGCAAGACAGGCCCTGGAGAACAGGGAGCCTTGTTATGCTGATGGGCGGGATGTAAGTTGCCAACTGCCTCACTGGAGGAGTGCATTGTGTTCCCTAAAACAAGTAAACAACAGAGCTACAGAGCCAAGGGCACTTCCAGTCTAGGGAATATACCTTGGGAAAACTGAAAATCCATAACACAGAGCCACCCCCAAATTGAGGGCTGCACTGCTTACAAGAACCTCAACCTGGGTACACCTAAAATATCCCAGGAAGTATAAAAATGGTTCCAAACATTGTGGAACTTACATACGATGGAATATCCCTCAGCCACGAAATCAATGTCATAAGACCAGTAGCAGTAAAATGAGTGGATTCAGGTACGATGATTCTAAGTGAAAGAAGTCACACAGGAAAAGAAACTTATCATAAGATTTCACTTAGGAAGATCCTGTAAACATGGCTACACATGAACTGAGTTAGGAAAGAGAACAGAGTCTCACATTTAGAAAACACTCTTATGCCTGCTTAAGGGGGAAGGAGAGGTGGGGTGATGCATCAAACCAGAGTTTGATATAAGCACAGGTACCGTTCCAAAAACCAACTATGGAATAGACAAGACCTACACCTTCCTCAGTGAAAGGGACTCAAAACCCCATATTTCCCGCAGAGGAATAGATCTGACTAGTAAGAATCTTAAAACCTATGTATTGATATGTCTCCGTAAGGGAATCAAGTGTGTCTAGACTGGCATAAACATGGCAGCGAGAATCAGCTCAAACCCACTCTAAACAGGAATTTCAAAAACAGAACAAAGAAACAGGGTAATTCTTCACAATTCCTTCAGGGTCGCTGATGCAACCTGGAATGACCCTATCTACAATGACAGCTGGATGTGGCATAAGGCTGGACACTTGGGACTGAGAGGATTGGTGAGATTGGGTGAGCAAATGCAGACCCTTTAAAGCAATAATGCATGGCACCCATTCCATGGGTCCCAGCTCTCCAGGTTGAAGGGAATATTACTACAGCTATAACGTGTACGGGAAACCTAGAGAATGGACACACTGTGAATACGAAAGGTTTCTAAAACTCAACGAAGAGCCCCTCTCCTGGTGCTCCGGTTTGACTTTCCAACTGCTTTCCTATCAATCTCCCAACTTGGAGAGACAGACCCTTTAAGCTCCTGGTTCGCACAGGTTGCCAATTTGGCAGAGGATGAAAGGGAAGAGGGAGAACCAATGAGAGAGTAGCTGTTAGGCATTTGGATGGGCACATGTCACTCTAATTTCCCGGCAGGAAGAAGAATTAACCAAAGTCTCAGCCACCCACCGGGAACCAGTATAGGTCCTGAACCAAAAGTTTGGACTTGCGTTCAGCTCACAAAAAACGAGTTGAAAAATGGAGCTCAGGGGCACAGCAATTCACAAACTGGCAGAGTAATCAAGGCCAACTATCGTCCAAAAATCTGTTGAGGGAAGGCAACGAGGTGGACTTGAAAGCGAGGCAGAATAGCAGGAAACAGATTTCAAGAGGTACGTTGGAATCGCCTGTAAAGCACAGGAAGAGGGGCACAACTTCGACAATGATGCACTTGGCCAAAAAGGGCGTATGCGTTTTCTCCTGAATATATTCAGGAGAAAACGCATACGCCCTTTTTGGCCAAGCAAGCAAGCGGGCAATGCAAATCTGCACTACAAAGAAGTATCACTTCCCACCGGTCAAAAGGGACATCCACAAAATGTGTAAAAACCAGAAAGGCAAGACAGGCCCTGGAGAACAGGGAGCCTTGTTATGCTGATGGGCGGGATGTAAGTTGCCAACTGCCTCACTGGAGGAGTGCATTGTGCTCCCTAAAACAAGTAAACAACAGAGCTACAGAGCCAATGGCACTTCCAGTCTAGGGAATATACCTTGGGAAAACTGAAAATGCATAACACAGAGCCACCCCCAAATTGAGGGCTGCACTGCTTACAAGAACCTCAACCTGCGTACACCTGAAATATCCCAGGAAATATAAAAATGGTTCCAAACATTGTGGAACTTACGTACGATGGAATATCCCTCAGCCACGAAATCAATGTCATAAGACCAGTAGCAGCAAAATGAGTGGATTCAGGTACGATGATTCTAAGTGAAAGAAGTCACACAGGAAAAGAAACTTATCATAAGATATCACTTAGGAAGATCCTGTAAACATGGCTACACATGAACTGAGTTAGGCAAGAGAACAGAGTCTCACATTTAGAAAACACTCTTAGGCCTGCTTAAGGGGGAAGGAGAGGTGGGGTGATGCATCAAACCAGAGTTTGATATAAGCACAGGTACCGTTCCAAAAACCAACTATGGAATAGACAAGACCTCCACCTTCCTCAGTGAAAGGGACTCAAAACCCCATATTTCCCGCAGAGGAATAGATCTGACTAGTAAGAATCTTAAAACCTATGTATTGATATGTCTCCGTAAGGGAATCAAGTGTGTCTAGACTGGCATAAACATGGCAGCGAGAATCAGCTCAAACCCACTCTAAACAGGAATTTCAAAAACAGAACAAAGAAACAGTGTAATTCTTCACAATTCCTTCAGGGTCGCTGATGCAACCTGGAATGACCCTATCTACAATGACAGCTGGATGTGGCATAAGGCTGGACACTTGGGACTGAGAGGATTGTTGAGATTGGGTGAGCAAATGCAGACCATTTAAAACAATAATGCATGGCACCCATTCCATGGGTCCCAGCTCTCCAGGTTGAAGGGAATATTACTACAGCTATAACGTGTACGGGAAACCTAGAGAATGGACACACTGTGAATACGAAAGGTTTCTAAAACTCAACGAAGAGCCCCTCTCCTGGTGCTCCGGTTTGACTTTCCAACTGCTTTCCTATCAATCTCCCAAATTGGAGAGACAACCCCTTTAAGCTCCTGGTTCGCACAGGTTGCCAATTTGGCAGAGGATGAAAGGGAAGAGGGAGAACCAATGAGAGAGTAGCTGTTAGGCATTTGGATGGGCACATGTCACTCTAATTTCCCGGCAGGAAGAAGAATTAACCAAAGTCTCAGCCACCCACCGGGAACCAGTATAGGTCCTGAACCAAAAGTTTGGACTTGCGTTCAGCTCACAAGAAACGAGTTGAAAAATGGAGCTCAGGGGCACAGCAATTCACAAACTGGCAGAGTAATCAAGGCCAACTATCGTCCAAAAATCTGTTGAGGGAAGGCAACGAGGCGGACTTGAAAGCGAGGCAGAATAGCAGGAAACAGATTTCAAGAGGTACGTTGGAATCGCCTGTAAAGCACAGGAAGAGGGGCACAACTTCGACAATGATGCACTTGGCCATAAAGGGCGTATGCGTTTTCTCCTGAATATATTCAGGAGAAAACGCATACGCCCTTTTTGGCCAAGCAAGCAAGCGGGCAATGCAAATCTGCACTACAAAGAAGTATCACTTCCCACCGGTCAAAAGGGACATCCACAAAATGTGTAAAAACCAGAAAGGCAAGACAGGCCCTGGAGAACAGGGAGCCTTGTTATGCTGATGGGCGGGATGTAAGTTGCCAACTGCCTCACTGGAGGAGTGCATTGTGTTCCCTAAAACAAGTAAACAACAGAGCTACAGAGCCAAAGGCACTTCCAGTCTAGGGAATATACCTTGGGAAAACTGAAAATCCATAAGACAGAGCCACCCCCAAATTGAGGGCTGCACTGCTTACAAGAACCTCAACCTGGGTACACCTGAAATATCCCAGGACATATAAAAATGGTTCCAAACATTGTGGAACTTACGTACGATGGAATATCCCTCAGCCACGAAATCAATGTCATAAGACCAGTAGCAGCAAAATGAGTGGATTCAGGTACGATGATTCTAAGTGAAAGAAGTCACACAGGAAAAGAAACTTATCATAAGATATCACTTAGGAAGATCCTGTAAACATGGCTACACATGAACTGAGTTAGGAAAGAGAACAGAGTCTCACATTTAGAAAACACTCTTATGCCTGCTTAAGGGGGAAGTAGAGGTGGGGTGATGCATCAAACCAGAGTTTGATATAAGCACAGGTACCGTTCCAAAAACCAACTATGGAATAGACAAGACCTACACCTTCCTCAGTGAAAGGGACTCAAAACCCCATATTTCCCGCAGAGGAATAGATCTGACTAGTAAGAATCTTAAAACCTATGTATTGATATGTCTCCGTAAGGGAATCAAGTGTGTCTAGACTGGCATAAACATGGCAGCGAGAATCAGCTCAAACCCACTCTAAACAGGAATTTCAAAAACAGAACAAAGAAACAGGGTAATTCTTCACAATTCCTTCAGGGTCGCTGATGCAACGTGGAATGACCCTATCTACAATGACAGCTGGATGTGGCATAAGGCTGGACACTTGGGACTGAGAGGATTGTTGAGATTGTGTGAGCAAATGCAGACCATTTAAAGCAATAATGCATGGCACCCATTCCATGGGTCTCAGCTCTCCAGGTTGAAGGGAATATTACTACAGCTATAACGTGTACGGGAAACCTAGAGAATGGACACACTGTGAATACGAAAGGTTTCTAAAACTCAACGAAGAGCCCCTCTCCTGGTGCTCCGGTTTGACTTTCCAACTGCTTTCCTATCAATCTCCCAAATTGGAGAGACAACCCCTTTAAGCTCCTGGTTCGCACAGGTTGCCAATTTGGCAGAGGATGAAAGGGAAGAGGGAGAACCAATGAGAGAGTAGCTGTTAGGCATTTGGATGGGCACATGTCATTCTAATTTCCCGGCAGGAAGAAGAATTAACCAAAGTCTCAGCCACCCACCGGGAACCAGTATAGGTCCTGAACCAAAAGTTTGGACTTGCGTTCAGCTCACAAGAAACGAGTTGAAAAATGGAGCTCAGGGGCACAGCAATTCACAAACTGGCAGAGTAATCAAGGCCAACTATCTTCCAAAAATCTGTTGAGAGAAGGCAACGAGGCAGACTTGAAAGTGAGGCAGAATAGCAGGAAACAGATTTCAAGAGGTACGTTGGAATCGCCTGTAAAGCACAGGAAGAGGGGCACAACTTCGACAATGATGCACTTGGCCAAAAAGGGCGTATGCGTTTTCTCCTGAATATATTCAGGAGAAAACGCATACGCCCTTTTTGGCCAAGCAAGCAAGCGGGCAATGCAAATCTGCACTACAAAGAAGTATCACTTCCCACCGGTCAAAAGGGACATCCACAAAATGTGTAAAAACCAGAAAGGCAAGACAGGCCCTGGAGAACAGGGAGCCTTGTTATGCTGATGGGCGGGATGTAAGTTGCCAACTGCCTCACTGGAGGAGTGCATTGTGTTCCCTAAAACAAGTAAACAACAGAGCTACAGAGCCAAGGGCACTTCCAGTCTAGGGAATATACCTTGGGAAAACTGAAAATCCATAACACAGAGCCACCCCCAAATTGAGGGCTGCACTGCTTACAAGAACCTCAACCTGGGTACACCTGAAATATCCCAGGAAATATAAAAATGGTTCCAAACATTGTGGAACTTACGTACGATGGAATATCCCTCAGCCACGAAATCAATGTCATAAGACCAGTAGCAGCAAAATGAGTGGATTCAGGTACGATGATTCTAAGTGAAAGAAGTCACACAGGAAAAGAAACTTATCATAAGATATCACTTAGGAAGATCCTGTAAACATGGCTACACATGAACTGAGTTAGGCAAGAGAACAGAGTCTCACATTTAGAAAACACTCTTATGCCTGCTTAAGGGGGAAGGAGAGGTGGGGTGATGCATCAAACCAGAGTTTGATATAAGCACAGGTACCGTTCCAAAAACCAACTATGGAATAGACAAGACCTCCACCTTCCTCAGTGAAAGGGACTCAAAACCCCATATTTCACGCAGAGGAATAGATCTGACTAGTAAGAATCTTAAAACCTATGTATTGATATGTCACCATAAGGGAATCAAGTGTGTCTAGACTGGCATAAACAGGGCAGCGAGAATCAGCTCAAACCCACTCTAAAAAGGAATTTCAAAAACAGAACAAAGAAACAGGGAAATTCTTCACAATTCCTTCAGGGTCGCTGATGCAACCTGGAATGACCCTATCTACAATGACAGCTGGATATGGCATAAGGCTGGACACTTGGGACTGAGAGGATTGGTGAGATTGGGTGAGCAAATGCAGACCCTTTAAAGCAATAATGCATGGCACCCATTCCATGGGTCCCAGCTCTCCAGGTTGAAGGGAATATTACTACAGCTATAACGTGTACGGGAAACCTAGAGAATGGACACACTGTGAATACGAAAGGTTTCTAAAACTCAACGAAGAGCCCCTCTCCTGGTGCTCCGGTTTGACTTTCCAACTGCTTTCCTATCAATCTCCCAACTTGGAGAGACAGCCCCTTTAAGCTCCTGGTTCGCACAGGTTGCCAATTTGGCAGAGGATGAAAGGGAAGAGGGAGAACCAATGAGAGAGTAGCTGTTAGGCATTTGGATGGGCACATGTCACTCTAATTTCCCGGCAGGAAGAAGAAATTAACCAAAGTCTCAGCCACCCACCGGGAACCAGTATAGGTCCTGAACCAAAAGTTTGGACTTGCGTTCAGCTCACAAGAAACGAGTTGAAAAATGGAGCTCAGGGGCACAGCAATTCACAAACTGGCAGAGTAATCAAAGCCAACTATCGTCCAAAAATCTGTTGAGGGAAGGCAACGAGGCGGACTTGAAAGCGAGGCAGTATAGCAGGAAACAGATTTCAAGAGGTACGGTGGAATCGCCTGTAAAGCACAGGAAGAGGGGCACAACTTCGACAATGATGCACTTGGCCAAAAAGGGCGTATGCGTTTTCTCCTGAATATATTCAGGAGAAAACGCATACGCCCTTTTTGGCCAAGCAAGCAAGCGGGCAATGCAAATCTGCACTACAAAGAAGTATCACTTCCCACCGGTCAAAAGGGACATCCACAAAATGTGTAAAAACCAGAAAGGCAAGACAGGCCCTGGAGAACAGGGAGCCTTGTTATGCTGATGGGCGGGATGTAAGTTGCCAACTGCCTCACTGGAGGAGTGCATTGTGTTCCCTAAAACAAGTAAACAACAGAGCTACAGAGCCAAGGGCACTTCCAGTCTAGGGAATATACCTTGGGAAAACTGAAAATCCATAAGACAGAGCCACCCCCAAATTGAGGGCTGCACTGTTTACAAGAACCTCAACCTGGGTACAACTGAAATATCCCAGGAAGTATAAAAATGGTTCCAAACATTGTGGAACTTACGTACGATGGAATATCCCTCAGCCACGAAATCAATGTCATAAGACCAGTAGCAGCAAAATGAGTGGATTCAGGTACGATGATTCTAAGTGAAAGAAGTCACACAGGAAAAGAAACTTATCATAAGATATCACTTAGGAAGATCCTGTAAACATGGCTACACATGAACTGAGTTAGGAAAGAGAACAGAGTCTCACATTTAGAAAACACTCTTATGCCTGCTTAAGGGGGAAGGAGAGGTGGGGTGATGCATCAAACCAGAGTTTGATATAAGCACAGGTAGCGTTCCAAAAACCAACTATGGAATAGATAAGACCTACACGTTCCTCAGTGAAAGGGACTCAAAACCCCATATTTCCCACAGAGGAATAGATCTGACTAGTAAGAATCTTAAAACCTATGTATTGATATGTCTCCGTAAGGGAATCAAGTGTGTCTAGACTGGCATAAACAGGGCAGCGAGAATCAGCTCAAACCCACTCTAAAAAGGAATTTCAAAAACAGAACAAAGAAACAGGGAAATTATTTACAATTCCTTCAGAGTCTCTGATGCAACCCGGAATGACCCTACCTACAATGACAGCTGGATTTGGCATGAGGCTGGACACTTGGGACTGAGAGGATTGGTGAGATTGGGTGAGCAAATGCAGACCCTTTAAAGCAATAATGCATGGCACCCATTCCATGGGTCCCAGCTCTCCAGGTTGAAGGGAATATTACTACAGCTATAACGTGTACGGGAAACCTAGGAATGGACACACTGTGAATACGAAAGGTTTCTAAAACTCAACGAAGAGCCCCTCTCCTGGTGCTCCGGTTTGACTTTCCAACTGCTTTCCTATCAATCTCCCAACTTGGAGAGACAGCTCCTTTAAGCTCCTGTTTCGCACAGGTTGCCAATTTGGCAGAGGATGAAAGGGAAGAGGGAGAACCAATGAGAGAGTAACTGTTAGGCATTTGGATGGGCACATGTCACTCTAATTTCCCGGCAGGAAGAAGAAATTAACCAAAATCTCAGCCACCCACCGGGAACCAGTATAGGTCCTGAACCAAAAGTTTGGACTTGCGTTCAGCTCACAAGAAACGAGTTGAAAAATGGAGCTCAGGGGCACAGCAATTCACAAACTGGCAGAGTAATCAAAGCCAACTATCGTCCAAAAATCTATTGAGGGAAGGAAACGAGGCGGACTTGAAAGCGAGGCAGAATAGCAGGAAACAGATTTCAAGAGGTACGTTGGAATCACCTGTAAAGCACAGGAAGAGGGGCACAACTTCGACAATGATGCACTTGGCCAAAAAGGGCATATGCGTTTTCTCCTGAATATATTCAGTAGAAAACCCATACGCCCTTTTTGGCCAAGCAAGCAAGCGGGCAATGCAAATCTGCACTACAAAGAAGTATCACTTCCCACCGGTCAAAAGGGACATCCACAAAATGTGTAAAAACCAGAAAGGCAAGACAGGCCCTGGAGAACAGGGAGCCTTGTTATGCTGATGGGCGGGATGTAAGTTGCCAACTGCCTCACTGGAGGAGTGCATTGTGTTCCCTAAAACAAGTAAACAACAGAGCTACAGAGCCAAGGGCACTTCCAGTCTAGGGAATATACCTTGGGAAAACTGAAAATCCATAAGACAGAGCCACCCCCAAATTGAGGGCTGCACTGCTTACAAGAACCTCAACCTGGGTACACCTGAAATATCCCAGGAAATATAAAAATGGTTCCAAACATTGTGGAACTTACGTACGATGGAATATCCCTCAGCCATGAAATCAATGTCATAAGACCAGTAGCAGCAAAATGAGTGGATTCAGGTACGATGATTCTAAGTGAAAGAAGTCACACAGGAAAAGAAACTTATCATAAGATATCACTTAGGAAGATCCTGTAAACAAGGCTACACATGAACTGAGTTAGGCAAGAGAACAGAGTCTCACATTTAGAAAACACTCTTATGCCTGCTTAAGGGGGAAGGAGAGGTGGGGTGATGCATCAAACCAGAGATTGATATAAGCACAGGTACCGTTCCAAAAACCAACTATGGAATAGACAAGACCTACACCTTCCTCAGTGAAAGGGACTCAAAACCCCATATTTCCCACAGAGGAATAGATCTGACTAGTAAGAATCTTAAAACCTATGTATTGATATGTCTCCGTAAGGGAATCAAGTATGTCTAGACTGGCAGAAAAAAAGCAGCGAGAATCAGCTCAAACCCACTCTAAAAAGGAATTTCAAAAACAGAACAAAGAAACAGGGAAATTCTTCACAATTCCTTCAGGGTCTCTGATACAACCTGGAATGACCCTATCTACAATGACAGCTGGATGTGGCATAAGGCTGGACACTTGGGACTGAGAGGATTGGTGAGATTGGGTGAGCAAATGCAGACCCTTTAAAGCAATAATACATGGCACCCATTCCTTGGGTCCCAGCTCTCAAGGTAGAAGGGAATATTACTACAGCTATAACATGTACGGGAAACCTAGAGAATGGACACACTGTGAATACGAAAGGTTTCTAAAACTCAACGAAGAGCCCCTCTCCTGGTGCTCCAGTTTGACTTTCCAACTGCTTTCCTATCAATCTCCCAACTTGGAGAGACAGCCCCTTTAAGCTCCTGGTTCGCACAGGTTGCCAATTTGGCAGAGGATGAAAGGGAAGAGGGAGAACCAATGAGAGAGTAGCTGTTAGGCATTTGGATGGGCACATGTCACTCTAATTTCCCGGCAGGAAGAAGAATTAACCAAAGTCTCAGCCACCCACCGGGAACCAGTATAGGTCCTGAACCAAAAGTTTGGACTTGCGTTCAGCTCACAAGAAACGAGTTGAAAAATGTAGCTCAGGGGCACAGCAATTCACAAACTGGCAGAGTAATCAAGGCCAACTATCGTCCAAAAATCTGTTGAGGGAAGGCAACGAGGCGGACTTGAAAGCGAGGCAGAATAGCAGGAAACAGATTTCACGAGGTACGTTGGAATCGCCTGTAAAGCACAGGAAGAGGGGCACAACTTCGACAATGATGCACTTGGCCAAAAAGGGCGTATGTGTTTTCTCCTGAATATATTCAGGAGAAAACACATACGCCCTTTTTGGCCAAGCAAGCAAGCGGGCAATGCAAATCTGCACTACAAAGAAGTATCACTTCCCACCGGTCAAAAGGGACATCCACAAAATGTGTAAAAACCAGAAAGGCAAGACAGGCCCTGGAGAACAGGGAGCCTTGTTATGCTGATGGGCGGGATGTAAGTTGCCAACTGCCTCACTGGAGGAGTGCATTGTGTTCCCTAAAACAAGTAAACAACAGAGCTACAGAGCCAAGGGCACTTCCAGTCTAGGGAATATACCTTGGGAAAACTGAAAATCCATAAGACAGAGCCACCCCCAAATTGAGGGCTGCACTGCTTACAAGAACCTCAACCTGGGTACACCTGAAATATCCCAGGAAATATAAAAATGGTTCCAAACATTGTGGAACTTACGTACGATGGAATATCCCTCAGCCACGAAATCAATGTAATAAGACCAGTAGCAGCAAAATGAGTGGATTCAGGTACGATGATTCTAAGTGAAAGAAGTCACACAGGAAAAGAAACTTATCATAAGATATCACTTAGGAAGATCCTGTAAACATGGCTACACATGAACTGAGTTAGGAAAGAGAACAGAGTCTCACATTTAGAAAACACTCTTATGCCTGCTTAAGGGGGAAGGAGAGGTGGGGTGATGCATCAAACCAGAGTTTGATATAAGCATAGGTACCGTTCCAAAATCCAACTATGGAATAGACAAGACCTACACCTTCCTCAGTGAAAGGGACTCAAAACCCCATATTTCCCGCAGAGGAATAGATCTGACTTGTAAGAATCTTAAAACCTATGTATAGATATGTCTCCATAAGGGAATCAAGTGTGTCTAGACTGGCATAAAGAGGGCAGCGAGAATCAGCTCAAACCCACTCTAAACAGGAATTTCAAAAACAGAACAAAGAAACAGGGACATTCTTTACAATTCCTTCAGGGTCTCTGATGCAACCTGGAATGACCCTATCTACAATGACAGCTGGATGTGGCATAAGGCTGGACACTTGGGACTGAGAGGATTGGTGAGATTGGGTGAGCAAATGCAGACCCTTTAAAGCAATAATGCATGGCACCCATTCCATGGGTCCCAGCTCTCCAGGTTGAAGGGAATATTACTACAGCTATAACGTGTACGGGAAACCTAGAGAATGGACACACTGTGAATACGAAAGGTTTCTAAAACTCAACGAAGAGCCCCACTCCTGGTGCTCCGGTTTGACTTTCCAACTGCTTTCCTATCAATCTCCCAACTTGGAGAGACAGCCCCTTTAAGCTACTGGTTCGCACAGGTTGCCAATTTGGCAGAGGATGAAAGGGAAGAGGGAGAACCAATGAGAGAGTAGCTGTTAGGCATTTGGATGGGCACATGTCACTCTAATTTCCCGGCAGGAAGAAGAATTAACCAAAGTCTCAGCCACCCACCGGGAACCAGTATAGGTCCTGAACCAAAAGTTTGGACTTGCGTTCAGCTCAGAAGAAACGAGTTGAAAAATGTAACTCAGGGGCACAGCAATTCACAAACTGGCAGAGTAATCAAGGCCAACTATCGTCCAAAAATCTGTTGAGGGAAGGCAACGAGGCGGACTTGAAAGCGAGGCAGAATAGCAGGAAACAGATTTCAAGAGGTACGTTGGAATCGCCTGTAAAGCACAGGAAGAGGGGCACAACTTCGACAATGATGCACTTGGCCAAAAAGGGCGTATGCGTTTTCTCCTGAATATATTCAGGAGAAAACGCATACGCCCTTTTTGGCCAAGCAAGCAAGCGGGCAATGCAAATCTGCACTACAAAGAAGTATCCCTTCCCACCGGTCAAAAGGGACATCCACAAAATGTGTAAAAACCAGAAAGGCAAGACAGGCCCTGGAGAACAGGGAGCCTTGTTATGCTGATGGGCGGGATGTAAGTTGCCAACTGCCTCACTGGAGGAGTGCATTGTGTTCCCTAAAACAAGTAAACAACAGAGCTACAGAGCCAAGGGCACTTCCAGTCTAGGGAATATACATTGAGAAAAATGAAAATCCATAAGACAGAGCCACCCGCAAATTGAGGGCTGCACTGCTTACAAGAACCTCAACCTGGGTACACCTGAAATATCCCAGGAAATATAAAAATGGTTCCAAACATTGTGGAACATACGTACGAGGGAATATCCCTCAGCCATGAAATCAATGTTATAAGACCAGTAGCAGCAAAATGAGTGGATTCAGTTACGATGATTCTAAGTGAAAGAAGTCACACAGGAAAAGAAACTTATCATAAGATATCACTTATGAAGATCCTGTAAACATGGCTACACATGAACTGAGTTAGGAAAGAGAACAGAGTCTCACATTTAGAAAACACTCTTATGCCTGCTTAAGGGGGAAGGAGAGGTGGGGTGATGCATCAAACCAGAGTTTGATATAAGCACAGGTACCGTTCCAAAATCCAACTATGGAATAGACAAGACCTACACCTTCCTCAGTGAAAGGGACTCAAAACCCCATATTTCCCGCAGAGGAATAGATCTGACTAGTAAGAATCTTAAAACCTATGTATTGATATGTCTCCGTAAGGGAATCAAGTGTGTCTAGACTGGCATAAACAGGGCAGCGAGAATCAGCTCAAACCCACTCTAAAAAGGAATTTCAAAAACAGAACAAAGAAACAGGGTAATTCTTCACAATTCCTTCAGGGTCTCTGATGCAACCTGGAATGACCCTATCTACAATGACAGCTGGATGTGGCATGAGGCTGGACACTTGGGTCTGAGAGGATTGGTGAGATTGGGTGAGCAAATGCAGACCCTTTAAAGCAATAATGCATGGCACCCATTCCATGGGTCCCAGCTCTCCAGGTTGAAGGGAATATTACTACAGCTATAACGTGTACGGGAAACCTAGAGAATGGACACACTGTGAATACGAAAGGTTTCTAAAACTCAACGAAGAGCCCCTCTCCTGGTGCTCCGGTTTGACTTTCCAACTGCTTTCCTATCAATCTCACAACTTAGAGAGACAGCCCCTTTAAGCTCCTGTTTCGTACAGGTTGCCAATATGGCAGAGGATGAAAGGGAAGAGGGAGAACCAATGAGAGAGTAGCTGTTAGGCATTTGGATGGGCACATGTCACTCTAATTTCCCGGCAGGAAGAAGAATTAACCAAAGTCTCAGCCACCCACCGGGAACCAGTATAGGTCCTGAATCAAAAGTTTGGACTTGCGTTCAGCTCACAAGTAACGAGTTAAAAAATGGAGCTCAGGGGCACAGCAATTCACAAACTGGCAGAGTAATCAAGGCCAACTATCGTCCAAAAATCTGTTGAGGGAAGGCAACGAGGCAGACTTGAAAGCGAGGCAGAATAGCAGGAAACAGATTTCAAGAGGTACGTTGGAATCGCCTGTAAAGCACAGGAAGAGGGGCACAACTTCGACAATGATGCACTTGGCCAAAAAGGGCGTATGCGTTTTCTCCTGAATATATTCAGGAGAAAACGCATACGCCCTTTTTGGCCAAGCAAGCAAGCGGGCAATGCAAATCTGCACTACAAAGAAGTATCACTTCCCACCGGTCAAAAGGGACATCCACAAAATGTGTAAAAACCAGAAAGGCAAGACAGGCCCTGGAGAACAGGGAGCCTTGTTATGCTGATGGGCGGGATGTAAGTTGCCAACTGCCTCACTGGAGGAGTGCATTGTGTTCCCTAAAACAAGTAAACAACAGAGCTACAGAGCCAAGGGCACTTCCAGTCTAGGGAATATACCTTGGGAAAACTGAAAATCCATAACACAGAGCCACCCCCAAATTGAGGGCTGCACTGCTTACAAGAACCTCAACCTGGGTACACCTGAAATATCCCAGGGAATATAAAAATGGTTCCAAACATTGTGGAACTTACGTACGATGGAATATCCCTCAGCCATGAAATCAATGTCATAAGACCAGTAGCAGCAAAATGAGTGGATTCAGGTACGATGATTCTAAGTGAAAGAAGTCACACAAGAAAAGAAACTTATCATAAGATATCACTTAGGAAGATCCTGTAAACATGGCTACACATGAACTGAGTTAGGAAAGAGAACAGAGTCTCACATTTAGAAAACACTCTTATGCCTGCTTAAGGGGGAAGGAGAGGTGGGGTGATGCATCAAACCAGAGTTTGATATAAGCACAGGTACCGTTCCAAAAACCAACTATGGAATAGACAAGACCTACACCTTCCTCAGTGAAAGGGACTCAAAACCCCATATTTCCCGCAGAGGAATAGATCTGACTAGTAAGAATCTTAAAACCTATGTATTGATATGTCTCCGTAAGGGAATCAAGTGTGTCTAGACTGGCATAAAGAGGGCAGCGAGAATCAGCTCAAACCCACTCTAAAAAGGAATTTCAAAAACAGAACAAAGAAACAGGGTAATTCTTCACAATTCCTTCAGGGTCTCTGATGCAACCTGGAATGACCCTATCTACAATGACAGCTGGATGTGGCATGAGGCTGGACACTTGGGACTGAGAGGATTGGTGAGATTGGGTGAGCAAATGCAGACCCTTTAAAGCAATAATGCATGGCACCCATTCCATGGGTCCCAGCTCTCCAGGTTGAAGGGAATATTACTACAGCTATAACGTGTACGGGAAACCTAGAGAATGGACACACTGTGAATACGAAAGGTTTCTAAAACTCAACGAAGAGCCCCTCTCCTGGTGCTCCGGTTTGACTTTCCAACTGCTTTCCTATCAATCTCCCAACTTGGAGAGACAGCCCCTTTAAGCTCCTGTTTCGCACAGGTTGCCAATATGGCAGAGGATGAAAGGGAAGAGGGAGAACCAATGAGAGAGTAGCTGTTAGGCATTTGGATGGGCACATGTCACTCTAATTTCCCGGCAGGAAGAAGAATTAACCAAAGTCTCAGCCACCCACCGGGAACCAGTATAGGTCCTGAATCAAAAGTTTGGACTTGCGTTCAGCTCACAAGAAACGTGTTGAAAAATGGAGCTCAGGGGCACAGCAATTCACAAACTGGCAGAGTAATCAAGGCCAACTATCGTCCAAAAATCTGTTGAGGGAAGGCAACGAGGCAGACTTGAAAGCGAGGCAGAATAGCAGGAAACAGATTTCAAGAGGTACGTTGGAATCGCCTGTAAAGCACAGGAAGAGGGGCACAACTTCGACAATGATGCACTTGGCCAAAAAGGGCGTATGCGTTTTCTCCTGAATATATTCAGGAGAAAACGCATACGCCCTTTTTGGCCAAGCAAGCAAGCGGGCAATGCAAATCTGCACTACAAAGAAGTATCCCTTCCCACCGGTCAAAAGGGACATCCACAAAATGTGTAAAAACCAGAAAGGCAAGACAGGCCCTGGAGAACAGGGAGCCTTGTTATGCTGATGGGCGGGATGTAAGTTGCCAACTGCCTCACTGGAGGAGTGCATTGTGTTCCCTAAAACAAGTAAACAACAGAGCTACAGAGCCAAGGGCACTTCCAGTCTAGGGAATATACATTGAGAAAAATGAAAATCCATAAGACAGAGCCACCCGCAAATTGAGGGCTGCACTGCTTACAAGAACCTCAACCTGGGTACACCTGAAATATCCCAGGAAATATAAAAATGGTTCCAAACATTGTGGAACATACGTACGAGGGAATATCCCTCAGCCATGAAATCAATGTTATAAGACCAGTAGCAGCAAAATGAGTGGATTCAGTTACGATGATTCTAAGTGAAAGAAGTCACACAGGAAAAGAAACTTATCATAAGATATCACTTATGAAGATCCTGTAAACATGGCTACACATGAACTGAGTTAGGAAAGAGAACAGAGTCTCACATTTAGAAAACACTCTTATGCCTGCTTAAGGGGGAAGGAGAGGTGGGGTGATGCATCAAACCAGAGTTTGATATAAGCACAGGTACCGTTCCAAAATCCAACTATGGAATAGACAAGACCTACACCTTCCTCAGTGAAAGGGACTCAAAACCCCATATTTCCCGCAGAGGAATAGATCTGACTAGTAAGAATCTTAAAACCTATGTATTGATATGTCTCCGTAAGGGAATCAAGTGTGTCTAGACTGGCATAAACAGGGCAGCGAGAATCAGCTCAAACCCACTCTAAAAAGGAATTTCAAAAACAGAACAAAGAAACAGGGTAATTCTTCACAATTCCTTCAGGGTCTCTGATGCAACCTGGAATGACCCTATCTACAATGACAGCTGGATGTGGCATGAGGCTGGACACTTGGGTCTGAGAGGATTGGTGAGATTGGGTGAGCAAATGCAGACCCTTTAAAGCAATAATGCATGGCACCCATTCCATGGGTCCCAGCTCTCCAGGTTGAAGGGAATATTACTACAGCTATAACGTGTACGGGAAACCTAGAGAATGGACACACTGTGAATACGAAAGGTTTCTAAAACTCAACGAAGAGCCCCTCTCCTGGTGCTCCGGTTTGACTTTCCAACTGCTTTCCTATCAATCTCACAACTTAGAGAGACAGCCCCTTTAAGCTCCTGTTTCGTACAGGTTGCCAATATGGCAGAGGATGAAAGGGAAGAGGGAGAACCAATGAGAGAGTAGCTGTTAGGCATTTGGATGGGCACATGTCACTCTAATTTCCCGGCAGGAAGAAGAATTAACCAAAGTCTCAGCCACCCACCGGGAACCAGTATAGGTCCTGAATCAAAAGTTTGGACTTGCGTTCAGCTCACAAGTAACGAGTTAAAAAATGGAGCTCAGGGGCACAGCAATTCACAAACTGGCAGAGTAATCAAGGCCAACTATCGTCCAAAAATCTGTTGAGGGAAGGCAACGAGGCAGACTTGAAAGCGAGGCAGAATAGCAGGAAACAGATTTCAAGAGGTACGTTGGAATCGCCTGTAAAGCACAGGAAGAGGGGCACAACTTCGACAATGATGCACTTGGCCAAAAAGGGCGTATGCGTTTTCTCCTGAATATATTCAGGAGAAAACGCATACGCCCTTTTTGGCCAAGCAAGCAAGCGGGCAATGCAAATCTGCACTACAAAGAAGTATCACTTCCCACCGGTCAAAAGGGACATCCACAAAATGTGTAAAAACCAGAAAGGCAAGACAGGCCCTGGAGAACAGGGAGCCTTGTTATGCTGATGGGCGGGATGTAAGTTGCCAACTGCCTCACTGGAGGAGTGCATTGTGTTCCCTAAAACAAGTAAACAACAGAGCTACAGAGCCAAGGGCACTTCCAGTCTAGGGAATATACCTTGGGAAAACTGAAAATCCATAACACAGAGCCACCCCCAAATTGAGGGCTGCACTGCTTACAAGAACCTCAACCTGGGTACACCTGAAATATCCCAGGGAATATAAAAATGGTTCCAAACATTGTGGAACTTACGTACGATGGAATATCCCTCAGCCATGAAATCAATGTCATAAGACCAGTAGCAGCAAAATGAGTGGATTCAGGTACGATGATTCTAAGTGAAAGAAGTCACACAAGAAAAGAAACTTATCATAAGATATCACTTAGGAAGATCCTGTAAACATGGCTACACATGAACTGAGTTAGGAAAGAGAACAGAGTCTCACATTTAGAAAACACTCTTATGCCTGCTTAAGGGGGAAGGAGAGGTGGGGTGATGCATCAAACCAGAGTTTGATATAAGCACAGGTACCGTTCCAAAAACGAACTATGGAATAGACAAGACCTACACCTTCCTCAGTGAAAGGGACTCAAAACCCCATATTTCCCGCAGAGGAATAGATCTGACTAGTAAGAATCTTAAAACCTATGTATTGATATGTCTCCGTAAGGGAATCAAGTGTGTCTAGACTGGCATAAAGAGGGCAGCGAGAATCAGCTCAAACCCACTCTAAAAAGGAATTTCAAAAACAGAACAAAGAAACAGGGTAATTCTTCACAATTCCTTCAGGGTCTCTGATGCAACCTGGAATGACCCTATCTACAATGACAGCTGGATGTGGCATGAGGCTGGACACTTGGGACTGAGAGGATTGGTGAGATTGGGTGAGCAAATGCAGACCCTTTAAAGCAATAATGCATGGCACCCATTCCATGGGTCCCAGCTCTCCAGGTTGAAGGGAATATTACTACAGCTATAACGTGTACGGGAAACCTAGAGAATGGACACACTGTGAATACGAAAGGTTTCTAAAACTCAACGAAGAGCCCCTCTCCTGGTGCTCCGGTTTGACTTTCCAACTGCTTTCCTATCAATCTCCCAACTTGGAGAGACAGCCCCTTTAAGCTCCTGTTTCGCACAGGTTGCCAATATGGCAGAGGATGAAAGGGAAGAGGGAGAACCAATGAGAGAGTAGCTGTTAGGCATTTGGATGGGCACATGTCACTCTAATTTCCCGGCAGGAAGAAGAATTAACCAAAGTCTCAGCCACCCACCGGGAACCAGTATAGGTCCTGAATCAAAAGTTTGGACTTGCGTTCAGCTCACAAGAAACGTGTTGAAAAATGGAGCTCAGGGGCACAGCAATTCACAAACTGGCAGAGTAATCAAGGCCAACTATCGTCCAAAAATCTGTTGAGGGAAGGCAACGAGGCAGACTTGAAAGCGAGGCAGAATAGCAGGAAACAGATTTCAAGAGGTACATTGGAATCGCCTGTAAAGCACAGGAAGAGGGGCACAACTTCGACAATGATGCACTTGGCCAAAAAGGGCGTATGCGTTTTCTCCTGAATATATTCAGGAGAAAACGCATACGCCCTTTTTGGCCAAGCAAGCAAGCGGGCAATGCAAATCTGCACTACAAAGAAGTATCACTTCCCACCGGTCAAAAGGGACATCCACAAAATGTGTAAAAACCAGAAAGGGAAGACAGGCCCTGGAGAACAGGGAGCCTTGTTATGCTGATGGGCGGGATGTAAGTTGCCAACTGCCTCACTGGAGGAGTGCATTGTGTTCCCTAAAACAAGTAAACAACAGAGCTACAGAGCCAAGGGCACTTCCAGTCTAGGGAATATACCTTGGGAAAACTGAAAATCCATAACACAGAGCCACCCCCAAATTGAGGGCTGCACTGCTTACAAGAACCTAAACCTGGGTACACCTGAAATATCCCAGGAAATATAAAAATGGTTCCAAACATTGTGGAACTTACGTACGATGGAATATCCCTCAGCCACGAAATCAATGTCATAAGACCAGTAGCAGCAAAATGAGTGGATTCAGGTACGATGATTCTAAGTGAAAGAAGTCACACAGGAAAAGAAACTTATCATAAGATATCACTTAGGAAGATCCTGTAAACATGGCTACACATGAACTGAGTTAGGCAAGAGAACAGAGTCTCACATTTAGAAAACACTCTTATGCCTGCTTAAGGGGGAAGGAGAGGTGGGGTGATGCATCAAACCAGAGTTTGATATAAGCACAGGTACCGTTCCAAAAACCAACTATGGAATAGACAAGACCTACACCTTCCTCAGTGAAAGGGACTCAAAACCCCATATTTCCCGCAGAGGAATAGATCTGACTAGTAAGAATCTTAAAACCTATGTATTGATATGTCTCCATAAGGGAATCAAGTGTGTCTAGTCTGGCATAAACAGGGCAGCGAGAATCAGCTCAAACCCACTCTAAAAAGGAATTTCAAAAACAGAACAAAGAAACAGGGTAATTCTTCACAATTACTTCAGGGTCTCTGATGCAACCTGGAATGACCCTATCTACAATGACAGCTGGATGTGGCATGAGGCTGGACACTTGGGACTGAGAGGATTTTTGAGATTGGGTGAGCAAATGCAGACCCTTTAAAGCAATAATGCATGGCACCCATTCCATGGGTCCCAGCTCTCCAGCTTGAAGGGAATATTACTACAGCTATAACGTGTACGGGAAACCTAGAGAATGGACACACTGTGAATACGAAAGGTTTCTAAAACTCAACGAAGAGCCCCTCTCCTGGTGCTCCGGTTTGACTTTCCAACTGCTTTCCTATCAATCTCCCAACTTGGAGAGACAGCTCCTTTAAGCTCCTGTTTCGCACAGGTTGCCAATATGGCAGAGGATGAAAGGGATGAGGGAGAACCAATGAGAGAGTAGCTGTTAGGCATTTGGATGGGCACATGTCACTCTAATTTCCCGGCAGGAAGAAGAATTAACCAAAGTCTCAGCCACCCACCGGGAACCTGTATAGGTCCTGAATTAAAAGTTTGGACTTGCGTTCAGCTCACAAGAAACGAGTTGAAAATGGAGCTCAGGGGCACAGCAATTCACAAACTGGCAGAGTAATCAAGGCCAACTATCGTCCAAAAATCTGTTGAGGGAAGGCAACGAGGCAGACTTGAAAGCGAGGCAGAATAGCAGGAAACAGATTTCAAGAGGTACGTTGGAATCGCCTGTAAAGCACAGGAAGAGGGGCACAACTTCGAGAATGTTGCACTTGGCCAAAAAGGGCGTATGCGTTTTCTCCTGAATATATTCAGGAGAAAGTGCATACGCCCTTTTTGGCAAAGCAAGCAAGCGGGCAATGCAAATCTGCACTACAAAGAAGTATCACTTCCCACCGGTCAAAAGGGACATCCACAAAATGTGTAAAAACCAGAAAGGTAAGACAGGCCCTGGAGAACAGGGAGCCTCGTTATGCTGATGGGCGGGATGTAAGTTGCCAACTGCCTCACTGGAGGAGTGCATTGTGTTCCCTAAAACAAGTAAACAACAGAGCTACAGAGCCAAGGGCACTTCCAGTCTAGGGAATATACCTTGGGAAAACTGAAAATCCATAACACAGAGCCACCCCCAAATTGAGGGCTGCACTGCTTACAAGAACCTCAACCTGGGTACACCTGAAATATCCCAGGAAATATAAAAATGGTTCCAAACATTGTGGAACATACGTACGAGGGAATATCCCTCAGCCATGAAATCAATGTTATAAGACCAGTAGCAGCAAAATGAGTGGATTCAGTTACGATGATTCTAAGTGAAAGAAGTCACACAGGAAAAGAAACTTATCATAAGATATCACTTATGAAGATCCTGTAAACATGGCTACACATGAACTGAGTTAGGAAAGAGAACAGAGTCTCACATTTAGAAAACACTCTTATGCCTGCTTAAGGGGGAAGGAGAGGTGGGGTGATGCATCAAACCAGAGTTTGATATAAGCACAGGTACCGTTCCAAAATCCAACTATGGAATAGACAAGACCTACACCTTCCTCAGTGAAAGGGACTCAAAACCCCATATTTCCCGCAGAGGAATAGATCTGACTAGTAAGAATCTTAAAACCTATGTATTGATATGTCTCCGTAAGGGAATCAAGTGTGTCTAGACTGGCATAAACAGGGCAGTGAGAATCAGCTCAAACCCACTCTAAAAAGGAATTTCAAAAACAGAACAAAGAAACAGGGTAATTCTTCACAATTCCTTCAGGGTCTCTGATGCAACCTGGAATGACCCTATCTACAATGACAGCTGGATGTGGCATGAGGCTGGACACTTGGGTCTGAGAGGATTGGTGAGATTGGGTGAGCAAATGCAGACCCTTTAAAGCAATAATGCATGGCACCCATTCCATGGGTCCCAGCTCTCCAGGTTGAAGGGAATATTACTACAGCTATAACGTGTACGGGAAACCTAGAGAATGGACACACTGTGAATACGAAAGGTTTCTAAAACTCAACGAAGAGCCCCTCTCCTGGTGCTCCGGTTTGACTTTCCAACTGCTTTCCTATCAATCTCACAACTTAGAGAGACAGCCCCTTTAAGCTCCTGTTTCGTACAGGTTGCCAATATGGCAGAGGATGAAAGGGAAGAGGGAGAACCAATGAGAGAGTAGCTGTTAGGCATTTGGATGGGCACATGTCACTCTAATTTCCCGGCAGGAAGAAGAATTAACCAAAGTCTCAGCCACCCACCGGGAACCAGTATAGGTCCTGAATCAAAAGTTTGGACTTGCGTTCAGCTCACAAGTAACGAGTTAAAAAATGGAGCTCAGGGGCACAGCAATTCACAAACTGGCAGAGTAATCAAGGCCAACTATCGTCCAAAAATCTGTTGAGGGAAGGCAACGAGGCAGACTTGAAAGCGAGGCAGAATAGCAGGAAACAGATTTCAAGAGGTACGTTGGAATCGCCTGTAAAGCACAGGAAGAGGGGCACAACTTCGACAATGATGCACTTGGCCAAAAAGGGCGTATGCGTTTTCTCCTGAATATATTCAGGAGAAAACGCATACGCCCTTTTTGGCCAAGCAAGCAAGCGGGCAATGCAAATCTGCACTACAAAGAAGTATCACTTCCCACCGGTCAAAAGGGACATCCACAAAATGTGTAAAAACCAGAAAGGCAAGACAGGCCCTGGAGAACAGGGAGCCTTGTTATGCTGATGGGCGGGATGTAAGTTGCCAACTGCCTCACTGGAGGAGTGCATTGTGTTCCCTAAAACAAGTAAACAACAGAGCTACAGAGCCAAGGGCACTTCCAGTCTAGGGAATATACCTTGGGAAAACTGAAAATCCATAACACAGAGCCACCCCCAAATTGAGGGCTGCACTGCTTACAAGAACCTCAACCTGGGTACACCTGAAATATCCCAGGGAATATAAAAATGGTTCCAAACATTGTGGAACTTACGTACGATGGAATATCCCTCAGCCATGAAATCAATGTCATAAGACCAGTAGCAGCAAAATGAGTGGATTCAGGTACGATGATTCTAAGTGAAAGAAGTCACACAAGAAAAGAAACTTATCATAAGATATCACTTAGGAAGATCCTGTAAACATGGCTACACATGAACTGAGTTAGGAAAGAGAACAGAGTCTCACATTTAGAAAACACTCTTATGCCTGCTTAAGGGGGAAGGAGAGGTGGGGTGATGCATCAAACCAGAGTTTGATATAAGCACAGGTACCGTTCCAAAAACCAACTATGGAATAGACAAGACCTACACCTTCCTCAGGGAAAGGGACTCAAAACCCCATATTTCCCGCAGAGGAATAGATCTGACTAGTAAGAATCTTAAAACCTATGTATTGATATGTCTCCGTAAGGGAATCAAGTGTGTCTAGACTGGCATAAAGAGGGCAGCGAGAATCAGCTCAAACCCACTCTAAAAAGGAATTTCAAAAACAGAACAAAGAAACAGGGTAATTCTTCACAATTCCTTCAGGGTCTCTGATGCAACCTGGAATGACCCTATCTACAATGACAGCTGGATGTGGCATGAGGCTGGACACTTGGGACTGAGAGGATTGGTGAGATTGGGTGAGCAAATGCAGACCCTTTAAAGCAATAATGCATGGCACCCATTCCATGGGTCCCAGCTCTCCAGGTTGAAGGGAATATTACTACAGCTATAACGTGTACGGGAAACCTAGAGAATGGACACACTGTGAATACGAAAGGTTTCTAAAACTCAACGAAGAGCCCCTCTCCTGGTGCTCCGGTTTGACTTTCCAACTGCTTTCCTATCAATCTCCCAACTTGGAGAGACAGCCCCTTTAAGCTCCTGTTTCGCACAGGTTGCCAATATGGCAGAGGATGAAAGGGAAGAGGGAGAACCAATGAGAGAGTAGCTGTTAGGCATTTGGATGGGCACATGTCACTCTAATTTCCCGGCAGGAAGAAGAATTAACCAAAGTCTCAGCCACCCACCGGGAACCAGTATAGGTCCTGAATCAAAAGTTTGGACTTGCGTTCAGCTCACAAGAAACGAGTTGAAAAATGGAGCTCAGGGGCACAGCAATTCACAAACTGGCAGAGTAATCAAGGCCAACTATCCTCCAAAAATCTGTTGAGGGAAGGCAACGAGGCGGACTTGAAAGTGAGGCAGAATAGCAGGAAACAGATTTCAAGAGGTACGTTGGAATCGCCTGTAAAGCACAGGAAGAGGGGCACAACTTCGACAATGATGCACTTGGCCAAAAAGGGCGTATGCGTTTTCTCCTGAATATATTCAGGAGAAAACGCATACGCCCTTTTTGGCCAAGCAAGCAAGCGGGCAATGCAAATCTGCACTACAAAGAAGTATCACTTCCCACCGGTCAAAAGGGACATCCACAAAATGTGTAAAAACCAGAAAGGCAAGACAGGCCCTGGAGAACAGGGAGCCTTGTTATGCTGATGGGCGGGATGTAAGTTGCCAACTGCCTCACTGGAGGAGTGCATTGTGTTCCCTAAAACAAGTAAACAACAGAGCTACAGAGCCAAGGGCACTTCCAGTCTAGGGAATATACCTTGGGAAAACTGAAAATCCATAACACAGAGCCACCCCCAAATTGAGGGCTGCACTGCTTACAAGAACCTCAACCTGGGTACACCTGAAATATCCCAGGAAATATAAAAATGGTTCCAAACATTGTGGAACTTACGTACGATGGAATATCCCTCAGCCATGAAATCAATGTCATAAGACCAGTAGCAGCAAAATGAGTGGATTCAGGTACGATGATTCAAAGTGAAAGAAGTCACACAGGAAAAGAAACTTATCATAAGATATCACTTAGGGAGATCCTGTAAACATGGCTACACATGAACTGAGTTAGGAAAGAGAACAGAGTCTCACATTTAGAAAACACTCTTATGCCTGCTTAAGGGGGAAGGAGAGGTGGGGTGATGCATCAAACCAGAGTTTGATATAAGCACAGGTACCGTTCCAAAAACCAACTATGGAATAGACAAGACCTACACCTTCCTCAGTGAAAGGGACTCAAAACCCCATATTTCCCGCAGAGGAATAGATCTGACTAGTAAGAATCTTAAAACCTATGTATTGATATGTCTCCGTAAGGGAATCAAGTGTGTCTAGACTGGCATAAACAGGGCAGCGAGAATCAGCTCAAACCCACTCTAAAAAAGGAATTTCAAAAACAGAACAAAGAAACAGGGTAATTCTTCACAATTCCTTCAGGGTCTCTGATGCAACCTGGAATGACCCTATCTACAATGACAGCTGGATGTGGCATGAGGCTGGACACTTGGGACTGAGAGGATTGGTGAGATTGGGTGAGCAAATGCAGACCCTTTAAAGCAATAATGCATGGCACCCATTCCATGGGTCCCAGCTCTCCAGGTTGAAGGGAATATTACTACAGCTATAACGTGTACGGGAAACCTAGAGAATGGACACACTGTGAATACGAAAGGTTTCTAAAACTCAACGAAGAGCCCCTCTCCTGGTGCTCCGGTTTGACTTTCCAACTGCTTTCCTATCAATGGCCCAACTTGGAGAGACAGCCCCTTTAAGCTCCTGTTTCGCACAGGTTGCCAATATGGCAGAGGATGAAAGGGAAGAGGGAGAAGCAATGAGAGAGTAGCTGTTAGGCATTTGGATGGGCACATGTCACTCTAATTTCCCGGCAGGAAGAAGAATTAACCAAAGTCTCAGCCACCCTCCGGGAACCAGTATAGGTCCTGAATCAAAAGTTTGGACTTGCGTTCAGCTCACAAGAAACGAGTTGAAAAATGGAGCTCAGGGGCACAGCAATTCACAAACTGGCAGAGTAATCAAGGCCAACTATCGTCCAAAAATCTGTTGAGGGAAGGCAACGAGGTGGACTTGAAAGCGAGGCAGAATAGCAGGAAACAGATTTCAAGAGGTACGTTGGAATTGCCTTTAAAGCACAGGAAGAGGGGCACAACTTCGACAATGATGCACTTGGCCAAAAAGGGCGTATGCGTTTTCTCCTGAATATATTCAGGAGAAAACGCATACGCCCTTTTTGGCCAAGCAAGCAAGCGGGCAATGCAAATCTGCACTACAAAGAAGTATCACTTCCCACCGGTCAAAAGGGACATCCACAAAATGTGTAAAAACCAGAAAGGCAAGTCAGGCCCTGGAGAACAGGGAGCCTTGTTATGCTGATGGGCGGGATGTAAGTTGCCAACTGCCTCACTGGAGGAGTGCATTGTGTTCCCTAAAACAAGTAAACAACAGAGCTACAGAGCCAAGGGCACTTCCAGTCTAGGGAATATACCTTGGGAAAACTGAAAATCCATAAGACAGAGCCACCCCCTAATTGAGGGCTGCACTGCTTACAAGAACCTCAACCTGGGTACACCTGAAATATCCCAGGAAATATAAAAATGGTTCCAAACATTGTGGAACTTACAGTACGATGGAATATCCCTCAGCCATGAAATCAATGTCATAAGACCAGTAGCAGCAAAATGAGTGGATTCAGGTACGATGATTCTAAGTGAAAGAAGTCACACAGGAAAAGAAACTTATCATAAGATATCACTTAGGAAGATCCTGTAAACATGGCTACACATGAAATGAGTTCGGAAAGAGAACAGAGTCTCACATTTAGAAAACACTCTTATGCCTGCTTAAGGGGGAAGGAGAGGTGGGGTGATGCATCAAAACAGAGTTTGATATAAGCACAGGTACCGTTCCAATAACCAACTATGGAATAGATAAGACCTACACGTTCCTCAGTGAAAGGGACTCAAAACCCCATATTTCCCGCAGAGGAATAGATCTGACTAGTAAGAATCATAAAACCTATGTATTGATATGTCTCCGTAAGGGAATCAAGTGTGTCTAGACTGGCATAAACAGGGCAGCGAGAATCAGCTCAAACCCACTATAAAAATGAATTTCAAAAACAGAAGAAAGAAACAGGGAAATTCTTTACAATTCCTTCAGGGTCTCTGATGCAACCTGGAATGACCCTATCTACAATGACAGCTGGATGTGGCATGAGGCTGGACACTTGGGACTGAGAGGATTGGTCAGATTGGGTGAGCAAATGCAGACCCTTTAAAGCAATAATGCATGGCACCCATTCCATGGGTCCCAGCTCTCCAGGTTGAAGGGAATATTACTACAGCTATAACGTGTACGGGAAACCTAGAGAATGGACACACTGTGAATACAAAAGGTTTCTAAAACTCAACGAAGAGCCCCTCTCCTGGTGCTCCGGTTTGACTTTCCAACTGCTTTCCTATCAATCTCCCAACTTGGAGAGACAGCTCCTTTAAGCTCCTGTTTCGCACAGGTTGCCAATTTGGCAGAGGATGAAAGGGAAGAGGGAGAACCAATGAGAGAGCAACTGTTAGGCATTTGGATGGGCACATGTCACTCTAATTTCCCGGCAGGAAGAAGAAATTAACCAAAGTCTCAGCCACCCACCGGGAACCAGTATAGGTCCTGAACCAAAAGTTTGGACTTGCGTTCAGCTCACAAGAAACGAGTTGAAAAATGGAGCTCAGGGGCACAGCAATTCACAAACTGGCAGAGTAATCAAAGCCAACTATCGTCCAAAAATCTATTGAGGGAAGGCAACGAGGCGGACTTGAAAGCGAGGCAGAATAGCAGGAAACAGATTTCAAGAGGTACGTTGGAATCACCTGTAAAGCACAGGAAGAGGGGCACAACTTCGACAATGATGCACTTGGCCAAAAAGGGCATATGTGTTTTCTCCTGAATATATTCAGGAGAAAACGCATACGCCCTTTTTGGCCAAGCAAGCAAGCGGGCAATGCAAATCTGCACTACAAAGAAGTATCACTTCCCTCCGGTCAAAAGGGACATCCACAAAATGTGTAAAAACCAGAAAGGCAAGACAGGCCCTGGAGAACAGGGAGCCTTGTTATGCTGATGGGCGGGATGTAAGTTGCCAACTGCCTCACTGGAGGAGTGCATTGTGTTCCCTAAAACAAGTAAACAACAGAGCTACAGAGCCAAGGGCACTTCCAGTCTAGGGAATATACCTTGGGAAAACTGAAAATCCATAAGACAGAGCCACCCCCAAATTGAGGGCTGCACTGCTTACAAGAACCTCAACCTGGGTACACCTGAAATATCCCAGGAAATATAAAAATGGTTCCAAACATTGTGGAACTTACGTACGATGGAATATCCCTCAGCCATGAAATCAATGTCATAAGACCAGTAGCAGCAAAATGAGTGGATTCAGGTACGATGATTCTAAGTGAAAGAAGTCACACAGGAAAAGAAACTTATCATAAGATATCACTTAGGAAGATCCTGTAAACATGGCTACACATGAACTGAGTTAGGCAAGAGAACAGAGTCTCACATTTAGAAAACACTCTTATGCCTGCTTAAGGGGGAAGTAGAGGTGGGGTGATGCATCAAACCAGAGTTTGATATAAGCACAGGTACCGTTCCAAAAACCAACTATGGAATAGACAAGACCTACACCTTCCTCAGTGAAAGGGACTCAAAACCCCATATTTCCCGCAGAGGAATAGATCTGACTAGTAAGAATCTTAAAACCTATGTATTGATATGTCTCCGTAAGGGAATCAAGTGTGTCTAGACTGGCATAAACATGGCAGCGAGAATCAGCTCAAACCCACTCTAAAAAGGAATTTCAAAAACAGAACAAAGAAACAGGGTAATTCTTCACAATTCCTTCAGGGTCGCTGATGCAACGTGGAATGACCCTATCTACAATGACAGCTGGATGTGGCATAAGGCTGGACCCTTGGGACTGAGAGGATTGTTGAGATTGTGTGAGCAAATGCAGACCATTTAAAGCAATAATGCATGGCACCCATTCCTTGGGTCTCAGCTCTCCAGGTTGAAGGGAATATTACTACAGCTATAACGTGTACGGGAAACCTAGAGAATGGACACACTGTGAATACGAAAGTTTTCTAAAACTCAACGAAGAGCCCCTCTCCTGGTGCTCCGGTTTGACTTTCCAACTGCTTTCCTATCAATCTCCCAAATTGGAGAGACAACCCCTTTAAGCTCCTGGTTCGCACAGGTTGCCAATTTGGCAGAGGATGAAAGGGAAGAGGGAGAACCAATGAGAGAGTAACTGTTAGGCATTTGGATGGGCACATGTCACTCTAATTTCCCGGCAGGAAGAAGAAATTAACCAAAGTCTCAGCCACCCACCGGGAACCCGTATAGGTCCTGAACCAAAAGTTTGGACTTGCGTTCAGCTCACAAGAAACGAGTTGAAAAATGGAGCTCAGGGGCACAGCAATTCACAAACTGGCAGAGTAATCAAAGCCAACTATCGTCCAAAAATCTATTGAGGGAAGGCAACGAGGCGGACTTGAAAGCGAGGCAGAATAGCAGGAAACAGATTTCAAGAGGTACGTTGGAATCACCTGTAAAGCACAGGAAGAGGGGCACAACTTCGACAATGATGCACTTGGCCAAAAAGGGCATATGCGTTTTCTCCTGAATATATTCAGGAGAAAACCCATACGCCCTTTTTGGCCAAGCAAGCAAGCGGGCAATGCAAATCTGCACTACAAAGAAGTATCACTTCCCACCGGTCAAAAGGGACATCCACAAAATGTGTAAAAACCAGAAAGGCAAGACAGGCCCTGGAGAACAGGGAGCCTTGTTATGCTGATGGGCGGGATGTAAGTTGCCAACTGCCTCACTGGAGGAGTGCATTGTGTTCCCTAAAACAAGTAAACAACAGAGCTACAGAGCCAAGGGCACTTCCAGTCTAGGGAATATACCTTGGGAAAACTGAAAATCCATAAGACAGAGCCACCCCCAAATTGAGGGCTGCACTGCTTACAAGAACCTCAACCTGGGTACACCTAAAATATCCCAGGAAGTATAAAAATGGTTCCAAACATTGTGGAACTTACATACGATGGAATATCCCTCAGCCACGAAATCAATGTCATAAGACCAGTAGCAGTAAAATGAGTGGATTCAGGTACGATGATTCTAAGTGAAAGAAGTCACACAGGAAAAGAAACTTATCATAAGATTTCACTTAGGAAGATCCTGTAAACATGGCTACACATGAACTGAGTTAGGCAAGAGAACAGAGTCTCACATTTAGAAAACACTCTTATGCCTGCTTAAGGGGGAAGGAGAGGTGGGGTGATGCATCAAACCAGAGTTTGATATAAGCACAGGTACCGTTCCAAAAACCAACTATGGAATAGACAAGACCTCCACCTTCCTCAGTGAAAGGGACTCAAAACCCCATATTTCCCGCAGAGGAATAGATCTGACTAGTAAGAATCTTAAAACCTATGTATTGATATGTCTCCGTAAGGGAATCAAGTGTGTCTAGACTGGCATAAACATGGCAGCGAGAATCAGCTCAAACCCACTCTAAACAGGAATTTCAAAAACAGAACAAAGAAACAGGGTAATTCTTCACAATTCCTTCAGGGTCGCTGATGCAACCTGGAATGACCCTATCTACAATGACAGCTGGATGTGGCATAAGGCTGGACACTTGGGACTGAGAGGATTGGTGAGATTGGGTGAGCAAAGGCAGACCCTTTAAAGCAATAATGCATGGCACCCATTCCATGGGTCCCAGCTCTCCAGGTTGAAGGGAATATTACTACAGCTATAACGTGTACGGGAAACCTAGAGAATGGACACACTGTGAATACGAAAGGTTTCTAAAACTCAACGAAGAGCCCCTCTCCTGGTGCTCCGGTTTGACTTTCCAACTGCTTTCCTATCAATCTCCCAACTTGGAGAGACAGACCCTTTAAGCTCCTGGTTCGCACAGGTTGCCAATTTGGCAGAGGATGAAAGGGAAGAGGGAGAACCAATGAGAGAGTAGCTGTTAGGCATTTGGATGGGCACATGTCACTCTAATTTCCCGGCAGGAAGAAGAATTAACCAAAGTCTCAGCCACCCACCGGGAACCAGTATAGGTCCTGAACCAAAAGTTTGGACTTGCGTTCAGCTCACAAAAAACGAGTTGAAAAATGGAGCTCAGGGGCACAGCAATTCACAAACTGGCAGAGTAATCAAGGCCAACTATCGTCCAAAAATCTGTTGAGGGAAGGCAACGAGGTGGACTTGAAAGCGAGGCAGAATAGCAGGAAACAGATTTCAAGAGGTACATTGGAATCGCCTGTAAAGCACAGGAAGAGGGGCACAACTTCGACAATGATGCACTTGGCCAAAAAGGGCGTATGCGTTTTCTCCTGAATATATTCAGGAGAAAACGCATACGCCCTTTTTGGCCAAGCAAGCAAGCGGGCAATGCAAATCTGCACTACAAAGAAGTATCACTTCCCAGCGGTCAAAAGGGACATCCACAAAATGTGTAAAAACCAGAAAGGCAAGACAGGCCCTGGAGAACAGGGAGCCTTGTTATGCTGATGGGCGGGATGTAAGTTGCCAACTGCCTCACTGGAGGATTGCATTGTGCTCCCTAAAACAAGTAAACAACAGAGCTACAGAGCCAAGGGCACTTCCAGTCTAGGGAATATACCTTGGGAAAACTGAAAATCCATAACACAGAGCCACCCCCAAATTGAGGGCTGCACTGCTTACAAGAACCTCAACCTGCGTACACCTGAAATATCCCAGGAAATATAAAAATGGTTCCAAACATTGTGGAACTTACGTACGATGGAATATCCCTCAGCCACGAAATCAATGTCATAAGACCAGTAGCAGCAAAATGAGTGGATTCAGGTACGATGATTCTAAGTGAAAGAAGTCACACAGGAAAAGAAACTTATCATAAGATATCACTTAGGAAGATCCTGTAAACATGGCTACACATGAACTGAGTTAGGCAAGAGAACAGAGTCTCACATTTAGAAAACACTCTTAGGCCTGCTTAAGGGGGAAGGAGAGGTGGGGTGATGCATCAAACCAGAGTTTGATATAAGCACAGGTACCGTTCCAAAAACCAACTATGGAATAGACAAGACCTCCACCTTCCTCAGTGAAAGGGACTCAAAACCCCATATTTCCCGCAGAGGAATAGATCTGACTAGTAAGAATCTTATAACCTATGTATTGATATGTCTCCGTAAGGGAATCAAGTGTGTCTAGACTGGCATAAACATGGCAGCGAGAATCAGCTCAAACCCACTCTAAACAGGAATTTCAAAAACAGAACAAAGAAACAGGGTAATTCTTCACAATTCCTTCAGGGTCGCTGATGCAACCTGGAATGACCCTATCTACAATGACAGCTGGATGTGGCATAAGGCTGGACACTTGGGACTGAGAGGATTGTTGAGATTGGGTGAGCAAATGCAGACCATTTAAAACAATAATGCATGGCACCCATTCCATGGGTCCCAGCTCTCCAGGTTGAAGGGAATATTACTACAGCTATAACGTGTACGGGAAACCTAGAGAATGGACACACTGTGAATACGAAAGGTTTCTAAAACTCAACGAAGAGCCCCTCTCCTGGTGCTCCGGGTTGACTTTCCAACTGCTTTCCCATCAATCTCCCAAATTGGAGAGACAACCCCTTTAAGCTCCTGGTTCGCACAGGTTGCCAATTTGGCAGAGGATGAAAGGGAAGAGGGAGAACCAATGAGAGAGTAGCTGTTAGGCATTTGGATGGGCACATGTCACTCTAATTTCCCGGCAGGAAGAAGAATTAACCAAAGTCTCAGCCACCCACCGGGAACCAGTATAGGTCCTGAACCAAAAGTTTGGACTTGCGTTCAGCTCACAAGAAACGAGTTGAAAAATGGAGCTCAGGGGCACAGCAATTCACAAACTGGCAGAGTAATCAAGGCCAACTATCGTCCAAAAATCTGTTGAGGGAAGGCAACGAGGCGGACTTGAAAGCGAGGCAGAATAGCAGGAAACAGATTTCAAGAGGTACGTTGGAATCGCCTGTAAAGCACAGGAAGAGGGGCACAACTTCGACAATGATGCACTTGGCCATAAAGGGCGTATGCGTTTTCTCCTGAATATATTCAGGAGAAAACGCATACGCCCTTTTTGGCCAAGCAAGCAAGCGGGCAATGCAAATCTGCACTACAAAGAAGTATCACTTCCCACCGGTCAAAAGGGACATCCACAAAATGTGTAAAAACCAGAAAGGCAAGACAGGCCCTGGAGAACAGGGAGCCTTGTTATGCTGATGGGCGGGATGTAAGTTGCCAACTGCCTCACTGGAGGAGTGCATTGTGTTCCCTAAAACAAGTAAACAACAGAGCTACAGAGCCAAAGGCACTTCCAGTCTAGGGAATATACCTTGGGAAAACTGAAAATCCATAAGACAGAGCCACCCCCAAATTGAGGGCTGCACTGCTTACAAGAACCTCAACCTGGGTACACCTGAAATATCCCAGGAAATATAAAAATGGTTCCAAACATTGTGGAACTTACGTACGATGGAATATCCCTCAGCCACGAAATCAATGTCATAAGACCAGTAGCAGCAAAATGAGTGGATTCAGGTACGATGATTCTAAGTGAAAGAAGTCACACAGGAAAAGAAACTTATCATAAGATATCACTTAGGAAGATCCTGTAAACATGGCTACACATGAACTGAGTTAGGCAAGAGAACAGAGTCTCACATTTAGAAAACACTCTTATGCCTGCTTAAGGGGGAAGTAGAGGTGGGGTGATGCATCAAACCAGAGTTTGATATAAGCACAGGTACCGTTCCAAAAACCAATTATGGAATAGACAAGACCTACAACTTCCTCAGTGAAAGGGACTCAAAACCCCATATTTCCTGCAGAGGAATAGATCTGACTAGTAATAATCTTAAAACCTATGTATTGATATGTCTCCGTAAGGGAATCAAGTGTGTCTAGACTGGCATAAACATGGCAGCGAGAATCAGCTCAAACCCACTCTAAACAGGAATTTCAAAAACAGAACAAAGAAACAGGGTAATTCTTCACAATTCCTTCAGGGTCGCTGATGCAACGTGGAATGACCCTATCTACAATGACAGCTGGATGTGGCATAAGGCTGGACACTTGGGACTGAGAGGATTGTTGAGATTGTGTGAGCAAATGCACACCATTTAAAGCAATAATGCATGGCACCCATTCCATGGGTCTCAGCTCTCCAGGTTGAAGGGAATATTACTACAGCTATAACGTGTACGGGAAACCTAGAGAATGGACACACTGTGAATACGAAAGGTTTCTAAAACTCAACGAAGAGCCCCTCTCCTGGTGCTCCGGTTTGACTTTCCAACTGCTTTCCTATCAATCTCCCAAATTGGAGAGACAACCCCTTTAAGCTCCTGGTTCGCACAGGTTGCCAATTTGGCAGAGGATGAAAGGGAAGAGGGAGAACCAATGAGAGAGTAACTGTTAGGCATTTGGATGGGCACATGTCACTCTAATTTCCCGGCAGGAAGAAGAAATTAACCAAAGTCTCAGCCACCCACCGGGAACCCGTATAGGTCCTGAACCAAAAGTTTGGACTTGCGTTCAGCTCACAAGAAACGAGTTGAAAAATGGAGCTCAGGGGCACAGCAATTCACAAACTGGCAGAGTAATCAAAGCCAACTATCGTCCAAAAATCTATTGAGGGAAGGCAACGAGGCGGACTTGAAAGCGAGGCAGAATAGCAGGAAACAGATTTCAAGAGGTACGTTGGAATCACCTGTAAAGCACAGGAAGAGGGGCACAACTTCGACAATGATGCACTTGGCCAAAAAGGGCATATGCGTTTTCTCCTGAATATATTCAGGAGAAAACGCATACGCCCTTTTTGGCCAAGCAAGCAAGCGGGCAATGCAAATCTGCACTACAAAGAAGTATCACTTCCCAGCGGTCAAAAGGGACATCCACAAAATGTGTAAAAACCAGAAAGGCAAGACAGGCCCTGGAGAACAGGGAGCCTTGTTATGCTGATGGGCGGGATGTAAGTTGCCAACTGCCTCACTGGAGGAGTGCATTGTGTTCCCTAAAACAAGTAAACAACAGAGCTACAGAGCCAAGGGCACTTCCAGTCTAGGGAATATACCTTGGGAAAACTGAAAATCCATAAGACAGAGCCACCCCCAAATTGAGGGCTGCACTGCTTACAAGAACCTCAACCTGGGTACACCTAAAATATCCCAGGAAGTATAAAAATGGTTCCAAACATTGTGGAACTTACATACGATGGAATATCCCTCAGCCACGAAATCAATGTCATAAGACCAGTAGCAGTAAAATGAGTGGATTCAGGTACGATGATTCTAAGTGAAAGAAGTCACACAGGAAAAGAAACTTATCATAAGATTTCACTTAGGAAGATCCTGTAAACATGGCTACACATGAACTGAGTTAGGCAAGAGAACAGAGTCTCACATTTAGAAAACACTCTTATGCCTGCTTAAGGGGGAAGGAGAGGTGGGGTGATGCATCAAACCAGAGTTTGATATAAGCACAGGTACCGTTCCAAAAACCAACTATGGAATAGACAAGACCTCCACCTTCCTCAGTGAAAGGGACTCAAAACCCCATATTTCCCGCAGAGGAATAGATCTGACTAGTAAGAATCTTAAAACCTATGTATTGATATGTCTCCGTAAGGGAATCAAGTGTGTCTAGACTGGCATAAACATGGCAGCGAGAATCAGCTCAAACCCACTCTAAACAGGAATTTCAAAAACAGAACAAAGAAACAGGGTAATTCTTCACAATTCCTTCAGGGTCGCTGATGCAACCTGGAATGACCCTATCTACAATGACAGCTGGATGTGGCATAAGGCTGGACACTTGGGACTGAGAGGATTGGTGAGATTGGGTGAGCAAAGGCAGACCCTTTAAAGCAATAATGCATGGCACCCATTCCATGGGTCCCAGCTCTCCAGGTTGAAGGGAATATTACTACAGCTATAACGTGTACGGGAAACCTAGAGAATGGACACACTGTGAATACGAAAGGTTTCTAAAACTCAACGAAGAGCCCCTCTCCTGGTGCTCCGGTTTGACTTTCCAACTGCTTTCCTATCAATCTCCCAACTTGGAGAGACAGACCCTTTAAGCTCCTGGTTCGCACAGGTTGCCAATTTGGCAGAGGATGAAAGGGAAGAGGGAGAACCAATGAGAGAGTAGCTGTTAGGCATTTGGATGGGCACATGTCACTCTAATTTCCCGGCAGGAAGAAGAATTAACCAAAGTCTCAGCCACCCACCGGGAACCAGTATAGGTCCTGAACCAAAAGTTTGGACTTGCGTTCAGCTCACAAAAAACGAGTTGAAAAATGGAGCTCAGGGGCACAGCAATTCACAAACTGGCAGAGTAATCAAGGCCAACTATCGTCCAAAAATCTGTTGAGGGAAGGCAACGAGGTGGACTTGAAAGCGAGGCAGAATAGCAGGAAACAGATTTCAAGAGGTACGTTGGAATCGCCTGCAAAGCACAGGAAGAGGGGCACAACTTCGACAATGATGCACTTGGCCAAAAAGGGCGTATGCGTTTTCTCCTGAATATATTCAGGAGAAAACGCATACGCCCTTTTTGGCCAAGCAAGCAAGCGGGCAATGCAAATCTGCACTACAAAGAAGTATCACTTCCCAGCGGTCAAAAGGGACATCCACAAAATGTGTAAAAACCAGAAAGGCAAGACAGGCCCTGGAGAACAGGGAGCCTTGTTATGCTGATGGGCGGGATGTAAGTTGCCAACTGCCTCACTGGAGGAGTGCATTGTGCTCCCTAAAACAAGTAAACAACAGAGCTACAGAGCCAAGGGCACTTCCAGTCTAGGGAATATACCTTGGGAAAACTGAAAATCCATAACACAGAGCCACCCCCAAATTGAGGGCTGCACTGCTTACAAGAACCTCAACCTGCGTACACCTGAAATATCCCAGGAAATATAAAAATGGTTCCAAACATTGTGGAACTTACGTACGATGGAATATCCCTCAGCCACGAAATCAATGTCATAAGACCAGTAGCAGCAAAATGAGTGGATTCAGGTACGATGATTCTAAGTGAAAGAAGTCACACAGGAAAAGAAACTTATCATAAGATATCACTTAGGAAGATCCTGTAAACATGGCTACACATGAACTGAGTTAGGCAAGAGAACAGAGTCTCACATTTAGAAAACACTCTTAGGCCTGCTTAAGGGGGAAGGAGAGGTGGGGTGATGCATCAAACCAGAGTTTGATATAAGCACAGGTACCGTTCCAAAAACCAACTATGGAATAGACAAGACCTACACCTTCCTCAGTGAAAGGGACTCAAAACCCCATATTTCCCGCAGAGGAATAGATCTGACTAGTAAGAATCTTAAAACCTATGTATTGATATGTCTCCGTAAGGGAATCAAGTGTGTCTAGACTGGCATAAACATGGCAGCGAGAATCAGCTCAAACCCACTCTAAACAGGAATTTCAAAAACAGAACAAAGAAACAGGGTAATTCTCCACAATTCCTTCAGGGTCGCTGATGCAACCTGGAATGACCCTATCTACAATGACAGCTGGATGTGGCATAAGGCTGGACACTTGGGACTGAGAGGATTGTTGAGATTGGGTGAGCAAATGCAGACCATTTAAAACAATAATGCATGGCACCCATTCCATGGGTCCCAGCTCTCCAGGTTGAAGGGAATATTACTACAGCTATAACGTGTACGGGAAACCTAGAGAATGGACACACTGTGAATACGAAAGGTTTCTAAAACTCAACGAAGAGCCCCTCTCCTGGTGCTCCGGTTTGACTTTCCAACTGCTTTCCCATCAATCTCCCAAATTGGAGAGACAACCCCTTTAAGCTCCTGGTTCGCACAGGTTGCCAATTTGGCAGAGGATGAAAGGGAAGAGGGAGAACCAATGAGAGAGTAGCTGTTAGGCATTTGGATGGGCACATGTCACTCTAATTTCCCGGCAGGAAGAAGAATTAACCAAAGTCTCAGCCACCCACCGGGAACCAGTATAGGTCCTGAACCAAAAGTTTGGACTTGCGTTCAGCTCACAAGAAACGAGTTGAAAAATGGAGCTCAGGGGCACAGCAATTCACAAACTGGCAGAGTAATCAAGGCCAACTATCGTCCAAAAATCTGTTGAGGGAAGGCAACGAGGCGGACTTGAAAGCGAGGCAGAATAGCAGGAAACAGATTTCAAGAGGTACGTTGGAATCGCCTGTAAAGCACAGGAAGAGGGGCACAACTTCGACAATGATGCACTTGGCCATAAAGGGCGTATGCGTTTTCTCCTGAATATATTCAGGAGAAAACGCATACGCCCTTTTTGGCCAAGCAAGCAAGCGGGCAATGCAAATCTGCACTACAAAGAAGTATCACTTCCCACCGGTCAAAAGGGACATCCACAAAATGTGTAAAAACCAGAAAGGCAAGACAGGCCCTGGAGAACAGGGAGCCTTGTTATGCTGATGGGCGGGATGTAAGTTGCCAACTGCCTCACTGGAGGAGTGCATTGTGTTCCCTAAAACAAGTAAACAACAGAGCTACAGAGCCAAGGGCACTTCCAGTCTAGGGAATATACCTTGGGAAAACTGAAAATCCATAACACAGAGCCACCCCCAAATTGAGGGCTGCACTGCTTACAAGAACCTCAACCTGGGTACACCTGAAATATCCCAGGAAATATAAAAATGGTTCCAAACATTGTGGAACTTACGTACGATGGAATATCCCTCAGCCACGAAATCAATGTCATAAGACCAGTAGCAGCAAAATGAGTGGATTCAGGTATGATGATTCTAAGTGAAAGAAGTCACACAGGAAAAGAAACTTATCATAAGATATCACTTAGGAAGATCCTGTAAACATGGCTACACATGAACTGAGTTAGGCAAGAGAACAGAGTCTCACATTTAGAAAACACTCTTATGCCTGCTTAAGGGGGAAGGAGAGGTGGGGTGATGCATCAAACCAGAGTTTGATATAAGCACAGGTACCGTTCCAAAAACCAACTATGGAATAGACAAGACCTCCACCTTCCTCAGTGAAAGGGACTCAAAACCCCATATTTCCCGCAGAGGAATAGATCTGACTAGTAAGAATCTTAAAACCTATGTATTGATATGTCTCCGTAAGGGAATCAAGTGTGTCTAGACTGGCATAAACATGGCAGCGAGAATCAGCTCAAACCCACTCTAAAAAGGAATTTCAAAAACAGAACAAAGAAACAGGGAAATTCTTCACAATTCCTTCAGGGTCGCTGATGCAACCTGGAATGACCCTATCTACAATGACAGCTGGATATGGCATAAGGCTGGACACTTGGGACTGAGAGGATTGGTGAGATTGGGTGAGCAAATGCAGACCCTTTAAAGCAATAATGCATGGCACCCATTCCATGGGTCCCAGCTCTCCAGGTTGAAGGGAATATTACTACAGCTATAACGTGTACGGGAAACCTAGAGAATGGACACACTGTGAATACGAAAGGTTTCTAAAACTCAACGAAGAGCCCCTCTCCTGGTGCTCCGGTTTGACTTTCCAACTGCTTTCCTATCAATCTCCCAACTTGGAGAGACAGCCCCTTTAAGCTCCTGGTTCGCACAGGTTGCCAATTTGGCAGAGGATGAAAGGGAAGAGGGAGAACCAATGAGAGAGTAGCTGTTAGGCATTTGGATGGGCACATGTCACTCTAATTTCCCGGCAGGAAGAAGAAATTAACCAAAGTCTCAGCCACCCACCGGGAACCAGTATAGGTCCTGAACCAAAAGTTTGGACTTGCGTTCAGCTCACAAGAAACGAGTTGAAAAATGGAGCTCAGGGGCACAGCAATTCACAAACTGGCAGAGTAATCAAAGCCAACTATCGTCCAAAAATCTGTTGAGGGAAGGCAACGAGGCGGACTTGAAAGCGAGGCAGTATAGCAGGAAACAGATTTCAAGAGGTACGTTGGAATCGCCTGTAAAGCACAGGAAGAGGGGCACAACTTCGACAATGATGCACTTGGCCAAAAAGGGCGTATGCGTTTTCTCCTGAATATATTCAGGAGAAAACGCATACGCCCTTTTTGGCCAAGCAAGCAAGCGGGCAATGCAAATCTGCACTACAAAGAAGTATCACTTCCCACCGGTCAAAAGGGACATCCACAAAATGTGTAAAAACCAGAAAGGCAAGACAGGCCCTGGAGAACAGGGAGCCTTGTTATGCTGACGGGCGGGATGTAAGTTGCCAACTGCCTCACTGGAGGAGTGCATTGTGTTCCCTAAAACAAGTAAACAACAGAGCTACAGAGCCAAGGGCACTTCCAGTCTAGGGAATATACCTTGGGAAAACTGAAAATCCATAAGACAGAGCCACCCCCAAATTGAGGGCTGCACTGTTTACAAGAACCTCAACCTGGGTACAACTGAAATATCCCAGGAAGTATAAAAATGGTTCCAAACATTGTGGAACTTACGTACGATGGAATATCCCTCAGCCACGAAATCAATGTCATAAGACCAGTAGCAGCAAAATGAGTGGATTCAGGTACGATGATTCTAAGTGAAAGAAGTCACACAGGAAAAGAAACTTATCATAAGATATCACTTAGGAAGATCCTGTAAACATGGCTACACATGAACTGAGTTAGGAAAGAGAACAGAGTCTCACATTTAGAAAACACTCTTATGCCTGCTTAAGGGGGAAGGAGAGGTGGGGTGATGCATCAAACCAGAGTTTGATATAAGCACAGGTAGCGTTCCAAAAACCAACTATGGAATAGATAAGACCTACACGTTCCTCAGTGAAAGGGACTCAAAACCCCATATTTCCCACAGAGGAATAGATCTGACTAGTAAGAATCTTAAAACCTATGTATTGATATGTCTCCATAAGGGAATCAAGTGTGTCTAGACTGGCATAAACAGGGCAGCGAGAATCAGCTCAAACCCACTCTAAAAAGGAATTTCAAAAACAGAACAAAGAAACAGGGAAATTATTTACAATTCCTTCAGAGTCTCTGATGCAACCCGGAATGACCCTACCTAAAATGACAGCTGGATTTGGCATGAGGCTGGACACTTGGGACTGAGAGGATTGGTGAGATTGGGTGAGCAAATGCAGACCCTTTAAAGCAATAATGCATGGCACCCATTCCATGGGTCCCAGCTCTCCAGGTTGAAGGGAATATTACTACAGCTATAACGTGTACGGGAAACCTAGAGAATGGACACACTGTGAATACGAAAGGTTTCTAAAACTCAACGAAGAGCCCCTCTCCTGGTGCTCCGGTTTGACTTTCCAACTGCTTTCCTATCAATCTCCCAACTTGGAGAGACAGCTCCTTTAAGCTCCTGTTTCGCACAGGTTGCCAATTTGGCAGAGGATGAAAGGGAAGAGGGAGAACCAATGAGAGAGTAACTGTTAGGCATTTGGATGGGCACATGTCACTCTAATTTCCCGGCAGGAAGAAGAAATTAACCAAAATCTCAGCCACCCACCGGGAACCCGTATAGTTCCTGAACCAAAAGTTTGGACTTGCGTTCAGCTCACAAGAAACGAGTTGAAAAATGGAGCTCAGGGGCACAGCAATTCACAAACTGGCAGAGTAATCAAAGCCAACTATCGTCCAAATATCTATTGAGGGAAGGCAACGAGGCGGACTTGAAAGCGAGGCAGAATAGCAGGAAACAGATTTCAAGAGGTACGTTGGAATCACCTGTAAAGCACAGGAAGAGGGGCACAACTTCGACAATGATGCACTTGGCCAAAAAGGGCATATGCGTTTTCTCCTGAATATATTCAGGAGAAAACCCATACGCCCTTTTTGGCCAAGCAAGCAAGCGGGCAATGCAAATCTGCACTACAAAGAAGTATCACTTCCCACCGGTCAAAAGGGACATCCACAAAATGTGTAAAAACCAGAAAGGCAAGACAGGCCCTGGAGAACAGGGAGCCTTGTTATGCTGATGGGCGGGATGTAAGTTGCCAACTGCCTCACTGGAGGAGTGCATTGTGTTCCCTAAAACAAGTAAACAACAGAGCTACAGAGCCAAGGGCACTTCCAGTCTAGGGAATATACCTTGGGAAAACTGAAAATCCATAACACAGAGCCACCCCCAAATTGAGGGCTGCACTGCTTACAAGAACCTCAACCTGGGTACACCTGAAATATCCCAGGAAAAATAAAAATGGTTCCAAACATTGTGGAACTTACGTACGATGGAATATCCCTCAGCCATGAAATCAATGTCATAAGACCAGTAGCAGCAAAATGAGTGGATTCAGGTACGATGATTCTAAGTGAAAGAAGTCACACAGGAAAAGAAACTTATCATAAGATATCACTTAGGAAGATCCTGTAAACATGGCTACACATGAACTGAGTTAGGCAAGAGAACAGAGTCTCACATTTAGAAAACACTCTTATGCCTGCTTAAGGGGGAAGGAGCGGTGGGGTGATGCATCAAACCAGAGATTGATATAAGCACAGGTACCGTTCCAAAAACCAACTATGGAATAGACAAGACCTACACCTTCCTCAGTGAAAGGGACTCAAAACCCCATATTTCCCACAGAGGAATAGATCTGACTAGTAAGAATCTTAAAACCTATGAATTGATATGTCTCCGTAAGGGAATCAAGTATGTCTAGACTGGCAGAAAAAAAGCAGCGAGAATCAGCTCAAACCCACTCTAAAAAGGAATTTCAAAAACAGAACAAAAAAACAGGGAAATTCTTCACAATTCCTTCAGGGTCTCTGATGCAACCTGGAATGACCCTATCTACAATGACAGCTGGATGTGGCATAAGGCTGGACACTTGGGACTGAGAGGATTGGTGAGATTGGGTGAGCAAATGCAGACCCTTTAAAGCAATAATGCATGGCACCCATTCCATGGGTCCCAGCTCTCCAGGTTGAAGGGAATATTACTACAGCTATAACGTGTACGGGAAACCTAGAGAATGGACACACTGTGAATACGAAAGGTTTCTAAAACTCAACGAAGAGCCCCACTCCTGGTGCTCCGGTTTGACATTCCAACTGCTTTCCTATCAATCTCCCAACTTGGAGAGACAGCCCCTTTAAGCTCCTGGTTCGCACAGGTTGCCAATTTGGCAGTGGATGAAAGGGAAGAGGGAGAACCAATGAGAGAGTAGCTGTTAGGCATTTGGATGGGCACATGTCACTCTAATTTCCCGGCAGGAAGAAGAATTAACCAAAGTCTCAGCCACCCACCGGGAACCAGTATAGGTCCTGAACCAAAAGTTTGGACTTGCGTTCAGCTCACAAGAAACGAGTTGAAAAATGTAGCTCAGGGGCACAGCAATTCACAAACTGGCAGAGTAATCAAGGCCAACTATCGTCCAAAAATCTGTTGAGGGAAGGCAACGAGGCGGACTTGAAAGCGATGCAGAATAGCAGGAAACAGATTTCACGAGGTACGTTGGAATCGCCTGTAAAGCACAGGAAGAGGGGCACAACTTCGACAATGATGCACTTGGCCAAAAAGGGCGTATGCGTTTTCTCCTGAATATATTCAGGAGAAAACGCATACGCCCTTTTTGGCCAAGCAAGCAAGCGGGCAATGCAAATCTGCACTACAAAGAAGTATCCCTTCCCACCGGTCAAAAGGGACATCCACAAAATTTGTAAAAACCAGAAAGGCAAGACAGGCCCTGGAGAACAGGGAGCCTTGTTATGCTGATGGGCGGGATGTAAGTTGCCAACTGCCTCACTGGAGGAGTGCATTGTGTTCCCAAAAACAAGTAAACAACAGAGCTACAGAGCCAAGGGCACTTCCAGTCTAGGGAATATACATTGAGAAAAATGAAAATCCATAAGACAGAGCCACCCGCAAATTGAGGGCTGCACTGCTTACAAGAACCTCAACCTGGGTACACCTGAAATATCCCAGGAAATATAAAAATGGTTCCAAACATTGTGGAACTTACGTACGATGGAATATCCCTCAGCCATGAAATCAATGTCATAAGACCAGTAGCAGCAAAATGAGTGGATTCAGGTACGATGATTCAAAGTGAAAGAAGTCACACAGGAAAAGAAACTTATCATAAGATATCACTTAGGGAGATCCTGTAAACATGGCTACACATGAACTGAGTTAGGAAAGAGAACAGAGTCTCACATTTAGAAAACACTCTTATGCCTGCTTAAGGGGGAAGGAGAGGTGGGGTGATGCATCAAACCAGAGTTTGATATAAGCACAGGTACCGTTCCAAAATCCAACTATGGAATAGACAAGACCTACACCTTCCTCAGTGAAAGGGACTCAAAACCCCATATTTCCCGCAGAGGAATAGATCTGACTAGTAAGAATCTTAAAACCTATGTATTGATATGTCTCCGTAAGGGAATCAAGTGTGTCTAGACTGGCATAAACAGGGCAGCGAGAATCAGCTCAAACCCACTCTAAACAGGAATTTCAAAAACAGAACAAAGAAACAGGGTAATTCTTCACAATTCCTTCAGGGTCTCTGATGCAACCTGGAATGACCCTATCTACAATGACAGCTGGATGTGGCATGAGGCTGGACACTTGGGTCTGAGAGGATTGGTGAGATTGGGTGAGCAAATGCAGACCCTTTAAAGCAATAATGCATGGCACCCATTCCATGGGTCCCAGCTCTCCAGGTTGAAGGGAATATTACTACAGCTATAACGTGTACGGGAAACCTAGAGAATGGACACACTGTGAATACGAAAGGTTTCTAAAACTCAACGAAGAGCCCCTCTCCTGGTGCTCCGGTTTGACTTTCCAACTGCTTTCCTATCAATCTCACAACTTAGAGAGACAGCCCCTTTAAGCTCCTGTTTCGTACAGGTTGCCAATATGGCAGAGGATGAAAGGGAAGAGGGAGAACCAATGAGAGAGTAGCTGTTAGGCATTTGGATGGGCACATGTCACTCTAATTTCCCGGCAGGAAGAAGAATTAACCAAAGTCTCAGCCACCCACCGGGAACCAGTATAGGTCCTGAATCAAAAGTTTGGACTTGCGTTCAGCTCACAAGTAACGAGTTAAAAAATGGAGCTCAGGGGCACAGCAATTCACAAACTGGCAGAGTAATCAAGGCCAACTATCGTCCAAAAATCTGTTGAGGGAAGGCAACGAGGCAGACTTGAAAGCGAGGCAGAATAGCAGGAAACAGATTTCAAGAGGTACGTTGGAATCGCCTGTAAAGCACAGGAAGAGGGGCACAACTTCGACAATGATGCACTTGGCCAAAAAGGGCGTATGCGTTTTCTCCTGAATATATTCAGGAGAAAACGCATACGCCCTTTTTGGCCAAGCAAGCAAGCGGGCAATGCAAATCTGCACTACAAAGAAGTATCACTTCCCACCGGTCAAAAGGGACATCCACAAAATGTGTAAAAACCAGAAAGGCAAGACAGGCCCTGGAGAACAGGGAGCCTTGTTATGCTGATGGGCGGGATGTAAGTTGCCAACTGCCTCACTGGAGGAGTGCATTGTGTTCCCTAAAACAAGTAAACAACAGAGCTACAGAGCCAAGGGCACTTCCAGTCTAGGGAATATACCTTGGGAAAACTGAAAATCCATAACACAGAGCCACCCCCAAATTGAGGGCTGCACTGCTTACAAGAACCTCAACCTGGGTACACCTGAAATATCCCAGGGAATATAAAAATGGTTCCAAACATTGTGGAACTTACGTACGATGGAATATCCCTCAGCCATGAAATCAATGTCATAAGACCAGTAGCAGCAAAATGAGTGGATTCAGGTACGATGATTCTAAGTGAAAGAAGTCACACAGGAAAAGAAACTTATCATAAGATATCACTTAGGAAGATCCTGTAAACATGGCTACACATGAACTGAGTTAGGAAAGAGAACAGAGTCTCACATTTAGAAAACACTCTTATGCCTGCTTAAGGGGGAAGGAGAGGTGGGGTGATGCATCAAACCAGAGTTTGATATAAGCACAGGTACCGTTCCAAAAACCAACTATGTAATAGACAAGACCTACACCTTCCTCAGTGAAAGGGACTCAAAACACCATATTTCCCGCAGAGGAATAGATCTGACTAGTAAGAATCTTAAAACCTATGTATTGATATGTCTCCGTAAGGGAATCAAGTGTGTCTAGACTGGCATAAACAGGGCAGCGAGAATCAGCTCAAACCCACTCTAAAAAGGAATTTCAAAAACAGAACAAAGAAACAGGGTAATTCTTCACAATTCCTTCACGGTCTCTGATGCAACCTGGAATGACCCTATCTACAATGACAGCTGGTTGTGGCATGAGGCTGGACACTTGGGACTGAGAGGATTGGTGAGATTGGGTGAGCAAATGCAGACCCTTTAAAGCAATAATGCATGGCACCCATTCCATGGGTCCCAGCTCTCCAGGTTGAAGGGAATATTACTACAGATATAACGTGTACGGGAAACCTAGAGAATGGACACACTGTGAATACGAAAGGTTTCTAAAACTCAACGAAGAGCCCCTCTCCTGGTGCTCCGGTTTGACTTTCCAACTGCTTTCCTATCAATGTCCCAACTTGGAGAGACAGCCCCTTTAAGCTCCTGTTTCGCAGAGGTTGCCAATATGGCAGAGGATTAAAGGGAAGAGGGAGAAGCAATGAGAGAGTAGCTGTTAGGCATTTGGATGGGCACATGTCACTCTAATTTCGCGGCAGGAAGAAGAATTAACCAAAGTCTCAGCCACCCACCGGGAACCAGTATAGGTCCTGAATCAAAAGTTTGGACTTGCGTTCAGCTCACAAGAAACGAGTTGAAAAATGGAGCTCAGGGGCACAGCAATTCACAAACTGGCAGAGTAATCAAGGCCAACTATCGTCCAAAAATCTGTTGAGGGAAGGCAACGAGGCGGACTTGAAAGCGAGGCAGAATAGCAGGAAACAGATTTCAAGAGGTACGTTGGAATCGCCTGTAAAGCACAGGAAGAGGGGCACAACTTCGACAATGATGCACTTGGCCAAAAAGGGCGTATGCGTTTTCTCCTGAATATATTCAGGAGAAAACGCATACGCCCTTTTTGGCCAAGCAAGCAAGCGGGCAATGCAAATCTGCACTACAAAGAAGTATCACTTCCCACCGGTCAAAAGGGACATCCACAAAATGTGTAAAAACCAGAAAGGCAAGACAGGCCCTGGAGAACAGGGAGCCTTGTTATGCTGATGGGCGGGATGTAAGTTGCCAACTGCCTCACTGGAGGAGTGCATTGTGTTCCCTAAAACAAGTAAACAACAGAGCTACAGAGCCAAGGGCACTTCCAGTCTAGGGAATATACCTTGGGAAAACTGAAAATCCATAACACAGAGCCACCCCCAAATTGAGGGCTGCACTGCTTACAAGAACCTCAACCTGGGTACACCTGAAATATCCCAGGAAATATAAAAATGGTTCAAAACATTGTGGAACTTACGTACGATGGAATATCCCTCAGCCATGAAATCAATGTCATAAGACCAGTAGCAGCAAAATGAGTGGATTCAGGTACGATGATTCAAAGTGAAAGAAGTCACACAGGAAAAGAAACTTATCATAAGATATCACTTAGGGAGATCCTGTAAACATGGCTACACATGAACTGAGTTAGGAAAGAGAACAGAGTCTCACATTTAGAAAACACTCTTATGCCTGCTTAAGGGGGAAGGAGAGGTGGGGTGATGCATCAAACCAGAGTTTGATATAAGCACAGGTACCGTTCCAAAAACCAACTATGGAATAGACAAGACCTACACCTTCCTCAGTGAAAGGGACTCAAAACCCCATATTTCCCGCAGAGGAATAGATCTGACTAGTAAGAATCTTAAAACCTATGTATTGATATGTCTCCGTAAGGGAATCAAGTGTGTCTAGACTGGCATAAACAGGGCAGCGAGAATCAGCTCAAACCCACTCTAAAAAGGAATTTCAAAAACAGAACAAAGAAACAGGGTAATTCTTCACAATTCCTTCAGGGTCTCTGATGCAACCTGGAATGACCCTATCTACAATGACAGCTGGATGTGGCATGAGGCTGGACACTTGGGACTGAGAGGATTGGTGAGATTGGGTGAGCAAATGCAGACCCTTTAAAGCAATAATGCATGGCACCCATTCCATGGGTCCCAGCTCTCCAGGTTGAAGGGAATATTACTACAGCTATAACGTGTACGGGAAACCTAGAGAATGGACACACTGTGAATACGAAAGGTTTCTAAAACTCAACGAAGAGCCCCTCTCCTGGTGCTCCGGTTTGACTTTCCAACTGCTTTCCTATCAATCTCCCAACTTGGAGAGACAGCCCCTTTAAGCTCCTGTTTCGCACAGGTTGCCAATATGGCAGAGGATGAAAGGGAAGAGGGAGAACCAATGAGAGAGTAGCTGTTAGGCATTTGGATGGGCACATGTCACTCTAATTTCCCGGCAGGAAGAAGAATTAACCAAAGTCTCAGCCACCCACCGGGAACCAGTATAGGTCCTGAATCAAAAGTTTGGACTTGCGTTCAGCTCACAAGAAACGAGTTGAAAAATGGAGCTCAGGGGCACAGCAATTCACAAACTGGCAGAGTAATCAAGGCCAACTATCCTCCAAAAATCTGTTGAGGGAAGGCAACGAGGCGGACTTGAAAGCGAGGCAGAATAGCAGGAAAGAGATTTCAAGAGGTACGTTGGAATCGCCTGTAAAGCACAGGAAGAGGGGCACAACTTCGACAATGATGCACTTGGCCAAAAAGGGCGTATGCGTTTTCTCCTGAATATATTCAGGAGAAAACGCATACGCCCTTTTTGGCCAAGCAAGCAAGCGGGCAATGCAAATCTGCACTACAAAGAAGTATCACTTCCCACCGGTCAAAAGGGACATCCACAAAATGTGTAAAAACCAGAAAGGCAAGACAGGCCCTGGAGAACAGGGAGCCTTGTTATGCTGATGGGCGGGATGTAAGTTGCCAACTGCCTCACTGGAGGAGTGCATTGTGTTCCCTAAAACAAGTAAACAACAGAGCTACAGAGCCAAGGGCACTTCCAGTCTAGGGAATATACCTTGGGAAAACTGAAAATCCATAACACAGAGCCACCCCCAAATTGAGGGCTGCACTGCTTACAAGAACCTCAACCTGGGTACACCTGAAATATCCCAGGAAATATAAAAATGGTTCCAAACATTGTGGAACTTACGTACGATGGAATATCCCTCAGTCATGAAATCAATGTCATAAGACCAGTAGCAGCAAAATGAGTGGATTCAGGTACGATGATTCAAAGTGAAAGAAGTCACACAGTAAAAGAAACTTATCATAAGATATCACTTAGGGAGATCCTGTAAACATGGCTACACATGAACTGAGTTAGGAAAGAGAACAGAGTCTCACATTTAGAAAACACTCTTGTGCCTGCTTAAGGGGGAAGGAGAGGTGGGGTGATGCATCAAACCAGAGTTTGATATAAGCACAGGTACCGTTCCAAAAACCAACTATGGAATAGACAAGACCTACACCTTCCTCAGTGAAAGGGACTCAAAACCCCATATTTCCCGCAGAGGAATAGATCTGACTAGTAAGAATCTTAAAACCTATGTATTGATATGTCTCCGTAAGGGAATCAAGTGTGTCTAGACTGGCATAAACAGGGCAGCGAGAATCAGCTCAAACCCACTCTAAAAAAGGAATTTCAAAAACAGAACAAAGAAACAGGGTAATTCTTCACAATTCCTTCAGGGTCTCTGATGCAACCTGGAATGACCCTATCTACAATGACAGCTGGATGTGGCATGAGGCTGGACACTTGGGACTGAGAGGATTGGTGAGATTGGGTGAGCAAATGCAGACCCTTTAAAGCAATAATGCATGGCACCCATTCCATGGGTCCCAGCTCTCCAGGTTGAAGGGAATATTACTACAGCTATAACGTGTACGGGAAACCTAGAGAATGGACACACTGTGAATACGAAAGGTTTCTAAAACTCAACGAAGAGCCCCTCTCCTGGTGCTCCGGTTTGACTTTCCAACTGCTTTCCTATCAATCTCCCAACTTGGAGAGACAGCCCCTTTAAGCTCCTGTTTCGCACAGGTTGCCAATATGGCAGAGGATGAAAGGGAAGAGGGAGAAGCAATGAGAGAGTAGCTGTTAGGCATTTGGATGGGCACATGTCACTCTAATTTCCCGGCAGGAAGAAGAATTAACCAAAGTCTCAGCCACCCTCCGGGAACCAGTATAGGTCCTGAATCAAAAGTTTTGACTTGCGTTCAGCTCACAAGAAACGAGTTGAAAAATGGAGCTCAGGGGCACAGCAATTCACAAACTGGCAGAGTAATCAAGGCCAAGTATCGTCCAAAAATCTGTTGAGGGAAGGCAACGAGGTGGACTTGAAAGCGAGGCAGAATAGCCGGAAACAGATTTCTAGAGGTACGTTGGAATTGCCTTTAAAGCACAGGAAGAGGGGCACAACTTCGACAATGATGCACTTGGCCAAAAAGGGCATATGTGTTTTCTCCTGAATATATTCAGGAGAAAACGCATACGCCCTTTTTGGCCAAGCAAGCAAGCGGGGAATGCAAATCTGCACTACAAAGAAGTATCACTTCCCACCGGTCAAAAGGGACATCCACAAAATGTGTAAAAACCAGAAAGGCAAGACAGGCCCTGGAGAACAGGGAGCCTTGTTATGCTGATGGGCGGGATGTAAGTTGCCAACTGCCTCACTGGAGGAGTGCATTGTGTTCCCTAAAACAAGTAAACAACAGAGCTACAGAGCCAAGGGCACTTCCAGTCTAGGGAATATACCTTGGGAAAACTGAAAATCCATAAGACAGAGCCACCCCCAAATTGAGGGCTGCACTGCTTACAAGAACCTCAACCTGGGTACACCTGAAATATCCCAGGAAATATAAAAATGGTTCCAAACATTGTAGAACTTACGTATGATGGAATATCCCTCAGCCATGAAATCAATGTCATAAGACCAGTAGCAGCAAAATGAGTGGATTCAGGTACGATGATTCTAAGTGAAAGAAGTCACACAGGAAAAGAATCTTATCATAAGATATCACTTAGGAAGATCCTGTAAACATGGCTACACATGAACTGAGTTAGGAAAGAGAACAGAGTCTCACATATAGAAAACACTCTTATGCCTGCTTAAGGGGGAAGGAGAGGTGGGGTGATGCATCAAACCAGAGTTTGATATAAGCACAGGTACCGTTCCAAAAACCAACTATGGAATAGACAAGACCTACACCTTCCTCAGTGAAAGGGACTCAAAACCCCATATTTCCCGCAGAGGAATAGATCTGACTAGTAAGAATCTTAAAACCTATGTATTGATATGTCTCCGTAAGGGAATCAAGTGTGTCTAGACTGGCATAAACAGGGCAGCGAGAATCAGCTCAAACCCACTCTAAAAAGGAATTTCAAAAACAGAACAAAGAAACAGGGTAATTCTTCACAATTCCTTCAGGGTCTCTGATGCAACCTGGAATGACCCTATCTACAATGACAGCTGGATGTGGCATGAGGCTGGACACTTGGGACTGAGAGGATTGGTGAGATTGGGTGAGCAAATGCAGACCCTTTAAAGCAATAATGCATGGCACCCATTCCATGGGTCCCAGCTCTCCAGGTTGAAGGGAATATTACTACAGCTATAACGTGTACGGGAAACCTAGAGAATGGACACACTGTGAATACGAAAGGTTTCTAAAACTCAACGAAGAGCCCCTCTCCTGGTGCTCCGGTTTGACTTTCCAACTGCTTTCCTATCAATCTCCCAACTTGGAGAGACAGCCCCTTTAAGCTCCTGTTTCGCACAGGTTGCCAATATGGCAGAGGATGAAAGGGAAGAGGGAGAACCAATGAGAGAGTAGCTGTTAGGCATTTGGATGGGCACATGTCACTCTAATTTCCCGGCAGGAAGAAGAATTAACCAAAGTCTCAGCCACCCACCGGGAACCAGTATAGGTCCTGAATCAAAAGTTTGGACTTGCGTTCAGCTCACAAGAAACGAGTTGAAAAATGGAGCTCAGGGGCACAGCAATTCACAAACTGGCAGAGTAATCAAGGCCAACTATCCTCCAAAAATCTGTTGAGGGAAGGCAACGAGGCGGACTTGAAAGCGAGGCAGAATAGCAGGAAAGAGATTTCAAGAGGTACGTTGGAATCGCCTGTAAAGCACAGGAAGAGGGGCACAACTTCGACAATGATGCACTTGGCCAAAAAGGGCGTATGCGTTTTCTCCTGAATATATTCAGGAGAAAACGCATACGCCCTTTTTGGCCAAGCAAGCAAGCGGGCAATGCAAATCTGCACTACAAAGAAGTATCACTTCCCACCGGTCAAAAGGGACATCCACAAAATGTGTAAAAACCAGAAAGGCAAGACAGGCCCTGGAGAACAGGGAGCCTTGTTATGCTGATGGGCGGGATGTAAGTTGCCAACTGCCTCACTGGAGGAGTGCATTGTGTTCCCTAAAACAAGTAAACAACAGAGCTACAGAGCCAAGGGCACTTCCAGTCTAGGGAATATACCTTGGGAAAACTGAAAATCCATAACACAGAGCCACCCCCAAATTGAGGGCTGCACTGCTTACAAGAACCTCAACCTGGGTACACCTGAAATATCCCAGGAAATATAAAAATGGTTCCAAACATTGTGGAACTTACGTACGATGGAATATCCCTCAGTCATGAAATCAATGTCATAAGACCAGTAGCAGCAAAATGAGTGGATTCAGGTACGATGATTCAAAGTGAAAGAAGTCACACAGTAAAAGAAACTTATCATAAGATATCACTTAGGGAGATCCTGTAAACATGGCTACACATGAACTGAGTTAGGAAAGAGAACAGAGTCTCACATTTAGAAAACACTCTTGTGCCTGCTTAAGGGGGAAGGAGAGGTGGGGTGATGCATCAAACCAGAGTTTGATATAAGCACAGGTACCGTTCCAAAAACCAACTATGGAATAGACAAGACCTACACCTTCCTCAGTGAAAGGGACTCAAAACCCCATATTTCCCGCAGAGGAATAGATCTGACTAGTAAGAATCTTAAAACCTATGTATTGATATGTCTCCGTAAGGGAATCAAGTGTGTCTAGACTGGCATAAACAGGGCAGCGAGAATCAGCTCAAACCCACTCTAAAAAAGGAATTTCAAAAACAGAACAAAGAAACAGGGTAATTCTTCACAATTCCTTCAGGGTCTCTGATGCAACCTGGAATGACCCTATCTACAATGACAGCTGGATGTGGCATGAGGCTGGACACTTGGGACTGAGAGGATTGGTGAGATTGGGTGAGCAAATGCAGACCCTTTAAAGCAATAATGCATGGCACCCATTCCATGGGTCCCAGCTCTCCAGGTTGAAGGGAATATTACTACAGCTATAACGTGTACGGGAAACCTAGAGAATGGACACACTGTGAATACGAAAGGTTTCTAAAACTCAACGAAGAGCCCCTCTCCTGGTGCTCCGGTTTGACTTTCCAACTGCTTTCCTATCAATCTCCCAACTTGAAGAGACAGCCCCTTTAAGCTCCTGTTTCGCACAGGTTGCCAATATGGCAGAGGATGAAAGGGAAGAGGGAGAAGCAATGAGAGAGTAGCTGTTAGGCATTTGGATGGGCACATGTCACTCTAATTTCCCGGCAGGAAGAAGAATTAACCAAAGTCTCAGCCACCCTCCGGGAACCAGTATAGGTCCTGAATCAAAAGTTTTGACTTGCGTTCAGCTCACAAGAAACGAGTTGAAAAATGGAGCTCAGGGGCACAGCAATTCACAAACTGGCAGAGTAATCAAGGCCAAGTATCGTCCAAAAATCTGTTGAGGGAAGGCAACGAGGTGGACTTGAAAGCGAGGCAGAATAGCCGGAAACAGATTTCTAGAGGTACGTTGGAATTGCCTTTAAAGCACAGGAAGAGGGGCACAACTTCGACAATGATGCACTTGGCCAAAAAGGGCATATGTGTTTTCTCCTGAATATATTCAGGAGAAAACGCATACGCCCTTTTTGGCCAAGCAAGCAAGCGGGGAATGCAAATCTGCACTACAAAGAAGTATCACTTCCCACCGGTCAAAAGGGACATCCACAAAATGTGTAAAAACCAGAAAGGCAAGACAGGCCCTGGAGAACAGGGAGCCTTGTTATGCTGATGGGCGGGATGTAAGTTGCCAACTGCCTCACTGGAGGAGTGCATTGTGTTCCCTAAAACAAGTAAACAACAGAGCTACAGAGCCAAGGGCACTTCCAGTCTAGGGAATATACCTTGGGAAAACTGAAAATCCATAAGACAGAGCCACCCCCAAATTGAGGGCTGCACTGCTTACAAGAACCTCAACCTGGGTACACCTGAAATATCCCAGGAAATATAAAAATGGTTCCAAACATTGTAGAACTTACGTATGATGGAATATCCCTCAGCCATGAAATCAATGTCATAAGACCAGTAGCAGCAAAATGAGTGGATTCAGGTACGATGATTCTAAGTGAAAGAAGTCACACAGGAAAAGAATCTTATCATAAGATATCACTTAGGAAGATCCTGTAAACATGGCTACACATGAACTGAGTTAGGAAAGAGAACAGAGTCTCACATATAGAAAACACTCTTATGCCTGCTTAAGGGGGAAGGAGAGGTGGGGTGATGCATCAAACCAGAGTTTGATATAAGCACAGGTACCGTTCCAAAAACCAACTATGGAATAGACAAGACCTACACCTTCCTCAGTGAAAGGGACTCAAAACCCCATATTTCCCGCAGAGGAATAGATCTGACTAGTAAGAATCTTAAAACCTATGTATTGATATGTCTCCGTAAGGGAATCAAGTGTGTCTAGACTGGCATAAACAGGGCAGCGAGAATCAGCTCAAACCCACTCTAAAAAGGAATTTCAAAAACAGAACAAAGAAACAGGGTAATTCTTCACAATTCCTTCAGGGTCTCTGATGCAACCTGGAATGACCCTATCTACAATGACAGCTGGATGTGGCATGAGGCTGGACACTTGGGACTGAGAGGAATGGTGAGATTGGGTGAGCAAATGCAGACCCTTTAAAGCAATAATGCATGGCACCCATTCCATGGGTCCCAGCTCTCCAGGTTGAAGGGAATATTACTACAGCTATAACGTGTACGGGAAACCTAGAGAATGGACACACTGTGAATACGAAAGGTTTCTAAAACTCAACGAAGAGCCCCTCTCCTGGTGCTCCGGTTTGACTTTCCAACTGCTTTCCTATCAATCTCCCAACTTGGAGAGACAGCCCCTTTAAGCTCCTGTTTCGCACAGGTTGCCAATATGGCAGAGGATGAAAGGGAAGAGGGAGAACCAATGAGAGAGTAGCTGTTAGGCATTTGGATGGGCACATGTCACTCTAATTTCCTGGCAGGAAGAAGAATTAACCAATGTCTCAGCCACCCACCGGGAACCAGTATAGGTCCTGAATCAAAAGTTTGGACTTGCGTTCAGCTCACAAGAAACGTGTTGAAAAATGGAGCTCAGGGGCACAGCAATTCACAAACTGGCAGAGTAATCAAGGCCAACTATCGTCCAAAAATCTGTTGAGGGAAGGCAACGAGGCGGACTTGAAAGCGAGGCAGAATAGCAGGAAACAGATTTCAAGAGGTACGTTGGAATCGCCTGTAAAGCACAGGAAGAGGGGCACAACTTCGACAATGATGCACTTGGCCAAAAAGGGCGTATGCGTTTTCTCCTGAATATATTCAGGAGAAAACGCATACGCCCTTTTTGGCCAAGCAAGCAAGAGGGCAATGCAAATCTGCACTACAAAGAAGTATCACTTCCCACCGGTCAAAAGGGACATCCACAAAATGTGTAAAAACCAGAAAGGCAAGACAGGCCCTGGAGAACAGGGAGCCTTGTTATGCTGATGGGCGGGATGTAAGTTGCCAACTGCCTCACTGGAGGAGTGCATTGTGTTCCCTAAAACAAGTAAACAACAGAGCTACAGAGCCAAGGGCACTTCCAGTCTAGGGAATATACCTTGGGAAAACTGAAAATCCATAACACAGAGCCACCCCCAAATTGAGGGCTGCACTGCTTACAAGAACCTCAACCTGGGTACACCTGAAATATCCCAGGAAATATAAAAATGGTTCCAAACATTGTGGAACTTACGTACGATGGAATATCCCTCAGCCATGAAATCAATGTCATAAGACCAGTAGCAGCAAAATGAGTGGATTCAGGTACGATGATTCTAAGTGAAAGAAGTCACACAGGAAAAGAAACTTATCATAAGATATCACTTAGGAAGATCCTGTAAACATGGCTACACATGAACTGAGTTAGGAAAGAGAACAGAGTCTCACATTTAGAAAACACTCTTATGCCTGCTTAAGGGGGAAGGAGAGGTGGGGTGATGCATCAAACCAGAGTTTGATATAAGCACAGGTACCGTTCCAAAAACCAACTATGGAATAGACAAGACCTACACCTTCCTCAGTGAAAGGGACTCAAAACACCATATTTCCCGCAGAGGAATAGATCTGACTAGTAAGAATCTTTAAACCTATGTATTGATATGTCTCCGTAAGGGAATCAAGTGTGTCTAGACTGGCATAAACAGGGCAACGAGAATCAGCTCAAACCCACTCTAAAAAGGAATTTCAAAAACAGAACAAAGAAACAGGGTAATTCTTCACAATTCCTTCAGGGTCTCTGATGCAACCTGGAATGACCCTATCTACAATGACAGCTGGATGTGGCATGAGGCTGGACACTTGGGACTGAGAGGATTGGTGAGATTGGGTGAGCAAATGCAGACCCTTTAAAGCAATAATGCATGGCACCCATTCCATGGGTCCCAGCTCTCCAGGTTGTAGGGAATATTACTACAGCTATAACGTGTACGGGAAACCTAGAGAATGGACACACTGTGAATACGAAAGGTTTCTAAAACTCAACGAAGAGCCCCTCTCCTGGTGCTCCGGTTTGACTTTCCAACTGCTTGCCTATCAATCTCCCAACTTGGAGAGACAGCCCCTTTAAGCTCCTGTTTCGCACAGGTTGCCAATATGGCAGAGGATGAAAGGGAAGAGGGAGAACCAATGAGAGAGTAGCTGTTAGGCATTTGGATGGGCACATGTCACTCTAATTTCCCGGCAGGAAGAAGAAATAACAAAAGTCTCAGCCACCCACCGGGAACCAGTATAGGTCCTGAACCAAAAGTTTGGACTTGCGTTCAGCTCACAAGAAACGAGTTGAAAAATGGAGCTCAGGGGCACAGCAATTCACAAACTGGCAGAGTAATCAAAGCCAACTATCGTCCAAAAATCTGTTGAGGGAAGGCAACGAGGCGGACTTGAAAGCGAGGCAGAATAGCAGGAAACAGATTTCACGAGGTACGTTGGAATCGCCTGTAAAGCACAGGAAGGGGGGCACAACTTCGACAATGAGGCACTTGGCCAAAAAGGGCGTATGCGTTTTCTCCTGAATATATTCAGGAGAAAACGCATACGCCCTTTTTGGCCAAGCAAGCAAGCGGGCAATGCAAATCTGCACTACAAAGAAGTATCACTTCCCACCGGTCAAAAGGGACATCCACAAAATGTGTAAAAACCAGAAAGGCAAGACAGGCCCTGGAGAACAGGGAGCCTTGTTATGCTGATGGGCGGGATGTAAGTTGCCAACTGCCTCACTGGAGGAGTGCATTGTGTTCCCTAAAACAAGTAAACAACAGAGCTACAGAGCCAAGGGCACTTCCAGTCTAGGGAATATACCTTGGGAAAACTGAAAATCCATAAGACAGAGCCACCCCCAAATTGAGGGCTGCACTGCTTACAAGAACCTCAACCTGGGTACACCTGAAATATCCCAGGAAATATAAAAATGGTTCCAAACATTGTGGAACTTACGTACGATGGAATATCCCTCAGCCACGAAATCAATGTCATAAGACCAGTAGCAGCAAAATGAGTGGATTCAGGTACGATGATTCTAAGTGAAAGAAGTCACACAGGAAAAGAAACTTATCATAAGATATCACTTAGGAAGATCCTGTAAACATGGCTACACATGAACTGAGTTAGGCAAGAGAACAGAGTCTCACATTTAGAAAACACTCTTATGCCTGCTTAAGGGGGAAGGAGAGGTGGGGTGATGCATCAAACAAGAGTTTGATATAAGCACAGGTACCGTTCCAAAATCCAACTATGGAATAGACAAGACCTACACCTTCCTCAGTGAAAGGGACTCAAAACCTCATATTTCCCGCAGAGGAATAGATCTGACTAGTAAGAATCTTATAACCTATGTATTGATATGTCTCCGTAAGGGAATCAAGTGTGTCTAGACTGGCATAAACAGGGCAGCGAGAATCAGCTCAAACCCACTCTAAACAGGAATTTCAAAAACAGAACAAAGAAACAGTCTAATTCTTCACAAATCCTTCAGGGTCTCTGATGCAACCTGGAATGACCCTATCTACAATGACAGCTGGATGTGGCATAAGGCTGGACACTTGGGACTGAGAGGATTGGTGAGATTGGGTGAGCAAATGCAGACCCTTTAAAGCAATAATGCATGGCACCCATTCCATGCGTCCCAGCTCTCCAGGTTGAAGGGAATATTACTACAGCTATAACATGTACGGGAAACCTAGATAATGGACACACTGTGAGTACGAAAGGTTTCTAAAACTCAACGAAGAGCCCCTCTCCTGGTGCTCCGGTTTGACTTTGCAACTGCTTTCCTATCAATCTCCCGACTTGGAGAGACAGCCCCTTTAAGCTCCTGGTTCACACAGGTTGCCAATTTGGCAGAGGATGAAAGGGAAGAGGGAGAACCAATGAGAGAGTAGCTGTTAGGCATTTGGATGGGCACATGTCACTCTAATTTCCCGGCAGGAAGAAGAATTAACCAAAGTCTCAGCCACCCACCGGGAACCAGTATAGGTCCTGAACCAAAAGTTTGGACTTGCGTTCAGCTAACAAAAAACGAGTTGAAAAATGGAGCTCAGGGGCACAGCAATTCACAAACTGGCACAGTAATCAAGGCCAACTATCGTCCAAAAATCTGTTGAGGGAATGCAACGAGGTGGACTTGAAAGCGAGGCAGAATAGCAGGAAACAGATTTCAAGAGGTACGTTGGAATCGCCTGTAAAGCACAGGAAGAGGGGCACAACTTCGACAATGATGCACTTGGCCTAAAAGGGCGTATCTGTTTTCTCCTGAATATATTCAGGAGAAAACGCATACGCCCTTTTTGGCCAAGCAAGCAAGCGGGCAATGCAAATCTGCACTACAAAGAAGTATCACTTCCCACCGGTCAAAAGGGACATCCACAAAATGTGTTAAAACCAGAAAGGCAAGACAGGCCCTGGAGAACAGGGAGCCTTGTTATGCTGATGGGCGGGATGTAAGTTGCCAACTGCCTCACTGGAGGAGTGCATTGTGTTCCCTAAAACAAGTAAACAACAGAGCTACAGAGCCAAGGGCACTTCCAGTCTAGGAAATATAGCTTGGGAAAACTGAAAATCCATAACACAGAGCCACCCCCAAATTGAGGGCTGCACTGCTTACAAGAACCTCAACCTGGGTACACCTGAAATATCCCAGGAAATATAAAAATGGTTCCAAACATTGTGGAACTTACGTACGATGGAATATCCCTCAGCCACGAAATCAATGTCATAAGACCAGTAGCAGCAAAATGAGTGGATTCAGGTACGATGATTCTAAGTGAAAGAAGTCACACAGGAAAAGAAACTTATCATAAGATATCACTAAGGAAGATCCTGTAAACATGGCTACACATGAACTGAGTTAGGCAAGAGAACAGAGTCTCACATTTAGAAAACACTCTTATGCCTGCTTAAGGGGGAAGGAGAGGTGGGGTGATGCATCAAACCAGAGTTTGATATAAGCACAGGTACCGTTCCAAAATCCAACTATGGAATAGACAAGACCTACACCTTCCTCAGTGAAAGGGACTCAAAACCTCATATTTCCCGCAGAGGAATAGATCTGACTAGTAAGAATCTTATAACCTATGTATTGATATGTCTCCGTAAGGGAATCAAGTGTGTCTAGACTGGCATAAACATGGCAGCGAGAATCAGCTCAAACCAACTCTAAACAGGAATTTCAAAAACAGAACAAAGAAACAGGCAAATTCTTCACACATCCTTCAGGGTCTCTGATGCAACCTGGAATAACCCTATCTACAATGACAGCTGGATGTGGCATAAGGCTGGACACTTGGGACTGAGAGGATTGGTGAGATTGGGTGAGCAAATGCAGACCCTTTAAAGCAATAATGCATGGCACCCATTCCATGGGTCCCAGCTCTCCAGGTTGAAGGGAATATTACTACAGCTATAACGTGTACGGGAAACCTAGAGAATGGACACACTGTGAATACGAAAGGTTTCTAAAACTCAACGAAGAGCCCCTCTCCTGGTGCTCCGGTTTGACTTTCCAACTGCTTTCCTATCAGTCTACCAACTTGGAGAGACAGCCCCTTTAAGCTCCTGGTTCGCACAGGTTGCCAATTTGTCAGAGGATGAAAGGGAAGAGGGAGAACCAATGAGAGAGTATCTGTTAGGCATTTGGATGGGCACATGTCACTCTAATTTCCCGGCAGGAAGAAGAATTAACCAAAGTCTCAGCCACCCACCGGGAACCAGTATAGGTCCTGAACCAAAAGTTTGGACTTGCGTTCAGCTCAGAAGTAACGAGTTGAAAAATGGAGCTCAGGGGCACAGCAATTCACAAACTGGCAGAGTAATCAAGGCCAACTATCGTCCAAAAATCTGTTGAGGGAAGGCAACGAGGTGGACTTGAAAGCGAGGCAGAATAGCAGGAAACAGATTTCAAGAGGTACGTTGGAATAGCCTGTAAAGGACAGGAAGAGGGGCACAACTTCGACAATGATGCACTTGGCCAAAAAGGGCATATGCGTTTTCTCCTGAATATACTCAGGAGAAAACGCATACGCCCTTTTTGGCCAAGCAAGCATGCGGGCAATGCAAATCGGCACTACAAAGAAGTATCACTTCCCACCGGTCAAAAGGGACATCCACAAAATGTGTAAAAACCAGAAAGGCAAGACAGGCCCTGGAGAACAGGGTACCTTGTTATGCTGATGGGCGGGATGTAAGTTGCCAACTGCCTAACTGGAGGATTGCATTGTGTTCCCTAAAACAAGTAAACAACAGAGCTACAGAGCCAAGGGCACTTCCAGTCTAGGGAATATACCTTGGGAAAACTGAAAATCCATAAGACAGAGCCACCCCCAAATTGAGGGCTGCACTGCTTACAAGAACCTCAACCTGGGTACACCTAAAATATCCCAGGAAATATAAAAATGGTTCCAAACATTGTGGAACTTACGTACGATGGAATATCCCTCAGCCATGAAATCAATGTCATAAGACCAGTAGCAGCAAAATGAGTGGATTCAGGTACGATGATTCTAAGTGAAAGAAGTCACACAGGAAAAGAAACTTATCATAAGATATCACTTAGGAAGATCCTGTAAACATGGCTACACATGAACTGAGTTAGGCAAGAGAACAGAGTCTCACATTTAGAAAACACTCTTATGCCTGCTTAAGGGGGAAGGAGAGGTGGGGTGATGCATCAAACCAGAGTTTGATATAAGCACAGGTACCATTCCAAAATCCAACTATGGAATAGACAAGACCTACACCTTCCTCAGTGAAAGGGACTCAAAACCTCATATTTCCCGCAGAGGAATAGATCTGACTAGTAAGAATCTTATAACCTATGTATTGATATGTCTCCGTAAGGGAATCAAGTGTGTCTAGACTGGCATAAACAGGGCAGCGAGAATCAGCTCAAACCCACTCTAAACAGGAATTTCAAAAACAGAACAAAGAAACAGTCTAATTCTTCACAAATCCTTCAGGGTCTCTGATGCAACCTGGAATGACCCTATCTACAATGACAGCTGGATGTGGCATAAGGCTGGACACTTGGGACTGAGAGGATTGGTGAGATTGGGTGAGCAAATGCAGACCCTTTAAAGCAATAATGCATGGCACCCATTCCATGCGTCCCAGCTCTCCAGGTTGAAGGGAATATTACTACAGCTATAACATGTACGGGAAACCTAGATAATGGACACACTGTGAGTACGAAAGGTTTCTAAAACTCAACGAAGAGCCCCTCTCCTGGTGCTCCGGTTTGACTTTGCAACTGCTTTCCTATCAATCTCCCAACTTGGAGAGACAGCCCCTTTAAGCTCCTGGTTCACACAGGTTGCCAATTTGGCAGAGGATGAAAGGGAAGAGGGAGAACCAATGAGAGAGTAGCTGTTAGGCATTTGGATGGGCACATGTCACTCTAATTTCCCGGCAGGAAGAAGAATTAACCAAAGTCTCAGCCACCCACCGGGAACCAGTATAGGTCCTGAACCAAAAGTTTGGACTTGCGTTCAGCTAACAAAAAACGAGTTGAAAAATGGAGCTCAGGGGCACAGCAATTCACAAACTGGCACAGTAATCAAGGCCAACTATCGTCCAAAAATCTGTTGAGGGAAGGCAACGAGGTGGACTTGAAAGCGAGGCAGAATAGCAGGAAACAGATTTCAAGAGGTACGTTGGAATCGCCTGTAAAGCACAGGAAGAGGGGCACAACTTCGACAATGATGCACTTGGCCAAAAAGGGCGTATGTGTTTTCTCCTGAATATATTCAGGAGAAAACGCATACGCCCTTTTTGGCCAAGCAAGCAAGCGGGCAATGCAAATCTGCACTACAAAGAAGTATCACTTCCCACCGGTCAAAAGGGACATCCACAAAATGTGTAAAAACCAGAAAGGCAAGACAGGCCCTGGAGAACAGGGAGCCTTGTTATGCTGATGGGCGGGATGTAAGTTGCCAACTGCCTCACTGGAGGAGTGCATTGTGTTCCCTAAAACAAGTAAACAACAGAGCTACAGAGCCAAGGGCACTTCCAGTCTAGGAAATATACCTTGGGAAAACTGAAAATCCATAAGACAGAGCCACCCCCAAATTGAGGGCTGCACTGCTTACAAGAACCTCAACCTGGGTACACCTGAAATATCCCAGGAAATATAAAAATGGTTCCAAACATTGTGGAACTTACGTACGATGGAATATCCCTCAGCCACGAAATCAATGTCATAAGACCAGTAGCAGCAAAATGAGTGGATTCAGGTACGATGATTCTAAGTGAAAGAAGTCACACAGGAAAAGAAACTTATCATAACATATCACTAAGGAAGATCCTGTAAACATGGCTACACATGAACTGAGTTAGGCAAGAGAACAGAGTCTCACATTTAGAAAACACTCTTATGCCTGCTTAAGGGGGAAGGAGAGGTGGGGTGATGCATCAAACCAGAGTTTGATATAAGCACAGGTACCGTTCCAAAATCCAACTATGGAATAGACAAGACCTACACCTTCCTCAGTGAAAGGGACTCAAAACCTCATATTTCCCGCAGAGGAATAGATCTGACTAGTAAGAATCTTATAACCTATGTATTGATATGTCTCCGTAAGGGAATCAAGTGTGTCTAGACTGGCATAAACATGGCAGCGAGAATCAGCTCAAACCCACTCTAAACAGGAATTTCAAAACAGAACAAAGAAACAGGCTAATTCTTCACACATCCTTCAGGGTCTCTGATGCAACCTGGAATGACCCTATCTACAATGACAGCTGGATGTGGCATAAGGCTGGACACTTGGGACTGAGAGGATTGGTGAGATTGGGTGAGCAAATGCAGACCCTTTAAAGCAATAATGCATGGAACCCATTCCATGGGTCCCAGCTATCCAGGTTGAAGGGAATATTACTACAGCTATAACGTGTACGGGAAACCTAGAGAATGGACACACTGTGAATACGAAAGGTTTCTAAAACTCAACGAAGAGCCCCTCTCCTGGTGCTCCGCTTTGACTTTCCAACTGCTTTCCTATCAATCTACCAACTTGGAGAGACAGCCCCTTTAAGCTCCTGGTTCGCACAGGTTGCCAATTTGGCAGAGGATGAAAGGGAAGAGGGAGAACCAATGAGAGAGTAGCTGTTAGGCATTTGCATGGGCACATGTCACTCTAATTTCCCGGCAGGAAGAAGAATTAACCAAAGTCTCAGCCACCCACCGGGAACCAGTATAGGTCCTGAACCAAAAGTTTGGACTTGCGTTCAGCTCACAAGAAACGAGTTGAAAAATGGAGCTCAGGGGCACAGCAATTCACAAACTGGCAGAGTAATCAAGGCCAACTATCGTCCAAAAATCTGTTGAGGGAAGGCAACGAGGCGGACTTGAAAGCGAGGCAGAATAGCAGGAAACAGATTTCAAGAGGTACGTTGGAATCGCCTGTAAAGCACAGGAAGAGGGGCACAACTTCGACAATGATGCACTTGGCCAAAAAGGGCGTATGCGTTTTCTCCTGAATATATTCAGGAGAAAACGCATACGCCCTTTTTGGCCAAGCAAGCAAGCGGGCAATGCAAATCTGCACTACAAAGAAGTATCACTTCCCACCGGTCAAAAGGGACATCCACAAAATGTGTAAAAACCAGAAAGGCAAGACAGGCCCTGGAGTACAGGGAGCCTTGTTATGCTGATGGGCGGGATGTAAGTTGCCAACTGCCTCACTGGAGGAGTGCATTGTGTTCCCTAAAACAAGTAAACAACAGAGCTACAGAGCCAAGGGCACTTCCAGTCTAGGAAATATACCTTGGGAAAACTGAAAATCCATAAGACAGAGCCACCCCCAAATTGAGGGCGGCACTGCTTACAAGAACCTCAACCTGGGTACACCTGAAATATCCCAGGAAATATAAAAATGGTTCCAAACATTGTGGAACTTACGTACGATGGAATATCCCTCAGCCACGAAATCAATGTCATAAGACCAGTAGCAGCAAAATGAGTGGATTCAGGTACGATGATTCTAAGTGAAAGAAGTCACACAGGAAAAGAAACTTATCATAAGATATCACTTAGGAAGATCCTGTAAACATGGCTACACATGAACTGAGTTAGGCAAGAGAACAGAGTCTCACATTTAGAAAACACTCTTATGCCTGCTTAAGGGGGAAGGAGAGGTGGGGTGATGCATCAAACCAGAGTTTGATATAAGCACAGGTACCGTTCCAAAATCCAACTATGGAATAGACAAGACCTACACCTTCCTCAGTGAAAGGGACTCAAAACCTCATATTTCCCGCAGAGGAATAGATCTGACTAGTAAGAATCTTATAACCTATGTATTGATATGTCTCCGTAAGGGAATCAAGTGTGTCTAGACTGGCATAAACATGGCAGCGAGAATCAGCTCAAACCCACTCTAAACAGGAATTTCAAAAACAGAACAAAGAAACAGGCTAATTCTTCACACATCCTTCAGGGTCTCTGATGCAACCTGGAATGACCCTATCTTCAATGACAGCTGGATGTGGCATAAGGCTGGACACTTGGGACTTAGAGGATTGGTGAGATTGGGTGAGCAAATGCAGACCCTTTAAAGCAATAATGCATGGCACCCATTCCATGGGTCCCAGCTCTCCAGGTTGAAGGGAATATTACTACAGCTATAACGTGTACGGGAAACCTAGAGAATGGACACACTGTGAATACGAAAGGTTTCTAAAACTCAACGAAGAGCCCCTCTCCTGGTGCTCCGGTTTGACTTTCCAACTGCTTTCCTATCAATCTACCAACTTGGAGAGACAGCCCCTTTCAGCTCCTGGTTCGCACAGGTTGCCAATTTGGCAGAGGATGAAAGGGAAGAGGGAGAACCAATGAGAGAGTAGCTGTTAGGCATTTGGATGGGCACATGTCACTCTAATTTCCCGGCAGGAAGAAGAATTAACCAAAGTCTCAGCCACCCACCGGGAACCAGTATAGGTCCTGAACCAAAAGTTTGGACTTGCGTTTAGCTCACAAGAAACGAGTTGAAAAATGGAGCTCAGGGGCACAGCAATTCACAAACTGGCAGAGTAATCAAGGCCAACTATCGTCCAAAAATCTGTTGAGGGAAGGCAACGAGGCGGACTTGAAAGCGAGGCAGAATAGCAGGAAACAGATTTCAAGAGGTACGTTGGAATCGCCTGTAAAGCACAGGAAGAGGGGCACAACTTCGACAATGATGCACTTGGCCAAAAAGGGCGTATGCGTTTTCTCCTGAATTCAGGAGAAAACGCATACGCCCTTTTTGGCCAAGCAAGCAAGCGGGCAATGCAAATCTGCACTACAAAGAAGTATCACTTCCCACCGGTCAAAAGGGACATCCACAAAATGTGTAAAAACCAGAAAGGCAAGACAGGCCCTGGAGAACAGGGAGCCTTGTTATGCTGATGGGCGGGATGTAAGTTGCCAACTGCCTCACTGGAGGAGTGCATTGTGTTCCCTAAAACAAGTAAACAACAGAGCTACAGAGCCAAGGGCACTTCCAGTCTAGGGAATATACCTTGGGAAAACTGAAAATCCATAAGACAGAGCCACCCCCAAATTGAGGGCGGCACTGCTTACAAGAACCTCAACCTGGGTACACCTGAAATATCCCAGGAAATATAAAAATGGTTCCAAACATTGTGGAACTTACGTACGATGGAATATCCCTCAGCCACGAAATCAATGTCATAAGACCAGTAGCAGCAAAATGAGTGGATTCAGGTACGATGATTCTAAGTGAAAGAAGTCACACAGGAAAAGAAACTTATCATAACATATCACTAAGGAAGATCCTGTAAACATGGCTACACATGAACTGAGTTAGGCAAGAGAACAGAGTCTCACATTTAAAAACACTCTTATGCCTGCTTAAGGGGGAAGGAGAGGTGGGGTGATGCATCAAACCAGAGTTTGATATAAGCACAGGTACCGTTCCAAAATCCAACTATGGAATAGAGAAGACCTACACCTTCCTCAGTGAAAGGGACTCAAAACCTAATATTTCCCGCAGAGGAATAGATCTGACTAGTAAGAATCTTATAACCTATGTATTGATATGTCTCCGTAAGGGAATCAAGTGTGTCTAGACTGGCATAAACATGGCAGCGAGAATCAGCTCAAACCCACTCTAAACAGGAATTTCAAAACAGAACAAAGAAACAGGCTAATTCTTCACACATCCTTCAGGGTCTCTGATGCAACCTGGAATGACCCTATCTACAATGACAGCTGGATGTGGCATAAGGCTGGACACTTGGGACTGAGAGGATTGGTGAGATTGGGTGAGCAAATGCAGACCCTTTAAAGCAATAATGCATGGAACCCATTCCATGGGTCCCAGCTATCCAGGTTGAAGGGAATATTACTACAGCTATAACGTGTACGGGAAACCTAGAGAATGGACACACTGTGAATACGAAAGGTTTCTAAAACTCAACGAAGAGCCCCTCTCCTGGTGCTCCGCTTTGACTTTCCAACTGCTTTCCTATCAATCTACCAACTTGGAGAGACAGCCCCTTTAAGCTCCTGGTTCGCACAGGTTGCCAATTTGGCAGAGGATGAAAGGGAAGAGGGAGAACCAATGAGAGAGTAGCTGTTAGGCATTTGCATGGGCACATGTCACTCTAATTTCCCGGCAGGAAGAAGAATTAACCAAAGTCTCAGCCACCCACCGGGAACCAGTATAGGTCCTGAACCAAAAGTTTGGACTTGCGTTCAGCTCACAAGAAACGAGTTGAAAAATGGAGCTCAGGGGCACAGCAATTCACAAACTGGCAGAGTAATCAAGGCCAACTATCGTCCAAAAATCTATTGAGGGAAGGCAACGAGGCGGACTTGAAAGCGAGGCAGAATAGCAGGAAACAGATTTCAAGAGGTACGTTGGAATCGCCTGTAAAGCACAGGAAGAGGGGCACAACTTCGACAATGATGCACTTGGCCAAAAAGGGCGTATGCGTTTTCTCCTGAATATATTCAGGAGAAAACGCATACGCCCTTTTTGGCCAAGCAAGCAAGCGGGCAATGCAAATCTGCACTACAAAGAAGTATCACTTCCCACCGGTCAAAAGGGACATCCACAAAATGTGTAAAAACCAGAAAGGCAAGACAGGCCCTGGAGTACAGGGAGCCTTGTTATGCTGATGGGCGGGATGTAAGTTGCCAACTGCCTCACTGGAGGAGTGCATTGTGTTCCCTAAAACAAGTAAACAACAGAGCTACAGAGCCAAGGGCACTTCCAGTCTAGGAAATATACCTTGGGAAAACTGAAAATCCATAAGACAGAGCCACCCCCAAATTGAGGGCGGCACTGCTTACAAGAACCTCAACCTGGGTACACCTGAAATATCCCAGGAAATATAAAAATGGTTCTAAACATTGTGGAACTTACGTACGATGGAATATCCCTCAGCCACGAAATCAATGTCATAAGACCAGTAGCAGCAAAATGAGTGGATTCAGGTACGATGATTCTAAGTGAAAGAAGTCACACAGGAAAAGAAACTTATCATAAGATATCACTTAGGAAGATCCTGTAAACATGGCTACACATGAACTGAGTTAGGCAAGAGAACAGAGTCTCACATTTAGAAAACACTCTTATGCCTGCTTAAGGGGGAAGGAGAGGTGGGGTGATGCATCAAACCAGAGTTTGATATAAGCACAGGTACCGTTCCAAAATCCAACTATGGAATAGACAAGACCTACACCTTCCTCAGTGAAAGGGACTCAAAACCTCATATTTCCCGCAGAGGAATAGATCTGACTAGTAAGAATCTTATAACCTATGTATTGATATGTCTCCGTAAGGGAATCAAGTGTGTCTAGACTGGCATAAACATGGCAGCGAGAATCAGCTCAAACCCACTCTAAACAGGAATTTCAAAAACAGAACAAAGAAACAGGCTAATTCTTCACACATCCTTCAGGGTCTCTGATGCAACCTGGAATGACCCTATCTTCAATGACAGCTGGATGTGGCATAAGGCTGGACACTTGGGACTTAGAGGATTGGTGAGATTGGGTGAGCAAATGCAGACCCTTTAAAGCAATAATGCATGGCACCCATTCCATGGGTCCCAGCTCTCCAGGTTGAAGGGAATATTACTACAGCTATAACGTGTACGGGAAACCTAGAGAATGGACACACTGTGAATACGAAAGGTTTCTAAAACTCAACGAAGAGCCCCTCTCCTGGTGCTCCGGTTTGACTTTCCAACTGCTTTCCTATCAATCTACCAACTTGGAGAGACAGCCCCTTTCAGCTCCTGGTTCGCACAGGTTGCCAATTTGGCAGAGGATGAAAGGGAAGAGGGAGAACCAATGAGAGAGTAGCTGTTAGGCATTTGGATGGGCACATGTCACTCTAATTTCCCGGCAGGAAGAAGAATTAACCAAAGTCTCAGCCACCCACCGGGAACCAGTATAGGTCCTGAACCAAAAGTTTGGACTTGCGTTCAGCTCACAAGAAACGAGTTGAAAAATGGAGCTCAGGGGCACAGCAATTCACAAACTGGCAGAGTAATCAAGGCCAACTATCGTCCAAAAATCTGTTGAGGGAAGGCAACGAGGCGGACTTGAAAGCGAGGCAGAATAGCAGGAAACAGATTTCAAGAGGTACGTTGGAATCGCCTGTAAAGCACAGGAAGAGGGGCACAACTTCGACAATGATGCACTTGGCCAAAAAGGGCGTATGCGTTTTCTCCTGAATTCAGGAGAAAACGCATACGCCCTTTTTGGCCAAGCAAGCAAGCGGGCAATGCAAATCTGCACTACAAAGAAGTATCACTTCCCACCGGTCAAAAGGGACATCCACAAAATGTGTAAAAACCAGAAAGGCAAGACAGGCCCTGGAGAACAGGGAGCCTTTTTATGCTGATGGGCGGGATGTAAGTTGCCAACTGCCTCACTGGAGGAGTGCATTGTGTTCCCTAAAACAAGTAAACAACAGAGCTACAGAGCCAAGGGCACTTCCAGTCTAGGGAATATACCTTGGGAAAACTGAAAATCCATAAGACAGAGCCACCCCCAAATTGAGGGCGGCACTGCTTACAAGAACCTCAACCTGGGTACACCTGAAATATCCCAGGAAATATAAAAATGGTTCCAAACATTGTGGAACTTACGTACGATGGAATATCCCTCAGCCACGAAATCAATGTCATAAGACCAGTAGCAGCAAAATGAGTGGATTCAGGTACGATGATTCTAAGTGAAAGAAGTCACACAGGAAAAGAAACTTATCATAAGATATCACTTAGGAAGATCCTGTAAACATGGCTACACATGAACTGAGTTAGGCAAGAGAACAGAGCCTCACATTTAGAAAACACTCTTATGCCTGCTTAAGGGGGAAGGAGAGGTGGGGTGATGCATCAAACCAGAGTTTGATATAAGCACAGGTACCGTTCCAAAAACCAACTATGGAATAGACAAGACCTACACATTCCTCAGTGAAAGGGACTCAAAACCCCATATTTCCCGCAGAGGAATAGATCTGACTAGTAAGAATCTTAAAACCTATGTATTGATATGTCTCCGTAAGGGAATCAAGTGTGTCTAGACTGGCATTAACATGGCAGCGAGAATCAGCTCAAACCCACTCTAAACAGGAATTTCAAAAACAGAACAAAGAAACAGGGAAATTCTTCACAATTCCTTCAGGGTCTCTGATGCAACCTGGAATGACCCTATCTTCAATGACATCTGCATGTGGCATGAGGCTGGACACTTGGGACTGAGAGGATTGGTGAGATTGGGTGAGCAAATGCAGACCCTTTAAAGCAATAATGCATGGCACCCATTCCATGGGTCCCAGCTCTCCAGGTTGAAGGGAATATTACTACAGCTATAACATGTACGGGAAACCTAGAGAATGGACACACTGTGAATACGAAAGGTTTCTAAAACTAAACGAAGAGCCCCTCTCCTGGTGCTCCGGTTTGACTTTCCAACTGCTTTCCTATCAATCTCCCAACTTGGAGAGACAGCCCCTTTAAGCTCCTGGTTCGCACAGGTTGCCAATTTGGCAGAGGATGAAAGGGAAGAGGGAGAACCAATGAGAGAGTAGCTGTTAGGCATTTGCATGGGCACATGTCACTCTAATTTCCCGGCAGGAAGAAGAATTAACCAAAGTCTCAGCCACCCACCGGGAACCAGTATAGGTCCTGAACCAAAAGTTTGGACTTGCGTTCAGCTCACAAGAAACGAGTTGAAAAATGGAGCTCAGGGGCACAGCAATTCACAAACTGGCAGAGTAATCAAGGCCAACTATCGTCCAAAAATCTGTTGAGGGAAGGCAACGAGGCGGACTTGAAAGCGAGGCAGAATAGCAGGAAACAGATTTCAAGAGGTACGTTGGAATCGCCTGTAAAGCACAGGAAGAGGGGCACAACTTCGACAATGATGCACTTGGCCAAAAAGGGCGTATGCGTTTTCTCCTGAATATATTCAGGAGAAAACGCATACGCCCTTTTTGGCCAAGCAAGCAAGCGGGCAATGCAAATCTGCACTACAAAGAAGTATCACTTCCCACCGGTCAAAAGGGACATCCACAAAATGTGTAAAAACCAGAAAGGCAAGACAGGCCCTGGAGAACAGGGAGCCTTGTTATGCTGACGGGCGGGATGTAAGTTGCCAACTTCCTCACTGGAGGAGTGCATTGTGTTCCCTAAAACAAGTAAACAACAGAGCTACAGAGCCAAGGGCACTTCCAGTCTAGGGAATATACCTTGGGAAAACTGAAAATCCATAAGACAGAGCCACCCCCAAATTGAGGGCGGCACTGCTTACAAGAACCTCAACCTGGGTACACCTAAAATATCCCAGGAAATATAAAAATGGTTCCAAACATTGTGGAACTTACGTACGATGGAATATCCCTCAGCCATGAAATCAATGTCATAAGACCAGTAGCAGCAAAATGAGTGGATTCAGGTACGATGATTCTAAGTGAAAGAAGTCACACAGGAAAAGAAACTTATCATAAGATATCACTTAGGAAGATCCTGTAAACATGGCTACACATGAACTGAGTTAGGCAAGAGAACAGAGTCTCACATTTAGAAAACACTCTTATGCCTGCTTAAGGGGGAAGGAGAGGTGGGGTGATGCATCAAACCAGAGTTTGATATAAGCACAGGTACCGTTCCAAAAACCAACTATGGAATAGACAAGACCTACACCTTCCTCAGTGAAAGGGACTCAAAACCCCATATTTCCCGCAGAGGAATAGATCTGACTAGTAAGAATCTTAAAACCTATGTATTGATATGTCTCCGTAAGGGAATCAAGTGTGCCTAGCCTGGCATAAACATGGCAGCGAGAATCAGCTCAAACCCACTCTAAACAGGAATTTCAAAAACAGAACAAAGAAACAGTCTAATTCTTCACAAATCCTTCAGGGTCTCTGATGCAACCTGGAATGACCCTATCTACAATGACAGCTGGATGTGGCATAAGGCTGGACACTTGGGACTGAGAGGATTGGTGAGATTGGGTGAGCAAATGCAGACCCTTTAAAGCAATAATGCATGGCACCCATTCCATGCGTCCCAGCTCTCCAGGTTGAAGGGAATATTACTACAGCTATAACATGTACGGGAAACCTAGATAATGGACACACTGTGAGTACGAACGGTTTCTAAAACTCAACGAAGAGCCCCTCACCTGGTGCTCCGGTTTGACTTTGCAACTGCTTTCCTATCAATCTCCCAACTTGGAGAGACAGCCCCTTTAAGCTCCTGGTTCGCACAGGTTGCCAATTTGGCAGAGGATGAAAGGGAAGAGGGAGAACCAATGAGAGAGTAGCTGTTAGGCATTTGCATGGGCACATGTCACTCTAATTTCCCGGCAGGAAGAAGAATTAACCAAAGTCTCAGCCACCCACCGGGAACCAGTATAGGTCCTGAACCAAAAGTTTGGACTTGCGTTCAGCTCACAAGAAACGAGTTGAAAAATGGAGCTCAGGGGCACAGCAATTCACAAACTGGCAGAGTAATCAAGGCCAACTATCGTCCAAAAATCTGTTGAGGGAAGGCAACGAGGCGGACTTGAAAGCGAGGCAGAATAGCAGGAAACAGATTTCAAGAGGTACGTTGGAATCGCCTGTAAAGCACAGGAAGAGGGGCACAACTTCGACAATGATGCACTTGGCCAAAAAGGGCGTATGCGTTTTCTCCTGAATATATTCAGGAGAAAACGCATACGCCCTTTTTGGTCAAGCAAACATGCGGGCAATGCAGTCGGCACTACAAAGAAGTATCACTTCCCACCGGTCAAAAGGGACATCCACAAAATGTGTAAAAACCAGAAAGGCAAGACAGGCACTGGAGAACAGGGTGCCTTGTTATGCTGATGGGCGGGATGTAAGTTGCCAACTGCCTCACTGGTGCAGTGCATTGTTTTCCCTAAAACAAGTAAACAACAGAGCTACAGAGCCAAGGGCACTTCCAGTCTAGGGAATATACCTTGGGAAAACTGAAAATCCATAAGACAGAGCCACCCCCAAATTGAGGGCTGCACTGCTTACAAGAACCTCAACCTGGGTACACCTAAAATATCCCAGGAAATATAAAAATGGTTCCAAACATTGTGGAACTTACGTACGATGGAATATCCCTCAGCCATGAAATCAATGTCATAAGACCAGTAGCAGCAAAATGAGTGGATTCAGGTACGATGATTCTAAGTGAAAGAAGTCACACAGGAAAAGAAACTTATCATAAGATATCACTTAGGAAGATCCTGTAAACATGGCTACACATGAACTGAGTTAGTCAAGAGAACAGAGTCTCACATTTAGAAAACACTCTTATGCCTGCTTAAGGGGGAAGGAGAGGTGGGGTGATGCATCAAACCAGAGTTTGATATAAGCACAGGTACCGTTCCAAAAACCAACTATGGAATAGACAAGACCTACACCTTCCTCAGTGAAAGGGACTCAAAACCCCATATTTCCCGCAGAGGAATAGATCTGACTAGTAAGTATCTTAAAACCTATGTATTGATATGTCTCCGTAAGGGAATCAAGTGTGTCTAGACTGGCATAAACATGGCAGCGAGAATCAGCTCAAACCAACTCTAAAAAGGAATTTCAAAAACAGAACAAAGAAACAGGTAAATTCTTCACAATTCCTTCAGGGTCTCTGATGCAACCTGGAATGACCCTATCTACAATGACAGCTGCATGTGGCATAAGGCTGGACACTTGGGACTGAGAGGATTGGTGAGATTGGGTGAGCAAATGCAGACCCTTTAAAGCAATAATGCATGGCACCCATTCCATGGGTCCCAGCTCTCCAGGTTGAAGGGAATATTACTACAGCTATAACGTGTACGGGAAACCTAGAGAATGGACACACTGTGAATACGAAAGGTTTCTAAAACTCAACGAAAAGCCCCTCTCCTGGTGCTCCGGTTTGCCTTTCCAACTGCTTTCCTATCAATCTCCCAACTTGGAGAGACAGCCCCTTTAAGCTCCTGGTTCGCACAGGTTGCCAATTTGGCAGAGGATGAAAGGGAAGAGGGAGAACCAATGAGAGAGTAGCTGTTAGGCATTTGGATGGGCACATGTCACTCTAATTTCCCGGCAGGAAGAAGAATTAACCAAAGTCTCAGCCACCCACCGGGAACCAGTATAGGTCCTGAACCAAAAGTTTTGACTTGCGTTCAGCTCACAAAAAACGAGTTGAAAAATGGAGCTCAGGGGCACAGCAATTCACAAACTGGCAGAGTAATCAAGGCCAACTATCGTCCAAAAATCTGTTGAGGGAAGGCAACGAGGCGGACTTGAAAGCGAGGCAGAATAGCAGGAAACAGATTTCAAGAGGTACGTTGGAATCGCCTGTAAAGCACAGGAAGAGGGGCACAACTTCGACAATGATGCACTTGGCCAAAAAGGGCGTATGCGTTTTCTCCTGAATATATTCAGGAGAAAACGCATACGCCCTTTTTGGCCAAGCAAGCAAGCGGGCAATGCAAATCTGCACTACAAAGAAGTATCACTTCCCACCGGTCAAAAGGGACATTCACAAAATGTGTAAAAACCAGAAAGGCAAGACAGGCCCTGGAGAACAGGGAGCCTTGTTATGCTGATGGGCGGGATGTAAGTTGCCAACTGCCTCACTGGAGGAGTGTATTTTGTTCCCTAAAACAAGTAAACAACAGAGCTACAGAGCCAAGGGCACTTCCAGTCTAGGGAATATACCTTGGGGAAACTGAAAATCCATAAGACAGAGCCACCCCCAAATTGAGGGCTGCACTGCTTACAAGAACCTCAACCTGGGTACACCTGAAATATCCCAGGAAATATAAAAATGGTTCCAAACATTGTGGAACTTACGTACGATTGAATATCCCTCAGCCATGAAATCAATGTCATAAGACCAGTAGCAGCAAAATGAGTGGATTCAGGTACGATGATTCTAAGTGAAAGAAGTCACACAGGAAAAGAAACTTATCATAAGATATCACTTAGGAAGATCCTGTAAACATGGCTACACATGAACTGAGTTAGGCAAGAGAACAGAGTCTCACAGTTAGAAAACACTCTTATGCCTGCTTAAGGGGGAAGGAGAGGTGGGGTGATGCATCAAACCAGAGTTTGATATAAGCACAGGTACCGTTCCAAAAACCAACTATGGAATAGAAAAGACCTACACCTTCCTCAGTGAAAGGGACTCAAAACCCCATATTTCCTGCAGAGGAATAGATGTGACTAGTAAGAATCTTAAAACCTATGTATTGATATGTCACCATAAGGGAATCAAGTGTGTCTAGACTGGCATAAACAGGGCAGCGAGAATCAGCTCAAACCCACTCTAAAAAGGAATTTCAAAAACAGAACAAAGAAACAGGGACATTCTTTACAATTCCTCAGGGTCTCTGATGCAACCTGGAATGACCCTATCTACAATGACAGCTGGATGGGGCATAAGGCTGGACACTTGGGACTGAGAGGATTGGTGAGATTGGGTGAGCAAATGCAGACCCTTTAAAGCAATAATGCATGGCACCCATTCCATGGGTCCCAGCTCTCCAGGTTGAAGGGAATATTACTACAACTATAACGAGTACGGGAAACCTAGAGAATGGACACACTGTGAATACGAAAGGTTTCTAAAACTCAACGAAGAGCCCCTCTCCTGGTGCTCCGGTTTGACTTTCCAACTGCTTTCCTATCAATCTCCCAACTTGGAGAGACAGACCCTTTAAGCTCCTGGTTCGCACAGGTTGCCAATTTGGCAGAGGATGAAAGGGAAGAGGGAGAACCAATGAGAGAGTAGCTGTTAGGCATTTGGATGGGCACATGTCACTCTAATTTCCCGGCAGGAAGAAGAATTAACCAAAGTCTCAGCCACACACCGGGAACCAGTATAGGTCCTGAACCAAAAGTTTGGACTTGCGTTCAGCTCACAAGAAACGAGTTGAAAAATGGAGCTCAGGGGCACAGCAATTCACAAACTGGCAGAGTAATCAAGGCCAACTATCGTCCAAAAATCTGTTGAGGCAAGGCAACGAGGCGGACTTGAAAGCGAGGCAGAATAGCAGGAAACAGATTTCAAAGGTACGTTGGAATCGCCTGTAAAGCACAGGAAGAGGGGCACAACTTCGACAATGATGCACTTGGCCAAAAAGGGCGTATGCGTTTTCTCCTGAATATATTCAGGAGAAAACGCATACGCCCTTTTTGGCCAAGCAAGCAAGCGGGCAATGCAAATCTGCACTACAAAGAAGTATCACTTCCCACCGGTCAAAAGGGACATCCACAAAATGTGTAAAAACCAGAAAGGCAAGACAGGCCCTGGAGAACAGGGTGCCTTGTTATGCTGATGGGCGGGATGTAAGTTGCCAACTGCCTCACTGGAGCAGTGCATTGTGTTCCCTAAAACAAGTAAACAACAGAGCTACAGAGCCAAGGGCACTTCCAGTCTAGGGAATATACCTTGGGAAAACTGAAAATCCATAAGACAGAGCCACCCCCAAATTGAGGGCTGCACTGCTTACAAGAACCTCAACCTGGGTACACCTAAAATATCCCAGGAAATATAAAAATGGTTCCAAACATTGTGGAACTTACGTACGATGGAATATCCCTCAGCCATGAAATCAATGTCATAAGACCAGTAGCAGCAAAATGAGTGGATTCAGGTACGATGATTCTAAGTGAAAGAAGTCACACAGGAAAAGAAACTTATCATAAGATATCACTTAGGAAGATCCTGTAAACATGGCTACACATGAACTGAGTTAGTCAAGAGAACAGAGTCTCACATTTAGAAAACACTCTTATGCCTGCTTAAGGGGGAAGGAGAGGTGGGGTGATGCATCAAACCAGAGTTTGATATAAGCACAGGTACCGTTCCAAAAACCAACTATGGAATAGACAAGACCTACACCTTCCTCAGTGAAAGGGACTCAAAACCCCATATTTCCCGCAGAGGAATAGATCTGACTAGTAAGTATCTTAAAACCTATGTATTGATATGTCTCCGTAAGGGAATCAAGTGTGTCTAGACTGGCATAAACATGGCAGCGAGAATCAGCTCAAACCCACTCTAAAAAGGAATTTCAAAAACAGAACAAAGAAACAGGTAAATTCTTCACAATTCCTTCAGGGTCTCTGATGCAACCTGGAATGACCCTATCTACAATGACAGCTGCATGTGGCATAAGGCTGGACACTTGGGACTGAGAGGATTGGTGAGATTGGGTGAGCAAATGCAGACCCTTTAAAGCAATAATGCATGGCACCCATTCCATGGGTCCCAGCTCTCCAGGTTGAAGGGAATATTACTACAGCTATAACGTGTACGGGAAACCTAGAGAATGGACACACTGTGAATACGAAAGGTTTCTAAAACTCAACGAAAAGCCCCTCTCCTGGTGCTCCGGTTTGCCTTTCCAACTGCTTTCCTATCAATCTCCCAACTTGGAGAGACAGCCCCTTTAAGCTCCTGGTTCGCACAGGTTGCCAATTTGGCAGAGGATGAAAGGGAAGAGGGAGAACCAATGAGAGAGTAGCTGTTAGGCATTTGGATGGGCACATGTCACTCTAATTTCCCGGCAGGAAGAAGAATTAACCAAAGTCTCAGCCACCCACCGGGAACCAGTATAGGTCCTGAACCAAAAGTTTTGACTTGCGTTCAGCTCACAAAAAACGAGTTGAAAAATGGAGCTCAGGGGCACAGCAATTCACAAACTGGCAGAGTAATCAAGGCCAACTATCGTCCAAAAATCTGTTGAGGGAAGGCAACGAGGCGGACTTGAAAGCGAGGCAGAATAGCAGGAAACAGATTTCAAGAGGTACGTTGGAATCGCCTGTAAAGCACAGGAAGAGGGGCACAACTTCGACAATGATGCACTTGGCCAAAAAGGGCGTATGCGTTTTCTCCTGAATATATTCAGGAGAAAACGCATACGCCCTTTTTGGCCAAGCAAGAAAGCGGGCAATGCAAATCTGCACTACAAAGAAGTATCACTTCCCACCGGTCAAAAGGGACATTCACAAAATGTGTAAAAACCAGAAAGGCAAGACAGGCCCTGGAGAACAGGGAGCCTTGTTATGCTGATGGGCGGGATGTAAGTTGCCAACTGCCTCACTGGAGGAGTGTATTTTGTTCCCTAAAACAAGTAAACAACAGAGCTACAGAGCCAAGGGCACTTCCAGTCTAGGGAATATACCTTGGGGAAACTGAAAATCCATAACACAGAGCCACCCCCAAATTGAGGGCTGCACTGCTTACAAGAACCTCAACCTGGGTACACCTGAAATATCCCAGGAAATATAAAAATGGTTCCAAACATTGTGGAACTTACGTACGATTGAATATCCCTCAGCCATGAAATCAATGTCATAAGACCAGTAGCAGCAAAATGAGTGGATTCAGGTACGATGATTCTAAGTGAAAGAAGTCACACAGGAAAAGAAACTTATCATAAGATATCACTTAGGAAGATCCTGTAAACATGGCTACACATGAACTGAGTTAGGCAAGAGAACAGAGTCTCACAGTTAGAAAACACTCTTATGCCTGCTTAAGGGGGAAGGAGAGGTGGGGTGATGCATCAAACCAGAGTTTGATATAAGCACAGGTACCGTTCCAAAAACCAACTATGGAATAGACAAGACCTACACCTTCCTCAGTGAAAGGGACTCAAAACCCCATATTTCCTGCAGAGGAATAGATGTGACTAGTAAGAATCTTAAAACCTATGTATTGATATGTCACCATAAGGGAATCAAGTGTGTCTAGACTGGCATAAACAGGGCAGCGAGAATCAGCTCAAACCCACTCTAAAAAGGAATTTCAAAAACAGAACAAAGAAACAGGGACATTCTTTACAATTCCTCAGGGTCTCTGATGCAACCTGGAATGACCCTATCTACAATGACAGCTGGATGGGGCATAAGGCTGGACACTTGGGACTGAGAGGATTGGTGAGATTGGGTGAGCAAATGCAGACCCTTTAAAGCAATAATGCATGGCACCCATTCCATGGGTCCCAGCTCTCCAGGTTGAAGGGAATATTACTACAACTATAATGAGTACGGGAAACCTAGAGAATGGACACACTGTGAATACGAAAGGTTTCTAAAACTCAACGAAGAGCCCCTCTCCTGGTGCTCCGGTTTGACTTTCCAACTGCTTTCCTATCAATCTCCCAACTTGGAGAGACAGACCCTTTAAGCTCCTGGTTCGCACAGGTTGCCAATTTGGCAGAGGATGAAAGGGAAGAGGGAGAACCAATGAGAGAGTAGCTGTTAGGCATTTGGATGGGCACATGTCACTCTAATTTCCCGGCAGGAAGAAGAATTAACCAAAGTCTCAGCCACACACCGGGAACCAGTATAGGTCCTGAACCAAAAGTTTGGACTTGCGTTCAGCTCACAAGAAACGAGTTGAAAAATGGAGCTCAGGGGCACAGCAATTCACAAACTGGCAGAGTAATCAAGGCCAACTATCGTACAAAAATCTGTTGAGGCAAGGCAACGAGGCGGACTTGAAAGCGAGGCAGAATAGCAGGAAACAGATTTCAAAGGTACGTTGGAATCGCCTGTAAAGCACAGGAAGAGGGGCACAACTTCGACAATGATGCACTTGGCCAAAAAGGGCGTATGCGTTTTCTCCTGAATATATTCAGGAGAAAACGCATACGCCCTTTTTGGCCAAGCAAGCAAGCGGGCAATGCAAATCTGCACTACAAAGAAGTATCACTTCCCACCGGTCAAAAGGGACATCCACAAAATGTGTAAAAACCAGAAAGGCAAGACAGGCCCTGGAGAACAGGGAGCCTTGTTATGCTGACGGGCGGGATGTAAGTTGCCAACTTCCTCACTGGAGGAGTGCATTGTGTTCCCTAAAACAAGTAAACAACAGAGCTACAGAGCCAAGGGCACTTCCAGTCTAGGGAATATACCTTGGGAAAACTGAAAATCCATAAGACAGAGCCACCCCCAAATTGAGGGTGGCACTGCTTACAAGAACCTCAACCTGGGTACACCTAAAATATCCCAGGAAATATAAAAATGGTTCCAAACATTGTGGAACTTACGTACGATGGAATATCCCTCAGCCATGAAATCAATGTCATAAGACCAGTAGCAGCAAAATGAGTGGATTCAGGTACGATGATTCTAAGTGAAAGAAGTCACACAGGAAAAGAAACTTATCATAAGATATCACTTAGGAAGATCCTGTAAACATGGCTACACATGAACTGAGTTAGGCAAGAGAACAGAGTCTCACATTTAGAAAACACTCTTATGCCTGCTTAAGGGGGAAGGAGAGGTGGGGTGATGCATCAAACCAGAGTTTGATATAAGCACAGGTACCGTTCCAAAAACCAACTATGGAATAGACAAGACCTACACCTTCCTCAGTGAAAGGGACTCAAAACCCCATATTTCCCGCAGAGGAATAGATCTGACTAGTAAGAATCTTAAAACCTATGTATTGATATGTCTCCGTAAGGGAATCAAGTGTGTCTAGACTGGCATAAACATGGCAGCGAGAATCAGCTCAAACCCACTCTAAACAGGAATTTCAAAAACAGAACAAAGAAACAGTCTAATTCTTCACAAATCCTTCAGGGTCTCTGATGCAACCTGGAATGACCCTATCTACAATGACAGCTGGATGTGGCATAAGGCTGGACACTTGGGACTGAGAGGATTGGTGAGATTGGGTGAGCAAATGCAGACCCTTTAAAGCAATAATGCATGGCACCCATTCCATGCGTCCCAGCTCTCCAGGTTGAAGGGAATATTACTACAGCTATAACATGTACGGGAAACCTAGATAATGGACACACTGTGAGTACGAAAGGTTTCTAAAACTCAACGAAGAGCCCCTCACCTGGTGCTCCGGTTTGACTTTGCAACTGCTTTCCTATCAATCTCCCAACTTGGAGAGACAGCCCCTTTAAGCTCCTGGTTCACACAGGTTGCCAATTTGGCAGAGGATGAAAGGGAAGAGGGAGAACCAATGAGAGAGTAGCTGTTAGGCATTTGGATGGGCACATGTCACTCTAATTTCCCGGCAGGAAGAAGAATTAACCAAAGTCTCAGCCACCCACCGGGAACCAGTATAGGTCCTGAACCAAAAGTTTGGACTTGCGTTCAGCTAACAAAAAACGAGTTGAAAAATGGAGCTCAGGGGCACAGCAATTCACAAACTGGCAGAGTAATCAAGGCCAACTATCGTCCAAAAATCTGTTGAGGGAAGGCAACGAGGTGGACTTGAAAGCGAGGCAGAATAGCAGGAAACAGATTTCAAGAGGTACGTTGGAATCGCCTGTAAAGCACAGGAAGAGGGGCACAACTTCGACAATGATGCACTTGGCCAAAAAGGGCGTATGTGTTTTCTCCTGAATATATTCAGGAGAAAACGCATACGCCCTTTTTGGCCAAGCAAGCAAGCGGGCAATGCAACTCTGCACTACAAAGAAGTATCACTTCCCACCGGTCAAAAGGGACATCCACAAAATGTGTAAAAACCAGAAAGGCAAGACAGGCCCTGGAGAACAGGGAGCCTTGTTATGCTGATGGGCGGGATGTAAGTTGCCAACTGCCTCACTGGAGGAGTGCATTGTGTTCCCTAAAACAAGTAAACAACAGAGCTACAGAGCCAAGGGCACTTCCAGTCTAGGAAATATACCTTGGGAAAACTGAAAATCCATAAGACAGAGCCACCCCCAAATTGAGGGCTGCACTGCTTACAAGAACCTCAACCTGGGTACACCTGAAATATCCCAGGAAATATAAAAATGGTTCCAAACATTGTGGAACTTACGAACGATGGAATATCCCTCAGCCACGAAATCAATGTCATAAGACCAGTAGCAGCAAAATGAGTGGATTCAGGTACGATGATTCTAAGTGAAAGAAGTCACACAGGAAAAGAAACTTATCATAAGATATCACTTAGGAAGATCCTGTAAACATGGCTACACATGAACTGAGTTAGGCAAGAGAACAGAGTCTCACATTTAGAAAACACTCTTATGCCTGCTTAAGGGGGAAGGAGAGGTGGGGTGATGCATCAAACCAGAGTTTGATATAAGCACAGGTACCGTTCCAAAATCCAACTATGGAATAGACAAGACCTACACCTTCCTCAGTGAAAGGGACTCAAAACCTCATATTTCCCGCAGAGGAATATATCTGACTAGTAAGAATCTTATAACCTATGTATTGATATGTCTCCGTAAGGGAATCAAGTGTGTCTAGACTGGCATAAACATGGCAGCGAGAATCAGCTCAAACCCACTCTAAACAGGAATTTCAAAAACAGAACAAAGAAACAGGCTAATTCTTCACACATCCTTCAGGGTCTCTGATGCAACCTGGAATGACCCTATCTACAATGACAGCTGGATGTGGCATAAGGCTGGACACTTGGGACTGAGAGGATTGGTGAGATTGGGTGAGCAAATGCAGACCCTTTAAAGCAATAATGCATGGCACCCATTCCATGGGTCCCAGCTCTCCAGGTTGAAGGGAATATTACTACAGCTATAACGTGTACGGGAAACCTAGAGAATGGACACACTGTGAATACGAAAGGTTTCTAAAACTCAACGAAGAGCCCCTCTCCTGGTGCTCCGGTTTGACTTTCCAACTGCTTTCCTATCAATCTACCAACTTGGAGAGACAGCCCCTTTAAGCTCCTGGTTCGCACAGGTTGCCAATTTGTCAGAGGATGAAAGGGAAGAGGGAGAACCAATGAGAGAGTAGCTGTTAGGCATTTGCATGGGCACATGTCACTCTAATTTCCCGGCAGGAAGAAGAATTAACCAAAGTCTCAGCCACCCACCGGGAACCAGTATAGGTCCTGAACCAAAAGTTTGGACTTGCGTTCAGCTCACAAGAAACGAGTTGAAAAATGGAGCTCAGGGGCACAGCAATTCACAAACTGGCAGAGTAATCAAGGCCAACTATCGTCCAAAAATCTGTTGAGGGAAGGCAACGAGGCGGACTTGAAAGCGAGGCAGAATAGCAGGAAACAGATTTCAAGAGGTAGGTTGGAATCGCCTGTAAAGCACAGGAAGAGGGGCACAACTTCGACAATGACGCACTTGGCCAAAAAGGGCGTATGCGTTTTCTCCTGAATATATTCAGGAGAAAACGCATACGCCCTTTTTGGTCAAGCAAACATGCGGGCAATGCAGTCGGCACTACAAAGAAGTATCACTTCCCACCGGTCAAAAGGGACATCCACAAAATGTGTAAAAACCAGAAAGGCAAGACAGGCACTGGAGAACAGGGTGCCTTGTTATGCTGATGGGCGGGATGTAAGTTGCCAACTGCCTCACTGGAGCAGTGCATTGTGTTCCCTAAAACAAGTAAACAACAGAGCTACAGAGCCAAGGGCACTTCCAGTCTAGGGAATATACCTTGGGAAAACTGAAAATCCATAAGACAGAGCCACCCCCAAATTGAGGGCTGCACTGCTTACAAGAACCTCAACCTGGGTACACCTAAAATATCCCAGGAAATATAAAAATGGTTCCAAACATTGTGGAACTTACGTACGATGGAATATCCCTCAGCCATGAAATCAATGTCATAAGACCAGTAGCAGCAAAATGAGTGGATTCAGGTACGATGATTCTAAGTGAAAGAAGTCACACAGGAAAAGAAACTTATCATAAGATATCACTTAGGAAGATCCTGTAAACATGGCTACACATGAACTGAGTTAGGCAAGAGAACAGAGTCTCACATTTAGAAAACACTCTTATGCCTGCTTAAGGGGGAAGGAGAGGTGGGGTGATGCATCAAACCAGAGTTTGATATAAGCACAGGTACCGTTCCAAAAACCAACTATGGAATAGACAAGACCTACACCTTCCTCAGTGAAAGGGACTCAAAACCCCATATTTCCCGCAGAGGAATAGATCTGACTAGTAAGTATCTTAAAACCTATGTATTGATATGTCTCCGTAAGGGAATCAAGTGTGTCTAGACTGGCATAAACATGGCAGCGAGAATCAGCTCAAACCCACTCTAAAAAGGAATTTCAAAAACAGAACAAAGAAACAGGTAAATTCTTCACAATTCCTTCAGGGTCTCTGATGCAACCTGGAATGACCCTATCTACAATGACAGCTGCATGTGGCATAAGGCTGGACACTTGGGACTGAGAGGATTGGTGAGATTGGGTGAGTAAATGCAGACCCTTTAAAGCAATAATGCATGGTACCCATTCCATGGGTCCCAGCTCTCCAGGTTGAAGGGAATATTACTACAGCTATAACGTGTACGGGAAACCTAGAGAATGGACACACTGTGAATACGAAAGGTTTCTAAAACTCAACGAAAAGCCCCTCTCCTGGTGCTCCGGTTTGCCTTTCCAACTGCTTTCCTATCAATCTCCCAACTTGGAGAGACAGCCCCTTTAAGCTCCTGGTTCGCACAGGTTGCCAATTTGGCAGAGGATGAAAGGGAAGAGGGAGAACCAATGAGAGAGTAGCTGTTAGGCATTTGGATGGGCACATGTCACTCTAATTTCCCGGCAGGAAGAAGAATTAACCAAAGTCTCAGCCACCCACCGGGAACCAGTATAGGTCCTGAACCAAAAGTTTTGACTTGCGTTCAGCTCACAAAAAACGAGTTGAAAAATGGAGCTCAGGGGCACAGCAATTCACAAACTGGCAGAGTAATCAAGGCCAACTATCGTCCAAAAATCTGTTGAGGGAAGGCAACGAGGCGGACTTGAAAGCGAGGCAGAATAGCAGGAAACAGATTTCAAGAGGTACGTTGGAATCGCCTGTAAAGCACAGGAAGAGGGGCACAACTTCGACAATGATGCACTTGGCCAAAAAGGGCGTATGCGTTTTCTCCTGAATATATTCAGGAGAAAACGCATACGCCCTTTTTGGCCAAGCAAGCAAGCGGGCAATGCAAATCTGCACTACAAAGAAGTATCACTTCCCACCGGTCAAAAGGGACATTCACAAAATGTGTAAAAACCAGAAAGGCAAGACAGGCCCTGGAGAACAGGGAGCCTTGTTATGCTGATGGGCGGGATGTAAGTTGCCAACTGCCTCACTGGAGGAGTGTATTTTGTTCCCTAAAACAAGTAAACAACAGAGCTACAGAGCCAAGGGCACTTCCAGTCTAGGGAATATACCTTGGGGAAACTGAAAATCCATAACACAGAGCCACCCCCAAATTGAGGGCTGCACTGCTTACAAGAACCTCAACCTGGGTACACCTGAAATATCCCAGGAAATATAAAAATGGTTCCAAACATTGTGGAACTTACGTACGATTGAATATCCCTCAGCCATGAAATCAATGTCATAAGACCAGTAGCAGCAAAATGAGTGGATTCAGGTACGATGATTCTAAGTGAAAGAAGTCACACAGGAAAAGAAACGTATCATAAGATATCACTTAGGAAGATCCTGTAAACATGGCTACACATGAACTGAGTTAGGCAAGAGAACAGAGTCTCACAGTTAGAAAACACTCTTATGCCTGCTTAAGGGGGAAGGAGAGGTGGGGTGATGCATCAAACCAGAGTTTGATATAAGCACAGGTACCGTTCCAAAAACCAACTATGGAATAGACAAGACCTACACCTTCCTCAGTGAAAGGGACTCAAAACCCCATATTTCCTGCAGAGGAATAGATGTGACTAGTAAGAATCTTAAAACCTATGTATTGATATGTCACCATAAGGGAATCAAGTGTGTCTAGACTGGCATAAACAGGGCAGCGAGAATCAGCTCAAACCCACTCTAAAAAGGAATTTCAAAAACAGAACAAAGAAACAGGGACATTCTTTACAATTCCTCAGGGTCTCTGATGCAACCTGGAATGACCCTATCTACAATGACAGCTGGATGGGGCATAAGGCTGGACACTTGGGACTGAGAGGATTGGTGAGATTGGGTGAGCAAATGCAGACCCTTTAAAGCAATAATGCATGGCACCCATTCCATGGGTCCCAGCTCTCCAGGTTGAAGGGAATATTACTACAACTATAACGAGTACGGGAAACCTAGAGAATGGACACACTGTGAATACGAAAGGTTTCTAAAACTCAACGAAGAGCCCCTCTCCTGGTGCTCCGGTTTGACTTTCCAACTGCTTTCCTATCAATCTCCCAACTTGGAGAGACAGACCCTTTAAGCTCCTGGTTCGCACAGGTTGCCAATTTGGCAGAGGATGAAAGGGAAGAGGGAGAACCAATGAGAGAGTAGCTGTTAGGCATTTGGATGGGCACATGTCACTCTAATTTCCCGGCAGGAAGAAGAATTAACCAAAGTCTCAGCCACACACCGGGAACCAGTATAGGTCCTGAACCAAAAGTTTGGACTTGCGTTCAGCTCACAAGAAACGAGTTGAAAAATGGAGCTCAGGGGCACAGCAATTCACAAACTGGCAGAGTAATCAAGGCCAACTATCGTCCAAAAATCTGTTGAGGCAAGGCAACGAGGCGGACTTGAAAGCGAGGCAGAATAGCAGGAAACAGATTTCAAAGGTACGTTGGAATCGCCTGTAAAGCACAGGAAGAGGGGCACAACTTCGACAATGATGCACTTGGCCAAAAAGGGCGTATGCGTTTTCTCCTGAATATATTCAGGAGAAAACGCATACGCCCTTTTTGGCCAAGCAAGCAAGCGGGCAATGCAAATCTGCACTACAAAGAAGTATCACTTCCCACCGGTCAAAAGGGACATCCACAAAATGTGTAAAAACCAGAAAGGCAAGACAGGCCCTGGAGAACAGGGTGCCTTGTTATGCTGATGGGCGGGATGTAAGTTGCCAACTGCCTCACTGGAGCAGTGCATTGTGTTCCCTAAAACAAGTAAACAACAGAGCTACAGAGCCAAGGGCACTTCCAGTCTAGGGAATATACCTTGGGAAAACTGAAAATCCATAAGACAGAGCCACCCCCAAATTGAGGGCTGCACTGCTTACAAGAACCTCAACCTGGGTACACCTAAAATATCCCAGGAAATATAAAAATGGTTCCAAACATTGTGGAACTTACGTACGATGGAATATCCCTCAGCCATGAAATCAATGTCATAAGACCAGTAGCAGCAAAATGAGTGGATTCAGGTACGATGATTCTAAGTGAAAGAAGTCACACAGGAAAAGAAACTTATCATAAGATATCACTTAGGAAGATCCTGTAAACATGGCTACACATGAACTGAGTTAGTCAAGAGAACAGAGTCTCACATTTAGAAAACACTCTTATGCCTGCTTAAGGGGGAAGGAGAGGTGGGGTGATGCATCAAACCAGAGTTTGATATAAGCACAGGTACCGTTCCAAAAACCAACTATGGAATAGACAAGACCTACACCTTCCTCAGTGAAAGGGACTCAAAACCCCATATTTCCCGCAGAGGAATAGATCTGACTAGTAAGTATCTTAAAACCTATGTATTGATATGTCTCCGTAAGGGAATCAAGTGTGTCTAGACTGGCATAAACAGGGCAGCGAGAATCAGCTCAAACCCACTCTAAAAAGGAATTTCAAAAACAGAACAAAGAAACAGGGAAATTCTTCACAATTCCTTCAGGGTCTCTGATGCAACCTGGAATGACCCTATCTACAATGACAGCTGCATGTGGCATAAGGCTGGACACTTGGGACTGAGAGGATTGGTGAGATTGGGTGAGCAAATGCAGACCCTTTAAAGCAATAATGCATGGCACCCATTCCATGGGTCCCAGCTCTCCAGGTTGAAGGGAATATTACTACAGCTATAACGTGTACGGGAAACCTAGAGAATGGACACACTGTGAATACGAAAGGTTTCTAAAACTCAACGAAAAGCCCCTCTCCTGGTGCTCCGGTTTGCCTTTCCAACTGCTTTCCTATCAATCTCCCAACTTGGAGAGACAGCCCCTTTAAGCTCCTGGTTCGCACAGGTTGCCAATTTGGCAGAGGATGAAAGGGAAGAGGGAGAACCAATGAGAGAGTAGCTGTTAGGCATTTGGATGGGCACATGTCACTCTAATTTCCCGGCAGGAAGAAGAATTAACCAAAGTCTCAGCCACCCACCGGGAACCAGTATAGGTCCTGAACCAAAAGTTTTGACTTGCGTTCAGCTCACAAAAAACGAGTTGAAAAATGGAGCTCAGGGGCACAGCAATTCACAAACTGGCAGAGTAATCAAGGCCAACTATCGTCCAAAAATCTGTTGAGGGAAGGCAACGAGGCGGACTTGAAAGCGAGGCAGAATAGCAGGAAACAGATTTCAAGAGGTACGTTGGAATCGCCTGTAAAGCACAGGAAGAGGGGCACAACTTCGACAATGATGCACTTGGCCAAAAAGGGCGTATGCGTTTTCTCCTGAATATATTCAGGAGAAAACGCATACGCCCTTTTTGGCCAAGCAAGAAAGCGGGCAATGCAAATCTGCACTACAAAGAAGTATCACTTCCCACCGGTCAAAAGGGACATTCACAAAATGTGTAAAAACCAGAAAGGCAAGACAGGCCCTGGAGAACAGGGAGCCTTGTTATGCTGATGGGCGGGATGTAAGTTGCCAACTGCCTCACTGGAGGAGTGTATTTTGTTCCCTAAAACAAGTAAACAACAGAGCTACAGAGCCAAGGGCACTTCCAGTCTAGGGAATATACCTTGGGGAAACTGAAAATCCATAACACAGAGCCACCCCCAAATTGAGGGCTGCACTGCTTACAAGAACCTCAACCTGGGTACACCTGAAATATCCCAGGAAATATAAAAATGGTTCCAAACATTGTGGAACTTACGTACGATTGAATATCCCTCAGCCATGAAATCAATGTCATAAGACCAGTAGCAGCAAAATGAGTGGATTCAGGTACGATGATTCTAAGTGAAAGAAGTCACACAGGAAAAGAAACTTATCATAAGATATCACTTAGGAAGATCCTGTAAACATGGCTACACATGAACTGAGTTAGGCAAGAGAACAGAGTCTCACAGTTAGAAAACACTCTTATGCCTGCTTAAGGGGGAAGGAGAGGTGGGGTGATGCATCAAACCAGAGTTTGATATAAGCACAGGTACCGTTCCAAAAACCAACTATGGAATAGACAAGACCTACACCTTCCTCAGTGAAAGGGACTCAAAACCCCATATTTCCTGCAGAGGAATAGATGTGACTAGTAAGAATCTTAAAACCTATGTATTGATATGTCACCATAAGGGAATCAAGTGTGTCTAGACTGGCATAAACAGGGCAGCGAGAATCAGCTCAAACCCACTCTAAAAAGGAATTTCAAAAACAGAACAAAGAAACAGGGACATTCTTTACAATTCCTCAGGGTCTCTGATGCAACCTGGAATGACCCTATCTACAATGACAGCTGGATGGGGCATAAGGCTGGACACTTGGGACTGAGAGGATTGGTGAGATTGGGTGAGCAAATGCAGACCCTTTAAAGCAATAATGCATGGCACCCATTCCATGGGTCCCAGCTCTCCAGGTTGAAGGGAATATTACTACAACTATAACGAGTACGGGAAACCTAGAGAATGGACACACTGTGAATACGAAAGGTTTCTAAAACTCAACGAAGAGCCCCTCTCCTGGTGCTCCGGTTTGACTTTCCAACTGCTTTCCTATCAATCTCCCAACTTGGAGAGACAGACCCTTTAAGCTCCTGGTTCGCACAGGTTGCCAATTTGGCAGAGGATGAAAGGGAAGAGGGAGAACCAATGAGAGAGTAGCTGTTAGGCATTTGGATGGGCACATGTCACTCTAATTTCCCGGCAGGAAGAAGAATTAACCAAAGTCTCAGCCACACACCGGGAACCAGTATAGGTCCTGAACCAAAAGTTTGGACTTGCGTTCAGCTCACAAGAAACGAGTTGAAAAATGGAGCTCAGGGGCACAGCAATTCACAAACTGGCAGAGTAATCAAGGCCAACTATCGTACAAAAATCTGTTGAGGCAAGGCAACGAGGCGGACTTGAAAGCGAGGCAGAATAGCAGGAAACAGATTTCAAAGGTACGTTGGAATCGCCTGTAAAGCACAGGAAGAGGGGCACAACTTCGACAATGATGCACTTGGCCAAAAAGGGCGTATGTGTTTTCTCCTGAATATATTCAGGAGAAAACGCATACGCCCTTTTTGGCCAAGCAAGCAAGCGGGCAATGCAAATCTGCACTACAAAGAAGTATCACTTCCCACCGGTCAAAAGGGACATCCACAAAATGTGTAAAAACCAGAAAGGCAAGACAGGCCCTGGAGAACAGGGAGCCTTGTTATGCTGACGGGCGGGATGTAAGTTGCCAACTTCCTCACTGGAGGAGTGCATTGTGTTCGCTAAAACAAGTAAACAACAGAGCTACAGAGCCAAGGGCACTTCCAGTCTAGGGAATATACCTTGGGAAAACTGAAAATCCATAAGACAGAGCCACCCCCAAATTGAGGGTGGCACTGCTTACAAGAACCTCAACCTGGGTACACCTAAAATATCCCAGGAAATATAAAAATGGTTCCAAACATTGTGGAACTTACGTACGATGGAATATCCCTCAGCCATGAAATCAATGTCATAAGACCAGTAGCAGCAAAATGAGTGGATTCAGGTACGATGATTCTAAGTGAAAGAAGTCACACAGGAAAAGAAACTTATCATAAGATATCACTTAGGAAGATCCTGTAAACATGGCTACACATGAACTGAGTTAGGCAAGAGAACAGAGTCTCACATTTAGAAAACACTCTTATGCCTGCTTAAGGGGGAAGGAGAGGTGGGGTGATGCATCAAACCAGAGTTTGATATAAGCACAGGTACCGTTCCAAAAACCAACTATGGAATAGACAAGACCTACACCTTCCTCAGTGAAAGGGACTCAAAACCCCATATTTCCCGCAGAGGAATAGATCTGACTAGTAAGAATCTTAAAACCTATGTATTGATATGTCTCCGTAAGGGAATCAAGTGTGTCTAGACTGGCATAAACATGGCAGCGAGAATCAGCTCAAACCCACTCTAAACAGGAATTTCAAAAACAGAACAAAGAAACAGTCTAATTCTTCACAAATCCTTCAGGGTCTCTGATGCAACCTGGAATGACCCTATCTACAATGACAGCTGGATGTGGCATAAGGCTGGACACTTGGGACTGAGAGGATTGGTGAGATTGGGTGAGCAAATGCAGACCCTTTAAAGCAATAATGCATGGCACCCATTCCATGCGTCCCAGCTCTCCAGGTTGAAGGGAATATTACTACAGCTATAACATGTACGGGAAACCTAGATAATGGACACACTGTGAGTACGAAAGGTTTCTAAAACTCAACGAAGAGCCCCTCACCTGGTGCTCCGGTTTGACTTTGCAACTGCTTTCCTATCAATCTCCCAACTTGGAGAGACAGCCCCTTTAAGCTCCTGGTTCACACAGGTTGCCAATTTGGCAGAGGATGAAAGGGAAGAGGGAGAACCAATGAGAGAGTATCTGTTAGGCATTTGGATGGGCACATGTCACTCTAATTTCCCGGCAGGAAGAAGAATTAACCAAAGTCTCAGCCACCCACCGGGAACCAGTATAGGTCCTGAACCAAAAGTTTGGACTTGCGTTCAGCTCACAAAAAACGAGTTGAAAAATGGAGCTCAGGGGCACAGCAATTCACAAACTGGCAGAGTAATCAAGGCCAACTATCGTCCAAAAATCTGTTGAGGGAAGGCAACGAGGTGGACTTGAAAGCGAGGCAGAATAGCAGGAAACAGATTTCAAGAGGTACGTTGGAATCGCCTGTAAAGCACAGGAAGAGGGGCACAACTTCGACAATGATGCACTTGGCCAAAAAGGGCGTATGTGTTTTCTCCTGAATATATTCAGGAGAAAACGCATACGCCCTTTTTGGCCAAGCAAGCAAGCGGGCAATGCAAATCTGCACTACAAAGAAGTATCACTTCCCACCGGTCAAAAGGGACATCCACAAAATGTGTAAAAACCAGAAAGGCAAGACAGGCCCTGGAGAACAGGGAGCCTTGTTATGCTGATGGGCGGGATGTAAGTTGCCAACTGCCTCACTGGAGGAGTGCATTGTGTTCCCTAAAACAAGTAAACAACAGAGCTACAGAGCCAAGGGCACTTCCAGTCTAGGAAATATACCTTGGGAAAACTGAAAATCCATAAGACAGAGCCACCCCCAAATTGAGGGCTGCACTGCTTACAAGAACCTCAACCTGGGTACACCTGAAATATCCCAGGAAATATAAAAATGGTTCCAAACATTGTGGAACTTACGAACGATGGAATATCCCTCAGCCACGAAATCAATGTCATAAGACCAGTAGCAGCAAAATGAGTGGATTCAGGTACGATGATTCTAAGTGAAAGAAGTCACACAGGAAAAGAAACTTATCATAAGATATCACTTAGGAAGATCCTGTAAACATGGCTACACATGAACTGAGTTAGGCAAGAGAACAGAGTCTCACATTTAGAAAACACTCTTATGCCTGCTTAAGGGGGAAGGAGAGGTGGGGTGATGCATCAAACCAGAGTTTGATATAAGCACAGGTACCGTTCCAAAATCCAACTATGGAATAGACAAGACCTACACCTTCCTCAGTGAAAGGGACTCAAAACCTCATATTTCCCGCAGAGGAATATATCTGACTAGTAAGAATCTTATAACCTATGTATTGATATGTCTCCGTAAGGGAATCAAGTGTGTCTAGACTGGCATAAACATGGCAGCGAGAATCAGCTCAAACCCACTCTAAACAGGAATTTCAAAAACAGAACAAAGAAACAGGCTAATTCTTCACACATCCTTCAGGGTCTCTGATGCAACCTGGAATGACCCTATCTACAATGACAGCTGGATGTGGCATAAGGCTGGACACTTGGGACTGAGAGGATTGGTGAGATTGGGTGAGCAAATGCAGACCCTTTAAAGCAATAATGCATGGCACCCATTCCATGGGTCCCAGCTCTCCAGGTTGAAGGGAATATTACTACAGCTATAACGTGTACGGGAAACCTAGAGAATGGACACACTGTGAATACGAAAGGTTTCTAAAACTCAACGAAGAGCCCCTCTCCTGGTGCTCCGGTTTGACTTTCCAACTGCTTTCCTATCAATCTACCAACTTGGAGAGACAGCCCCTTTAAGCTCCTGGTTCGCACAGGTTGCCAATTTGTCAGAGGATGAAAGGGAAGAGGGAGAACCAATGAGAGAGTAGCTGTTAGGCATTTGCATGGGCACATGTCACTCTAATTTCCCGGCAGGAAGAAGAATTAACCAAAGTCTCAGCCACCCACCGGGAACCAGTATAGGTCCTGAACCAAAAGTTTGGACTTGCGTTCAGCTCACAAGAAACGAGTTGAAAAATGGAGCTCAGGGGCACAGCAATTCACAAACTGCCAGAGTAATCAAGGCCAACTATCGTCCAAAAATCTGTTGAGGGAAGGCAACGAGGCGGACTTGAAAGCGAGGCAGAATAGCAGGAAACAGATTTCAAGAGGTACGTTGGAATCGCCTGTAAAGCACAGGAAGAGGGGCACAACTTCGACAATGATGCACTTGGCCAAAAAGGGCGTATGCGTTTTCTCCTGAATATATTCAGGAGAAAACGCATACGCCCTTTTTGGTCAAGCAAACATGCGGGCAATGCAGTCGGCACTACAAAGAAGTATCACTTCCCACCGGTCAAAAGGGACATCCACAAAATGTGTAAAAACCAGAAAGGCAAGACAGGCACTGGAGAACAGGGTGCCTTGTTATGCTGATGGGCGGGATGTAAGTTGCCAACTGCCTCACTGGAGCAGTGCATTGTGTTCCCTAAAACAAGTAAACAACAGAGCTACAGAGCCAAGGGCACTTCCAGTCTAGGGAATATACCTTGGGAAAACTGAAAATCCATAAGACAGAGCCACCCCCAAATTGAGGGCTGCACTGCTTACAAGAACCTCAACCTGGGTACACCTAAAATATCCCAGGAAATATAAAAATGGTTCCAAACATTGTGGAACTTACGTACGATGGAATATCCCTCAGCCATGAAATCAATGTCATAAGACCAGTAGCAGCAAAATGAGTGGATTCAGGTACGATGATTCTAAGTGAAAGAAGTCACACAGGAAAAGAAACTTATCATAAGATATCACTTAGGAAGATCCTGTAAACATGGCTACACATGAACTGAGTTAGGCAAGAGAACAGAGTCTCACATTTAGAAAACACTCTTATGCCTGCTTAAGGGGGAAGGAGAGGTGGGGTGATGCATCAAACCAGAGTTTGATATAAGCACAGGTACCGTTCCAAAAACCAACTATGGAATAGACAAGACCTACACCTTCCTCAGTGAAAGGGACTCAAAACCCCATATTTCCCGCAGAGGAATAGATCTGACTAGTAAGTATCTTAAAACCTATGTATTGATATGTCTCCGTAAGGGAATCAAGTGTGTCTAGACTGGCATAAACATGGCAGCGAGAATCAGCTCAAACCCACTCTAAAAAGGAATTTCAAAAACAGAACAAAGAAACAGGTAAATTCTTCACAATTCCTTCAGGGTCTCTGATGCAACCTGGAATGACCCTATCTACAATGACAGCTGCATGTGGCATAAGGCTGGACACTTGGGACTGAGAGGATTGGTGAGATTGGGTGAGCAAATGCAGACCCTTTAAAGCAATAATGCATGGCACCCATTCCATGGGTCCCAGCTCTCCAGGTTGAAGGGAATATTACTACAGCTATAACGTGTACGGGAAACCTAGAGAATGGACACACTGTGAATACGAAAGGTTTCTAAAACTCAACGAAAAGCCCCTCTCCTGGTGCTCCGGTTTGCCTTTCCAACTGCTTTCCTATCAATCTCCCAACTTGGAGAGACAGCCCCTTTAAGCTCCTGGTTCGCACAGGTTGCCAATTTGGCAGAGGATGAAAGGGAAGAGGGAGAACCAATGAGAGAGTAGCTGTTAGGCATTTGGATGGGCACATGTCACTCTAATTTCCCGGCAGGAAGAAGAATTAACCAAAGTCTCAGCCACCCACCGGGAACCAGTATAGGTCCTGAACCAAAAGTTTTGACTTGCGTTCAGCTCACAAAAAACGAGTTGAAAAATGGAGCTCAGGGGCACAGCAATTCACAAACTGGCAGAGTAATCAAGGCCAACTATCGTCCAAAAATCTGTTGAGGGAAGGCAACGAGGCGGACTTGAAAGCGAGGCAGAATAGCAGGAAACAGATTTCAAGAGGTACGTTGGAATCGCCTGTAAAGCACAGGAAGAGGGGCACAACTTCGACAATGATGCACTTGGCCAAAAAGGGCGTATGCGTTTTCTCCTGAATATATTCAGGAGAAAACGCATACGCCCTTTTTGGCCAAGCAAGCAAGCGGGCAATGCAAATCTGCACTACAAAGAAGTATCACTTCCCACCGGTCAAAAGGGACATCCACAAAATGTGTAAAAACCAGAAAGGCAAGACAGGCCCTGGAGAACAGGGAGCCTTGTTATGCTGATGGGCGGGATGTAAGTTGCCAACTGCCTCTCTGGAGGAGTGCATTGTGTTCCCTAAAACAAGTAAACAACAGAGCTACAGAGCCAAGGGCACTTCCAGTCTAGGAAATATACCTTGGGAAAACTGAAAATCCATAAGACAGAGCCAGCCCCAAATTGAGGGCTGCACTGCTTACAAGAACCTCAACCTGGGTACACCTGATATATCCCAGGAAATATAAAAATGGTTCCAAACATTGTGGAACTTACGTACGATGGAATATCCCTCAGCCACGAAATCAATGTCATAAGACCAGTAGCAGCAAAATGAGTGGATTCAGGTACGATGATTCTAAGTGAAAGAAGTCACACAGGAAAAGAAACTTATCATAAGATATCACTTAGGAAGATCCTGTAAACATGGCTACACATGAACTGAGTTAGGCAAGAGAACAGAGTCTCACATTTAGAAAACACTCTTATGCCTGCTTAAGGGGGAAGGAGAGGTGGGGTGATGCATCAAACCAGAGTTTGATATAAGCACAGGTACCGTTCCAAAAACCAACTATGGAATAGACAAGACCTACACCTTCCTCAGTGAAAGGGACTCAAAACCCCATATTTCCCGCAGAGGAATAGATCTGACTAGTAAGAATCTTAAAACCTATGTATTGATATGTCTCCGTAAGGGAATCAAGTGTGTCTAGACTGGCATAAACATGGCAGCGAGAATCAGCTCAAACCCACTCTAAAAAGGAATTACAAAAACAGAACAAAGAAACAGGGAAATTCTTCACAATTCGTTCAGGGTCGCTGATGCAACCTGGAATGACCCTATCTACAATGACAGCTGGATGTGGCATAAGGCTGGACACTTGGGACTGAGAGGATTGGTGAGATTGGGTGAGCAAATGCAGACCCTTTAAAGCAAAAATGCATGGCACCCATTCCATGGGTCCCAACTCTCCAGGTTGAAGGGAATATTACTACAGCTATAACATGTACGGGAAACCTAGAGAATGGACACACTGTGAATACGAAAGGTTTCTAAAACTCAACGAAGAGCCCCTCTCCTGGTGCTCCGGTTTGACTTTCCAACTGCTTTCCTATCAATCTCCCGACTTGGAGAGACAGCCCCTTTAAGCTCCTGGTTCGCACAGGTTGCCAATTTGGCAGAGGATGAAAGGGAAGAGGGAGAACCAATGAGAGAGTATCTGTTAGGCATTTGGATGGGCACATGTCACTCTAATTTCCCGGCAGGAAGAAGAATTAACCAAAGTCTCAGCCACCCACCGGGAACCAGTATAGGTCCTGAACCAAAAGTTTGGACTTGCGTTCAGCTCACAAGAAATGAGTTGAAAAATGGAGCTCAGGGGCACAGCAATTCACAAACTGGCAGAGTAATCAAGGCCAACTATCGTCCAAAAATCTGTTGAGGGAAGGCAACGAGGTGGACTTGAAAGCGAGGCAGAATAGCAGGAAACAGATTTCAAGAGGTACGTTGGAATCGCCTGTAAAGCACAGGAAGAGGGGCACAACTTCGACAATGATGCACTTGGCCAAAAAGGGCGTATGCGTTTTCTCCTGAATATATTCAGGAGAAAACGCATACGCCCTTTTTGGCCAAGCAAGCAAGCGGGCAATGCAAATCTGCACTACAAAGAAGTATCACTTCCCACCGGTCAAAAGGGACATCCACAAAATGTGTAAAAACCAGAAAGGCAAGACAGGCCCTGGAGAACAGGGAGCCTTGTTATGCTGATGGGCGGGATGTAAGTTGCCAACTGCCTCTCTGGAGGAGTGCATTGTGTTCCCTAAAACAAGTAAACAACAGAGCTACAGAGCCAAGGGCACTTCCAGTCTAGGAAATATACCTTGGGAAAACTGAAAATCCATAAGACAGAGCCAGCCCCAAATTGAGGGCTGCACTGCTTACAAGAACCTCAACCTGGGTACACCTGATATATCCCAGGAAATATAAAAATGGTTCCAAACATTGTGGAACTTACGTACGATGGAATATCCCTCAGCCACGAAATCAATGTCATAAGACCAGTAGCAGCAAAATGAGTGGATTCAGGTACGATGATTCTAAGTGAAAGAAGTCACACAGGAAAAGAAACTTATCATAAGATATCACTTAGGAAGATCCTGTAAACATGGCTACACATGAACTGAGTTAGGCAAGAGAACAGAGTCTCACATTTAGAAAACACTCTTATGCCTGCTTAAGGGGGAAGGAGAGGTGGGGTGATGCATCAAACCAGAGTTTGATATAAGCACAGGTACCGTTCCAAAAACCAACTATGGAATAGACAAGACCTACACCTTCCTCAGTGAAAGGGACTCAAAACCCCATATTTCCCGCAGAGGAATAGATCTGACTAGTAAGAATCTTAAAACCTATGTATTGATATGTCTCCGTAAGGGAATCAAGTGTGTCTAGACTGGCATAAACATGGCAGCGAGAATCAGCTCAAACCCACTCTAAAAAGGAATTACAAAAACAGAACAAAGAAACAGGGAAATTCTTCACAATTCGTTCAGGGTCGCTGATGCAACCTGGAATGACCCTATCTACAATGACAGCTGGATGTGGCATAAGGCTGGACACTTGGGACTGAGAGGATTGGTGAGATTGGGTGAGCAAATGCAGACCCTTTAAAGCAAAAATGCATGGCACCCATTCCATGGGTCCCAACTCTCCAGGTTGAAGGGAATATTACTACAGCTATAACATGTACGGGAAACCTAGAGAATGGACACACTGTGAATACGAAAGGTTTCTAAAACTCAACGAAGAGCCCCTCTCCTGGTGCTCCGGTTTGACTTTCCAACTGCTTTCCTATCAATCTCCCGACTTGGAGAGACAGCCCCTTTAAGCTCCTGGTTCGCACAGGTTGCCAATTTGGCAGAGGATGAAAGGGAAGAGGGAGAACCAATGAGAGAGTATCTGTTAGGCATTTGGATGGGCACATGTCACTCTAATTTCCCGGCAGGAAGAAGAATTAACCAAAGTCTCAGCCACCCACCGGGAACCAGTATAGGTCCTGAACCAAAAGTTTGGACTTGCGTTCAGCTCACAAGAAATGAGTTGAAAAATGGAGCTCAGGGGCACAGCAATTCACAAACTGCCAGAGTAATCAAGGCCAACTATCGTCCAAAAATCTGTTGAGGGAAGGCAACGAGGTGGACTTGAAAGCGAGGCAGAATAGCAGGAAACAGATTTCAAGAGGTACGTTGGAATCGCCTGTAAAGCACAGGAAGAGGGGCACAACTTCGACAATGATGCACTTGGCCAAAAAGGGCGTATGCGTTTTCTCCTGAATATATTCAGGAGAAAACGCATACGCCCTTTTTGGCCAAGCAAGCAAGCGGGCAATGCAAATCTGCACTACAAAGAAGTATCACTTCCCACCGGTCAAAAGGGACATCCACAAAATGTGTAAAAACCAGAAAGGCAAGACAGGCCCTGGAGAACAGGGAGCCTTGTTATGCTGATGGGCGGGATGTAAGTTGCCAACTGCCTCACTGGAGGAGTGCATTGTGTTCCCTAAAACAAGTAAACAACAGAGCTACAGAGCCAAGGGCACTTCCAGTCTAGGAAATATACCTTGGGAAAACTGAAAATCCATAAGACAGAGCCAGCCCCAAATTGAGGGCTGCACTGCTTACAAGAACCTCAACCTGGGTACACCTGATATATCCCAGGAAATATAAAAATGGTTCCAAACATTGTGGAACTTACGTACGATGGAATATCCCTCAGCCACAAAATCAATGTCATAAGACCAGTAGCAGCAAAATGAGTGGATTCAGGTACGATGATTCTAAGTGAAAGAAGTCACACAGGAAAAGAAACTTATCATAAGATATCACTTAGGAAGATCCTGTAAACATGGCTACACATGAACTGAGTTAGGCAAGAGAACAGAGTCTCACATTTAGAAAACACTCTTATGCCTGCTTAAGGGGGAAGGAGAGGTGGGGTGATGCATCAAACCAGAGTTTGATATAAGCACAGGTACCGTTCCAAAAACCAACTATGGAATAGACAAGACCTACACCTTCCTCAGTGAAAGGGACTCAAAACCCCATATTTCCCGCAGAGGAATAGATCTGACTAGTAAGAATCTTAAAACCTATGTATTGATATGTCTCCGTAAGGGAATCAAGTGTGTCTAGACTGGCATAAACATGGCAGCGAGAATCAGCTAAAACACACTCCAAACAGGAATTTCAAAAACAGAACAAAGAAACAGGGAAATTCTTCACAATTCATTCAGGGTCTCTGATGCAACCTGGAATGACCCTATCTTCAATGACAGCTGGATGTGGCATGAGGCTGGACACTTGGGACTGAGAGGATTGGTGAGATTGGGTGAGCAAATGCAGACCCTTTAAAGCAATAATGCATGGCACCCATTCCATGGGTCCCTGCTCTCCAGGTTGAAGGGAATATTACTACAGCTATAACGTGTACGGGAAACCTAGAGAATGGACACACTGTGAATACGAAAGGTTTCTAAAACTCAACGAAGAGCCCCTCTCCTGGTGCTCCGGTTTGACTTTCCAACTGCTTTCCTATCAATCTCCCAACTTGGAGAGACAGCCCCTTTAAACTCCTGGTTCGCACAGGTTGCCAATTTGGCAGAGGATGAAAGGGAAGAGGGAGAACCAATGAGAGAGTAGCTGTTAGGCATTTGGATGGGCACATGTCACTCTAATTTCCCGGCAGGAAGAAGAATTAACCAAAGTCTCAGCCACCCTCCGGGAAGCAGTATAGGTCCTGAACCAAAAGTTTGGACTTGCGTTCAGCTCACAAAAAACGAGTTGAAAAATGGAGCTCAGGGGCACAGCAATTCACAAACTGGCAGAGTAATCAAGGCTAACTATCATCCAAAACTATGTTGAGGGAAGGCAACGAGGTGGACTTGAAAGCGAGGCAGAATAGCAGGAAACAGATTTCAAGAGGTACGTTGGAATCGCCTGTAAAGCACAGGAAGAGGGGCACAACTTCAACAATGATGCACTTGGCCAAAAAGGGCGTATGCGTTTTCTCCTGAATATATTCAGGAGAAAACGCATACGCCCTTTTTGGCCAAGCAAGCAAGCGGGCAATGCAAATCTGCACTACAAAGAAGTATCACTTCCCACCGGTCAAAAGGGACATCCACAAAATGTGTAAAAACCAGAAAGGCAAGACAGGCCCTGGAGAACAGAGAGCCTTGTTATGCTGATGGGCGGGATGTAAGTTGCCAACTGCCTCACTGGAGGAGTGCATTGTGTTCCCTAAAACAAGTAAACAACCGAGCTACAGAGCCAAGGGCACTTCCAGTCTAGGGAATATACCTTGGGAAAACTGAAAATCCATAAGACAGAGCCACCCCAAAATTGAGGGCTGCACTGCTTACAAGAACCTCAACCTGGGTACACCTAAAATATCCCAGGAAAAATAAAAATGGTTCCAAACATTGTGGAACTTACGTACGATGGAATATCCCTCAGCCATGAAATCAATGTCATAAGACCAGAAGCAGCAAAATGAGTGGATTCAGGTACGATGATTCTAAGTGAAAGAAGTCACACGGAAAAAGAAACTTATCATAAGATATCACTTAGGAAGATCCTGTAAACAGGGCTACACATGAACTGAGTTAGGCAAGAGAACAGAGTCTCACATTTAGAAAACACTCTTATGCCTGCTTAAGGGGGAAGGAGAGGTGGGGTGATGCATCAAACCAGAGTTTGATATAAGCACAGGTACCATTCCAAAATCCAACTATGGAATAGACAAGACCTACACCTTCCTCAGTGAAAGGGACTCAAAACCTCATATTTCCCGCAGAGGAATAGATCTGACTAGTAAGAATCTTATAACCTATGTATTGATATGTCTCCGTAAGGGAATCAAGTGTGTCTAGACTGGCATAAACATGGCAGCGAGAATCAGCTCAAACCCACTCTAAACAGGAATTTCAAAAACAGAACAAAGAAACAGGCTAATTCTTCACAAATCCTTCAGGGTCTCTGACGCAACCTGGAATGACCCTATCTACAATGACAGCTGGATGTGGCATAAGGCTGGACACTTGGGACTGAGAGGATTGGTGAGATTGGGTGAGCAAATGCAGACCCTTTAAAGCAATAATGCATGGCACCCATTCCATGGGTCCCAGCTCTCCAGGTTGAAGGGAATATTACTACAGCTATAACATGTACGGGAAACCTAGATAATGGACACACTGTGAATACGAAAGGTTTCTAAAACTCAACGAAGAGCCCCTCTCCTGGTGCTCCGGTTTGACTTTGCAACTGCTTTCCTATCAATCTCCCAACTTGGAGAGACAGCCCCTTTAAGCTCCTGGTTCACACACGTTGCCAATTTGGCAGAGGATGAAAGGGAAGAGGGAGAACCAATGAGAGAGTAGCTGTTAGGCATTTGGATGGGCACATGTCACTCTAATTTCCCGGCAGGAAGAAGAATTAACCAAACTCTCAGCCACCCACCGGGAACCAGTATAGGTCCTGAACCAAAAGTTTGGACTTGCGTTCAGCTCACAAGAAACGAGTTGAAAAATGGAGCTCAGGGGCACAGCAATTCACAAACTGGCAGAGTAATCAAGGCCAACTATCGTCCAAAAATCTGTTGAGGGAAGGCAACGAGGCGGACTTGAAAGCGAGGCAGAATAGCAGGAAACAGATTTCAAGAGGTACGTTGGAATCGCCTGTAAAGCACAGGAAGAGGGGCACAACTTCGACAATGATGCACTTGGCCAAAAAGGGCGTATGCGTTTTCTCCTGAATATATTCAGGAGAAAACGCATACGCCCTTTTTGGCCAAGCAAGCAAGCGGGCAATGCAAATCTGCACTACAAAGAAGTATCACTTCCCACCGGTCAAAAGGGACATCCACAAAATGTGTAAAAACCAGAAAGGCAAGACAGGCCCTGGAGAACAGAGAGCCTTGTTATGCTGATGGGCGGGATGTAAGTTGCCAACTGCCTCACTGGAGGAGTGCATTGTGTTCCCTAAAACAAGTAAACAACAGAGCTACAGAGCCAAGGGCACTTCCAGTCTAGGGAATATACCTTGGGAAAAATGAAAATTCATAAGACAGAGCCACCCCCAAATCGAGGGCTGCACTGCTTACAAGAACCTCAACCTGGGTACACCTAAAATATCCCAGGAAAAATAAAAATGGTTCCAAACATTGTGGAACTTACGTACGATGGAATATCCCTCAGCCATGAAATCAATGTCATAAGACCAGAAGCAGCAAAATGAGTGGATTCAGGTACGATGATTCTAAGTGAAAGAAGTCACACGGAAAAAGAAACTTATCATAAGATATCACTTAGGAAGATCCTGTAAACAGGGCTACACATGAACTGAGTTAGGCAAGAGAACAGAGTCTCACATTTAGAAAACACTCTTATGCCTGCTTAAGGGGGAAGGAGAGGTGGGGTGATGCATCAAACCAGAGTTTGATATAAGCACAGGTACCATTCCAAAATCCAACTATGGAATAGACAAGACCTACACCTTCCTCAGTGAAAGGGACTCAAAACCTCATATTTCCCGCAGAGGAATAGATCTGACTAGTAAGAATCTTATAACCTATGTATTGATATGTCTCCGTAAGGGAATCAAGTGTGTCTAGACTGGCATAAACATGGCAGCGAGAATCAGCTCAAACCCACTCTAAACAGGAATTTCAAAAACAGAACAAAGAAACAGGCTAATTCTTCACAAATCCTTCAGGGTCTCTGACGCAACCTGGAATGACCCTATCTACAATGACAGCTGGATGTGGCATAAGGCTGGACACTTGGGACTGAGATGATTGGTGAGATTGGGTGAGCAAATGCAGACCCTTTAAAGCAATAATGCATGGCACCCATTCCATGGGTCCCAGCTCTCCAGGTTGAAGGGAATATTACTACAGCTATAACATGTACGGGAAACCTAGAGAATGGACACACTGTGAATACGAAAGGTTTCTAAAACTCAACGAAGAGCCCCTCTCCTGGTGCTCCGGTTTGACTTTGCAACTGCTTTCCTATCAATCTCCCAACTTGGAGAGACAGCCCCTTTAAGCTCCTGGTTCACACACGTTGCCAATTTGGCAGAGGATGAAAGGGAAGAGGGAGAACCAATGAGAGAGTAGCTGTTAGGCATTTGGATGGGCACATGTCACTCTAATTTCCCGGCAGGAAGAAGAATTAACCAAAGTCTCAGCCACCCACCGGCAACCAGTATAGGTCCTGAACCAAAAGTTTGGACTTGCGTTCAGCTCACAAGAAACGAGTTGAAAAATGGAGCTCAGGGGCACAGCAATTCACAAACTGGCAGAGTAATCAAGGCCAACTATCGTCCAAAAATCTGTTGAGGGAAGGCAACGAGGCGGACTTGAAAGCGAGGCAGAATAGCAGGAAACAGATTTCAAGAGGTACGTTGGAATCGCCTGTAAAGCACAGGAAGAGGGGCACAACTTCGACAATGATGCACTTGGCCAAAAAGGGCGTATGCGTTTTCTCCTGAATATATTCAGGAGAAAACGCATACGCCCTTTTTGGCCAAGCAAGCAAGCGGGCAATGCAAATCTGCACTACAAAGAAGTATCACTTCCCACCGGTCAAAAGGGACATCCACAAAATGTGTAAAAACCAGAAAGGCAAGAGAGGCCCTGGAGAACAGGGAGCCTTCTTATGCTGATGGGCGGGGTGTAAGTTGCCAACTGCCTCACTGGAGGAGTGCATTGTGTTCCCTAAAACAAGTAAACAACAGAGCTACAGAGCCAAGGGCACTTCCAGTCTAGGAAATATACCTTGGGAAAACTGAAAATCCATAAGACAGAGCCACCCCCAAATTGAGGGCTGCACTGCTTACAAGAACCTCAACCTGGGTACACCTGAAATATCCCAGGAAATATAAAAATGGTTCCAAACATTGTGGAACTTACGTACGATGGAATATCCCTCAGCCACGAAATCAATGTCATAAGACCAGTAGCAGCAAAATGAGTGGATTCAGGTACGATGATTCTAAGTGAAAGAAGTCACACAGGAAAAGAAACTTATCATAAGATATCACTTAGGAAGATCCTGTAAACATGGCTACACATGAACTGAGTTAGGCAAGAGAACAGAGTCTCACATTTAGAAAACACCCTTATGCCTGCTTAAGGGGGAAGGAGAGGTGGGGTGATGCATCAAACCAGAGTTTGATATAAGCACAGGTACCGTTCCAAAAACCAACTATGGAATAGACAAGACCTACAACTTCCTCAGTGAAAGGGACTCAAAACCTCATATTTCCCGCAGAGGAATAGATCTGACTAGTAAGTATCTTAAAACCTATGTATTGATATGTCTCCGTAAGGGAATCAAGTGTGTCTAGACTGGCATAAACATTGCAGCGAGAATCAGCTCAAACCCACTCTAAAAAGGAATTTCAAAAACAGAACAAAGAAACAGGGAAATTCTTCACAATTCATTCAGGGTCTCTGATGCAACCTGGAATGACCCTATCTTCAATGACAGCTGGATGTGGCATGAGGCTGGACACTTGGGACTGAGAGGATTGGTGAGATTGGGTTAGCAAATACAGACCCTTTAAATCAATAATGCATGACACCCATTCCATGGGTCTCAGCTCTCCAGCTTGAAGGGAATATTACTACAGCTATAACGTGTACGGGAAACCTAGAGAATGGACACACTGTGAATACGAAAGGTTTCTAAAACTCAACGAAGAGCCCCTCTCCTGGTGCTCCGGTTTGACTTTCCAACTGCTTTCCTATCAATCTCCCAACTTGGAGAGACAGCCCCTTTAAGCTCCTGTTTCGCACAGGTTGCCAAATTGGCAGAGGATGAAAGGGAAGAGGGAGAACCAATGAGAGAGTAGCTGTTAGGCATTTGGATGGGCACATGTCACTCTAATTTCCCGGCAGGAAGAAGAATTAACCAAAGTCTCAGCCACCCACCGGGAACCAGTATAGGTCCTGAACCAAAAGTTTGGACTTACGTTCAGCTCACAAAAAACGAGTTGAAAAATGGAGCTCAGGGGCACAGCAATTCACAAACTGGCAGAGTAATCAAGGCTCACTATCGTCCAAAAATCTGTTGAGGGAAGGCAACGAGGTGGACTTGAAAGCGAGGCAGAATAGCAGGAAACAGATTTCAAGAGGTACGTTGGAATCGCCTGTAAAACACAGGAAGAGGGGCACAACTTCGACAATGATGCACTTGGCCATAAAGGGCGTATGCGTTTTCTCCTGAATATATTCAGGAGAAAACGCATACGCCCTTTTTGGCCAAGCAAGCAAGCGGGCAATGCAAATCTGCACTACAAAGAAGTATCACTTCCCAACGGTCAAAAGGGACATCCACAAAATGTGTAAAAACCAGAAAGGCAAGACAGGCCCTGGAGAACAGGGAGCCTTGTTATGCTGATGGGCCGGATGTAAGTTGCCAACTGCCTCACTGGAGAAGTGCATTGTGTTCCCTAAAACAAGTAAACAACAGAGCTACAGAGCCAAGGGCACTTCCAGTCTAGGGAATATACCTTGGGAAAACTGAAAATCCATAAGACAGAGCCACCCCCAAATTGAGGGCGGCACTGCTTACAAGAACCTCAACCTGGGTACACCTGAAATATCCCAGGAAATATAAAAATGGTTCCAAACATTGTGGAACTTACGTACGATGGAATATCCCTCAGCCACGAAATCAATGTCATAAGACCAGTAGCAGCAAAATGAGTGGATTCAGGTACGATGATTCTAAGTGAAAGAAGTCACACAGGTAAAGAAACTTATCATAAGATATCACTTAGGAAGATCCTGTAAACAGGGCTACACATGAACTGAGTTAGGCAAGAGAACAGAGTCTCACATTTAGAAAACACTCTTATGCCTGCTTAAGGGGGAAGGAGAGGTGGGGTGATGCATCAAACCAGAGTTTGATATAAGCACAGGTACCGTTCCAAAAACCAACTATGGAATAGACAAGACCTACACCTTCCTCAGTGAAAGGGACTCCAAACCCCATATTTCCCGCAGAGGAATAGATCTGACTAGTAAGAATCTTAAATCCTATGTATTGATATGTCTCCGTAAGGGAATCAAGTGTGTCTAGACTGGCATAAACATGGCAGCGAGAATCAGCTCAAACCCACTCTAAAAAGGAATTTCAAAAACAGAACAAAGAAACAGGGAAATTCTTCACAATTCCTTCAGGGTCTCTGATGCAACCTGGAATGACCCTATCTTCAATGACAGCTGCATGTGGCATGAGGCTGGACACTTGGGACTGAGAGGATTGGTGAGATTGGGTGAGCAAATGCAGACCCTTTAAAGCAATAATGCATGACACCCATTCCATGGGTCCCAGCTCTCCAGGTTGAAGGGAATATTACTACAGCTATAACGTGTACGGGAAACCTAGAGAATGGACACACTGTGAATACGAAAGGTTTCTAAAACTCAACGAAGAGCCCCTCTCCTGGTGCTCCGGTTTGACTTTCCAACTGCTTTCCTATCAATCTCCCAACTTGGAGAGACAGCCCCTTTAAGCTCCTGTTTCACACAGGTTGCCAATTTGGCAGAGGATGAAAGGGAAGAGGGAGAACCAATGAGAGAGTAGCTGTTAGGCATTTGGATGGGCACATGTCACTCTAATTTCCCGGCAGGAAGAAGAATTAACCAAAGTCTCAGCCACCCACCGGGAACCCGTATAGGTCCTGAACCAAAAGTTTGGACTTGCGTTCAGCTCACAAAAAACGAGTTGAAAAATGGAGCTCAGGGGCACAGCAATTCACAAACTGGCAGAGTAATCAAGGCTCACTATCGTCCAAAAATCTGTTGAGGGAAGGCAACGAGGTGGCCTTGAAAGCGAGGCAGAATAGCAGGAAACAGATTTCAAGAGGTACGTTGGAATCGCCTGTAAAGCACAGGAAGAGGGGCACAACTTCGACAATGATGCACTTGGCCAAAAAGGGCGTATGCGTTTTCTCCTGAATATATTCAGGAGAAAACGCATACGCCCTTTTTGGCCAAGCAAGCAAGCGGGCAATGCAAATCTGCACTACAAAGAAGTATCACTTCCCACCGGTCAAAAGGGACATCCACAAAATGTGTAAAAACCAGAAAGGCAAGACAGGCCCTGGAGAACAGGGAGCCTTGTTATGCTGATGGGCGGGATGTAAGTTGCCAACTGCCTCACTGGAGGAGTGCATTGTGTTCCCGAAAACAAGGAAACAACAGAGCTACAGAGCCAAGGGCACTTCCAGTCTAGGGAATATACCTTGGGAAAACTGAAAATCCATAAGACAGAGCCACCCCAAAATTGAGGGCTGCACTGCTTACAAGAACCTCAACCTGGGTACACCTGAAATATCCCAGGAAATATAAAAATGGTTCCAAACATTGTGGAACTTACGTACGATGGAATATCCCTCAGCCATGAAATCAATGTCATAAGACCAGTAGCAGCAAAATGAGTGGATTCAGGTACGATGATTCTAAGTGAAAGAAGTCACACGGAAAAAGAAACTTATCATAAGATATCACTTAGGAAGATCCTGTAAACATGGCTACACATGAACTGAGTTAGGCAAGAGAACAGAGTCTCACATTTAGAAAACACTCTTATGCCTGCTTAAGGGGGAAGGAGAGGTGGGGTGATGCATCAAACCAGAGTTTGATATAAGCACAGGTACCGTTCCAAAATCCAACTATGGAATAGACAAGACCTACACCTTCCTCAGTGAAAGGGACTCCAAACCCCATATTTCCCGCAGAGGAATAGATCTGACTAGTAAGAATCTTAAAACCTATGTATTGATATGTCTCCGTAAGGGAATCAAGTGTGTCTAGACTGGCATAAACATGGCAGCGAGAATCAGCTCAAACCCACTCTAAAAAGGAATTTCAAAAACAGAACAAAGAAACAGGTAAATTCTTTACAATTCCTTCAGGGTCTCTGATGCAACCTGGAATGACCCTATCTACAATGACAGCTGGATGTGGCATGAGGCTGGACACTTGGGACTGAGAGGATTGGTGAGATTGGGTGAGCAAATGCAGACCCTTTAAAGCAATAATGCATGGCACCCATTCCATGGGTCCCAGCTCTCCAGGTTGAAGGGAATATTACTACAGCTATAACGTGTACGGGAAACCTAGAGAATGGACACACTGTGAATACGAAAGGTTTCTAAAACTCAACGAAGAGCCCCTCTCCTGGTGCTCCGGTTTGACTTTCCAACTGCTTTCCTATCAATCTCCCAACTTGGAGAGACAGCCCCTTTAAACTCCTGGTTCGCACAGGTTGCCAATTTGGCAGAGGATGAAAGGGAAGAGGGAGAACCAATGAGAGAGTAGCTGTTAGGCATTTGGATGGGCACATGTCACTCTAATTTCCCGGCAGGAAGAAGAATTAACCAAAGTCTCAGCCACCCTCCGGGAACCAGTATAGGTCCTGAACCAAAAGTTTGGACTTGCGTTCAGCTCACAAAAAACGAGTTGAAAAATGGAGCTCAGGGGCACAGAAATTCACAAACTGGCAGAGTAATCAAGGCTAACTATCATCCAAAACTATGTTGAGGGAAGGCAACGAGGTGGACTTGAAAGCGAGGCAGAATAGCAGGAAACAGATTTCAAGAGGTACGTTGGAATCGCCTGTAAAGCACAGGAAGAGGGGCACAACTTCAACAATGATGCACTTGGCCAAAAAGAGCGTATGCGTTTTCTCCTGAATATATTCAGGAGAAAACGCATACGCCGTTTTTGGCCAAGCAAGCAAGCGGGCAATGCAAATCTGCACTACAAAGAAGTATCACTTCCCACCGGTCAAAAGGGACATCCACAAAATGTGTAAAAACCAGAAAGACAAGACAGGCCCTGGAGAACAGGGAGCCTTGTTATGCTGATGGGCGGGATGTAAGTTGCCAACTGCCTCACTGGAGGAGTGCATTGTGTTCCCTAAAACAAGTAAACAACAGAGCTACAGAGCCAAGGGCACTTCCAGTCTAGGGAATATACCTTGGGAAAACTGAAAATCCATAAGACAGAGCCACCCCCAAATTGAGGGCTGCACTGCTTACAAAAACCTCAACTTGGGTACACCTAAAATATCCCAGGAAAGATAAAAATGGTTCCAAACATTGTGGAACTTACGTACGATGGAATATCCCTCAGCCATGAAATCAATGTCATAAGACCAGTAGCAGCAAAATGAGTGGATTCAGGTACGATGATTCTAAGTGAAAGAAGTCACTCGGAAAAAGAAACTTATCATAAGATATCACTTAGGAAGATCCTGTAAACAGGGCTACACATGAACTGAGTTAGGCAAGAGAACAGAGTCTCACATTTAGAAAACACTCTTATGCCTGCTTAAGGGGGAAGGAGAGGTGGGGTGATGCATCAAACCAGAGTTTGATATAAGCACAGGTACCGTTCCAAAAACCAACTATGGAATAGACAAGACCTACACCTTCCTCAGTGAAAGGGACTCAAAACCCCATATTTCCCGCAGAGGAATAGATCTGACTAGTAAGAATCTTAAAACCTATGTATTGATATGTCTCCGTAAGGGAATCAAGTGTGTCTAGACTGGCATAAACATGGCAGCGAGAATCAGCTCAAACCCACTCTAAAAAGGAATTTCAAAAACAGAACAAAGAAACAGGTAAATTCTTTACAATTCCTTCAGGGTCTCTGATGCAACCTGGAATGACCCTATCTACAATGACAGCTGGATGTGGCATGAGGCTGGACACTTGGGACTGAGAGGATTGGTGAGATTGGGTGAGCAAATGCAGACCCTTTAAAGCAATAATGCATGGCACCCATTCCATGGGTCCCTGCTCTCCAGGTTGAAGGGAATATTACTACAGCTATAACGTGTACGGGAAACCTAGAGAATGGACACACTGTGAATACGAAAGGTTTCTAAAACTCAACGAAGAGCCCCTCTCCTGGTGCTCCGGTTTGACATTCCAACTGCTTTCCTATCAATCTCCCAACTTGGAGAGACAGCCCCTTTAAACTCCTGGTTCGCACAGGTTGCCAATTTGGCAGAGGATGAAAGGGAAGAGGGAGAACCAATGAGAGAGTAGCTGTTAGGCATTTGGATGGGCACATGTCACTCTAATTTCCCGGCAGGAAGAAGAATTAACCAAAGTCTCAGCCACCCTCCGGGAAGCAGTATAGGTCCTGAACCAAAAGTTTGGACTTGCGTTCAGCTCACAAAAAACGAGTTTTAAAATGGAGCTCAGGGGCACAGCAATTCACAAACTGGCAGAGTAATCAAGGCTAACTATCATCCAAAACTATGTTGAGGGAAGGCAACGAGGTGGACTTGAAAGCGAGGCAGAATAGCAGGAAACAGATTTCAAGAGGTACGTTGGAATCGCCTGTAAAGCACAGGAAGAGGGGCACAACTTCAACAATGATGCACTTGGCCAAAAAGGGCGTATGCGTTTTCTCCTGAATATATTCAGGAGAAAACGCATACGCCCTTTTTGGCCAAGCAAGCAAGCGGGCAATGCAAATCTGCACTACAAAGAAGTATCACTTCCCACCGGTCAAAAGGGACATCCACAAAATGTGTAAAAACCAGAAAGGCAAGACTGGCCCTGGAGAACAGAGAGCCTTGTTATGCTGATGGGCGGGATGTAAGTTGCCAACTGCCTCACTGGAGGAGTGCATTGTGTTCCCTAAAACAAGTAAACAACCGAGCTACAGAGCCAAGGGCACTTCCAGTCTAGGGAATATACCTTGGGAAAACTGAAAATCCATAAGACAGAGCCACCCCAAAATTGAGGGCTGCACTGCTTACAAGAACCTCAACCTGGGTACACCTAAAATATCCCAGGAAAAATAAAAATGGTTCCAAACATTGTGGAACTTACGTACGATGGAATATCCCTCAGCCAAGAAATCAATGTCATAAGACCAGAAGCAGCAAAATGAGTGGATTCAGGTACGATGATTCTAAGTGAAAGAAGTCACACGGAAAAAGAAACTTATCATAAGATATCACTTAGGAAGATCCTGTAAACAGGGCTACACATGAACTGAGTTAGGCAAGAGAACAGAGTCTCACATTTAGAAAACACTCTTATGCCTGCTTAAGGGGGAAGGAGAGGTGGGGTGATGCATCAAACCAGAGTTTGATATAAGCACAGGTACCATTCCAAAATCCAACTATGGAATAGACAAGACCTACACCTTCCTCAGTGAAAGGGACTCAAAACCTCATATTTCCCGCAGAGGAATAGATCTGACTAGTAAGAATCTTATAACCTATGTATTGATATGTCTCCGTAAGGGAATCAAGTGTGTCTAGACTGGCATAAACATGGCAGCGAGAATCAGCTCAAACCCACTCTAAACAGGAATTTCAAAAACAGAACAAAGAAACAGGCTAATTCTTCACAAATCCTTCAGGGTCTCTGACGCAACCTGGAATGACCCTATCTACAATGACAGCTGGATGTGGCATAAGGCTGGACACTTGGGACTGAGAGGATTGGTGAGATTGGGTGAGCAAATGCAGACCCTTTAAAGCAATAATGCATGGCACCCATTCCATGGGTCCCAGCTCTCCAGGTTGAAGGGAATATTACTACAGCTATAACATGTACGGGAAACCTAGATAATGGACACACTGTGAATACGAAAGGTTTCTAAAACTCAACGAAGAGCCCCTCTCCTGGTGCTCCGGTTTGACTTTGCAACTGCTTTCCTATCAATCTCCCAACTTGGAGAGACAGCCCCTTTAAGCTCCTGGTTCACACACGTTGCCAATTTGGCAGAGGATGAAAGGGAAGAGGGAGAACCAATGAGAGAGTAGCTGTTAGGCATTTGGATGGGCACATGTCACTCTAATTTCCCGGCAGGAAGAAGAATTAACCAAAGTCTCAGCCACCCACCGGGAACCAGTATAGGTCCTGAACCAAAAGTTTGGACTTGCGTTCAGCTCACAAGAAACGAGTTGAAAAATGGAGCTCAGGGGCACAGCAATTCACAAACTGGCAGAGTAATCAAGGCCAACTATCGTCCAAAAATCTGTTGAGGGAAGGCAACGAGGCGGACTTGAAAGCGAGGCAGAATAGCAGGAAACAGATTTCAAGAGGTACGTTGGAATCGCCTGTAAAGCACAGGAAGAGGGGCACAACTTCGACAATGATGCACTTGGCCAAAAAGGGCGTATGCGTTTTCTCCTGAATATATTCAGGAGAAAACGCATACGCCCTTTTTGGCCAAGCAAGCAAGCGGGCAATGCAAATCTGCACTACAAAGAAGTATCACTTCCCACCGGTCAAAAGGGACATCCACAAAATGTGTAAAAACCAGAAAGACAAGACAGGCCCTGGAGAACAGGGAGCCTTGTTATGCTGATGGGCGGGATGTAAGTTGCCAACTGCCTCACTGGAGGAGTGCATTGTGTTCCCTAAAACAAGTAAACAACAGAGCTACAGAGCCAAGGGCACTTCCAGTCTAGGGAATATACCTTGGGAAAACTGAAAATCCATAAGACAGAGCCACCCCCAAATTGAGGGCTGCACTGCTTACAAGAACCTCAACTTGGGTACACCTAAAATATCCCAGGAAAAATAAAAATGGTTCCAAACATTGTGGAACTTACGTACGATGGAATATCCCTCAGCCATGAAATCAATGTCATAAGACCAGTAGCAGTAAAATGAGTGGATTCAGGTACGATGATTCTAAGTGAAAGAAGTCACACGGAAAAAGAAACTTATCATAAGATATCACTTAGGAAGATCCTGTAAACAGGGCTACACATGAACTGAGTTAGGCAAGAGAACAGAGTCTCACATTTAGAAAACACTCTTATGCCTGCTTAAGGGGGAAGGAGAGGTGGGGTGATGCATCAAACCAGAGTTTGATATAAGCACAGGTACCGTTCCAAAAACCAACTATGGAATAGACAAGACCTACACCTTCCTCAGTGAAAGGGACTCAAAACCCCATATTTCCCGCAGAGGAATAGATCTGACTAGTAAGAATCTTAAAACCTATGTATTGATATGTCTCCGTAAGGGAATCAAGTGTGTCTAGACTGGCATAAACATGGCAGCGAGAATCAGCTCAAACCCACTCTAAAAAGGAATTTCAAAAACAGAACAAAGAAACAGGGAAATTCTTCACAATTCCTTCAGGGTCTCTGATGCAACCTGGAATGACCCTATCTTCAATGACAGCTGGATGTGGCATGAGGCTGGACACTTGGGACTGAGAGGATTGGTGAGATTGGGTGAGCAAATGCAGACCCTTTAAAGGAATAATGCATGACACCCATTCCATGGGTCCCAGCTCTCCAGGTTGAAGGGAATATTACTACAGCTATAACGTGTACGGGAAACCTAGAGAATGGACACACTGTGAATACGAAAGGTTTCTAAAACTCAACGAAGAGCCCCTCTCCTGGTGCTCCGGTTTGACTTTCCAACTGCTTTCCTATCAATCTCCCAACTTGGAGAGACAGCCCCTTTAAGCTCCTGTTTCACACAGGTTGCCAATTTGGCAGAGGATGAAAGGGAAGAGGGAGAACCAATGAGAGAGTAGCTGTTAGGCATTTGGATGGGCACATGTCACTCTAATTTCCCGGCAGGAAGAAGAATTAACCAAAGTCTCAGCCACCCACCGGGAACCCGTATAGGTCCTGAACCAAAAGTTTGGACTTGCGTTCAGCTCACAAAAAACGAGTTGAAAAATGGAGCTCAGGGGCACAGCAATTCACAAACTGGCAGAGTAATCAATGCTAACTATCGTCCAAAAATCTGTTGAGGGAAGGCAACGAGGTGGCCTTGAAAGCGAGGCAGAATAGCAGGAAACAGATTTCAAGAGGTACGTTGGAATCGCCTGTAAAGCACAGGAAGAGGGGCACAACTTCAACAATGATGCACTTGGCCAAAAAGGGCGTATGCGTTTTCTCCTGAATATATTCAGGAGAAAACGCATACGCCCTTTTTGGCCAAGCAAGCAAGCGGGCAATGCAAATCTGCACTACAAAGAAGTATCACTTCCCACCGGTCAAAAGGGACATCCACAAAATGTGTAAAAACCAGAAAGGCAAGACAGGCCCTGGAGAACAGAGAGCCTTGTTATGCTGATGGGCGGGATGTAAGTTGCCAACTGCCTCACTGGAGGAGTGCATTGTGTTCCCTAAAACAAGTAAACAACCGAGCTACAGAGCCAAGGGCACTTCCAGTCTAGGGAATATACCTTGGGAAAACTGAAAATCCATAAGACAGAGCCACCCCCAAATTGAGGGCTGCACTGCTTACAAGAACCTCAACCTGGGTACACCTGAAATATCCCAGGAAATATAAAAATGGTTCCAAACATTGTGGAACTTACGTACGATGGAATATCCCTCAGCCACGAAATCAATGTCATAAGACCAGTAGCAGCAAAATGAGTGGATTCAGGTACGATGATTCTAAGTGAAAGAAGTCACACAGGAAAAGAAACTTATCATAAGATATCACTTAGGAAGATCCTGTAAACATGGCTACACATGAACTGAGTTAGGCAAGAGAACAGAGTCTCACATTTAGAAAACACCCTTATGCCTGCTTAAGGGGGAAGGAGAGGTGGGGTGATGCATCAAACCAGAGTTTGATATAAGCACAGGTACCGTTCCAAAAACCAACTATGGAATAGACAAGACCTACAACTTCCTCAGTGAAAGGGACTCAAAACCTCATATTTCCCGCAGAGGAATAGATCTGACTAGTAAGAATCTTAAAACCTATGTATTGATATGTCTCCGTAAGGGAATCAAGTGTGTCTAGACTGGCATAAACAGGGCAGCGAGAATCAGCTCAAACCCACTCTAAACAGGAATTTCAAAAACAGAACAAAGAAACAGGGTAATTCTTCACAATTCCTTCAGGGTCTCTGATGCAACCTGGAATGACCCTATCTACAATGACAGCTGGATGTGGCATAAGGCTGGACACTTGAGACTGAGAGGATTGGTGAGATTGGGTGAGCAAATGCAGACCCTTTAAAGCAATAATGCATGGCACCCATTCCATGGGTCGCAGCTGTCCAGGTTGAAGGGAATATTACTACAGCTATAACGTGTACGGGAAACCTAGAGAATGGACACACTGTGAATACGAAAGGTTTCTAAAACTCAACGAAGAGCCCCTCTCCTGGTGCTCCGGTTTGACTTTCCAACTGCTTTCCTATCAATCTACCAACTTGGAGAGACAGCCCCTTTAAGCTCCTGGTTTGCACAGGTTGCCAATTTGGCAGAGGATGAAAGGGAAGAGGGAGAACCAATGAGAGAGTAGCTGTTAGGCATTTGGATGGGCACATGTCCCTCTAATTTCCTGGCAGGAAGAAGAATTAACCAAAGTCTCAGCCAACCACCGGGAACCAGTATAGGTCCTGAACCAAAAGTTTGGACTTGCGTTCAGCTCACAAAAAACGAGTTGAATATGGATGTCCGGGGCACAGCAATTCACAAACTGGCAGAGTAATCAAGGCCAACAATCGTCCAAAAATCTGTTGAGGGAAGGCAACGCGGCAGACTTGAAAGCTAGGCAGAATAGCAGGAAACAGATTTCAAGAGGTACGTTGGAATTGCCTGTAAAGCACAGGAAGAGGGGCACAACTTCGACAATGATGCACTTGGCCAAAAAGGGCGTATGCGTTTTCTCCTGAATATATTCAGGAGAAAACGCATACGCCCTTTTTGGCCAAGCAAGCAAGCGGGCAATGCAAATCTGCACTACAAAGAAGTATCACTTCCCACCGGTCAAAAGGGACATCCACAAAATGTGTAAAAACCAGAAAGGCAAGACCGGCCCTGGAGAACAGGGAGCCTTGTTATGCTGATGGGCGGGATGTAAGTTGCCAACTGCCTCACTGGAGGAGTGCATTGTGTTCCCTAAAACAAGTAAACAACCGAGCTACAGAGCCAAGGGCACTTCCAGTCTAGGGAATATACCTTGGGAAAAATGAAAATCCATAAGACAGAGCCACCCCCAAATCGAGGGCTGCACTGCTTACAAGAACCTCAACCTGGGTACACCTGAAATATACCAGGAAATATAAAAATGGTTCCAAACATTGTGGAACTTACGTACGATGGAATATCCCTCAGCCATGAAATCAATGTCATAAGACCAGTAGCAGCAAAATGAGTGGATTCAGGTACGATGATTCTAAGTGAAAGAAGTCACACGGAAAAAGAAACTTATCATAAGATATCACTTAGGAAGATCCTGTAAACATGGCTACACATGAACTGAGTTAGGCAGAGTCTCACATTTAGAAAACACTCTTATGCCTGCTTAAGGGGGAAGGAGAGGTGGGGTGATGCATCAAACCATAGTTTGATATAAGCACAGGTACCATTCCAAAATCCAACTATGGAATAGACAAGACCTACACCTTCCTCAGTGAAAGGGACTCAAAACCTCATATTTCCCGCAGAGGAATAGATCTGACTAGTAAGAATCTTATAACCTATGTATTGATATGTCTCCGTAAGGGAATCAAGTGTGTCTAGACTGGCATAAACATGGCAGCGAGAATCAGCTCAAACCCACTCTAAACAGGAATTTCAAAAACAGAACAAAGAAACAGGCTAATTCTTCACAAATCCTTCAGGGTCTCTGATGCAACCTGGAATGACCCTATCTACAATGACAGCTGGATGTGGCATAAGGCTGGACACTTGGGACTGAGAGGATTGGTGAGATTGGGTGAGCAAATGCAGACCCCTTAAAGCAATAATGCATGGCACCCATTCCATGTGTCCCAGCTCTCCAGGTTGAAGGGAATATTACTACAGCTATAACATGTACGGGAAACCAGATAATGGACACACTGTGAATACGAAAGGTTTCTAAAACTCAACGAAGAGCCCCTCTCCTGGTGCTCCGGTTTGACTTTCCAACTGCTTTCCTATCAATCTCCCAACTTGGAGAGACAGCCCGTTTAAGCTCCTGGTTCACACAGGTTGCCAATTTGGCAGAGGATGAAAGGGAAGAGGGAGAACCAATGAGAGAGTAGCTGTTAGGCATTTGGATGGGCACATGTCCCTCTAATTTCCCGGCAGGAAGAAGAATTAACCAAAGTCTCAGCCACCCACCGGGAACCAGTATAGGTCCTGAACCAAAAGTTTGGACTTGCGTTCAGCTCACAAGAAACGAGTTGAAAAATGGAGCTCAGGGGCACAGCAATTCACAAACTGGCAGAGTAATCAAGGCCAACTATCGTCCAAAAATCTGTTGAGGGAAGGCAACGCGGCGGACTTGAAAGCTAGGCAGAATAGCAGGAAACAGATTTCAAGAGGTACGTTGGAATTGCCTGTAAAGCACAGGAAGAGGGGCACAACTTCGACAATGATGCACTTGGCCAAAAAGGGCGTATGCGTTTTCTTCTGAATATATTCAGGAGAAAACGCATACGCCCTTTTTGGCCAAGCAAGCAAGCGGGCAATGCAAATCTGCACTACAAAGAAGTATCACTTCCCACCGGTCAAAAGGGACATCCACAAAATGTGTAAAAACCAGAAAGGCAAGACAGGCCCTGGAGAACAGGGAGCCTTGTTATGCTGATGGGCGGGATGTAAGTTGCCAACTGCCTCACTGGAGGAGTGCATTGTGTTCCCTAAAACAAGTAAACAACAGAGCTACAGAGCCAAGGGCACTTCCAGTCTAGGGAATATACCTTGGGAAAAATGAAAATCCATAAGACAGAGCCACCCCCAAATCGAGGGCTGCACTGCTTACAAGAACCTCAACCTGGGTACACCTGAAATATACCAGGAAATATAAAAATGGTTCCAAACATTGTGGAACTTACGTACGATGGAATATCCCTCAGCCATGAAATCAATGTCATAAGACCAGTAGCAGCAAAATGAGTGGATTCAGGTACGATGATTCTAAGTGAAAGAAGTCACACGGAAAAAGAAACTTATCATAAGATATCACTTAGGAAGATCCTGTAAACAGGGCTACACATGAACTGAGTTAGGCAAGAGAACAGAGTCTCACATTTAGAAAACACTCTTATGCCTGCTTAAGGGGGAAGGAGAGGTGGGGTGATGCATCAAACCAGAGTTTGATATAAGCACAGGTACCATTCCAAAATCCAACTATGGAATAGACAAGACCTACACCTTCCTCAGTGAAAGGGACTCAAAACCTCATATTTCCCGCAGAGGAATAGATCTGACTAGTAAGAATCTTATAACCTATGTATTGATATGTCTCCGTAAGGGAATCAAGTGTGTCTAGACTGGCATAAACATGGCAGCGAGAATCAGCTCAAACCCACTCTAAACAGGAATTTCAAAAACAGAACAAAGAAACAGGCTAATTCTTCACAAATCCTTCAGGGTCTCTGATGCAACCTGGAATGACCCTATCTACAATGACAGCTGGATGTGGCATAAGGCTGGACACTTGGGACTGAGAGGATTGGTGAGATTGGGTGAGCAAATGCAGACCCCTTAAAGCAATAATGCATGGCACCCATTCCATGTGTCCCAGCTCTCCAGGTTGAAGGGAATATTACTACAGCTATAACATGTACGGGAAACCAGATAATGGACACACTGTGAATACGAAAGGTTTCTAAAACTCAACGAAGAGCCCCTCTCCTGGTGCTCCGGTTTGACTTTGCAACTGCTTTCCTATCAATCTCCCAACATGGAGAGACAGCCCGTTTAAGCTCCTGGTTCACACAGGTTGCCAATTTGGCAGAGGATGAAAGGGAAGAGGGAGAACCAATGAGAGAGTAGCTGTTAGGCATTTGGATGGGCACATGTCACTCTAATTTCCCGGCAGGAAGAAGAATTAACCAAAGTCTCAGCCACCCACCGGGAACCAGTATAGGTCCTGAACCAAAAGTTTGGACTTGCGTTCAGCTCACAAGAAACGAGTTGAAAAATGGAGCTCAGGGGCACAGCAATTCACAAACTGGCAGAGTAATCAAGGCCAACTATCGTCCAAAAATCTGTTGAGGGAAGGCAACGAGGTGGACTTGAAAGCGAGGCAGAATAGCAGGAAACAGATTTCAAGAGATACGTTGGAATCGCCTGTAAAGCAAAGGAAGAGGGGCACAACTTCGACAATGATGCACTTGGCCAAAAAGGGCGTATGCGTTTTCTCCTGAATATATTCAGGAGAAAACGCATACGCCCTTTTTGGCCAAGCAAGCAAGCGGGCAATGCAAATCTGCACTACAAAGAAGTATCACTTCCCACCGGTCAAAAGGGACATCCACAAAATGTGTAAAAACCAGAAAGGCAAGACAGGCCCTGGAGAACAGGGAGCCTTGTTATGCTGATGGGCGGGATGTAAGTTGCCAACTGCCTCACTGGAGGAGTGCATTGTGTTCCCTAAAACAAATAAACAACAGAGCTACAGAGCCAAGGGCACTTCCAGTCTAGGAAATATACCTTGGGAAAACTGAAAATCCATAAGACAGAGCCACCCCCAAATTGAGGGCTGCACTGCTTACAAGAACCTCAACCTGGGTACACCTGAAATATCCCAGGAAATATAAAAATGGTTCCAAACATTGTGGAACTTACGTACGATGGAATATCCCTCAGCCATGAAATCAATGTCATAAGACCAGTAGCAGCAAAATGAGTGGATTCAGGTACGATGATTCTAAGTGAAAGAAGTCACACAGGAAAAGAAACTTATCATAAGATATCACTTAGGAACATCCTGTAAACATGGCTACACATGAACTGAGTTAGGCAAGAGAACAGAGTCTCACATTTAGAAAACACTCTTATGCCTGCTTAAGGGGGAAGGAGAGGTGGGGTGATGCATCAAACCAGAGTTTGATATAAGCACAGGTACCGTTCCAAAAACCAACTATGGAATAGACAAGACCTACACCTTCCTCAGTGAAAGGGACTCAAAACCCCATATTTCCCGCAGAGGAATAGATCTGACTAGTAAGAATCTTAAAACCTATGTATTGATATGTCTCCGTAAGGGAATCAAGTGTGTCTAGACTGGCATAAACATGGCAGTGAGAATCAGCTCAAACCCACTCTAAAAAGGAATTTCAAAAACACAACAAAGAAACAGGTAAATTCTTCACAATTCCTTCAGGGTCTCTGATAAAACCTGGAATGACCCTATCTACAATGACAGCTGGATGTGGCATAAGGCTGGACACTTGGGACTGAGAGGATTGGTGAGATTGGGTGAGCAAATGCAGACCCTTTAAAGCAATAATACATGACACCCATTCCTTGGGTCCCAGATCTGCAGGTAGAAGGGAATATTACTACAGCTATAACATGTACGGGAAACCTAGAGAATGGACACACTGTGAATACGAAAGGTTTCTAAAACTCAACGAAGAGCCCCTCTCCTGGTGCTCCGGTTTGACTTTCCAACTGCTTTCCTATCAATCTCCCAACTTGGAGAGACAGCCCCTTTAAGCTCCTGGTTCACACAGGTTGCCAATTTGGCAGAGGATGAAAGGGAAGAGGGAGAACCAATGAGAGAGTAGCTGTTAGGCATTTGGATGGGCACATGTCACTCTAATTTCCCGGCAGGAAGAAGAATTAACCAAAGTCTCAGCCACCCACCGGGAACCAGTATAGGTCCTGAACCAAAAGTTTGGACTTGCGTTCAGCTCACAAGAAACGAGTTGAAAAATGGAGCTCAGGGGCACAGCAATTCACAAACTGGCAGAGTAATCAAGGCCAACTATCGTCCAAAAATCTGTTGAGGGAAGGCAACGAGGTGGACTTGAAAGCGAGGCAGAATAGCAGGAAACAGATTTCAAGAGGTACGTTGGAATCGCCTGTAAAGCACAGGAAGAGGGGCACAACTTCGACAATGATGCACTTGGCCAAAAAGGGCGTACGCGTTTTCTCCTGAATATATTCAGGAGAAAACGCATACGCCCTTTTTGGCCAAGCAAGCAAGCGGGCAATGCAAATCTGCACTACAAAGAAGTATCACTTCCCACCGGTCAAAAGGGACATCCACAAAATGTGTAAAAACCAGAAAGGCAAGACAGGCCCTGGAGAACAGGGAGCCTTGTTATGCTGATGGGCGGGATGTAAGTTGCCAACTGCCTCACTGGAGGAGTGCATTGTGTTCCCTAAAACAAGTAAACAACAGAGCTACAGAGCCAAGGGCACTTCCAGTCTAGGAAACATACCTTGGGAAAACTGAAAATCCATAAGACAGAGCCACCCCCAAATTGAGGGCTGCACTGCTTACAAGAGCCTCAACCTGGGTACACCTGAAATATCCCAGGAAAAATAAAAATGGTTCAAAACATTGTGGAACTTACGTACGATGGAATATCCCTCAGCCATGAAATCAATGTCATAAGACCAGTAGCAGCAAAATGAGTGGATTCAGGTACGATGATTCTAAGTGAAAGAAGTCACACAGGAAAAGAAACTTATCATAAGATATCACTTAGGAAGATCCTGTAAACATGGCTACACATGAACTGAGTTAGGCAAGAGAACAGAGTCTCACATTTAGAAAACACTCTTATGCCTGCTTAAGGGGGAAGGAGAGGTGGGGTGATGCATCAAACCAGAGTTTGATATAAGCACAGGTACCGTTCCAAAAACCAACTATGGAATAGACAAGACCTACACCTTCCTCAGTGAAAGGGACTCAAAACCCCATATTTCCCGCAGAGGAATAGATCTGACTAGTAAGAATCTTAAAACCTATGTATTGATATGTCTCCTTAAGGGAATCAAGTGTGTCTAGACTGGCATAAACATGGCAGCGAGAATCAGCTCAAACCCACTCTAAAAAGGAATTTCAAAAACAGAACAAAGAAACAGGGAAATTCTTCACAATTCCTTCAGGGTCTCTGATGCAACCTGGAATGACCCTATCTACAATGACAGCTGCATGTGGCATGAGGCTGGACACTTGGGACTGAGAGGATTGGTGAGATTGGCTGAGCAAATGCAGACCCTTTAAAGCAATAATGCATGGCACCCATTCCATGGGTCCCAGCTCTCCAGGTTGAAGGGAATATTACTACAGCTATAACGTGTACGGGAAACCTAGAGAATGGACACACTGTGAATACGAAAGGTTTCTAAAACTCAACGAAGAGCCCCTCTCCTGGTGCTCCGGTTTGACTTTCCAACTGCTTTCCTATCAATCTCCCAACTTGGAGAGACAGCCCCTTTAAACTCCTGGTTCGCACAGGTTGCCAATTTGGCAGAGGATGAAAGGGAAGAGGGAGAACCAATGAGAGAGTAGCTGTTAGGCATTTGGATGGGCACATGTCACTCTAATTTCCCGGCAGGAAGAAGAATTAACCAAAGTCTCAGCCACCCACCGGGAACCAGTATAGGTCCTGAACCAAAAGTTTGGACTTGCGTTCAGCTCACAAAAAACGAGTTGAAAAATGGAGCTCAGGGGCACAGCAATTCACAAACTGGCAGAGTAATCAAGGCTAACTGTCAGCCAAAAATCTGTTGAGGGAAGGCAACGAGGTGGACTTGAAAGCGAGGCAGAATAGCAGGAAACAGATTTCAAGAGGTACGTTGGAATCGCCTGTAAAGCACAGGAAGAGGGGCACAACTTCGACAATGATGCACTTGGCCAAAAAGGGCGTATGCGTTTTCTCCTGAATATATTCAGGAGAAAACGCATACGCCCTTTTTGGCCAAGCAAGCAAGCGGGCAATGCAAATCTGCACTACAAAGAAGTATCACTTCCCACCAGTCAAAAGGGACATCCACAAAATGTGTAAAAACCAGAAAGGCAAGACAGGCCCTGGAGAACAGGAAGCCTTGTTATGCTGATGGGCGGGATGTAAGTTGCCAACTGCCTCACTGGAGGAGTGCATTGTGTTCCCTAAAACAAGTAAACAACAGAGCTACAGAGCCAAGGGCACTTCCAGTCTAGGGAATATACCTTGGGAAAACTGAAAATCCATAAGACAGAGCCACCCCCAAATTGAGGGCTGCACTGCTTACAAGAACCTCAACTTGGGTACACCTAAAATATCCCAGGAAACATAAAAATGGTTCCAAACATTGTGGAACTTACGTACGATGGAATATCCCTCAGCCATGAAATCAATGTCATAAGAGAAGTAGCAGCAAAATGAGTGGATTCAGGTACGATGATTCTAAGTGAAAGAAGTCACACAGGAAAAGAAACTTATCATAAGATATCACTTAGGAAGATCCTGTAAACATGGCTACACATGAACTGAGTTAGGAAAGAGAACAGAGTCTCACATTTAGAAAACACTCTTATGCCTGCTTAAGGGGGAAGGAGAGGTGGGGTGATGCATCAAACCAGAGTTTGATATAAGCACAGGTACCGTTCCAAAATCCAACTATGGAATAGAGAAGACCTACACCTTCCTCAGTGAAAGGGACTCAAAACGTCATATTTCCCGCAGAGGAATAGATCTGACTAGTAAGAATCTTATAACCTATGTATTGATATGTCTCCGTAAGGGAATCAAGTGTGTCTAGACTGGCATAAACATGGCAGCGAGAATCAGCTCAAACCCACTCTAAACAGGAATTTCAAAAACAGAACAAAGAAACAGGGAAATTCTTCACAATTCCTTCAGGGTCTCTGATGCAACCTGGAATGACCCTATCTACAATGACAGCTGGATGTGGCATAAGGCTGGACACTTGGGACTGAGAGGATTGGTGAGATTGGGTGAGCAAATGCAGACCCTTTAAAGCAATAATGCATGGCACCCATTCCATGGGTCGCAGCTCTCCAGGTTGAAGGGAATATTACTACAGCTATAACATGTACGGGAAACCTAGAGAATGGACACACTGTGAATACGAAAGGTTTCTAAAACTCAACGAAGAGCCCCTATCCTGGTGCTCCGGTTTGACTTTCCAACTGCTTTCCTATCAATCTCCCAACTTGGAGAGACAGCCCCTTTCAGCTCCTGGTTCACACAGGTTGCCAATTTGGCAGAGGATGAAAGGGAAGAGGGAGAACCAATGAGAGAGTAGCTGTTAGGCATTTGGATGGGCACATGTCACTCTAATTTCCCGGCAGGAAGAAGAATTAACCAAAGTCTCAGCCACCCACCGGGAACCAGTATAGGTCCTGAACCAAAAGTTTGGACTTGCATTCAGCTCAGAAGAAACGAGTTGAAAAATGGAGCTCAGGGGCACAGCAATTCACAAACTGGCAGAGTAATCAAGGCCAACTATCGTCCAAAAATCTGTTGAGGGAAGGCAACGAGGTGGACTTGAAAGCGAGGCAGAATAGCAGGAAACAGATTTCAAGAGGTACGTTGGAATCGCCTGTAAAGCACAGGAAGAGGGGCACAACTTCGACAATGATGCACTTGGCCAAAAAGGGCGTATGCGTTTTCTCCTGAATATATTCAGGAGAAAACGCATACGCCCTTTTTGGCCAAGCAAGCAAGCGGGCAATGCAAATCTGCACTACAAAGAAGTATCACTTCCCACCAGTCAAAAGGGACATCCACAAAATGTGTAAAAACCAGAAAGGCAAGACAGGCCCTGGAGAACAGGAAGCCTTGTTATGCTGATGGGCGGGATGTAAGTTGCCAACTGCCTCACTGGAGGAGTGCATTGTGTTCCCTAAAACAAGTAAACAACAGAGCTACAGAGCCAAGGGCACTTCCAGTCTAGGGAATATACCTTGGGAAAACTGAAAATCCATAAGACAGAGCCACCCCCAAATTGAGGGCTGCACTGCTTACAAGAACCTCAACTTGGGTACACCTAAAATATCCCAGGAAACATAAAAATGGTTCCAAACATTGTGGAACTTACGTACGATGGAATATCCCTCAGCCATGAAATCAATGTCATAAGAGAAGTAGCAGCAAAATGAGTGGATTCAGGTACGATGATTCTAAGTGAAAGAAGTCACACAGGAAAAGAAACTTATCATAAGATATCACTTAGGAAGATCCTGTAAACATGGCTACACATGAACTGAGTTAGGAAAGAGAACAGAGTCTCACATTTAGAAAACACTCTTATGCCTGCTTAAGGGGGAAGGAGAGGTGGGGTGATGCATCAAACCAGAGTTTGATATAAGCACAGGTACCGTTCCAAAATCCAACTATGGAATAGAGAAGACCTACACCTTCCTCAGTGAAAGGGACTCAAAACGTCATATTTCCCGCAGAGGAATAGATCTGACTAGTAAGAATCTTATAACCTATGTATTGATATGTCTCCGTAAGGGAATCAAGTGTGTCTAGACTGGCATAAACATGGCAGCGAGAATCAGCTCAAACCCACTCTAAACAGGAATTTCAAAAACAGAACAAAGAAACAGGGAAATTCTTCACAATTCCTTCAGGGTCTCTGATGCAACCTGGAATGACCCTATCTACAATGACAGCTGGATGTGGCATAAGGCTGGACACTTGGGACTGAGAGGATTGGTGAGATTGGGTGAGCAAATGCAGACCCTTTAAAGCAATAATGCATGGCACCCATTCCATGGGTCGCAGCTCTCCAGGTTGAAGGGAATATTACTACAGCTATAACATGTACGGGAAACCTAGAGAATGGACACACTGTGAATACGAAAGGTTTCTAAAACTCAACGAAGAGCCCCTATCCTGGTGCTCCGGTTTGACTTTCCAACTGCTTTCCTATCAATCTCCCAACTTGGAGAGACAGCCCCTTTCAGCTCCTGGTTCACACAGGTTGCCAATTTGGCAGAGGATGAAAGGGAAGAGGGAGAACCAATGAGAGAGTAGCTGTTAGGCATTTGGATGGGCACATGTCACTCTAATTTCCCGGCAGGAAGAAGAATTAACCAAAGTCTCAGCCACCCACCGGGAACCAGTATAGGTCCTGAACCAAAAGTTTGGACTTGCATTCAGCTCAGAAGAAACGAGTTGAAAAATGGAGCTCAGGGGCACAGCAATTCACAAACTGGCAGAGTAATCAAGGCCAACTATCGTCCAAAAATCTGTTGAGGGAAGGCAACGAGGTGGACTTGAAAGCGAGGCAGAATAGCAGGAAACAGATTTCAAGAGGTACGTTGGAATCGCCTGTAAAGCACAGGAAGAGGGGCACAACTTCGACAATGATGCACTTGGCCAAAAAGGGCGTATGCGTTTTCTCCTGAATATATTCAGGAGAAAACGCATACGCCCTTTTTGGCCAAGCAAGCAAGCGGGCAATGCAAATCTGCACTACAAAGAAGTATCACTTCCCACCGGTCAAAAGGGACATCCACAAAATGTGTAAAAACCAGAAAGGCAAGACAGGCCCTGGAGATCAGGGAGCCTTGTTATGCTGATGGGCGGGATGTAAGTTGCCAACTGCCTCACTGGAGGAGTGCATTGTGTTCCCTAAAACAAGTAAACAACAGAGCTACAGAGCCAAGGGCACTTCCAGTCTAGGAAATATACCTTGGGAAAACTGAAAATCCATAAGACAGAGCCACCCCCAAATTGAGGGCTGCACTGCTTACAAGAACCTCAACCTGCGTACACCTGAAATATCCCAGGAAATATAAAAATGGTTCCAAACATCGTGGAACTTACGTACGATGGAATATCCCTCAGCCACGAAATCAATGTCATAAGACCAGTAGCAGCAAAATGATTGGATTCAGGTACGATGATTCTAAGTGAAAGAAGTCACACAGGAAAAGAAACTTATCATAAGATATCACTTAGGAAGATCCTGTAAACATGGCTACACATGAACTGAGTTAGGAAAGAGAACAGAGTCTCACATTTAGAAAACACTCTTATGCCTGCTTAAGGGGGAAGGAGAGGTGGGGTGATGCATCAAACCAGAGTTTGATATAAGCACAGGTACCGTTCCAAAAACCAACTATGGAATAGACAAGACCTACACCTTCCTCAGTGAAAGGGACTCAAAACCCCATATTTCCCGCAGAAGAATAGATCTGACTAGTAAGAATCTTAAAACCTATGTATTGATATGTCTCCGTAAGGGAATCAAGTGTGTCTAGACTGGCATAAACATGGCAGCGAGAATCAGCTCAAACCCACTCTAAAAAGGAATTTCAAAAACAGAACAAAGAAACAGGGAAATTCTTCACAATTCCTTCAGGATCTCTGATGCAACCTGGAATGACCCTATCTACAATGACAGCTGGATGTGGCATAAGGCTGGACACTTGGGACTGAGAGGATTGGTGAGATTGGGTGAGCAAATGCAGACCCTTTAAAGCAATAATACATGGCACCCATTCCTTGGGTCCCAGCTCTCCAGGTTGAAGGGAATATTACTACAGCTATAACATGTACGGGAAACCTAGAGAATGGACACACTGTGAATACGAAAGGTTTCTAAAACTCAACGAAGAGCCCCTCTCCTTGTGCTCAGGTTTGACTTTCCAACTGCTTTCCTATCAATCTCCCAACTTGGAGAGACAGCCCCTTTCAGCTCCTGGTTCACACAGGTTGCCAATTTGGCAGAGGATGAAAGGGAAGAGGGAGAACCAATGAGAGAGTAGCTGTTAGGCATTTGGATGGGCACATGTCACTCTAATTTCCCGGCAGGAAGAAGAATTAACCAAAGTCTCAGCCACCCACCGGGAACCAGTATAGGTCCTGAACCAAAAGTTTGGACTTGCGTTCAGCTCACAAGAAACGAGTTGAAAAATGGAGCTCAGGGGCACAGCAATTCACAAACTGGCAGAGTAATCAAGGCCAACTATCGTCCAAAAATCTGTTGAGGGAAGGCAGCGAGGTGGACTTGAAAGCGAGGCAGAATAGCAGGAAACAGATTTCAAGAGGTACGTTGGAATCGCCTGTAAAGCACAGGAAGAGGGGCACAACTTCGACAATGATGCACTTGGCCAAAAAGGGCGTATGCGTTTTCTCCTGAATATATGCAGGAGAAAACGCATACGCCCTTTTTGGCCAAGCAAGCAAGCGGGCAATGCAAATCTGCACTACAAAGAAGTATCACTTCCCACCGGTCAAAAGGGACATCCACAAAATGTGTAAAAACCAGAAAGGCAAGACAGGCCCTGGAGAACAGGGAGCCTTGTTATGCTGATGGGCGGGATGTAAGTTGCCAACTGCCTCACTGGAGGAGTGCATTGTGTTCCCTAAAACAAGTAAACAACAGAGCTACAGAGCCAAGGGCACTTCCAGTCTAGGGAATATACCTTGGGAAAACTGAAAATCCATAACACAGAGCCACCCCCAAATTGAGGGCTGCACTGCTTACAAGAACCTCAACCTGGGTACACCTGAAATATCCCAGGAAATATAAAAATGGTTCAAAACATTGTGGAACTTACGTACGATGGAATATCCCTCAGCCACGAAATCAATGTCATAAGACCAGTAGCAGCAAAATGAGTGGATTCAGGTACAATGATTCTAAGTGAAAGAAGTCACACAGGAAAAGAAACTTATCATAAGAAATCACTTAGGAAGATCCTGTAAACATGGCTACACATGAACTGAGTTAGGAAAGAGAACAGAGTCTCACATTTAGAAAACACTCTTATGCCTGCTTAAGGGGGAAGGAGAGGTGGGGTGATGCATCAAACCAGAGTTTGATATAAGCACAGGTACCGTTCCAAAAACCAACTATGGAATAGACAAGACCTACACCTTCCTCAGTGAAAGGGACTCAAAACCTCATATTTCCCGCAGAGGAATAGATCTGACTAGTAAGAATCTTATAACCTATGTATTGATATGTCTCCGTAAGGGAATCAAGTGTGTCTAGACTGGCATAAACATGGCAGCGAGAATCAGCTCAAACCCACTCTAAACAGGAATTTCAAAAACAGAACAAAGAAACAGGGTAATTCTTCACAATTCCTTCAGGGTCTCTGATGCAACCTGGAATGACCCTATCTACAATGACAGCTGGATGTGGCATAAGGCTGGACACTTGGGACTGAGAGGATTGGTGAGATTGGGTGAGCAAATGCAGACCCATTAAAGCAATAATACATGGCACCCATTCCTTGAGTCCCAGCTCTCCAGGTAGAAGGGAATATTACTACAGCTATAACATGTACGGGAAACCTAGAGAATGGACACACTGTGAATACGAAAGGTTTCTAAAACTCAACGAAGAGCCCCTCTCCTGGTGCTCCGGTTTGACTTTCCAACTGCTTTCCTATCAATCTCCAAACTTGGAGAGACAGCCCCTTTAAGCTCCTGGTTCGCACAGGTTGCCAATATGGCAGAGGATGAAAGGGAAGAGGGAGAACCAATGAGAGAGTAGCTGTTAGGCATTTGGATGGGCACTTGTCACTCTAATTTCCCGGCAGGAAGAAGAATTAACCAAAGTCTCAGCCACCCACCGGGAACCAGTATAGGTCCTGAAACAAAAGTTTGGACTTGCGTTCAGCTCACAAGAAACGAGTTGAAAAATGGAGCTCAGGGGCACAGCAATTCACAAACTGGCAGAGTAATCAAGGCCAACTATCGTCCAAAAATCTGTTGAGGGAAGGCAACGAGGTGGACTTGAAAGCAAGGCAGAATAGCAGGAAACAGATTTCAAGAGGTACGTTGGAATCGCCTGTAAAGCACAGGAAGAGGGGCACAACTTCGACAATGATGCACTTGGCCAAAAAGGGCGTATGCGTTTTCTCCTGAATATATTCAGGAGAAAACGCATACGACCTTTTTGGCCAAGCAAGCAAGCGGGCAATGCAAATCTGCACTACAAAGAAGTATCACTTCCCACCAGTCAAAAGGGACATCCACAAAATGTGTAAAAACGAGAAAGGCAAGACAGGCCCTGGAGAACAGGGAGCCTTGTTATGCTGATGGGCGGGATGTAAGTTGCCAACTGCCTCACTGGAGGAGTGCATTGTGTTCCCTAAAACAAGTAAACAACAGAGCTACAGAGCCAAGGGCACTTCCAGTCTAGGAAATATACCTTGGGAAAACTGAAAATCCATAAGACAGAGCCACCCCCAAATTGAGGGCTGCACTGCTTACAAGAACCTCAACCTGGGTACACCTGAAATATCCCAGGAAATATAAAAATGGTTCTAAACATTGTGGAACTTACGTACGATGGAATATCCCTCAGCCACGAAATCAATGTCATAAGACCAGTAGCAGCAAAATGAGTGGATTCAGGTACGATGATTCTAAGTGAAAGAAGTCACACAGGAAAAGAAACTTATCATAAGATATCACTTAGGAAGATCCTGTAAACATGGCTACACATGAACTGAGTTAGGAAAGAGAACAGAGTCTCACATTTAGAAAACACTCTTATGCCTGCTTAAGGGGGAAGGAGAGGTGGGGTGATGCATCAAACCAGAGTTTGATATAAGCACAGGTACCGTTCCAAAAACCAACTATGGAATAGACAAGACCTACACCTTCCTCAGTGTAAGGGACTCAAAACCCCATATTTCCCGCAGAGGAATAGATCTGACTAGTAATAATCTTAAAACCTATGTATTGATATGTCTCCGTAAGGGAATCAAGTGTGTCTAGACTGGCATAAACATGGCAGCGAGAATCAGCTCAAACCCACTCTAAAAAGGAATTTCAAAAACAGAACAAAGAAACAGGGAAATTCTTCACAATTCCTTCAGGGTCTCTGATGCAACCTGGAATGACCCTATCTACAATGACAGCTGCATGTGGCATGAGGCTGGACACTTGGGACTGAGAGGATTGGTGAGATTGGGTGAGCAAATGCAGACCCTTTAAAGCAATAATGCATGACACCCATTCCATGCGTCCCAGCTCTCCAGGTTGAAGGGAATATTACTACAGCTATAACGTGTACGGGAAACTTAGAGAATGGACACACTCTGAATACGAAAGGTTTCTAAAACTCAACGAAGAGCCCCTCTCCTGGTGCTCCGGTTTGACTTTCCAACTGCTTTCCTATCAATCTACCAACTTGGAGAGACAGCCCCTTTAAGCTCCTGGTTCGCACAGGTTGCCAATTTGGCAGAGGATGAAAGGGAAGAGGGAGAACCAATGAGAGAGTAGCTGTTAGGCATTTGGATGGGCACATGTCACTCTAATTTCCCAGCAGGAAGAAGAATTAACCAAAGTCTCAGCCACCCACCGGGAACCAGTATAGGTCCTGAACCAAAAGTTTGGACTTGCGTTCAGCTCACAAAAAACGAGTTGAAAAATGGAGCTCAGGGGCACAGCAATTCACAAACTGGCAGAGTAATCAAGGCTAACTATCGTCCAAAAATCTGTTGAGGGAAGGCAACGAGGCAGACTTGAAAGCGAGGCAGAATAGCAGGAAACAGATTTCAAGAGGTACGTTGGAATCGCCTGTAAAGCACAGGAAGAGGGACACAACTTCGACAATGATGCACTTGGCCAAAAAGGGCGTATGCGTTTTCTCCTGAATATATTCAGGAGAAAACGCATACGCCCTTTTTGGCCAAGCAAGCAAGCGGGCAATGCAAATCTGCACTACAAAGAAGTATCACTTCCCACCGGTCAAAAGGGACATCCACAAAATGTGTAAAAACCAGAAAGGCAAGACAGGCCCTGGAGAACAGGGAGCCTTGTTATGCTGATGGGCGGGATGTAAGTTGCCAACTGCCTCACTGGAGGAGTGCATTGTGTTCCCTAAAACAAGTAAACAACAGAGCTACAGAGCCAAGGGCACTTCCAGTCTAGGGAATATACCTTGGGAAAACTGAAAATCCATAAGACAGAGCCACCCCCAAATTGAGGGCTGCACTGCTTACAAGAACCTCAACCTGGGTACACCTAAAATATCCCAGGAAAAATAAAAATGGTTCCAAACATTGTGGAACTTACGTACGATGGAATATCCCTCAGCCATGAAATCAATGTCATAAGACCAGTAGCAGCAAAATGAGTGGATTCAGGTACGATGATTCTAAGTGAAAGAAGTCACACAGGAAAAGAAACTTATCATAAGATATCACTTAGGAAGATCCTGTAAACATGGCTACACATGAACTGAGTTAGGCAAGAGAACAGAGTCTCACATTTAGAAAACACTCTTATGCCTGCTTAAGGGGGAAGGAGAGGTGGGGTGATGCATCAAACCAGAGTTTGATATAAGCACAGGTACCGTTCCAAAAACCAACTATGGAATAGACAAGACCTCCACCTTCCTCAGTGAAAGGGACTCAAAACCCCATATTTCCCGCAGAGGAATAGATCTGACTAGTAAGAATCTTAAAACCTATGTATTGATATGTCTCCATAAGGGAATCAAGTGTGTCTAGACTGGCATAAACATGGCAGCGAGAATCAGCTCAAACCCACTCTAAAAAGGAATTTCAAAAACAGAACAAAGAAACAGGGAAATTCTTCACAATTCCTTCAGGGTCTCTGATGCAACCTGGAATGACCCTATCTACAATGACAGCTGCATGTGGCATGAGGCTGGACACTTGGGACTGAGAGGATTGGTGAGATTGGGTGAGCAAATGCAGACCCTTTAAAGCAATAATGCATGGCACCCATTCCATGGGTCCCAGCTCTCCAGGTTGAAGGGAATATTACTACAGCTATAACATGTACGGGAAACCTAGAGAATGGACACACTGTGAATACGAAAGGTTTCTATAACTCAACGAAGAGCCCCTCTCCTGGTGCTCAGGTTTGACTTTCCAACTGCTTTCCTATCAATCTCCCAACTTGGAGAGACAGCCCCTTTAAGCTCCTGGTTCGCACAGGTTGCCAATTTGGCAGAGGATGAAAGGGAAGAGGGAGAACCAATGAGAGAGTAGCTGTTAGGCATTTGGATGGGCACATGTCACTCTAATTTCCCGGCAGGAAGAAGAATTAACCAAAGTCTCAGCCACCCACCGGGAACCAGTATAGGTCCTGAACCAAAAGTTTGGACTTGCGTTCAGCTCACAAGAAACGAGTTGAAAAATGGAGCTCAGGGGCACAGCAATTCACAAACTGGCAGAGTAATCAAGGCTAACTATCGTCCAAAAATCTGTTGAGGGAAGGCAACGAGGTGGACTTGAAAGCGAGGCAGAATAGCAGGAAACAGATTTCAAGAGGTACGTTGGAATCGCCTGTAAAGCACAGGAAGAGGGGCACAACTTCGACAATGATGCACTTGGCCAAAAAGGGCGTATGCGTTTTCTCCTGAATATATTCAGGAGAAAACGCATACGCCCTTATTGGCCAAGCAAGCAAGCGGGCAATGCAAATCTGCACTACAAAGAAGTATCACTTCCCACCGGTCAAAAGGGACATCCACAAAATGTGTAAAAACCAGAAAGGCAAGACAGGCCCTGGAGAACAGGGAGCCTTGTTATGCTGATGGGCGGGGTGTAAGTTGCCAACTGCCTCACTGGAGGAGTGCATTGTGTTCCCTAAAACAGGTAAACAACAGAGCTACAGAGCCAAGGGCACTTCCAGTCTAGGGAATATACCTTGGGAAAACTGAAAATCCATAAGACAGAGCCACCCCCAAATTGAGGGCTGCACTGCTTACAAGAACCTCAACTTGGGTACACCTAAAATATCCCAGGAAAAATAAAAATGTTTCCAAACATTGTGGAACTTACGTACGATGGAATATCCCTCAGCCATGAAATCAATGTCATAAGACCAGTAGCAGCAAAATGAGTGGATTCAGGTACGATGATTCTAAGTGAAAGAAGTCACACAGGAAATGAAACTTATCATAAGATATCACTTAGGAAGATCCTGTAAACATGGCTACACATGAACTGAGTTAGGAAAGAGAACAGAGTCTCACATTTAGAAAACACTCTTATGCCTGCTTAAGGGGGAAGGAGAGGTGGGGTGATGCATCAAACCAGAGTTTGATATAAGCACAGGTACCGTTCCAAAAACCAACTATGGAATAGACAAGACCTACACCTTCCTCAGTGAAAGGGACTCAAAACCCCATATTTCCCACAGAGGAATAGATCTGACTAGTAAGAATCTTAAAACCTATGTATTGATATGTCTCCGTAAGGGAATCAAGTGTGTCTAGACTGGCATAAACATGGCAGCGAAAATCAGCTCAAACCCACTCTAAAAAGGAATTTCAAAAACAGAACAAAGAAACAGGGAAATTCTTCACAATTCCTTCAGGGTCTCTGATGCAACCTGGAATGACCCTATCTACAATGACAGCTGGATGTGGTATAAGGCTGGACACTTGGGACTTAGAGGATTGGTGAGATTGGGTGAGCAAATGCAGCCCCTTTAAAGCAATAATACATGGCACCCATTCCTTGGGTCCCAGCTCTCAAGGTAGAAGGGAATATTACTACAGCTAAAACTTGTACGGGAAACCTAGAGAATGGACACACTGTGAATACGAAAGGTTTCTAAAACTCAACGAAGAGCCCCTCCCCTGGTGCTCCGGTTTGACTTTCCAACTGCTTTCCTATCAATCTCCCAAATTGGAGTGACAGCCCCTTTAAGCTCCTGGTTTGCACAGGTTGCCAATTTGGCAGAGGATGAAAGGGAAGAGGGAGAACCAATGAGAGAGTAGCTGTTAGTCATTTGGATGGGCACATGTCACTCTAATTTCCCGGCAGGAAGAAGAATTAACCAAAGTCTCAGCCACCCACCTGGAACCAGTATAGGTCCTGAACCAAAAGTTTGGACTTGCGTTCAGCTCACAAGAAACGAGTTGAAAAATGGAGCTCAGGGGCACAGCAATTCACAAACTGGCAGAGTAATCAAGGCCAACTATCGTCCAAAAATCTGTTGAGGGAAGGCAACGAGGCGGGCTTGAAAGCGAGGCAGAATAGCAGGAAAGAGATTTCAAGAGGTACGTTGGAATCGCCTGTAAAGCACAGGAAGAGGGGCACAACTTCGACAATGATGCACTTGGCCAAAAAGGGCGTATGCGTTTTCTCCTGAATATATTCAGGAGAAAACGCATACGCCCTTTTTGGCCAAGCAAGCAAGCCGGCAATGCAAATCTGCACTACAAAGAAGTATCACTTCCCACCGGTCAAAAGGGACATCCACAAAATGTGTAAAAACCAGAAAGGCAAGACAGGCCCTGGAGAACAGGGAGCCTTGTTATGCTGATGGGCGGGATGTAAGTTGCCAACTGCCTCACTGGAGGAGTGCATTGTGTTCCCTAAAACAAGTAAACAACAGAGCTACAGAGCCAAGGGCACTTCCAGTCTAGGAAATATACCTTGGGAAAACTGAAAATCCATAAGACAGAGCCACCCCCAAATTGAGGGCTGCACTGCTTACAAGAATCTCAACCTGGGTACACCTGAAATATCCCAGGAAATATAAAAATGGTTTAAAACATTGTGGAACATACGTACGATGGAATATCCCTCAGCCACGAAATCAATGTCATAAGACCAGTAGCAGCAAAATGAGTGGATTCAGGTACGATGATTCTAAGTGAAAGAAGTCACACAGGAAAAGAAACTTATCATAAGATATCACTTAGGAAGATCCTGTAAACATGGCTACACATGAACTGAGTTAGGCAAGAGAACAGAGTCTCACATTTAGAAAACACTCTTATGCCTGCTTAAGGGGGAAGGAGAGGTGGGGTGATGCATCAAACCAGAGTTTGATATAAGCACAGGTACCGTTCCAAAAACCAACTATGGAATAGACAAGACCTACACCTTCCTCAGTGAAAGGGACTCAAAACCCCATATTTCCCGCAGAGGAATAGATCTGACTAGTAAGAATCTTAAAACCTATGTACTGATATGTCTCCGTAAGGGAATCAAGTGTGTCTAGACTGGCATAAACATGGCAGCGAGAATCAGCTCAAACCCACTCTAAAAAGGAATTTCAAAAACAGAACAAAGAAACAGGGAAATTCTTCACAATTCCTTCAGGGTCTCTGATGCAACCTGGAATGACCCTATCTTCAATGACAGCTGCATGTGGCATGAGGCTGGACACTTGGGACTGAGAGGATTGGTGAGATTGGGTGAGCAAATGCAGACCCTTTAAAGCAATAATGCATGACACCCATTCCATGGGTCCCAGCTCTCCAGGTTGAAGGGAATATTACTACAGCTATAACGTGTACGGGAAACCTAGAGAATGGACACACTGTGAATACGAAAGGTTTATAAAACTCAACGAAGTGCCCCTCTCCTGGTGCTCCGGTTTGACTTTCCAACTCCTTTCCTATCAATCTCCCAACTTGGAGAGACAGCCCCTTTAAGCTCCTGGTTCGCACAGGTTGCCAATTTGGCAGAGGATGAAAGGGAAGAGGGAGAACCAATGAGAGAGTAGCTGTTAGGCATTTGGATGGGCACATGTCACTCTAATTTCCCGGCAGGAAGAAGAATTAACCAAAGTCTCAGCCACCCACCGGGAACCAGTATAGGTCCTGAACCAAATGTTTGGACTTGCGTTCAGCTCACAAAAAACGAGTTGAAAAATGGAGCTCAGGGGCACAGCAATTCACAAACTGGCAGAGTAATCAAGGCTAACTATCGTGCAAAAATCTGTTGAGGGAAGGCAAGGAGGCGGAAATGAAAGCGAGGCAGAATAGCAGGAAAGAGATTTCAAGAGGTATGTTGGAATCACCTGTAAAGCACAGGAAGAGGGGCACAACATCGACAATGATGCACTTGTCCAAAAAGGGCGTATGCGTTTTCTCCTGAATATATTCAGGAGAAAACGCATACGCCCTTTTTGGCCAAGCAAGCAAGCGGGCAATGCAAATCTGCACTACAAAGAAGTATCACTTCCCACCGGTCAAAAGGGACATCCACAAAATGTGTAAAAACCAGAAAGGCAAGACAGGCCCTGGAGAACAGGGAGCCTTGTTATGCTGATGGGCGGGATGTAAGTTGCCAACTGCCTCACTGGAGGAGTGCATTGTGTTCCCTAAAACAAGTAAACAACAGAGCTACAGAGCCAAGGGCACTTCCAGTCTAGGGAATATACATTGGGAATACTGAAAATCCATAAGAGAGAGCCAACCCCAAATCGAGGGCTGCACTGCTTACAAGAACCTCAACCTGGGTACACCTAACATATCCCAGGAAAAATAAAAATGGTTCCAAACATTGTGGAACTTACGTACGATGGAATATCCCTCAGCCATGAAATCAATGTCATAAGACCAGTAGCAGCAAAATGAGTGGATTCAGGTACGATGATTCTAAGTGAAAGAAGTCACACAGGAAAAGAAACTTATCATAAGATATCACTTAGGAAGATCCTGTAAACATGGCTACACATGAACTGAGTTAGGCAAGAGAACAGAGTCTCACATTTAGAAAACACTCTTATGCCTGCTTAAGGGGGAAGGAGAGGTGGGGTGATGCATCAAACCAGAGTTTGATATAAGCACAGGTACCGTTCCAAAAACCAACTATGGAATAGACAAGACCTCCATCTTCCTCAGTGAAAGGGACTCAAAACCCCATATATCCCGCAGAGGAATAGATCTGACTAGTAAGAATCTTAAAACCTATGTATTGATATGTCTCCGTAAGGGAATCAAGTGTGTCTAGACTGGCATAAAAATGGCAGCGAGAATCAGCACAAATCCACTCTAGAAAGGAATTTCAAAAACAGAACAAAGAAACAGGGAAATTCTTCACAATTCCTTCAGGGTCTCTGATGCAATCTGGAATGACCCTATCTACAATGACAGCTGCATGTGGCATGAGGCTGGACACTTGGGACTGAGAGGATTGGTGAGATTGGGTGAGCAAATGCAGACCCTTTAAAGCAATAATGCATGACACCCATTCCATGGGTCCCAGCTCTCCAGGTTGAAGGGAATATTACTACAGCTATAACATGTACGGGAAACCTAGAGAATGGACACACTGTGAATACGAAAGGTTTCTAAAACTCAACGAAGAGCCCCTCTCCTGGTGCTCCGGTTTGACTTTCAAACTGCTTTCCTATCAATCTCCCAACTTGGAGAGACAGCCCCTTTAAGCTCCTGGTTCACACAGGTTGCCAATTTGGCAGAGGATGAAAGGGAAGAGGGAGAACCAATGAGAGAGTAGCTGTTAGGCATTTGGATGGGCACATGTCACTCTAATTTCCCGGCAGGAAGAAGAATTAACCAAAGTCTCAGCCACCCACCGGGAACAAGTATAGGTCCTGAACCAAATGTTTGGACTTGCGTTCAGCTCACAAGACACGAGTTGAAAAATGGAGCTCAGGGGCACAGCAATTCACAAACTGTCAGAGTAATCAAGGCTAACTATCGTCCAAAAATCTGTTGAGGGAAGGCAACGAGGTGGACTTGAAAGCGAGGCAGAATAGCAGGAAACAGATTACAAGAGGTACGTTGGAATCGCCTGTAAAGCACAGGAAGAGGGGCACAACTTCGACAATGATGCACTTGGCCAAAAAGGGCGTATGCGTTTTCTACTGAATATATTCAGGAGAAAACGCATACGCCCTTTTTGGCCAAGCAAGCAAGCGGGCAATGCAAATCTGCACTACAAAGAAGTATCACTTCCCACCGGTCAAAAGGGACATCCACAAAATGTGTAAAAACCAGAAAGGCAAGACAGGCCCTGGAGAACAGGGAGCCTTGTTATGCTGATGGGCGGGATGTAAGTTGCCAACTGCCTCACTGGAGGAGTGCATTGTGTTCCCTTAAACAAGTAAACAATAGAGCTACAGAACCAAGGGCACTTCCAGTCTAGGGAGTATACCTTGGGAAAACTGAAAATCCATAAGACAGAGCCACCCCCAAATTGAGGGCTGCACTGCTTACAAGAACCTCAACCTGGGTACACCTAAAATATCCCAGGAAAAATAAAAATGTTTCCAAACATTGTGGAAATTACGTACAATGGAATATCCCTCAGCCATGAAATCAATGTCATAAGACCAGTAGCAGCAAAATGAGTGGATTCAGGTACGATGATTCTAAGTGAAAGAAGTCACACAGGAAAAGAAACTTATCATAAGATATCACTTAGGAAGATCCTGTAAACATGGCTACACATGAACTGAGTTAGGCAAGAGAACAGAGTCTCACATTTAGAAAACACTCTTATGCCTGCTAAAGGGGGAAGGAGAGGTGGGGTGATGCATCAAACCAGAGTTTGATATAAGCACAGGTACCGTTCCAAAATCCAACTATGGATTAGACAAGACCTACACCTTCCTCAGTGAAAGGGATTCAAAACCCCATATTTCCCGGAGAGGAATAGATCTGACTAGTAAGAATCTTATAACCTATGTACTGATATGTCTTCGTAAGGGAATCAAGTGTGTCTAGACTGGCATAAACATGGCAGCGAGAATCAGCTCAAACCCACTCTAAACAGGAATTTCAAAAACAGAACAAAGAAACAGGGTAATTCTTCACAATTCCTTCAGGGTCGCTGATGCAACCTGGAATGACCCTATCTACAATGACAGCTGGATGTGGCATAAGGCTGGACACTTTGGACTGAGGGGATTGGTGAGATTGGGTGAGCAAATGCAGACCCTTTAAAGCAATAATGCATGGCACCCATTCCATGGGTCCCAGCTCTCCAGGTTGAAGGGAATATTACTACAGCTATAACATGTACGGGAAACCTAGAGAATGGACACACTGTGAATACGAAAGGATTCTAAAACTCAACGAAGAGCCCCTCTCCTGGTGCTCCGGTTTGACTTTCCAACTGCTTTCCTATCAATCTCCCAACTTGGAGAGACAGACCCTTTAAGCTCCTGGTTCGCACAGGTTGCCAATTTGGCAGAGGATGAAAGGGAAGAGGGAGAACCAATGAGAGAGTAGCTGTTAGGCATTTGGATGGGCACATGTCACTCTAATTTCCCGGCAGGAAGAAGAATTAACCAAAGTCTCAGCCACCCTCCAGGAACCAGTATAGGTCCTGAACCAAAAGTTTGGACTTTCGTTCAGCTCACAAAAAACGAGTTGAAAAATGGAGCTCAGGGGCACAGCAATTCACAAACTGGCAGAGTAATCAAGGCCAACTATCGTCCAAAAATCTGTTCAGGGAAGGCAACGAGGCGGAATTGAAAGCGAGGCAGAATAGCAGGAAAGAGATTTCTAGAGGTATGTTGGAATCACCTGTAAAGCACAGGAAGAGGGGCACAACTTCGACAATGATGCACTTGTCCAAAAAGGGCGTATGCGTTTTCTCCTGAATATATTCAGGAGAAAACGCATACGCCCTTTTTGGCCAAGCAAGCAAGCGGGCAATGCAAATCTGCACTACAAAGAAGTATCACTTCCCACCGGTCAAAAGGGACATCCACAATATGTGTAAAAACCAGAAAGGCAAGACAGGCCCTGGAGAACAGGGAGCCTTGTTATGCTGATGGGCGGGATGTAATTTGCCAACTGCCTCACTGGAGGAGTGAATTGTGTTCCCTAAAACAAGTAAACAACAGAGCTACAGAGCCAAGGGCACTTCCAGTCTAGGGAATATACCTTGGGAAAACTGAAAATCCATAAGACAGAGCCACCCCCAAATTGAGGGCTGCACTGCTTACAAGAACCTCAACCTGGGTACACCTGAAATATCCCAGGAAATATAAAAATGGTTCCAAACATTGTGGAACTTACGTACGATGGAATATCCCTCAGCCATGAAATCAATGTCATAAGACCAGTAGCAGCAAAATGAGTGGATTCAGGTACGATGCTTCTAAGTGAAAGAAGTCACACAGGAAAAGAAACTTATCATAAGATATCACTTAGGAAGATCCTGTAAACATGGCTACACATGAACTGAGTTAGGCAAGAGAACAGAGACTCACTTTTAGAAAAAACTCTTATGCCTGCTTAAGGGGGAAGGAGAGGTGGGGTGATGCATTAAACCAGAGTTTGATATAAGCACAGGTACCGTTCCAAAAACCAACTAAGGAATAGACAAGACCTCCACCTTCCTCAGTGAAAAGGACTCAAAACCCCATATTTCCCGCAGAGGAATAGATCTGACTAGTAAGAATCTTAAAACCTATGTATTGATATGTCTCCGTAAGGGAATCAAGTGTGTCTAGACTGGCATAAACATGGCAGCGAGAATCAGCTCAAACCCACTCTAGAAAGGAATTTCAAAAACAGAACAAAGAAACAGGGAAATTCTTCACAATTCCTTCAGGGTCTCTGATGCAACCTGGAATGACCCTATCTACAATGACAGCTGGATGTGGCAAAAGGCTGGACACTTGGGACTGAGAGGATTGGTGAGATTGGGTGAGCAAATGCAGACCTTTTAAAGCAATAATGCATGGCACCCATTCCATGGGTCCCAGCTCTCCAGGTTGAAGGGAATATTACTACAGCTATAACATGTACAGGAAACCTAGAGAATGGATACACTGTGAATACGAAAGGTTTCTAAAACTCAACGAAGAGCCCCTCTACTGGTGCTCCGGTTTGACTTTCCAACTGCTTTCCTATCAATCTCCCAACTTGGAGAGACAGCCCCTTTAAGCTCCTGGTTCACACAGGTTGCCAATTTGGCAGAGGATGAAAGGGAAGAGGGAGAACCAATGAGAGAGTAGCTGTTAGGCATTTGGATGGGCACATGTCACTCTAATTTCCCGGCAGGAAGAAGAATTAACCAAAGTCTCAGCCACCCACCGGGAACCAGTATAGGTCCTGAACCAAAAGTTTGGACTTGCGTTCAGCTCACAAAAACCGAGTTGAAAAATGGAGCTCAGGGGCACAGCAATTCACAAACTGGCAGAGTAATCAAGGCCAACTATCGTCCAAAAATCTGTTGAGGGAAGGCTACGAGGCGGACTTGAAAGCGAGGCAGAATAGCAGGAAAGAGATTTCAAGAGGTACGTTGGAATCGCCTGTAAAGCACAGGAAGAGGGGCACAACTTCGACAATGATGCACTTGGCCAAAAAGGGCGTATGCGTTTTCTCCTGAATATATTCAGGAGAAAACGCATACGCCCTTTTTGGCCAAGCAAGCAAGCGGGCAATGCAAATCTGCACTACAAAGAAGTATCACTTCCCACCGGTCAAAAGGGACATCCACAAAATGTGTAAAAACCAGAAAGGCAAGTCAGGCCCTGGAGAACAGGGAGCCTTGTTATGCTGATGGGCCGGATGTAAGTTGCCAACTGCCTCACTGGAGGAGTGCATTGTGTTCCCTAAAACAAGTAAACAACAGAGCTACAGAGCCAAGGGCACTTCCAGTCTAGGGAATATACCTTGGTAAAACTGAAAATCCATAACTCAGGGCCACCCCCAAATTGAGGGCTGCACTGCTTACAAGAACCTCAACCTGGGTACACCTGAAATATCCCAGGAAATATAAAAATGGTTCCAAACATTGTGGAACTTACGTACGATGGAATATCCCTCAACCACGAAATCAATGTCATAAGACCAGTAGCAGCAAAATGAGTGGATTCAGGTACGATGATTCTAACTGAAAGAAGTCACACAGGAAAAGAAACTTATCATAAGATATCACTTAGGAAGATCCTGTAAACATGGCTACACATGAACTGAGTTAGGCAAGAGAACAGAGTCTCACATTTAGAAAACACTCTTATGCCTGCTTAAGGGGTAGGAGAGGTGGGGTGATGCATCAAACCAGAGTTTGATATAAGCACAGGTACCGTTCCAAAAACCAACTATGGTATAGACAAGACCTACACCTTCCTCAGGGAAAGGGACTCAAAACCCCATATTTCCCGCAGAGGAATAGATCTGACTAGTAAGAATCTTAAAACCTATGTATTGATATGTCTCCGTAAGGGAATCAAGTGTGTCTAGACTGGCATAAACATGGCAGCGAGAATCAGCTAAAACCCCCTCTAAACAGGAATTTCAAAAACAGAACAAAGAAAGAGGGTAATTCTTCACAATTCCTTCAGGGTCGCTGATGCAACCTGGAATGACCCTATCTACAATGACAGCTGGATGTGGCATAAGGCTGGACACTTGTGACTGAGAGGATTGGTGAGATTGGGTGAGCAAATGCAGACCCTTTAAAGCAATAATGCATGGCACCCATTCCATGGGTCCCAGCTCTCCAGGTTGAAGGGAATATTACTACAGCTATAACATGTACGGGAAACCTAGAGAATGGACACACAGTGAATACGAAAGGTTTCTAAAACTCAACGAAGAGCCCCTCTCCTGGTGCTCCGGTTTGACTTTCCAACTGCTTTCCTATCAATCTCCCAACTTGGAGAGACAGCCCCTTTAAGGTCCTGGTTCGCACAGGTTGCCAATTTGGCAGAGGATGAAAGGGAAGAGGGAGAACCAATGAGAGAGTAGCTGTTAGGCATTTGGATGGGCACATGTCACTCTAATTTCCCGGCAGGAAGAAGAATTAACCAAAGTCTCAGCCACCCACCGGGAACCAGTATAGGTCCTGAACCAAAAGTTTGGACTTGCGTTCAGCTCACAAAAAACGAGTTGAAAAATGGAGCTCAGGGGCACAGCAATTCACAAACTGGCAGAGTAATTAAGGCCAACTATCGTCCAAAAATCTGTTGAGGGAAGGCAACGAGGTGGACTTGAAAGCGAGGCAGAATAGCAGGAAACAGATTTCAAGAGGTACGTTGGAATCGCCTCTAAAGCACAGGAAGAGGGGCACAACTTCGACAATGATGCACTTGGCCAAAAAGGGCGTATGCGTTTTCTCCTGAATATATTCAGGAGAAAACGCATACGCCCTTTTTGGCCAAGCAAGCAAGCGGGCAATGCAAATCTGCACTACAAAGAAGTATCACTTCCCACCGGTCAAAAGGGATATCCACAAAATGTGTAAAAACCAGAAAGGCAAGACAGGCCCTGGAGAACAGGGAGCCTTGTTATGCTGATGGGCGGGATGTAAGTTGCCAACTGCCTCACTGGAGGAGTGCATTGTGTTCCCTAAAACAAGTAAACAACAGAGCTACAGAGCCAAGGGCACTTCCAGTCTAGGGAATATACCTTGGGAAAACTGAAAATCCATAAGACAGAGCCACCCCCAAATTGAGGGCTGCACTGCTTACAAGAACCTCAACCTGGGTACACCTGAAATATCCCAGGAAATATAAAAATGGTTCCAAACATTGTGGAACTTACGTACGATGGAATATCCCTCAGCCATGAAATCAATGTCATAAGACCAGTAGCAGCAAAATGAGTGGATTCAGGTACGATGATTCTAAGTGAAAGAAGTCACACAGGAAAAGAAACTTATCATAAGATATCACTTAGGAAGATCCTGTAAACATGGCTACACATGAACTGAGTTAGAAAAGTGAACAGAGTCTCACATTTAGAAAACACTCTTATGCCTGCTTAAGGGGGAAGGAGAGGTGGGGTGATGCATCAAACCAGAGTTTGATATAAGCACAGGTACCGTTCCAAAAACCAACTATGGAATAGACAAGACCTACACCTTCCTCAGTGAAAGGGACTCAAAACCCCATATTTCCCGCAGAGGAATAGATCTGACTAGTAAGAATCTTAAAACCTATGTATTGATATGTCTCCGTAAGGGAATCAAGTGTGTCTAGACTGGCATAAACATGGCAGCGAGAATCAGCTCAAATCCACTCTAGAAAGGAATTTCAAAAACAGAACAAAGAAACAGAGAAATTCTTTACAATTCCTTCAGGGTCTCTGATGCAACCTGGAATGACCCTATCTACAATGACAGCTGGATGTGGCATAAGGCTGGACACTTGGGACTGAGAGGATTGGTGACATTGGGTGAGCAAATGCAGACCCTTTAAAGCAATAATGCATGGCACCCATTCTATGGGTCCCAGCTCTCCAGGTTGAAGGGAATATTACTACAGCTATAACATGTACGGGAAACCTAGAGAATGGACACACTGTGAATACGAAAGGTTTCTAAAACTCAACGAAGAGCCCCTCTCCTGGTGCTCCGGTTTGACTTTCCAACTGCTTTCCTATCAATCTCCCAACTTGGAGAGACAGCCCCTTTAAGCTCCTGTTTCGCACAGGTTGCCAATTTGGCAGAGGATGAAAGGGAAGAGGGAGAACCAATGAGAGAGTAGCTGTTAGGCATTTGGATGGGCACATGTCACTCTAATTTCCCGGCAGGAAGAAGAATTAACCAAAGTCTCAGCCACTCACCGGGAACCAGTTTAGGTCCTAAACCAAAAGTTTGGACTTGCGTTCAGCTCATAAAAAACGAGTTGAAAAATGGAGCTCAGGGGCACAGCAATTCACAAACTGGCAGAGTAATCAAGGCCAACTATCGTCCAAAAATCTGTTGAGGGAAGGCAACGAGGTGGACTTGAAAGCGAGGCAGAATAGCAGGAAACAGATTTCAAGAGGTACGTTGGAATCGCCTGTAAAGCACAGGAAGAGGGGCACAACTTCGACAATGATGCACTTGGCCAAAAAGGGCGTATGCGTTTTCTCCTGAATATATTCAGGAGAAAACGCATACGCCCATTTTGGCCAAGCAAGCAAGCGGGCAATGCAAATCTGCACTACAAAGAAGTATCACTTCCCACCGGTCAAAAGGGACATCCACAAAATGTGTAAAAACCAGAAAGGCAAGACAGGCCCTGGAGAACAGGGAGCCTTGTTATGCTGATGGGCGGGATGTAAGTTGCCAACTGCCTCACTGGAGGAGTGCATTGTGTTCCCTAAAACAAGTAAACAACAGAGCTACAGAGCCAAGGGCACTTCCAGTCTAGGAAATATACCTTGGGAAAACTGAAAATCCATAAGACAGAGCCACCCCCAAATTGAGGGCTGCACTGCTTACAAGAACCTCAACCTGGGTACACCTGAAATATCCCAGGAAATATAAAAATGGTTCCAAACATTGTGGAACTTACGTACGATGGAATATCCCTCAGCCATGAAATCAATGTCATAAGACCAGTAGCAGCAAAATGAGTGGATTCAGGTACGATGATTCTAAATGAAAGAAGTCACACAGGAAAAGAAACTTATCATAAGATATCACTTAGGAAGATCCTGTAAACATGGCTACACATGAACTGAGTTAGAAAAGTGAACAGAGTCTCACATTTAGAAAACACTCTTATGCCTGCTTAAGGGGGAAGGAGAGGTGGGGTGATGCATCAAACCAGAGTTTGATATAAGCACAGGTACCGTTCCAAAAACCAACTATGGAATAGACAAGACCTACACCTTCCTCAGGGAAAGGGACTCAAAACCCCATATTTCCCGCAGAGGAATAGATCTGACTAGTAAGAATCTTAAAACCATTGTATTGATATGTCTCCGTAAGGGAATCAAGTGTGTCTAGACTGGCATAAACATGGCAGCGAGAATCAGCTCAAATCCACTCTAGAAAGGAATTTCAAAAACAGAACAAAGAAACAGAGAAATTCTTTACAATTCCTTCAGGGTCTCTGATGCAACCTGGAATGACCCTATCTACAATGACAGCTGGATGTGGCATAAGGCTGGACACTTGTGACTGAGAGGATTGGTGAGATTGGGTGAGCAAATGCAGACCCTTTAAAGCAATAATGCATGGCACCCATTCCATGGGTCCCAGCTCTCCAGGTTGAAGGGAATATTACTACAGCTATAACATGTACGGGAAACCTAGAGAATGGACACACTGTGAATACGAAAGGTTTCTAAAACTCAACGAAGAGCCCCTCTCCTGGTGCTCCGGTTTGACTTTCCAACTGCTTTCCTATCAATCTCCCAACTTGGAGAGACAGCCCCTTTAAGCTCCTGGTTCGCACAGGTTGCCAATTTGGCAGAGGATGAAAGGGAAGAGGGAGAACCAATGAGAGAGTAGCTGTTAGGCATTTGGATGGGCACATGTCACTCTAATTTCCCGGCAGGAAGAAGAATTAACCAAAGTCTCAGCCACCCACCGGGAACCAGTTTAGGTCCTAAACCAAAAGTTTGGACTTGCGTTCAGCTCACAAAAAATGAGTTGAAAAATGGAGCTCAGGGGAACAGCAATTCACAAACTGGCAGAGTAATCAAGGCCAACTATCGTCCAAAAATCTGTTGAGGGAAGGCAACGAGGTGGACTTGAAAGCGAGGCAGAATAGCAGGAAACAGATTTCAAGAGGTACGTTGGAATCGCCTGTAAAGCACAGGAAGAGGGGCACAACTTCGACAATGATGCACTTGGCCAAAAAGGGCGTATGCGTTTTCTCCTGAATATATTCAGGAGAAAACTCATACGCCCATTTTGGCCAAGCAAGCAAGCGGGCCATGCAAATCTGCACTACAAAGAAGTATCACTTCCCACCGGTCAAAAGGGACATCCACAAAATGTGTAAAAACCAGAAAGGCAAGACAGGCCCTGGAGAACAGGGAGCCTTGTTATGCTGATGGGCGGGATGTAAGTTGCCAACTGCCTCACTGGAGGAGTGCATTGTGTTCCCTAAAACAAGTAAACAACAGAGCTACAGAGCCAAGGGCACTTCCAGTCTAGGAAATATACCTTGGGGAAACTGAAAATCCATAACACAGAGCCACCCCCAAATTGAGGGCTGCACTGCTTACAAGAACCTCAACCTGGGTACACCTGAAATATCCCAGGAAATATAAAAATGGTTCCAAACATTGTGGAAATTACGTACGATGGAATATCCCTCAGCCACGAAATCAATGTCATAAGACCAGTAGCAGCAAAATGAGTGGATTCATGTACGATGATTCTAAGTGAAAGAAGTCACATAGGAAAAGAAACTTATCATAAGATATCACTTAGGAAGATCCTGTAAACATGGCTACACATGAACTGAGTTAGGCAAGAGAACAGAGTCTCACATTTAGAAAACACTCTTATGCCTGCTTAAGGGGGAAGGAGAGGTGGGGTGATGCATCAAACCAGAGTTTGATATAAGCACAGGTACCGTTCCAAAAACCAACTATGGAATAGAGAAGACCTACACCTTCCTCAGTGAAAGGGACTCAAAACCCCATATTTCCCACAGAGGAATAGATCTGACTAGTAAGAATCTTAAAACCTATTTATTGATATGTCTCCGTAAGGGAATCAAGTGTGTCTAGACTGGCATAAACATGACAGCGAGAATCAACTGAAACACACTCTAAACAGGAATTTCAAAAACAGAACAAAGAAACAGGGTAATTCTTCACAATTCCTTCAGGGTCTCTGATGCAACCTGGAATGACCCTATCTACAATGACAGCTGGATGTGGCATAAGGCTGGACACTTGGGACTGAGAGGATTGGTGAGATTGGGTGAGCAAATGCAGACCCTTTAAAGCAATAATGCATGGCACCCATTCCATGGGTCCCAGCTCTCCAGGTTGAAGGGAATATTACTACAGCTATAACGTGTACGGGAAACCTAGAGAATGGACACACTGTGAATACGAAAGGTTTCTAAAACTCAACGAAGAGCCCCTCTCCTGGTGCTGCGGTTTGACTTTCCAACTGCTTTCCTATCAATCTCCCAACTTGGAGAGACAGCCCCTTTAAGCTCCTGGTTCGCACAGGTTGCCAATTTGGCAGAGGATGAAAGGGAAGAGGGAGAACCAATGAGAGAGTAGCTGTTAGGCATTTGGATGGGCACATGTCACTCTAATTTCCCGGCAGAAAGAAGAATTAACCAAAGTCTCAGCCACCCACCGGGAACCGGTATAGGTCCTGAACCAAAAGTTTGGACTTGCGTTCAGATCACAAGAAAGGAGTTGAAAAATGGAGCTCATGGGCACAGCAATTCACAAACTGGCAGAGTAATCAAGGCCAACTATCGTCCAAAAATCTGTTGAGGGAAGGCAAGGAGGCGGACTTGAAAGCGAGGCAGAATAGCAGGAAACAGATTTCAAGAGGTACGTTGGAATCGCCTGTAAAGCACAGGAAGAGGGGCACAACTTCGACAATGATGCACTTGGCCAAAAAGGGCGTATGCGTTTTCTCCTGAATATATTCAGGAGAAAACGCATACGCCCTTTTTGGCCAAGCAAGCAAGCGGGCCATGCAAATCTGCACTACAAAGAAGTATCACATCCCACCGGTCAAAAGGGACATCCACAAAATGTGTAAAAACCAGAAAGGCAAGACAGGCCCTGGAGAACAGGGAGCCTTGTTATGCTGATGGGCGGGATGTAAGTTGCCAACTGCCTCACTGGAGGAGTGCATTGTGTTCCCTAAAACAAGTAAACAACAGAGCTACAGAGCCAAGGGCACTTCCAGTCTAGGGAATATACCTTGGGAAAACTGAAAATCCATAAGACAGAGCCACCCCCAAATTGAGGGCTGCACTGCTTACAAGAACCTCAACCTGGGTACACATGAAATATCCCAGGAAATATAAAAATGGTTCCAAACATTGTGGAACTTACGTACGATGGAATATACCTCAGCCATGAAATCAATGTCATAAGACCAGTAGCAGCAAAATGAGTGGATTCAGTTACGATGATTCTAAGTGAAAGAAGTCACACAGGAAAAGAAACTTATCATAAGATATCACTTAGGAAGATCCTGTAAACATGGCTACACATGAACTGAGTTAGGCAAGAGAACAGAGTCTCACATTTAGAAAACACTCTTATGCCTGCTTAAGGGGGAAGGAGAGGTGGGGTGATGCATCAAACCAGAGTTTGATATAAGCACAGGTACCGTTCCAAAAACCAACTATGGAATAGACAAGACCTACACCTTCCTCAGTGAAAGGGACTCAAAACCCCATATTTCCCGCAGAGGAATAGATCTGACTAGTAAGAATCTTAAAACCTATGTATTGATATGTCTCCGTAAGGGAATCAAGTGTGTCTAGACTGGCATAAACATGGCAGCGAGAATCAGCTCAAACCCACTCTAAAAAGGAATTTCAAAAACAGAACAAAGAAACAGGGAAATTCTTCACAATTCCTTCAGGGTCTCTGATGCAACCTGGAATGACCCTATCTACAATGACAGCTGGATGTGGCATAAGGCTGGACACTTGGGACTGAGAGGATTGGTGAGATTGGGTGCGCAAATGCAGACCCTTTAAAGCAATTAATGCATGGCACCCATTCCATGGGTCCCAGCTCTCCAGGTTGAAGGGAATATTACTACAGCTATAACGTGTACGGGAAACCTAGAGAATGGACACACTGTGAATACGAAAGGTTTCTAAAACTCAACGAAGAGCCCCTCTCCTGGTGCTCCGGTTTGACTTTCCAACTGCTTTCCTATCAATCTCCCAACTTGGAGAGACAGCCCCTTTAAGGTCCTGGTTCGCACAGGTTGCCAGTTTGGCAGAGGATGAAAGGGAAGAGGGAGAACCAATGAGAGAGTAGCTGTTAGGCATTTGGATGGGCACATGTCACTCTAATTTCCCGGCAGGAAGAAGAATTAACAAAAGTCTCAGCCACCCTCCGGGAACCAGTATAGGTCCTGAACCAAAAGTTTGGACTTGCGTTCAGCTCACAAAAAACGAGTTGAAAAATGGAGCTCAGGGGCACAGCAATTCACAAACTGGCAGAGTAATCAAGGCCAGCTATCGTCCAAAAATCTGTTGAGGGAAGGCAACGCGGCGGACTTGAAAGCTAGGCAGAATAGCAGGAAACAGATTTCAAGAGGTACGTTGGAATCGCCTGTAAAGCACAGGAAGAGGGGCACAACTTCGACAATGATGCACTTGGCCAAAAAGGGCGTATGCGTTTTCTCCTGAATATATTCAGGAGAAAACGCATACGCCCTTTTTGGCCAAGCAAGCAAGCGGGCCATGCAAATCTGCACTACAAAGAAGTATCACTTCCCACCGGTCAAAAGGGACATCCACAAAATGTGTAAAAACCAGAAAGGCAAGACAGGCCCTGGAGAACAGGGAGCCTTGTTATGCTGATGGGCGGGATGTAAGTTGCCAACTGCCTCACTGGAGGAGTGCATTGTGTTCCCTAAAACAAGTAAACAATAGAGCTACAGAGCCAAGGGCACTTCCAGTCTAGGAAATATACCTTGGGAAAACTGAAAATCCATAAGACAGAGCCACCCCCAAATTGAGGGCTGCACTGCTTACAAGAACCTCAACCTGGGTACACCTAAAATATCCCAGGAAAAATAAAAATGGTTCCAAACATTGTGGAACTTACGTACGATGGAATATCCCTCAGCCATGAAATCAGTGTCATAAGACCAGTAGCAGCAAAATGAGTGGATTCAGGTACGATGATTCTAAGTGAAAGAAGTCACACAGGAAAAGAAACTTATCATAAGATATCACTTAGGAAGATCCTGTAAACATGGCTACACATGAACTGAGTTAGGCAAGAGAACAGAGTCTCACATTTAGAAAACACTCTTATGCCTGCTTAAGGGGGAAGGAGAGGTGGGGTGATGCATCAAACCAGAGTTTGATATAAGCACAGGTACCGTTCCAAAAACCAACTATGGAATAGACAAGACCTACACCTTCCTCAGTGAAAGGGACTCAAAACCCCTTATTTCCCGCAGAGGAATAGATCTGACTAGTAAGAATCTTAAAACCTATGTATTGATATGTCTCCGTAAGGGCATCAAGTGTGTCTAGACTGGCATAAACATGGCAGCGAGAATCAGCTCAAACCCACTCTAAAAAGGAATTTCAAAAACAGAACAAAGAAACAGGGAAATTCTTCACAATTCCTTCAGGGTCTCTGATGCAACCTGGAATGACCCTATCTACAATGACAGCTGGATGTGGCATAAGGCTGGACACTTGGGACTGAGAGGATTGGTGAGATTGGGTGAGCAAATGCAGACCCTTTAAAGCAATAATGCATGGCACCCATTCCATGGGTCCCAGCTCTCCAGGTTGAAGGGAATATTACTACAGCTATAACGTGTACGGGAAACCTAGAGAATGGACACACTGTGAATACGAAAGGTTTCTAAAACTCAACAAAGAGCCCATCTCCTGTTGCTCCGGTTTGACTTTCCAACTGCTTTCCTATCAATCTCCCAACTTGGAGAGACAGCCCCTTTAAGCTCCTGGTTCGCACAGGTTGCCATTTTGGCAGAGGATGAAAGGGAAGAGGGAGAACCAATGAGAGAGTAGCTGTTAGGCATTTGGATGGGCACATGTCACTCTAATTTCCCGGCAGAAAGAAGAATTAACCAAAGTCTCAGCCACCCACCGGGAACCAGTATAGGTCCTGAACCAAAAGTTTGGACTTGCGTTCAGATCACAAGAAAGGAGTTGAAAAATGGAGCTCATGGGCACAACCATTCACAAACTGGCAGAGTAATCAAGGCCAACTATCGTCCAAAAATCTGTTGAGGGAAGGCAAGGAGGCGGACTTGAAAGCGAGGCAGAATAGCAGGAAACAGATTTCAAGAGGTACGTTGGAATCGCCTGTAAAGCACAGGAAGAGGGGCACAACTTCGACAATGATGCACTTGGCCAAAAAGGGCGTATGCGTTTTCTCCTGAATATATTCAGGAGAAAACGCATACGCCCTTTTTGGCCAAGCAAGCAAGCGGGCCATGCAAATCTGCACTACAAAGAAGTATCACTTCCCACCGGTCAAAAGGGACATCCACAAAATGTGTAAAAACCAGAAAGGCAAGACAGGCCCTGGAGAACAGGGAGCCTTGTTATGCTGATGGGCGGGATGTAAGTTGCCAACTGCCTCACTGGAGGAGTGCATTGTGTTCCCTAAAACAAGTAAACAACAGAGCTACAGAGCCAAGGGCACTTCCAGTCTAGGGAATATACCTTGGGAAAACTGAAAATCCATAAGACAGAGCCACCCCCAAATTGAGGGCTGCACTGCTTACAAGAACCTCAACCTGGGTACACCTGAAATATCCCAGGAAATATAAAAATGGTTCCAAACATTGTGGAACTTACGTACGACGGAATATCCCTCAGCCACGAAATCAATGTCATAAGACCAGTAGCAGCAAAATGAGTGGATTCAGGTACGATGATTCTAAGTGAAAGAAGTCACACAGGAAAAGAAACTTATCATAAGATATCACTTAGGAAGATCCTGTAAACATGGCTACACATGAACTGAGTTAGGCAAGAGAACAGAGTCTCACATTTAGAAAACACTCTTATGCCTGCTTAAGGGGGAAGGAGAGGTGGGGTGATGCATCAAACCAGAGTTTGATATAAGCACAGGTACCGTTCCAAAAACCAACTATGGAATAGATAAGACCTACACGTTCCTCAGTGAAAGGGACTCAAAACCCCATATTTCCAACAGAGGAATAGATCTGACTAGTAAGAATCTTAAAACCTATGTATTGATATGTCTTCGTAAGGGAATCAAGTGTGTCTAGACTGGCATAAACAGGGCAGCGAGAATCAGCTCAAACCCACTCTAAAAAGGAATTTCAAAAACAGAACAAAGAAACAGGGAAATTCTTCACAATTCCTTCATGGTCTCTGAAGCAACCTGGAATGACCCTATCTACAATGACAGCTGGATGTGGCATAAGGCTGGACACTTGGGACTGAGAGGATTGGTGAGATTGGGTGAGCAAATGCAGACCCTTTAAAGCAATTAATGCATGGCACCCATTCCATGGGTCGCAGCTCTCCAGGTTGAAGGGAATATTACTACAGCTATAACGTGTACGGGAAACCTAGAGAATGGACACACTGTGAATACGAAAGGTTTCTAAAACTCAACGAAGAGCCCCTCTCCTGGTGCTCCGGTTTGACTTTCCAACTGCTTTCCTATCAATCTCCCAACTTGGAGAGACAGCCCCTTTAAGCTCCTGGTTCGCACAGGTTGCCAGTTTGGCAGAGGATGAAAGGGAAGAGGGAGAACCAATGAGAGAGTAGCTGTTAGGTATTTGGATGGGCACATGTCACTCTAATTTCGCGGCAGGAAGAAGAATTAACCAAAGTCTCAGCCACCCTCCGGGAACCAGTATAGGTCCTGAACCAAAAGTTTGGACTTGCGTTCAGCTCACAAAAAACGAGTTGAAAAATGGAGCTCAGGGGCACAGCAATTCACAAACTGGCAGAGTAATCAAGGCCAGCTATCGTCCAAAAATCTGTTGAGGGAAGGCAACGAGGCGGACTTGAAAGCGAGGCAGAATAGCAGGAAACAGATTTCAAGAGGTACGTTGGAATCGCCTGTAAAGCACAGGAAGAGGGGCACAACTTCGACAATGATGCACTTGGCCAAAAAGGGCGTATGCGTTTTCTCCTGAATATATTCAGGAAAAAACGCATACGCCCTTTTTGGCCAAGCAAGCAAGCGGGCCATGCAAATCTGCACTACAAAGAAGTATCACTTCCCACGGGTCAAAAGGGACATCCACAAAATGTGTAAAAACCAGAAAGGCAAGACAGGCCCTGGAGAACAGGGAGCCTTGTTATGCTGATGGGCGGGATGTAAGTTGCCAACTGCCTCACTGGAGGAGTGCATTGTGTTCCCTAAAACAAGTAAACAATAGAGCTACAGAGCCAAGGGCACTTCCAGTCTAGGAAATATACCTTGGGAAAACTGAAAATCCATAAGACAGAGCCACCCCCAAATTGAGGGCTGCACTGCTTACAAGAACCTCAACCTGGGTACACATGAAATATACCAGGAAATATAAAAATGGTTCAAAACATTGTGGAACTTACGTACGATGGAATATCCCTCAGCCACGAAATCAGTGTCATAAGACCAGTAGCAGCAAAATGAGTGGATTCAGGTACGATGATTCTAAGTGAAAGAAGTCACACAGGAAAAGAAACATCATAAGATATCACTTAGGAAGATCCTGTAAACATGGCTACACATGAACTGAGTTAGGCAAGAGAACAGAGTCTCACATTTAGAAAACACTCTTATGCCTGCTTAAGGGGGAAGGAGAGGTGGGGTGATGCATCAAACCAGAGTTTGATATAAGCACAGGTACCGTTCCAAAATCCAACTATGGATTAGACAAGACCTACACCTTCCTCAGTGAAAGGGACTCAATACCTCATATTTCCCGCAGAGGAATAGATCTGACTAGTAAGAATCTTATAACCTATGTATTGATATGTCTCCGTAAGGGAATCAAGTGTGTCTAGACTGGCATAAACAGGGCAGCGAGAATCAGCTCAAACCCACTCTAAACAGGAATTACAAAAACAGAACAAAGAAACAGGTAAATTCTTCACAATTCCTTCAGGGTCTCTGATGCAACCTGGAATGACCCTATCTACAATGACAGCTGGATGTGGCATAAGGCTGGACACTTGGGACTGAGAGGATTGGTGAGATTGGGTGAGCAAATGCAGACCCTTTAAAGCAATAATGCATGGCACCCATTCCATGGGTCCCAGCTCTCCAGGTTGAAGGGAATATTACTACAGCTATAACGTGTACAGGAAACCTAGAGAATGGACACACTGTGAATACGAAAGGTTTCTAAAACTCAACGAAGAGCCCCTCTCCTGGTGCTCCGGTTTGACTTTCCAACTGCTTTCCTATCAATCTCCCAACTTGGAGAGACAGCCCCTTTAAGCTCCTGGTTCGCACAGGTTGCCAATTTGGCAGAGGATGAAAGGGAAGAGGGAGAACCAATGAGAGAGTAGCTGTTAGGCATTTGGATGGGCACATGTCACTCTAATTTCCCGGCAGGAAGAAGAATTAACCAAAGTCTCAGCCACCCACCGGGAACCAGTATAGGTCCTGAACCAAAAGTTTGGACTTGCGTTCTGCTCACAAAAAACGAGTTGAAAAATGGAGCTCAGGGGCACAGCAATTCACAAACTGGCAGAGTAATCAAGGCCAACTATCGTCCAAAAATCTGTTGAGTGAAGGCAACGAGGCGGACTTGAAAGCGAGGCAGAATAGCAGGAAACAGATTTCAAGAGGTACGTTGGAATCACCTGTAAAGCACAGGAAGAGGGGCACAACTTCGACAATGATGCACTTGGCCAAAAAGGGCGTATGCGTTTTCTCCTGAATATATTCAGGAGAAAACGCATACGCCCTTTTTGGCCAAGCAAGCAAGCGGGCAATGCAAATCTGCACTACAAAGAAGTATCACTTCCCACCGGTCAAAAGGGACATCCACAAAATGTGTAAAAACCAGAAAGGCAAGACAGGCCCTGGAGAACAGGGAGCCTTGTTATGCTGATGGGCGGGATGTAAGTTGCCAACTGCCTCACTGGAGGAGTGCATTGTGTTCCCTAAAACAAGTAAACAACAGAGCTACAGAGCCAAGGGCACTTCCAGTCTAGGAAATATACCTTGGGAAAACTGAAAATCCATAAGACAGAGCCACCCCCAAATTGAGGGCGGCACTGCTTACAAGAACCTCAACCTGGGTACACCTGAAATATCCCAGGAAATATAAAAATGGTTCCAAACATTGTGGAACTTACGTACGATGGAATATCCCTCAGCCACGAAATCAATGTCATAAGACCAGTAGCAGCAAAATGAGTGGATTCAGGTACGATGATTCTAAGTGAAAGAAGTCACATAGGAAAAGAAACTTATCATAAGATATCACTTAGGAAGATCCTGTAAACATGGCTACACATGAACTGAGTTAGGCAAGAGAACAGAGTCTCACATTTAGAAAACACTCTAATGCCTGCTTAAGGGGGAAGGAGAGGTGGGGTGATGCATCAAACCAGAGTTTGATATAAGCACAGGTACCGTTCCAAAAACCAACTATGGAATAGACAAGACCTACACCTTCCTCAGTGAAAGGGACTCAAAACCCCATATTTCCCACAGAGGAATAGATCTGACTAGTAAGAATCTTAAAACCTATTTATTGATATGTCTCCGTAAGGGAATCAAGTGTGTCTAGACTGGCATAAACATGACAGCGAGAATCAACTGAAACACACTCTAAACAGGAATTACAAAAACAGAACAAAGAAACAGGGTAATTCTTCACAATTCCTTCAGGGTCTCTGATGCAACCTGGAATGACCCTATCTACAATGACAGCTGGATGTGGCATAAGGCTGGACACTTGGGACTGAGAGGATTGGTGAGATTGGGTGAGCAAATGCAGACCCTTTAAAGCAATAATGCATGGCACCCATTCCATGGGTCCCAGCTCTCCAGGTTGAAGGGAATATTACTACAGCTATAACGTGTACGGGAAACCTAGAGAATGGACACACTGTGAATACGAAAGGTTTCTAAAACTCAACGAAGAGCCCCTCTCCTGGTGCTGCGGTTTGACTTTCCAACTGCTTTCCTATCAATCTCCCAACTTGGAGAGACAGCCCCTTTAAGCTCCTGGTTCGCACAGGTTGCCAATTTGGCAGAGGATGAAAGGGAAGAGGGAGAAACAATGAGAGAGTAGCTGTTAGGCATTTGGATGGGCACATGTCACTCTAATTTCCCGGCAGAAAGTAGAATTAACCAAAGTCTCAGCCACCCACCGGGAACCAGTATAGGTCCTGAACCAAAAGTTTGGACTTGCGTTCAGCTCACAAGAAAGGAGTTGAAAAATGGAGCTCAGGGGCACAGCAATTCAAAAACTGGAAGAGTAATCAAGGCCAACTATCGTCCAAAAATCTGTTGAGGGAAGGCAACGAGGTGGACTTGAAAGCGAGGCAGAATAGCAGGAAACAGATTTCAAGAAGTACGTTGGAATCGCCTGTAAAGCACAGGAAGAGGGGCACAACTTCGACAATGATGCACTTGGCCAAAAAGGGCGTATGCGTTTTCTCCTGAATATATTCAGGAGAAAACGCATACGCCCTTTTTGGCCAAGCAAACAAGCGGGCAATGCAAATCTGCACTACAAAGGAGTATCACTTCCCACCGGTCAAAAGGGACATCCACAAAATGTGTAAAAACCAGAAAGGCAAGACAGGCCCTGGAGAACAGGGAGCCTTGTTATGCTGATGGGCGGGATGTATGTTGCCAACAGCCTCACTGGAGGAGTGCATTGTGTTCCCTAAAACAAGTAAACAACAGAGCTACAGAGCCAAGGGCACTTCCAGTCTAGGGAATATACCTAGGGAAAACTGAAAATCCATAACACAGAGCCACCCCCAAATTGAGGGCTGCACTGCTTACAAGGACCCCAACCTGGGTACACCTGAAATATCACAGGAAATATAAAAATGGTTCCAAACATTGTGGAACTTACGTACGATGGAATATCCCTCAACCACGAAATCAATGTCATAAGACCAGTAGCAGCAAAATGAGTGGATTCAGGTACGATGATTCTAAGTGAAAGAAGTCATACAGGAAAAGAAACTTATCATAAGATATCACTTAGGAAGATCCTGTAAACATGACTACACATGAACTGATTTAGGAAAGAGAACAGAGTCTCACATTTAGAAAACACTCTTATGCCTGCTTAAGGAGGAAGGAGAGGTGGGGTGATGCATCAAACCAGAGTTTGATATAAGCACAGGTACCGTTCCAAAAACCAACTATGGAATAGACAAGACCTACACCTTCCTCACTGACAGGGTCTCAAAACACCATATTTCCCGCAGAGGAATAGATCTGACTAGTAAGAATCTTAAAACCTATGTATTGATATGTCTCCATAAGGGAATCAAGTGTGTCTAGACTGGCATAAACATGGCAGCGAGAATCAGCTCAAACCCACTCTAAACAGGAATTTCAAAAACAGAACAAAGAAACAGGGAAATTCTTTACAATTCCTTCAGGGTCTCTGATGCAACCTGGAATGACCCTATCTACAATGACAGCTGGATGTGGCATAAGGCTGGACACTTGGGACTGATAGGATTGGTGAGATTGGGTGAGCAAATGCAGACCCTTTAAAGCAATAATGCATGGCACCCATTCCATGGGTCCCAGCTCTCCAGGTTGAAGGGAATATTACTACAGCTATAACGTGTACGGGAAACCTAGAGAATGGAAACACTGTGAATACGAAAGGCTTCTAAAACTCAACGAAGAGCCCCTCTCCTGGTGGTCAGGTTTGACTTTCCAACTGCTTTCCTATCAATCTCCCAACTTGGAGAGACAGCCCCTTTAAGCTCCTGGTTCGCACAGGTTGCCAATTTGGCAGAGGATGAAAGGGAAGAGGGAGAACCAATGAGAGAGTAGCTGTTAGGCATTTGGATGGGCACATGTCACTCTAATTTCCCGGCAGGAAGAAGAATTAACCAAAGTCTCAGCCACCCTCCAGGAACCAGTATAGGTCCTGAACCAAAAGTTTGGACTTGCGTTCAGCTCACAAGAAACGAGTTGAAAAATGGAGCTCAGGGGCACAGCAATTCACAAACTGGCAGAGTAATCAAGGCCAACTATCGTCCAAAAATCTGTTGAGGGAAGGCAACGAGGCGGACTTGAAAGCGAGGCAGAATAGCAGGAAACAGATTTCAAGAGGTACGTTGGAATCGCCTGTAAAGCACAGGAAGAGGGGCACAACTTCGACAATGATGCACTTGGCCAAAAAGGGCGTATGCGTTTTCTCCTGAATATATTCAGGAGAAAACGCATACGCCCTTTTTGGCCAAGCAAGCAAGCGGGCAATGCAAATCTGCACTACAAAGAAGTATCACTTCCCACCGGTCAAAAGGGACATCCACAAAATGTGTAAAAACCAGAAAGGCAAGACAGGCCCTGGAGAACAGGGAGCCTTGTTATGCTGATGGGCGGGATGTAAGTTGCCAACTGCCTCACTGGAGGAGTGCATTGTGTTCCCTAAAACAAGTAAACGACAGAGCTACAGAGCCAAGGGCACTTCCAGTCTAGGAAATATACCTTGGGAAAACTGAAAATCCATAAGACAGAGCCACCCCAAAATTGAGGGCTGCACTGCTTACAAGAACCTCAACCTGGGTACACCTGAAATATCCCAGGAAATATAAAAATGGTTCAAAACATTGTGGAACTTACGTACGATGGAATATCCCTCAGCCACGAAATCAATGTCATAAGACCAGTAGCAGCAAAATGAGTGGATTCAGGTACGATGATTCTAAGTGAAAGAAGTCACACAGGAAAAGAAACTTATCATAAGATATCACTTAGGAAGATCCTGTAAACATGGCTACACATGAACTGAGTTAGGCAAGAGAACAGAGTCTCACATTTAGAAAACACTCTTATGCCTGCTTAAGGGGTAAGGAGAGGTGGGGTGATGCATCAAACCAGAGTTTGATATAAGCACAGGTAGCATTCCAAAATCCAACTATGGAATAGACAAGACCTACACCTTCCTCAGTGAAAGGGACTCAATACCTCATATTTACCGCAGAGGAATAGATCTGTCTAGTAAGAATCTTATAACCTATGTATTGATATGTCTCCGTAAGGGAATCAAGTGTGTCTAGACTGGCATAAACAGGGCAGCGAGAATCAGCTCAAACCCACTCTAAACAGGAATTACAAAAACAGAACAAAGAAACAGGTAAATTCTTCACAATTCCTTCAGGGTCTCTGATGCAACCTGGAATGACCCTATCTACAATGACAGCTGGATGTGGCATAAGGCTGGACACTTGGGACTGAGAGGATTGGTGAGATTGGGTGAGCAAATGCAGACCCTTTAAAGCAATAATGCATGGCACCCATTCCATGGGTCCCAGCTCTCCAGGTTGAAGGGAATATTACTACAGCTATAACGTGTACGGGAAACCTAGAGAATGGACACACTGTGAATATGAAAGGTTTCTAAAACTCAACGAAGAGCCCCTCTCCTGGTGCTCCGGTTTGACTTTCCAACTGCTTTCCTATCAATCTACCAACTTAGAGAGACAGCCCCTTTAAGCTCCTGGTTCGCACAGGTTGCCAATTTGGCAGAGGATGAAAGGGAAGAGGGAGAACCAATGAGAGAGTAGCTGTTAGGCATTTGGATGGGCACATGTCACTCTAATTTCCCGGCAGGAAGAAGAATTAACCAAAGTCTCAGCCACCCTCCGGGAACCAGTATAGGTCCTGAACCAAAAGTTTCGACTTTCGTTCAGCTCACAAAAAACGAGTTGAAAAATGGAGCTCAGGGGCACAGCAATTCACAAACTAGCAGAGTAATCAAGGCCAACTATCGTCCAAAAATCTGTTGAGGGAAGGCAACGAGGCGGACTTGAAAGCGAGGCAGAATAGCAGGAAACAGATTTCAAGAGGTACGTTGGAATCGCCTGTAAAGCACAGGAAGAGGGGCACAACTTCGACAATGATGCACTTGGCCAAAAAGGGCGTATGCGTTATCTCCTGAATATATTCAGGAGAAAACGCATACGCCCTTTTTGGCGAAGCAAGAAAGCGCGCAATGCAAATCTGCACTACAAAGAAGTATCACTTCCCACCGGTCAAAAGGGACATCCACAAATTGTGTAAAAACCAGAAAGGCAAGACAGGCCCTGGAGAACAGGGAGCCTTGTTATGCTGATGGGCGGGATGTAAGTTGCCAACTGCCTCACTGGAGGAGTGCATTGTTTTCCCTAAAACAAGTAAACAACAGAGCTACAGAGCCAAGGGCACTTCCAGTCTAGGGAATATACCTTGGGAAAACTGAAAATCCATAAGACAGAGCCACCCCCAAATTGAGGGCTGCACTGCTTACAAGAACCTCAACCTGGGTACACCTGAAATATCCCAGGAAATATAAAAATGGTTCAAAACATTGTGGAACTTACGTACGATGGAATACCCCTCAGCCATGAAATCAATGTCATAAGACCAGTAGCAGCAAAATGAGTGGATTCAGGTACGATGATTCTAACTGAAAGAAGTCACACAGGAAAAGAAACTTATCATAAGATATCAATTAGGAAGATCCTGTAAACATGGCTACACATGAACTGATTTAGGCAAGAGAACAGAGACTCACATTTAGAAAACACTCTTATGCCTGCTTAAGGGGGAAGGAGAGGTGGGGTGATGCATCAAACCAGAGTTTGATATAAGCACAGGTACTGTTCCAAAAACCAACTATGGAATAGACAAGACCTACACCTTCTTCAGTGAAAGGGACTCAAAACCCCATATTTCCCGCAGAGGTATAGATCTGACTAGTAAGAATCTTAAAACCTATGTATTGATATGTCTCCGTAAGGGAATCAAGTGTGTCTAGACTGGCATAAACATGGCAGCGAGAATCAGCTAAAACCCACTCTAAACAGGAATTTCAAAAACAGAACAAAGAAACAGGGTAATTCTTCACAATTCCTTCAGGGTCGCTGATGCAACCTGGAATGACCCTATCTACAATGACAGCTGGATGTGGCATAAGGCTGGACACTTGGGACTGAGAGGATTGGTGAGATTGGGTGAGCAAATGCAGACCCTTTAAAGCAATAATGCATGGCACCCATTCCATGGGTCCCAGCTCTCCAGGTTGAAGTGAATATTACTACAGCTATAACGTGTACGGGAAACCTAGAGAATGGACACACTGTGAATACAAAAGGTTTCTAAAACTCAACGAAGAGCCCCTCTCCTGGTGCTCCGGTTTGACTTTCCAACTGCTTTCCTATCAATCTCCCAACTTGGAGAGACAGCCCCTTTAAGCTCCTGGTTCGCACAGGTTGCCAATTTGGCAGAGGATGAAAGGGAAGAGGGAGAACCAATGAGAGAGTAGCTGTTAGGCATTTGGATGGGCACATGTCACTCTAATTTCCCGGCAGGAAGAAGAATTAACCAAAGTCTCAGCCACCCTCCGGGAACCAGTATAGGTCCTGAACCAAAAGTTTGGACTTGCGTTCAGCTCACAAGAAACGAGTTGAAAAATGGAGCTCAGGGGCACAGCAATTCACAAACTGGCAGAGTAATCAAGGCCAACTATCGTCCAAAAATCTGTTGAGGGAAGGCAACGAGGTGGACTTGAAAGCGAGGCAGAATAGCAGGAAAGAGATTTCAAGAGGTACGTTGGAATCGCCTGTAAAGCACAGGAAGAGGGGCACAACTTCGACAATGATGCACTTGGCCAAAAAGGGCGTATGCGTTTTCTCCTGAATATATTCAGGAGAAAACGCATACGCCCTTTTTGGCGAAGCAAGCAAGCGGGCAATGCAAATCTGCACTACAAAGAAGTATCACTTCCCACCGGTCAAAAGGGACATCCACAAAATGTGTAAAAACCAGAAAGGCAAGACAGGCCCTGGAGAACAGGGAGCCTTGTTATGCTGATGGGCGGGATGTAAGTTGCCAACTGCCTCACTGGAGGAGTGCATTGTGTTCCCTAAAACAAGTAAACGACAGAGCTACAGAGCCAAGGGCACTTCCAGTCTAGGAAATATACCTTGGGAAAACTGAAAATCCATAAGACAGAGCCACCCCAAAATTGAGGGCTGCACTGCTTACAAGAACCTCAACCTGGGTACACCTGAAATATCCCAGGAAATATAAAAATGGTTCAAAACATTGTGGAACTTACGTACGATGGAATATCCCTCAGCCACGAAATCAATGTCATAAGACCAGTAGCAGCAAAATGAGTGGATTCAGGTACGATGATTCTAAGTGAAAGAAGTCACACAGGAAAAGAAACTTATCATAAGATATCACTTAGGAAGATCCTGTAAACATGGCTACACATGAACTGAGTTAGGCAAGAGAACAGAGTCTCACATTTAGAAAACACTCTTATGCCTGCTTAAGGGGTAAGGAGAGGTGGGGTGATGCATCAAACCAGAGTTTGATATAAGCACAGGTACCATTCCAAAATCCAACTATGGAATAGACAAGACCTACACCTTCCTCAGTGAAAGGGACTCAATACCTCATATTTCCCGCAGAGGAATAGATCTGACTAGTAAGAATCTTATAACCTATGTATTGATATGTCTCCGTAAGGGAATCAAGTGTGTCTAGACTGGCATAAACCTGGCAGCGAGAATCAGCTCAAACCCACTCTAAACAGGAATTTCAAAAACAGAACAAAGAAACAGGGTAATTCTTCACAATTCCTTCAGGGTCTCTGATGCAACCTGGAATGACCATATCTACAATGACAGCTGGATGTGGCATAAGGCTGGACACTTGGGACTGAGAGGATTGGTGAGATTGGGTGAGCAAATGCAGACCCTTTAAAGCAATAATGCATGGCACCCATTCCATGGGTCCCAGCTCTCCAGGTTGAAGGGAATATTACTACAGCTATAACGTGTACGGGAAACCTAGAGAATGGACACACTGTGAATATGAAAGGTTTCTAAAACTCAACGAAGAGCCCCTCTCCTGGTGCTCCGGTTTGACTTTCCAACTGCTTTCCTATCAATCTACCAACTTAGAGAGACAGCCCCTTTAAGCTCCTGGTTCGCACAGGTTGCCAATTTGGCAGAGGATGAAAGGGAAGAGGGAGAACCAATGAGAGAGTAGCTGTTAGGCATTTGGATGGGCACATGTCACTCTAATTTCCCGGCAGGAAGAAGAATTAACCAAAGTCTCAGCCACCCTCCGGGAACCAGTATAGGTCCTGAACCAAAAGTTTGGACTTTCGTTCAGCTCACAAAAAACGAGTTGAAAAATGGAGCTCAGGGGCACAGCAATTCACAAACTAGCAGAGTAATCAAGGCCAACTATCGTCCAAAAATCTGTTGAGGGAAGGCAACGAGGCGGACTTGAAAGCGAGGCAGAAGAGCAGGAAACAGATTTCAAGAGGTACGTTGGAATCGCCTGTAAAGCACAGGAAGAGGGGCACAACTTCGACAATGATGCACTTGGCCAAAAAGGGCGTATGCGTTATCTCCTGAATATATTCAGGAGAAAACGCATACGCCCTTTTTGGCCAAGCAAGCAAGCGGGCAATGCAAATCTGCACTACAAAGAAGTATCACTTCCCACCGGTCAAAAGGGACATCCACAAAATGTGTAAAAACCAGAAAGGCAAGACAGGCCCTGGAGAACAGGGAGCCTTGTTATGCTGATGGGCGGGATGTAAGTTGCCAACTGCCTCACTGGAGGAGTGCATTGTGTTCCCTAAAACAAGTAAACAACAGAGCTACAGAGCCAAGGGCACTTCCAGTCTAGGGAATATACCTTGGGAAAACTGAAAATCCATAAGACAGAGCCACCCCCAAATTGAGGGCTGCACTGCTTACAAGAACCTCAACCTGGGTACACCTGAAATATCCCAGGAAATATAAAAATGGTTCAAAACATTGTGGAACTTACGTACGATGGAATACCCCTCAGCCATGAAATCAATGTCATAAGACCAGTAGCAGCAAAATGAGTGGATTCAGGTACGATGATTCTAACTGAAAGAAGTCACACAGGAAAAGAAACTTATCATAAGATATCAATTAGGAAGATCCTGTAAACATGGCTACACATGAACTGAGTTAGGCAAGAGAACAGAGACTCACATTTAGAAAACACTCTTATGCCTGCTTAAGGGGGAAGGAGAGGTGGGGTGATGCATAAAACCAGAGTTTGATATAAGCACAGGTACTGTTCCAAAAACCAACTATGGAATAGACAAGACCTACACCTTCTTCAGTGAAAGGGACTCAAAACCCCATATTTCCCGCAGAGGTATAGATCTGACTAGTAAGAATCTTAAAACCTATGTATTGATATGTCTCCGTAAGGGAATCAAGTGTGTCTAGACTGGCATAAACATGGCAGCGAGAATCAGCTCAAACCCACTCTAAACAGGAATTTCAAAAACAGAACAAAGAAACAGGGTAATTCTTCACAATTCCTTCAGGGTCGCTGATGCAACCTGGAATGACCCTATCTACAATGACAGCTGGATGTGGCATAAGGCTGGACACTTGGGACTGAGAGGATTGGTGAGATTGGGTGAGCAAATGCAGACCCTTTAAAGCAATAATGCATGGCACCCATTCCATGGGTCCCAGCTCTCCAGGTTGAAGTGAATATTACTACAGCTATAACGTGTACGGGAAACCTAGAGAATGGACACACTGTGAATACAAAAGGTTTCTAAAACTCAACGAAGAGCCCCTCTCCTGGTGCTCTGGTTTGACTTTCCAACTGCTTTCCTATCAATCTCCCAACTTGGAGAGACAGCCCCTTTAAGCTCCTGGTTCGCACAGGTTGCCAATTTGGCAGAGGATGAAAGGGAAGAGGGAGAACCAATGAGAGAGTAGCTGTTAGGCATTTGGATGGGCACATGTCACTCTAATTTCCCGGCAGGAAGAAGAATTAACCAAAGTCTCAGCCACCCTCCGGGAACCAGTATAGGTCCTGAACCAAAAGTTTGGACTTGCGTTCAGCTCACAAGAAACGAGTTGAAAAATGGAGCTCAGGGGCACAGCAATTCACAAACTGGCCGAGTAATCAAGGCCAACTATCGTCCAAAAATCTGTTGAGGGAAGGCAACGAGGTGGACTTGAAAGCGAGGCAGAATAGCAGGAAAGAGATTTCAAGAGGTACGTTGGAATCGCCTGTAAAGCACAGGAAGAGGGGCACAACTTCGACAATGATGCACTTGGCCAAAAAGGGCGTGTGCGTTTTCTCCTGAATATATTCAGGAGAAAACGCAGACGCCCTTTGTGGCCAAGCAAACAAGCGGGCAATGCAAATCTGCACTACAAAGAAGTATCACTTCCCACTGGTCAAAAGGGACATCCACAAAATGTGTAAAAACCAGAAAGGCAAGACAGGCCCTGGAGAACAGGGAGCCTTGTTATGCTGATGGGTGGGATGTAAGTTGCCAACTGCCTCACTGGAGGAGTGCATTGTGTTCCCTAAAACAAGTAAACAACAGAGCTACAGAGCCAAGGGCACTTCCAGTCTAGGGAATATACCTTGGGAAAACTGAAAATCCATAACACAGAGCCACCCCCAAATTGAGGGCTGCACTGCTTACAAGAACCTCAACCTGGGTACACCTGAAATATCCCAGGAAATATAAAAATGGTTCAAAACATTGTGGAACTTACGTACGATGGAATATCCCTCAGCCACGAAATCAATGACATAAGACCAGTAGCAGCAAAATGAGTGGATTCAGGTACGATGATTCTAAGTGAAAGAAGTCACACAGGAAAAGAAACTTATCATAAGATATCACTTAGGAAGATCCTGTAAACATGGCTAAACATGAACTGAGTTCGGCAATAGAACAGAGTCTCACATTTAGTAAACACTCTTATGCCTGCTTAAGGGGGAAGGAGAGGTGGGGTGATGCATCAAACCAGAGTTTGATATAAGCACAGGTACCGTTCCAAAAACCAACTATGATATACACAAGACCTACACCTTCCTCACTGACAGGGTCTCAAAACCCCATATTTCCCGCAGAGGAATAGATCTGACTAGTAAGAATCTTAAAACCTATGTATTGATATGTCTCCGTAAGGGAATCAAGTGTGTCTAGACTGGCATAAACATGGCAGCGAGAATCAGCTCAAACCCACTCTAAAAAGGAATTTCAAAAACAGAACAAAGAAACAGGGAAATTCTTTACAATTCCTTCAGGGTCTCTGATGTAACCTGGAATGACCATATCTACAATGACAGCTGGATGTGGCATAAGGCTGGACACTTGGGACTGAGAGGATTGGTGAGATTGGGTGAGCAAATGCAGACCCTTTAAAGCAATAATGCATGGCACCCATTCCATGGGTCCCAGCTCTCCAGGTTGAAGGGAATATTACTACTGTAATAACGTGTACGGGTAACCTAGAGAATGGACACACTGTGAATACGAAAGGTTTCTAAAACTCAACGAAGAGCCCCTCTCCTGGTGCTCCGGTTTGACTTTCCAACTGCTTTCCTATCAATCTACCAACTTGGAGAGACAGCCCCTTTAAGCTCCTGGTTCGCACCGGTTGCCAATTTGGCAGAGGATGAAAGGGAAGAGGGAGAACCAATGAGAGAGTAGCTGTTAGGCATTTGGATGGGCACATGTCACTCTAATTTCCCGGCAGGAAGAAGAATTAACCAAAGTCTCAGCCACCCACCGGGAACCAGTATAGGTCCTGAACCAAAAGTTTGGACTTGCGTTCAGCTCACAAGAAACGAGTTGAAAAATGGAGCTCAGGGGCACAGCAATTCACAAACTGGCAGAGTAATCAAGGCCAAGTATCGTCCAAAAATCTGTTGAGGGAAGGCAACGAGGTGGACTTGAAAGCGAGGCAGAATAGCAGGAAAGAGATTTCAAGAGGTACGTTGGAATCGCCTGTAAAGCACAGGAAGAGGGGCACAACTTCGACAATGATGCACTTGGCCAAAAAGGGCGTGTGCGTTTTCTCCTGAATATATTCAGGAGAAAACGCAGACGCCCTTTGTGGCCAAGCAAACAAGCAGGCAATGCAAATCTGCACTACAAAGAAGTATCACTTCCCACTGGTCAAAAGGGACATCCACAAAATGTGTAAAAACCAGAAAGGCAAGACAGGCCCTGGAGAACAGGGAGCCTTGTTATGCTGATGGGTGGGATGTAAGTTGCCAACTGCCTCACTGGAGGAGTGCATTGTGTTCCCTAAAACAAGTAAACAACAGAGCTACAGAGCCAAGGGCACTTCCAGTCTAGGGAATATACCTTGGGAAAACTGAAAATCCATAACACAGAGCCACCCCCAAATTGAGGGCTGCACTGCTTACAAGAACCTCAACCTGGGTACACCTGAAATATCCCAGGAAATATAAAAATGGTTCCAAACATTGTGGAACTTACGTACGATGGAATATCCCTCAGCCACGAAATCAATGACATAAGACCAGTAGCAGCAAAATGAGTGGATTCAGGTACGATGATTCTAAGTGAAAGAAGTCACACAGGAAAAGAAACTTATCATAAGATATCACTTAGGAAGATCCTGTAAACATGGCTAAACATGAACTGAGTTAGGCAAGAGAACAGAGTCTCACATTTAGTAAACACTCTTATGCCTGCTTAAGGGGGAAGGAGAGGTGGGGTGATGCATCAAACCAGAGTTTGATATAAGCACAGGTACCGTTCCAAAAACCAACTGTGATATACACAAGACCTACACCTTCCTCACTGACAGGGTCTCAAAACCCCATATTTCCCGCAGAGGAATAGATCTGACTAGTAAGAATCTTAAAACCTATGTATTGATATGTCTCCGTAAGGGAATCAAGTGTGTCTAGACTGGCATAAACATGGCAGCGAGAATCAGCTCAAACCCACTCTAAAAAGGAATTTCAAAAACAGAACAAAGAAACAGGGCAATTCTTTACAATTCCTTCAGTGTCTCTGATGTAACCTGGAATGACCATATCTACAATGACAGCTGGATGTGGCATAAGGCTGGACACTTGGGACTGAGAGGATTGGTGAGATTGGGTGAGCAAATGCAGACACTTTAAAGCAATAATGCATGGCACCCATTCCATGGGTCCCAGCTCTCCAGGTTGAAGGGAATATTACTACTGTAATAACGTGTACGGGTAACCTAGAGAATGGACACACTGTGAATACGAAAGGTTTCTAAAACTCAACGAAGAGCCCCTCTCCTGGTGCTCCGGTTTGACTTTCCAACTGCTTTCCTATCAATCTACCAACTTGGAGAGACAGCCCCTTTAAGCTCCTGGTTCGCACAGGTTGCCAATTTGGCAGAGGATGAAAGGGAAGAGGGAGAACCAATGAGAGAGTAGCTGTTAGGCATTTGGATGGGCACATGTCACTCTAATTTCCCGGCAGGAAGAAGAATTAACCAAAGTCTCAGCCACCCACCGGGAACCAGTATAGGTCCTGAAACAAAAGTTTGGACTTGCGTTCAGCTCACAAGAAACGAGTTGAAAAATGGAGCTCAGGGGCACAGCAATTCACAAACTGGCAGAGTAATCAAGGCCAAGTATCGTCCAAAAATCTGTTGAGGTAAGGCAACGAGGTGGACTTGAAAGCGAGGCAGAATAGCAGGAAAGAGATTTCAAGAGGTACGTTGGAATCACCTGTAAAGCACAGGAAGAGGGGCACAACTTCGACAATGATGCACTTGGCCAAAAAGGGCGTGTGCGTTTTCTCCTGAATATATTCAGGAGAAAACGCAGACGCCCTTTGTGGCCAAGCAAACAAGCGGGCAATGCAAATCTGCACTACAAAGAAGTATCACTTCCCACTGGTCAAAAGGGACATCCACAAAATGTGTAAAAACCAGAAAGGCAAGACAGGCCCTGGAGAACAGGGAGCCTTGTTATGCTGATGGGTGGGATGTAAGTTGCCAACTGCCTCACTGGAGGAGTGCATTGTGTTCCCTAAAACAAGGAAACAACAGAGCTACAGAGCCAAGGGCACTTCCAGTCTAGGGAATATACCTTGGGAAAACTGAAAATCCATAACACAGAGCCACCCCCAAATTGAGGGCTGCACTGCTTACAAGAACCTCAACCTGGGTACACCTGAAATATCCCAGGAAATATAAAAATGGTTCCAAACATTGTGGAACTTACGTACGATGGAATATCCCTCAGCCACGAAATCAATGTCATAAGACCAGTAGCAGCAAAATGAGTGGATTCAGGTACGATGATTTTAAGTGAAAGAAGTCACACAGGAAAAGAAACTTATCATAAGATATCACTTAGGAAGATCCTGTAAACATGGCTAAACATGAACTGAGTTAGGCAAGAGAACAGAGTCTCACATTTAGAAAACACTCTTATGCCTGCTTAAGGGGGAAGGAGAGGTGGGGTGATGCATCAAACCAGAGTTTGATATAAGCACAGGTACCGTTCCAAAAACCAACTATGGTATACACAAGACCTACACCTTCCTCACTGACAGGGTCTCAAAACCCCATATTTCCCGCAGAGGAATTGATCTGACTAGTAAGAATCTTAAAACCTATGTATTGATATGTCTCCGTAAGGGAATCAAGTGTGTCTAGACTGGCATAAACATGGCAGCGAGAATCAGCTCAAACCCACTCTAAACAGGAATTTCAAAAACAGAACAAAGAAACAGGGTAATTCTTCACAATTCCTTCAGGGTCTCTGATGCAACCTGGAATGACCCTATCTACAATGACAGCTGGATGTGGCATAAGGCTGGACACTTGGGACTGAGAGGATTGGTGAGATTGGGTGAGCAAATGCAGACCCTTTAAAGCAATAATGCATGGCAACCATTCCATGGGTCCCAGCTCTCCAGGTTGAAGGGAATATTACTACTGCTATAACGTGTACGGGAAACCTAGAGAATGGACACACTGTGAATACGAAAGGTTTCTAAAACTCAACGAAGAGCCCCTCTCCTGGTGCTCCGGTTTGACTTTGCAACTGCTTTCCTATCAATCTCCCAACTTGGAGAGACAGCCCCTTTAAGCTCCTGGTTCACACAGGTTGCCAATTTGGCGGAGGATGGAAGGGAAGAGGGAGAACCAATGAGAGAGTAGCTGTTAGGCATTTGGATGGGCACATGTCACTCTAATTTCCCGGCAGGAAGAAGAATTAACCAAAGTCTCAGCCACACACCTGGAACCAGTATAGGTCCTGAACCAAAAGTTTGGACTTGCGTTCAGCTCACAAGAAACGAGTTGAAAAATGGAGCTCAGGGGCACAGCAATTCACAAACTGGCAGAGTAATCAAGGCCAACTATCGTCCAAAAATCTGTTGAGGGAAGGCAACGAGGTGGACTTGAAAGCGAGGCAGAATAGCAGGAAAGAGATTTCAAGAGGTACGTTGGAATCGCCTGTAAAGCACACGAAGAGGGGCACAACTTCGACAATGATGCACTTGGCCAAAAAGGGCGTATGCGTTTTCTCCTGAATATATTCAGGAGAAAACGCATACGCCCTTTTTGGCCAAGCAAACAAGCGGGCAATGCAAATCTGCACTACAAAGGAGTATCACTTCCCACCGGTCAAAAGGGACATCCACAAAATGTGTAAAAACCAGAAAGGCAAGACAGGCCCTGGAGAACAGGGAGCCTTGTTATGCTGATGGGCGGGATGTATGTTGCCAACAGCCTCACTGGAGGAGTGCATTGTGTTCCCTAAAACAAGTAAACAAGAGAGCTACAGAGCCAAGGGCACTTCCAGTCTAGGGAATATACCTAGGGAAAACTGAAAATCCATAACACAGAGCCACCCCCAAATTGAGGGCTGCACTGCTTACAAGAACCCCAACCTGGGTACACCTGAAATATCCCAGGAAATATAAAAATGGTTCCAAACATTGTGGAACTTACGTACGATGGAATATCCCTCAACCACGAAATCAATGTCATAAGACCAGTAGCAGCAAAATGAGTGGATTCAGGTACGATGATTCTAAGTGAAAGAAGTCATACAGGAAAAGAAACTTATCATAAGATATCACTTAGGAAGATCCTGTAAACATGGCTACACATGAACTGATTTAGGCAAGAGAACAGAGTCTCACATTTAGAAAACACTCTTATGCCTGCTTAAGGAGGAAGGAGAGGTGGGGTGATGCATCAAACCAGAGTTTGATATAAGCACAGGTACCGTTCCAAAAACCAACTATGGAATAGACAAGACCTACACCTTCCTCACTGACAGGGTCTCAAAACCCCATATTTCCCGCAGAGGAATAGATCTGACTAGTAAGAATCTTAAAACCTATGTATTGATATGTCTCCATAAGGGAATCAAGTGTGTCTAGACTGGCATAAACATGGCAGCGAGAATCAGCTCAAACCCACTCTAAAAAGGAATTTCAAAAACAGAACAAAGAAACAGGGAAATTCTTTACAATTCCTTCAGGGTCTCTGATGCAACCTGGAATGACCCTATCTACAATGACAGCTGGATGTGGCATAAGGCTGGACACTTGGGACTGAGAGGATTGGTGAGATTGGGTGAGCAAATGCAGACCCTTTAAAGCAATAATGCATGGCACCCATTCCATGGGTCCCAGCTCTCCAGGTTGAAGGGAATATTACTACAGCTATAACGTGTACGGGAAACCTAGAGAATGGACACACTGTGAATACGAAAGGCTTCTAAAACTCAACGAAGAGCCCCTCTCCTGGTGCTCCGGTTTGACTTTCCAACTGCTTTCCTATCAATCTCCCAACTTGGAGAGACAGCCCCTTTAAGCTCCTGGTTCGCACAGGTTGCCAATTTGGCAGAGGATGAAAGGGAAGAGGGAGAACCAATGAGAGAGTAGCTGTTAGGCATTTGGATGGGCACATGTCACTCTAATTTCCCGGCAGGAAGAAGAATTAACCAAAGTCTCAGCCACCCTCCGGGAACCAGTATAGGTCCTGAACCAAAAGTTTGGACTTGCGTTCAGCTCACAAGAAACGAGTTGAAAAATGGAGCTCAGGGGCACAGCAATTCACAAACTGGCAGAGTAATCAAGGCCAACTATCGTCCAAAAATCTGTTGAGGGAAGGCAACGAGGCGGACTTGAAAGCGAGGCAGAATAGCAGGAAACAGATTTCAAGAGGTACGTTGGAATCGCCTGTAAAGCACAGGAAGAGGGGCACAACTTCGACAATGATGCACTTGGCCAAAAAGGGCGTATGCGTTTTCTCCTGAATATATTCAGGAGAAAACGCATACGCCCTTTTTGGCCAAGCAAGCAAGCGGGCAATGCAAATCTGCACTACAAAGAAGTATCACTTCCCACCGGTCAAAAGGGACATCCACAAAATGTGTAAAAACCAGAAAGGCAAGACAGGCCCTGGAGAACAGGGAGCCTTGTTATGCTGATGGGCGGGAGGTAAGTTGCCAACTGCCTCACTGGAGGAGTGCATTGTGTTCCCTAAAACAAGTAAACGACAGAGCTACAGAGCCAAGGGCACATCCAGTCTAGGAAATATACCTTGGGAAAACTGAAAATCCATAAGACAGAGCCACCCCAAAATTGAGGGCTGCACTGCTTACAAGAACCTCAACCTGGGTACACCTGAAATATCCCAGGAAATATAAAAATGGTTCAAAACATTGTGGAACTTACGTACGATGGAATATCCCTCAGCCACGAAATCAATGTCATAAGACCAGTAGCAGCAAAATGAGTGGATTCAGGTACGATGATTCTAAGTGAAAGAAGTCACACAGGAAAAGAAACTTATCATAAGATATCACTTAGGAAGATCCTGTAAACATGGCTACACATGAACTGAGTTAGGAAATAGAACAGAGTCTCACATTTAGAAAACACTCTTATGCCTGCTTAAGGGGTAAGGAGAGGTGGGGTGATGCATCAAACCAGAGTTTGATATAAGCACAGGTACCATTCCAAAATCCAACTATGGAATAGACAAGACCTACACCTTCCTCAGTGAAAGGGACTCAATACCTCATATTTCCCACAGAGGAATAGATCTGACTAGTAAGAATTTTATAACCTATGTATTGATATGTCTCCGTAAGGGAATCAAGTGTGTCTAGACTGGCATAAACCTGGCAGCGAGAATCAGCTCAAACCCACTCTAAACAGGAATTTCAAAAACAGAACAAAGAAACAGGGTAATTCTTCACAATTCCTTCAGGGTCTCTGATGCAACCTTGAATGACCCTATCTACAATGACAGCTGGATGTGGCATAAGGCTGGACACTTGGGACTGAGAGGATTGGTGAGATTGGGTGAGCAAATGCAGACCCTTTAAAGCAATAATGCATGGCACCCATTCCATGGGTCCCAGCTCTCCAGGTTGAAGGGAATATTACTACAGCTATAACGTGTACGGGAAACCTAGAGAATGGACACACTGTGAATATGAAAGGTTTCTAAAACTCAACGAAGAGCCCCTCTCCTGGTGCTCCGGTTTGACTTTCCAACTGCTTTCCTATCAATCTACCAACTTAGAGAGACAGCCCCTTTAAGCTCCTGGTTCGCACAGGTTGCCAATTTGGCAGAGGATGAAAGGGAAGAGGGAGAACCAATGAGAGAGTAGCTGTTAGGCATTTGGATGGGCACATGTCACTCTAATTTCCCGGCAGGAAGAAGAATTAATCAAAGTCTCAGCCACCCTCCGGGAACCAGTATAGGTCCTGAACCAAAAGTTTGGACTTGCGTTCAGCTCACAAAAAACGAGTTGAAAAATGGAGCTCAGGGGCACAGCAATTCACAAACTAGCAGAGTAATCAAGGCCAACTATCGTCCAAAAATCTGTTGAGGGAAGGCAACGAGGCGGACTTGAAAGCGAGGCAGAATAGCAGGAAACAGATTTCAAGAGGTACGTTGGAATCGCCTGTAAAGCACAGGAAGAGGGGCACAACTTCGACAATGATGCACTTGGCCAAAAAGGGCGTATGCGTTTTCTCCTGAATATATTCAGGAGAAAACGCAGACGCCCTTTGTGGCCAAGCAAACAAGCGGGCAATGCAAATCTGCTCTACAAAGAAGTATCACTTCCCACTGGTCAAAAGGGACATCCACAAAATGTGTAAAAACCAGAAAGGCAAGACAGGCCCTGGAGAACAGGGAGCCTTGTTATGCTGATGGGTGGGATGTAAGTTGCCAACTGCCTCACTGGAGGAGTGCATTGTGTTCCCTAAAACAAGTAAACAACAGAGCTACAGAGCCAAGGGCACTTCCAGTCTAGGGAATATACCTTGGGAAAACTGAAAATCCATAACACAGAGCCACCCCCAAATTGAGGGCTGCACTGCTTACAAGAACCTCAACCTGGGTACACCTGAAATATCCCAGGAAATATAAAAATGGTTCCAAACATTGTGGAACTTACGTACGATGGAATATCCCTCAGCCACGAAATCAATGTCATAAGACCAGTAGCAGCAAAATGAGTGGATTCAGGTACGATGATTCTAAGTGAAAGAAGTCACACAGGAAAAGAAACTTATCATAAGATATCACTTAGGAAGATCCTGTAAACATGGCTACACATGAACTGAGTTAGGCAAGAGAACAGAGTCTCACATTTAGAAAACACTCTTATGCCTGCTTAAGGGGTAAGGAGAGGTGGGGTGATGCATCAAACCAGAGTTTGATATAAGCACAGGTACCATTCCAAAATCCAACTATGGAATAGACAAGACCTACACCTTCCTCAGTGAAAGGGACTCAATACCTCATATTTCCCACAGAGGAATAGATCTGACTAGTAAGAATTTTATAACCTATGTATTGATATGTCTCCGTAAGGGAATCAAGTGTGTCTAGACTGGCATAAACCTGGCAGCGAGAATCAGCTCAAACCCACTCTAAACAGGAATTTCAAAAACAGAACAAAGAAACAGGGTAATTATTCACAATTCCTTCAGGGTCTCTGATGCAACCTTGAATGACCCTATCTACAATGACAGCTGGATGTGGCATAAGGCTGGACACTTGGGACTGAGAGGATTGGTGAGATTGGGTGAGCAAATGCAGACCCTTTAAAGCAATAATGCATGGCAACCATTCCATGGGTCCCAGCTCTCCAGATTGAAGGGAATATTACTACAGCTATAACGTGTACGGGAAACCTAGAGAATGGACACACTGTGAATACGAAAGGTTTCTAAAACTCAACGAAGAGCCCCTCTCCTGGTGCTCCGGTTTGACTTTCCAACTGCTTTCCTATCAATCTACCAACTTGGAGAGACAGCCCCTTTAAGCTCCTGGTTCGCACAGGTTGCCAATTTGGCAGAGGATGAAAGGGAAGAGGGAGAACCAATGAGAGAGTAGCTGTTAGGCATTTGGATGGGCACATGTCACTCTAATTTCCCGGCAGGAAGAAGAATTAACCAAAGTCTCAGCCACCCACCGGGAACCAGTATAGGTCCTGAACCAAAAGTTTGGACTTGCGTTCAGCTCACAAGAAACGAGTTGAAAAATGGAGCTCAGGGGCACAGCAATTCACAAACTGGCAGAGTAATCAAGGCCAACTATCGTCCAAAAATCTGTTGAGGGAAGGCAACGAGGTGGACTTGAAAGCGAGGCAGAATAGCAGGAAAGAGATTTCAAGAGGTACGTTGGAATCGCCTGTAAAGCACAGGAAGAGGGGCACAACTTCGACAATGATGCACTTGGCCAAAAAGGGCGTGTGCGTTTTCTCCTGAATATATTCAGGAGAAAACGCATACGCCCTTTGTGGCCAAGCAAACAAGCGGGCAATGCAAATCTGCACTACAAAGAAGTATCACTTCCCACTGGTCAAAAGGGACATCCACAAAATGTGTAAAAACCAGAAAGGCAAGACAGGCCCTGGAGAACAGGGAGCCTTGTTATGCTGATGGGTGGGATGTAAGTTGCCAACTGCCTCACTGGAGGAGTGCATTGTGTTCCCTAAAACAAGGAAACAACAGAGCTACAGAGCCAAGGGCACTTCCAGTCTAGGGAATATACCTTGGGAAAATTGAAAATCCATAACACAGAGCCACCCCCAAATTGAGGGCTGCACTGCTTACAAGAACCTCAACCTGGGTACACCTGAAATATCCCAGGAAATATAAAAATGGTTCCAAATATTGTGGAACTTACGTACGATGGAATATCCCTCAGCCACGAAATCAATGTCATAAGACCAGTAGCAGCAAAATGAGTTGATTCAGGTACGATGATTCTAAGTGAAAGAAGTCACACAGGAAAAGAAACTTATCATAAGATATCACTTAGGAAGATCCTGTAAACATGGCTACACATGAACTGAGTTAGGCAAGAGAACAGAGTCTCACATTTAGAAAACACTCTTATGCCTGCTTAAGGGGGAAGGAGAGGTGGGGTGATGCATCAAACCAGAGTTTGATATAAGCACAGGTACCGTTCCAAAAACCAACTATGGTATACACAAGACCTACACCTTCCTCACAGACAGTGTCTCAAAACCCCATATTTCCCGCAGAGGAATAGATCTGACTAGTAAGAATCTTAAAACCTATGTATTGATATGTCTCCGTAAGGGAATCAAGTGTGTCTAGACTGGCATAAACATGGCAGCGAGAATCAGCTCAAACCCACTCTAAACAGGAATTTCAAAAACAGAACAAAGAAACAGGGTAATTCTTCACAATTCCTTCAGGGTCGCTGATGCAACCTGGAATGACCCTATCTACAATGACAGCTGGATGTGGCATAAGGCTGGACACTTGGGACTGAGAGGATTGGTGAGATTGGGTGAGCAAATGCAGACCCTTTAAAGCAATAATGCATGGCACCCATTCCATGGGTCCCAGCTCTCCAGGTTGAAGGGAATATTACTACAGCTATAACGTGTACGGGAAACCTAGAGAATGGACACACTGTGAATACAAAAGGTTTCTAAAACTCAACGAAGAGCCCCTCTCCTGGTGCTCCGGTTTGACTTTCCAACTGCTTTCCTATCAATCTCCCAACTTGGAGAGACAGCCCCTTTAAGCTCCTGGTTCGCACAGGTTGCCAATTTGGCAGAGGATGAAAGGGAAGAGGGAGAACCAATGAGAGAGTAGCTGTTAGGCATTTGGATGGGCACATGTCACTCTAATTTCCCGGCAGGAAGAAGAATTAACCAAAGTCTCAGCCACCCACCGGGAACCAGTATAGGTCCTGAACCAAAAGTTTGGACTTGCGTTCAGCTCACAAGAAACGAGTTGAAAAATGGAGCTCAGGGGCACAGCAATTCACAAACTGGCAGAGTAATCAAGGCCAACTATCGTCCAAAAATCTGTTGAGGGAAGGCAACGAGGTGGACTTGAAAGCGAGGCAGAATAGCAGGAAAGAGATTTCAAGAGGTACGTTGGAATCGCCTGTAAAGCACAGGAAGAGGGGCACAACTTCGACAATGATGCACTTGGCCAAAAAGGGCGTGTGCGTTTTCTCCTGAATATATTCAGGAGAAAACGCAGACGCCCTTTGTGGCCAAGCAAACAAGCGGGCAATGCAAATCTGCACTACAAAGAAGTATCACTTCCCACTGGTCAAAAGGGACATCCACAAAATGTGTAAAAACCAGAAAGGCAAGACAGGCCCTGGAGAACAGGGAGCCATGTTATGCTGATGGGTGGGATGTAAGTTGCCAACTGCCTCACTGGAGGAGTGCATTGTGTTCCCTAAAACAAGTAAACAACAGAGCTACAGAGCCAAGGGCACTTCCAGTCTAGGGAATATACCTTGGGAAAACTGAAAATCCATAACACAGAGCCACCCCCAAATTGAGGGCTGCACTGCTTACAAGAACCTCAACCTGGGTACACCTGAAATATCCCAGGAAATATAAAAATGGTTCAAAACATTGTGGAACTTACGTACGATGGAATATCCCTCAGCCACGAAATCAATGTCATAAGACCAGTAGCAGCAAAATGAGTGGATTCAGGTACGATGATTCTAAGTGAAAGAAGTCACACAGGAAAAGAAACTTATCATAAGATATCACTTAGGAAGATCCTGTAAACATGGCTACACAGGAACTGAGTTAGGCAAGAGAACAGAGTCTCACATTTAGAAAACACTCTTATGCCTGCTTAAGGGGGAAGGAGAGGTGGGGTGATGCATCAAACCAGAGTTTGATATAAGCACAGGTACCATTCCAAAATCCAACTATGGAATAGACAAGACTTACACCTTCCTCAGTGAAAGGGACTCAATACCTCATATTTCCCACAGAGGAATAGATCTGACTAGTAAGAATTTTATAACCTATGTATTGATATGTCTCCGTAAGGGAATCAAGGGTGTCTAGACTGGCATAAACCTGGCAGCGAGAATCAGCTCAAACCCACTCTAAACAGGAATTTCAAAAACAGAACAAAGAAACAGGGTAATTCTTCACAATTCCTTCAGGGTCTCTGATGCAACCTTGAATGACCCTATCTACAATGACAGCTGGATGTGGCATAAGGCTGGACACTTGGGACTGAGAGGATTGGTGAGATTGGGTGAGCAAATGCAGACCCTTTAAAGCAATAATGCATGGCAACCATTCCATGGGTCCCAGCTCTCCAGGTTGAAGGGAATATTACTACAGCTATAACGTGTACGGGAAACCTAGAGAATGGACACACTGTGAATATGAAAGGTTTCTAAAACTCAACGAAGAGCCCCTCTCCTGGTGCTCCGGTTTGACTTTCCAACTGCTTTCCTATCAATCTACCAACTTAGAGAGACAGCCCCTTTAAGCTCCTGGTTCGCACAGGTTGCCAATTTGGCAGAGGATGAAAGGGAAGAGGGAGAACCAATGAGAGAGTAGCTGTTAGGCATTTGGATGGGCACATGTCACTCTAATTTCCCGGCAGGAAGAAGAATTAACCAAAGTCTCAGCCACCCTCCGGGAACCAGTATAGGTCCTGAACCAAAAGTTTGGACTTGCGTTCAGCTCACAAAAAACGAGTTGAAAAATGGAGCTCAGGGGCACAGCAATTCACAAACTAGCAGAGTAATCAAGGCCAACTATCGTCCAAAAATCTGTTGAGGGAAGGCAACGAGGCGGACTTGAAAGCGAGGCAGAATAGCAGGAAACAGATTTCAAGAGGTACGTTGGAATCGCCTGTAAAGCACAGGAAGAGGGGCACAACTTCGACAATGATGCACTTGGCCAAAAAGGGCGGATGCGTTTTCTCCTGAATATATTCAGGAGAAAACGCATACGCCCTTTTTGGCCAAGCAAGCAAGTGCGCAATGCAAATCTGCACTACAAAGAAGTATCACTTCCCACCGGTCAAAAGGGACAGCCACAAAATGTGTAAAAACCAGAAAGGCAAGACAGGCCCTGGAGAACAGGGAGCCTTGTTATGCTGATGGGCGGGATGTAAGTTGCCAACTGCCTCACTGGAGGAGTGCATTGTGTTCCCTAAAACAAGTAAACAACAGAGCTACAGAGCCAAGGGCACTTCCAGTCTAGGGAATATACCTTGGGAAAACTGAAAATCTATAAGACAGAGCCACCCCCAAATTGAGGGCTGCACTGCTTACAAGAACCTCAACCTTGGTACACCTGAAATATCCCAGGAAATATAAAAATGGTTGAAAACATTGTGGAACTTACGTACGATGGAATATCCCTCAGCCATGAAATCAATGTCATAAGACCAGTAGCAGCAAAATGAGTGGATTCAGGTACGATGATTCTAAGTGAAAGAAGTCACACAGGAAAAGAAACTTATCATAAGATATCACTTAGGAAGTTCCTGCAAACATGGCTACACATGAACTGAGTTAGGCAAGAGAACAGAGACTCACATTTAGAAAACACTCTTATGCCTGCTTAAGGGGGAAGGAGAGGTGGGGTGATGCATCAAACCAGAGTTTGATATAAGCACAGGTACTGTTCCAAAAACCAACTATGGAATAGACAAGACCTACACCTTCTTCAGTGAAAGGGACTCAAAACCCCATATTTCCCGGAGAGGAATAGATCTGACTAGTAAGAATCTTAAAACCTATGTATTGATATGTCTCCGTAAGGGAATCAAGTGTGTCTAGACTGGCATAAACATGGCAGCGAGAATCAGCTAAAACCCACTCTAAACAGGAATTTCAAAAACAGAACAAAGAAACAGGGTAATTCTTCACAATACCTTCAGGGTCGCTGATGCAACCTGGAATGACCCTATCTACAATGACAGCTGGATGTGGCATAAGGCTGGACACTTGGGACTGAGAGGATTGGTGAGATTGGGTGAGCAAATGCAGACCCTTTAAAGCAATAATGCATGGCACCCATTCCATGGGTCCCAGCTCTCCAGGTTGAAGGGAATATTACTACAGCTATAACGTGTACAGGAAACCTAGAGAATGGACACACTGTGAATACAAAAGGTTTCTAAAACTCAACGAAGAGCCCCTCTCCTGGTGCTCCGGTTTGACTTTCCAACTGCTTTCCTATCAATCTACCAACTTGGAGAGACAGCCCCTTTAAGCTCCTGGTTCGCACAGGTTGCCAATTTGGCAGAGGATGAAAGGGAAGAGGGAGAACCAATGAGAGAGTAGCTGTTAGGCATTTGGATGGGCACATGTCACTCTAATTTCCCGGCAGGAAGAAGAATTAACCAAAGTCTCAGCCACCCACCGGGAACCAGTATAGGTCCTGAACCAAAAGTTTGGACTTGCGTTCAGCTCACAAGAAACGAGTTGAAAAATGGAGCTCAGGGGCACAGCAATTCACAAACTGGCAGAGTAATCCAGGCCAACTATCGTCCAAAAATCTGTTGAGGGAAGGCAACGAGGTGGACTTGAAAGCGAGGCAGAATAGCAGGAAAGAGATTTCAAGAGGTACGTTGGAATCGCCTGTAAAGCACAGGAAGAGGGGCACAACTTCGACAATGATGCACTTGGCCAAAAAGGGCGTGTGCGTTTTCTCCTGAATATATTCAGGAGAAAACGCAGACGCCCTTTGTGGCCAAGCAAACAAGCGGGCAATGCAAATCTGCACTACAAAGAAGTATCACTTCCCACTGGTCAAAAGGGACATCCACAAAATGTGTAAAAACCAGAAAGGCAAGACAGGCCCTGGAGAACAGGGAGCCTTGTTATGCTGATGGGTGGGATGTAAGTTGCCAACTGCCTCACTGGAGGAGTGCATTGTGTTCCCTAAAACAAGTAAACAACAGAGCTACAGAGCCAAGGGCACTTCCAGTCTAGGGAATATACCTTGGGAAAACTGAAAATCCATAAGACAGAGCCACCCGCAAATTGAGGGCTGCACTGCTTACAAGAACCTCAACCTGGGTACACCTGAAATATCCCAGGAAATATAAAAATGGTTCAAAACATTGTGGAACTTACGTACGATGGAATATCCCTCAGCCACGAAATCAATGTCATAAGACCAGTAGCAGCAAAATGAGTGGATTCAGGTACGATGATTCTAAGTGAAAGAAGTCACACAGGAAAAGAAACTTATCATAAGATATCACTTAGGAAGATCCTGTAAACATGGCTACACATGAACTGAGTTAGGCAAGAGAACAGAGTCTCACATTTAGAAAACACTCTTATGCCTGCTTAAGGGGGAAGGAGAGGTAGGGTGATGCATCAAACCAGAGTTTGATATAAGCAGATGTACCGTTCCAAAAACCAACTATGGTATACACAAGACCTACACCTTCCTCACTGACAGGGTCTCAAAACCCCATATTTCACGCAGAGGAATAGATCTGACTAGTAAGAATCTTAAAACCTATGTATTGATATGTCTCTGTAAGGGAATCAAGTGTGTCTAGACTGGCATAAACATGGCAGCGAGAATCAGCTCAAACCCACTCTAAAAAGGAATTTCAAAAACAGAACAAAGAAACAGGGAAATTCTTTACAATTCCTTCAGGGTCTCTGATGCAACCTGGAATGACCATATCTACAATGACAGCTGGATGTGGCATAAGGCTGGACACTTGGGACTGAGAGGATTGGTGAGATTGGGTGAGCAAATGCAGACCCTTTAAAGCAATAATGCATGGCACCCATTCCATGGGTCCCAGCTCTCCAGGTTGAAGGGAATATTACTACTGCTATAACGTGTACGGGAAACCTAGAGAATGGACACACTGTGAATACGAAAGTTTTCTAAAACTCAACGAAGAGCCCCTCTCCTGGTGCTCCAGTTTGACTTTCCAACTGCTTTCCTATCAATCTCCCAACTTGGAGAGACAGCCCCTTTAAGCTCCTGGTTCACACAGGTTGCCAATTTGGCAGAGGATGAAAGGGAAGAGGGAGAACCAATGAGAGAGTAGCTGTTAGGCATTTGGATGGGCACATGTCACTCTAATTTCCCGGCAGGAAGAAGAATTAACCAAAGTCTCAGCCACACACCGGGAACCAGTATAGGTCCTGAACCAAAAGTTTGGACTTGCGTTCAGCTCACAAGAAACGAGTTGAAAAATGGAGCTCAGGGGCACAGCAATTCACAAACTGGCAGAGTAATCAAGGCCAACTATCGTCCAAAAATCTGTTGAGGGAAGGCAACGAGGTGGACTTGAAAGCGAGGCAGAATAGCAGGAAAGAGATTTCAAGAGGTACGTTGGAATCGCCTGTAAAGCACAGGAAGAGGGGCACAACTTCGACAATGATGCACTTGGCCAAAAAGGGCGTATGCGTTTTCTCCTGAATATATTCAGGAGAAAACGCATACGCCCTTTTTGGCCAAGCAAACAAGCGGGCAATGCAAATCTGCACTACAAAGGAGTATCACTTCCCACCGGTCAAAAGGGACATCCACAAAATGTGTAAAAACCAGAAAGGCAAGACAGGCCCTGGAGAACAGGGAGCCTTGTTATGCTGATGGGCGGGATGTATGTTGCCAACTGCCGCACTGGAGGAGTGCATTGTGTTCCCTAAAACAAGTAAACAACAGAGCTACAGAGCCAAGGGCACTTCCAGTCTAGGGAATATACCTAGGGAAAACTGAAAATCCATAAGACAGAGCCACCCCCAAATTGAGGGCTACACTGCTTACAAGAACCCCAACCTGGGTACACCTGAAATATCCCAGGAAATATAAAAATGGTTCCAAACATTGTGGAACTTACGTACGATGGAATATCCCTCAACCACGAAATCAATGTCATAAGACCAGTAGCAGCAAAATGAGTGGATTCAGGTATGATGATTCTAAGTGAAAGAAGTCATACAGGAAAAGAAACTTATCATAAGATATCACTTAGGAAGATCCTGTAAACATGGCTACACATGAACTGATTTAGGAAAGAGAACAGAGTCTCACATTTAGAAAACACTCTTATGCCTGCTTAAGGAGGAAGGAGAGGTGGGGTGATGCATCAAACCAGAGTTTGATATAAGCACAGGTACCGTTCCAAAAACCAACTATGGAATAGACAAGACCTACACCTTCCTCACTGACAGGGTCTCAAAACCCCATATTTCCCGCAGAGGAATAGATCTGACTAGTAAGAATCTTAAAACCTATGTATTGATATGTCTCCATAAGGGAATCAAGTGTGTCTAGACTGGCATAAACATGGCAGCGAGAATCAGCTCAAACCCACTCTAAAAAGGAATTTCAAAAACAGAACAAAGAAACAGGGAAATTCTTTACAATTCCTTCAGGGTCTCTGATGCAACCTGGAATGACCATATCTACAATGACAGCTGGATGTGGCATAAGGCTGGACACTTGGGACTGAGAGGATTGGTGAGATTGGGTGAGCAAATGCAGACCCTTTAAAGCAATAATGCATGGCACCCATTCCATGGGTCCCAGCTCTCCAGGTTGAAGGGAATATTACTACAGCTATAACGTGTACGGGAAACCTAGAGAATGGACACACTGTGAATACGAAAGGCTTCTAAAACTCAACGAAGAGCCCCTCTCCTGGTGCTCCGGTTTGACTTTCCAACTGCTTTCCTATCAATCTCCCAACTTGGAGAGACAGCCCCTTTAAGCTCCTGGTTCGCACAGGTTGCCAATTTGGCAGAGGATGAAAGGGAAGAGGGAGAACCAATGAGAGAGTAGCTGTTAGGCATTTGGATGGGCACATGTCACTCTAATTTCCCGGCAGGAAGAAGAATTAACCAAAGTCTCAGCCACCCTCCGGGAACCAGTATAGGTCCTGAACCAAAAGTTTGGACTTGCGTTCAGCTCACAAGAAACGAGTTGAAAAATGGAGCTCAGGGGCACAGCAATTCACAAACTGGCAGAGTAATCAAGGCCAACTATCGTCCAAAAATCTGTTGAGGGAAGGCAACGAGGCGGACTTGAAAGCGAGGCAGAATAGCAGGAAACAGATTTCAAGAGGTACGTTGGAATCGCCTGTAAAGCACAGGAAGAGGGGCACAACTTCGACAATGATGCACTTGGCCAAAAAGGGCGTATGCGTTTTCTCCTGAATATATTCAGGAGAAAACGCATACGCCCTTTTTGGCCAAGCAAGCAAGCGGGCAATGCAAATCTGCACTACAAAGAAGTATCACTTCCCACCGGTCAAAAGGGACATCCACAAAATGTGTAAAAACCAGAAAGGCAAGACAGGCCCTGGAGAACAGGGAGCCTTGTTATGCTGATGGGCGGGATGTAAGTTGCCAACTGCCTCACTGGAGGAGTGCATTGTGTTCCCTAAAACAAGTAAACGACAGAGCTACAGAGCCAAGGGCACTTCCAGTCTAGGAAATATACCTTGGGAAAACTGAAAATCCATAAGACAGAGCCACCCCAAAATTGAGGGCTGCACTGCTTACAAGAACCTCAACCTGGGTACACCTGAAATATCCCAGGAAATATAAAAATGGTTCAAAACATTGTGGAACTTACGTATGATGGAATATCCCTCAGCCACGAAATCAATGTCATAAGACCAGTAGCAGCAAAATGAGTGGATTCAGGTACGATGATTCTAAGTGAAAGAAGTCACACAGGAAAAGAAACTTATCATAAGATATCACTTAGGAAGATCCTGTAAACATGGCTACACATGAACTGAGTTAGGCAAGAGAACAGAGTCTCACATTTAGAAAACACTCTTATGCCTGCTTAAGGGGTAAGGAGAGGTGGGGTGATGCATCAAACCAGAGTTTGATATAAGCACAGGTACCATTCCAAAATCCAACTATGGAATAGACAAGACCTACACCTTCCTCAGTGAAAGGGACTCAATACCTCATATTTCCCGCAGAGGAATAGATCTGACTAGTAAGAATCTTATAACCTATGTATTGATATGTCTCCGTAAGGGAATCAAGTGTGTCTAGACTGGCATAAACCTGGCAGCGAGAATCAGCTCAAACCCACTCTAAACAGGAATTTCAAAAACAGAACAAAGAAACAGGGTAATTCTTCACAATTCCTTCATGGTCTCTGATGCAACCTGGAATGACCCTATCTACAATGACAGCTGGATGTGGCATAAGGCTGGACACTTGGGACTGAGAGGATTGGTGAGATTGGGTGAGCAAATGCAGACCCTTTAAAGCAATAATGCATGGCACCCATTCCATGGGTCCCAGCTCTCCAGGTTGAAGGGAATATTACTACAGCTATAACGTGTACGGGAAACCTAGAGAATGGACACACTGTGAATATGAAAGGTTTCTAAAACTCAACGAAGAGCCCCTCTCCTGGTGCTCCGGTTTGACTTTCCAACTGCTTTCCTATCAATCTACCAACTTAGAGAGACAGCCCCTTTAAGCTCCTAGTTCGCACAGGTTGCCAATTTGGCAGAGGATGAAAGGGAAGAGGGAGAACCAATGAGAGAGTAGCTGTTAGGCATTTGGATGGGCACATGTCACTCTAATTTCCCGGCAGGAAGAAGAATTAACCAAAGTCTCAGCCACCCTCCGGGAACCAGTATAGGTCCTGAACCAAAAGTTTGGACTTGCGTTCAGCTCACAAAAAACGAGTTGAAAAATGGAGCTCAGGGGCACAGCAATTCACAAACTAGCAGAGTAATCAAGGCCAACTATCGTCCAAAAATCTGTTGAGGGAAGGCAACGAGGCGGACTTGAAAGCGAGGCAGAATAGCAGGAAACAGATTTCAAGAGGTACGTTGGAATCGCCTGTAAAGCACAGGAAGAGGGGCACAACTTCGACAATGATGCACTTGGCCAAAAAGGGCGTATGCGTTATCTCCTGAATATATTCAGGAGAAAACGCATACGCCCTTTTTGGCCAAGCAAGCAAGCGCGCAATGCAAATCTGCACTACAAAGAAGTATCACTTCCCACCGGTCAAAAGGGACATCCACAAAATGTGTAAAAACCAGAAAGGCAAGACAGGCCCTGGAGAACAGGGAGCCTTGTTATGCTGATGGGCGGGATGTAAGTTGCCAACTGCCTCACTGGAGGAGTGCATTGTGTTCCCTAAAACAAGTAAACAACAGAGCTACAGAGCCAAGGGCACTTCCAGTCTAGGGAATATACCTTGGGAAAACTGAAAATCCATAAGACAGAGCCACCCCCAAATTGAGGGCTGCACTGCTTACAAGAACCTCAACCTGGGTACACCTGAAATATCCCAGGAAATATAAAAATGGTTCAAAACATTGTGGAACTTACGTACGATGGAATACCCCTCAGCCATGAAATCAATGTCATAAGACCAGTAGCAGCAAAATGAGTGGATTCAGGTACGATGATTCTAACTGAAAGAAGTCACACAGGAAAAGAAACTTATCATAAGATATCAATTAGGAAGATCCTGTAAACATGGCTACACATGAACTGAGTTAGGCAAGAGAACAGAGACTCACATTTAGAAAACACTCTTATGCCTGCATAAGGGGGAAGGAGAGGTGGGGTGATGCATCAAACCAGAGTTTGATATAAGCACAGGTACTGTTCCAAAAACCAACTATGGAATAGACAAGACCTACACCTTCTTCAGTGAAAGGGACTCAAAACCCCATATTTCCCGCAGAGGTATAGATCTGACTAGTAAGAATCTTAAAACCTATGTATTGATATGTCTCCGTAAGGGAATCAAGTGTGTCTAGACTGGCATAAACATGGCAGCGAGAATCAGCTAAAACCCACTCTAAAGAGGAATTTCAAAAACAGAACAAAGAAACAGGGTAATTCTTCACAATTCCTTCAGGGTCGCTGATGCAACCTGGAATGACCCTATCTACAATGACAGCTGGATGTGGCATAAGGCTGGACACTTGGGACTGAGAGGATTGGTGAGATTGGGTGAGCAAATGCAGACCCTTTAAAGCAATAATGCATGGCACCCATTCCATGGGTCCCAGCTCTCCAGGTTGAAGGGAATATTACTACAGCTATAACGTGTACGGGAAACCTAGAGAATGGACACACTGTGAATACGAAAGGTTTCTAAAACTCAACGAAGAGCCCCTCTCCTGGAGCTCCGGTTTGACTTTCCAACTGCTTTCCTATCAATCTCCCAACTTGGAGAGACAGCCACTTTTTTTTTTTTTTTTTTTTTTTTTTTTTTTAACAGCCCCTTTAAGCTCCTGGTTCGCACAGGTTGCCAATTTGGCAGAGGATGAAAGGGAAGAGGGAGAACCAATGAGAGAGTAGCTGTTAGGCATTTGGATGGGCACATGTCACTCTAATTTCCCGGCAGGAAGAAGAATTAACCAAAGTCTCAGCCACCCTCCGGGAACAAGTATAGGTCCTGAACCAAAAGTTTGGACTTGCGTTCAGCTCACAAAAAACGAGTTGAAAAATGGAGCTCAGGGGCACAGCAATTCACAAACTAGCAGAGTAATCAAGGCCAACTATCGTCCAAAAATCTGTTGAGGGAAGGCAACGAGGCGGACTTGAAAGCGAGGCAGAATAGCAGGAAACAGATTTCAAGAGGTACGTTGGAATCGCCTGTAAAGCACAGGAAGAGGGGCACAACTTCGACAATGATGCACCCTGGCCAAAAAGGGCGTATGCGTTTTCTCCTGAATATATTCAGGAGAAAACGCATACGCCCTTTTTGGCCAAGCAAGCAAGTGCGCAATGCAAATCTGCACTACAAAGAAGTATCACTTCCCACCGGTCAAAAGGGACAGCCACAAAATGTGTAAAAACCAGAAAGGCAAGACAGGCCCTGGAGAACAGGGAGCCTTGTTATGCTGATGGGCGGGATGTAAGTTGCCAACTGCCTCACTGGAGGAGTGCATTGTGTTCCCTAAAACAAGTAAACAACAGAGCTACAGAGCCAAGGGCACTTCCAGTCTAGGGAATATACCTTGGGAAAACTGAAAATCTATAAGACAGAGCCACCCCCAAATTGAGGGCTGCACTGCTTACAAGAACCTCAACCTGGGTACACCTGAAATATCCCAGGAAATATAAAAATGGTTCCAAACATTGTGGAACTTACGTACGATGGAATATCCCTCAGCCATGAAATCAATGTCATAAGACCAGTAGCAGCAAAATGAGTGGATTCAGCTACGATGATTCTAACTGAAAGAAGTCACACAGGAAAAGAAACTTTTCATAAGATATCACTTAGGAAGTTCCTGTAAACATGGCTACACATGAACTGAGTTAGGCAAGAGAACAGAGACTCACATTTAGAAAACACTCTTATGCCTGCTTAAGGGGGAAGGAGAGGTGGGGTGATGCATCAAACCAGAGTTTGATATAAGCACAGGTACTGTTCCAAAAACCAACTATGGAATAGACAAGACCTACACCTTCTTCAGTGAAAGGGACTCAAAACCCCATATTTCCCGCAGAGGTATAGATCTGACTAGTAAGAATCTTAAAACCTATGTATTGATATGTCTCCGTAAGGGAATCAAGTGTGTCTAGACTGGCATAAACATGGCAGCGAGAATCAGCTAAAACCCACTCTAAACAGGAATTTCAAAAACAGAACAAAGAAACAGGGTAATTCTTCACAATTCCTTCAGGGTCACTGATGCAACCTGGAATGACCCTATCTACAATGACAGCTGGATGTGGCATAAGGCTGGACACTTGGGACTGAGAGGATTGGTGAGATTGGGTGAGCAAATGCAGACCCTTTAAAGCAATAATGCATGGCACCCATTCCATGGGTCCCAGCTCTCCAGGTTGAAGGGAATATTACTACAGCTATAACGTGTACGGGAAACCTAGAGAATGGACACACTGTGAATACAAAAGGTTTCTAAAACTCAACGAAGAGCCCCTCTGCTGGTGCTCCGGTTTGACTTTCCAACTGCTTTCCTATCAATCTACCAACTTGGAGAGACAGCCCCTTTAAGCTCCTGGTTCGCACAGGTTGCCAATTTGGCAGAGGATGAAAGGGAAGAGGGAGAACCAATGAGAGAGTAGCTGTTAGGCATTTGGATGGGCACATGTCACTCTAATTTCCCGGCAGGAAGAAGAATTAACCAAAGTCTCAGCCACCCTCCGGGAACCAGTATAGGTCCTGAACCAAAAGTTTGGACTTGCGTTCAGCTCACAAGAAACGAGTTGAAAAATGGAGCTCAGGGGCACAGCAATTCACAAACTGGCAGAGTAATCAAGGCCAACTATCGTCCAAAAATCTGTTGAGGGAAGGCAACGAGGTGGACTTGAAAGCGAGGCAGAATAGCAGGAAAGAGATTTCAAGAGGTACGTTGGAATCGCCTGTAAAGCACAGGAAGAGGGGCACAACTTCGACAATATTGCACTTGGCCAAAAAGGGCGTGTGCGTTTTCTCCTGAATATATTCAGGAGAAAACGCAGACGCCCTTTTTGGCCAAGCAAACAAGCGGGCAATGCAAATCTGCACTACAAAGAAGTATCACTTCCCACTGGTCAAAAGGGACATCCACAAAATGTGTAAAAACCAGAAAGGCAAGACAGGCCCTGGAGAACAGGGAGCCTTGTTATGCTGATGGGTGGGATGTAAGTTGCCAACTGCCTCACTGGAGGAGTGCATTGTGTTCCCTAAAACAAGTAAACAACAGAGCTACAGAGCCAAGGGCACTTCCAGTCTAGGGAATATACCTTGGGAAAACTGAAAATCCATAACACAGAGCCACCCCCAAATTGAGGGCTGCACTGCTTACAAGAACCTCAACCTGGGTACACCTGAAATATCCCAGGAAATATAAAAATGGTTCAAAACATTGTGGAACTTACGTACGATGGAATATCCCTCAGCCACGAAATCAATGTCATAAGACCAGTAGCAGCAAAATGAGTGGATTCAGGTACGATGATTTTAAGTGAAAGAAGTCACACAGGAAATGAAACTTATCATAAGATATCACTTAGGAAGATCCTGTAAACATGGCTAAACATGAACTGTGTTAGGCAAGAGAACAGAGTCTCACATTTAGAAAACACTCTTATGCCTGCTTAAGGGGGAAGGAGAGGTGGGGTGATGCATCAAACCAGAGTTTGATATAAGCACAGGTACCGTTCCAAAAACCAACTATGGTATACACAAGACCTACACCTTCCTCACTGACAGGGTCTCAAAACCCCATATTTCACGCAGAGGAATAGAACTGACTAGTAAGAATCTTAAAACCTATGTATTGATATGTCTCCGTAAGGGAATCAAGTGTGTCTAGACTGGCATAAACATGGCAGCGAGAATCAGCTCAAACCCACTCTAAAAAGGAATTTCAAAAACAGAACAAAGAAACAGGGAAATTCTTTACAATTCCTTCAGGGTCTCTGATGCAACCTGGAATGACCATATCTAAAATGACAGCTGGATGTGGCATAAGGCTGGACACTTGGGACTGAGAGGATTGGTGAGATTGGGTGAGCAAATGCAGACCCTTTAAAGCAATAATGCATGGCACCCATTCCATGGGTCCCAGCTCTCCAGGTTGTAGGGAATATTACTACAGCTATAACGTGTACGGGAAACCTAGAGAATGGACACATTGTGAATACGAAAGGCTTCTAAAACTCAACGAAGAGCCCCTCTCCTGGTGCTCCGGTTTGACTTTCCAACTGCTTTCCTATCAATCTACCAACTTGGAGAGACAGCCCCTTTAAGCTCCTGGTTCGCACAGGTTGCCAATTTGGCAGAGGATGAAAGGGAAGAGGGAGAACCAATGAGAGAGTAGCTGTTAGGCATTTGGATGGGCACATGTCACTCTAATTTCCCGGCAGGAAGAAGAATTAACCAAAGTCTCAGCCACCCTCCGGGAACCAGTATAGGTCCTGAACCAAAAGTTTGGACTTGCGTTCAGCTCACAAGAAACGAGTTGAAAAATGGAGCTCAGGGGCACAGCAATTCACAAACTGGCAGAGTAATCAAGGCCAACTATCGTCCAAAAATCTGTTGAGGGAAGGCAACGAGGCGGACTTGAAAGCGAGGCAGAATAGCAGGAAAGAGATTTCAAGAGGCACGTTGGAATCGCCTGTAAAGCACAGGAAGAGGGGCACAACTTCGACAATGATGCACTTGGCCAAAAAGGGCGTATGCGTTTTCTCCTGAATATATTCAGGAGAAAACGCATACGCCCTTTTTGGCCAAGCAAGCAAGCGGGCAATGCAAATCTGCACTACAAAGAAGTATCACTTCCCACCAGTCAAAAGGGACATCCACAAAATGTGTAAAAACCAGAAAGGCAAGACAGGCCCTGGAGAACAGGGAGCCTTGTTATGCTGATGGGCGGGATGTAAGTTGCCAACTGCCTCACTGGAGGAGTGCATTGTGTTCCCTAAAACAAGTAAACAACAGAGCTACAGAGCCAAGGGCACATCCAGTCTAGGGAATATACCTTGGGAAAACTGAAAATCCATAAGACAGAGCCACCCCCAAATTGAGGGCTGCACTGCTTACAAGAACCTCAACCTGGGTACACCTGAAATATCCCAGGAAATATAAAAATGGTTCCAAACATTGTGGAACTTACGTACGATGGAATATCCCTCAGCCACGAAATCAATGTCATAAGACCAGTAGCAGCAAAATGAGTGGATTCAGGTACGATGATTCTAAGTGAAAGAAGTCACACAGGAAAAGAAACTTATCATAAGATATCACTTAGGAAGATCCTGTAAACATGGCTACACATGAACTGAGTTAGGCAAGAGAACAGAGTCTCACATTTAGAAAACACTCTTATGCCTGCTTAAGGGGGAAGGAGAGGTGGGGTGATGCATCAAACCAGAGTTTGATATAAGCACAGGTACCATTCCAAAATCCAACTATGGAATAGACAAGACCTACACCTTCCTCAGTGAAAGGGACTCAATACCTCATATTTCCCGCAGAGGAATAGATCTGACTAGTAAGAATCTTATAACCTATGTATTGATATGTCTCCGTAAGGGAATCAAGTGTGTCTAGACTGGCATAAACCTGGCAGCGAGAATCAGCTCAAACCCACTCTAAAAAGGAATTTCAAAAACAGAACAAAGAAACAGGGTAATTCTTCACAATTCCTTCAGGGTCTCTGATGCAACCTGGAATGACCCTATCTACAATGACAGCTGGATGTGGCATAAGGCTGGACACTTGGGACTGAGAGGATTGGTGAGATTGGGTGAGCAAATGCAGACCCTTTAAAGCAATAATGCATGGCACCCATTCCATGGGTCCCAGCTCTCCAGGTTGAAGGGAATATTACTACAGCTATAACGTGTACGGGAAACCTAGAGAATGGACACACTGTGAATATGAAAGTTTTCTAAAACTCAACGAAGAGCCCCTCTCCTGGTGCTCCGGTTTGACTTTCCAACTGCTTTCCTATCAATCTACCAACTTAGAGAGACAGCCCCTTTAAGCTCCTGGTTCGCACAGGTTGCCAATTTGGCAGAGGATGAAAGGGAAGAGGGAGAACCAATGAGAGAGTAGCTGTTAGGCATTTGGATGGGCACATGTCACTCTAATTTCCCGGCAGGAAGAAGAATTAACCAAAGTCTCAGCCACCCTCCGGGAACCAGTATAGGTCCTGAACCAAAAGTTTGGACTTTCGTTCAGCTCACAAAAAACGAGTTGAAAAATGGAGCTCAGGGGCACAGCAATTCACAAACTAGCAGAGTAATCAAGGCCAACTATCGTCCAAAAATCTGTTGAGGGAAGGCAACGAGGCGGACTTGAAAGCGAGGCAGAAGAGCAGGAAACAGATTTCAAGAGGTACGTTGGAATCGCCTGTAAAGCACAGGAAGAGGGGCACAACTTCGACAATGATGCACTTGGCCAAAAAGGGCGTATGCGTTATCTCCTGAATATATTCAGGAGAAAACGCATACGCCCTTTTTGGCGAAGCAAGCAAGCGCGCAATGCAAATCTGCACTACAAAGAAGTATCACTTCCCACCGGTCAAAAGGGACATCCACAAAATGTGTAAAAACCAGAAAGGCAAGACAGGCCCTGGAGAACAGGGAGCCTTGTTATGCTGATGGGCGGGATGTAATTTGCCAACTGCCTCACTGGAGGAGTGCATTGTGTTCCCTAAAACAAGTAAACAACAGAGCTACAGAGCCAAGGGCACTTCCAGTCTAGGGAATATACCTTGGGAAAACTGAAAATCCATAAGACAGAGCCACCCCCAAATTGAGGGCTGCACTGCTTACAAGAACCTCAACCTGGGTACACCTGAAATATCCCAGGAAATATAAAAATGGTTCAAAACATTGTGGAACTTACGTACGATGGAATACCCCTCAACCATGAAATCAATGTCATAAGACCAGTAGCAGCAAAATGAGTGGATTCAGGTACGATGATTCTAACTGAAAGAAGTCACACAGGAAAAGAAACTTATCATAAGATATCAATTAGGAAGATCCTGTAAACATGGCTACACATGAACTGAGTTAGGCAAGAGAACAGAGACTCACATTTAGAAAACACTCTTATGCCTGCTTAAGGGGGAAGGAGAGGTGGGGTGATGCATCAAACCAGAGTTTGATATAAGCACAGGTACTGTTCCAAAAACCAACTATGGAATAGACAAGACCTACACCTTCTTCAGTGAAAGGGACTCAAAACCCCATATTTCCCGCAGAGGTATAGATCTGACTAGTAAGAATCTTAAAACCTATGTATTGATATGTCTCCGTAAGGGAATCAAGTGTGTCTAGACTGGCATAAACATGGCAGCGAGAATCAGCTAAAACCCACTCTAAACAGGAATTTCAAAAACAGAACAAAGAAACAGGGTAATTCTTCACAATTCCTTCAGGGTCGCTGATGCAACCTGGAATGACCCTATCTACAATGACAGCTGGATGTGGCATAAGGCTGGACACTTGGGACTGAGAGGATTGGTGAGATTGGGTGAGCAAATGCAGACCCTTTAAAGCAATAATGCATGGCACCCATTCCATGGGTCCCAGCTCTCCAGGTTGAAGGGAATATTACTACAGCTATAACGTGTACGGGAAACCTAGAGAATGGACACGCTGTGAATACGAAAAGTTTCTAAAACTCAACGAAGAGCCCCTCTCCTGGTGCTCTGGTTTGACTTTCCAACTGCTTTCCTATCAATCTCCCAACTTGGAGAGACAGCCCCTTTTAGCTCCTCATTCACACAGGTTGCCAATTTGGCAGAGGATGAAAGGGAAGAGGGAGAACCAATGAGAGAGTAGCTGTTAGGCATTTGGATGGGCACATGTCACTCTAATTTCCCGGCAGGAAGAAGAATTAACCAAAGTCTCAGCCACCCACCGGGAACCAGTATAGGTCCTGAACCAAAAGTTTGGACTTGCGTTCAGCTCACAAGAAACGAGTTGAAAAATGGAGCTCAGGGGCACAGCAATTCACAAACTGGCAGAGTAATCAAGGCCAACTATCGTCCAAAAATCTGTTGAGGGAAGGCAACGAGGTGGACTTGAAAGCGAGGCAGAATAGCAGGAAAGAGATTTCAAGAGGTACGTTGGAATCGCCTGTAAAGCACAGGAAGAGGGGCACAACTTCGACAATGATGCACTTGGCCAAAAAGGGCGTGTGCGTTTTCTCCTGAATATATTCAGGAGAAAACGCAGACGCCCTTTTTGGCCAAGCAAACAAGCGGGCAATGCAAATCTGCACTACAAAGGAGTATCACTTCCCACTGGTCAAAAGGGACATCCACAAAATGTGTAAAAACCAGAAAGGCAAGACAGGCCCTGGAGAACAGGGAGCCTTGTTATGCTGATGGGCGGGATGTAAGTTGCCAACTGCCTCACTGGAGGAGTGCATTGTGTTCCCTAAAACAAGTAAACAACAGAGCTACAGAGCCAAGGGCACTTCCAGTCTAGGGAATATACCTTTGGAAAATTGAAAATCCATAACACAGAGCCACCCCCAAATTGAGGGCTGCACTGCTTACAAGAACCTCAACCTGGGTACACCTGAAATATCACAGGAAATATAAAAATGGTTCAAAACATTGTGGAACTTACGTACGATGGAATATCCCTCAGCCACGAAATCAATGTCATAAGACCAGTAGCAGCAAAATGAGTGGATTCAGGTACGATGATTTTAAGTGAAAGAAGTCACACAGGAAAAGAAACTTATCATAAGATATCACTTAGGAAGATCCTGTAAACATGGCTACACATGAACTGAGTTAGGCAAGAGAACAGAGTCTCACATTTAGAAAACACTCTTATGCCTGCTTAAGGGGGAAGGAGAGGTGGGGTGATGCATCAAACCAGAGTTTGATATAAGCACAGGTACCGTTCCAAAAACCAACTATGGTATACACAAGACCTACAACTTCCTCACTGACAGGGTCTCAAAACCCCATATTTCCCGCAGAGGAATAGATCTGACTAGTAAGAATCTTAAAACCTATGTATTGATATGTCTCCGTAAGGGAATCAAGTGTGTCTAGACTGGCATAAACATGGCAGCGAGAATCAGCTCAAACCCACTCTAAAAAGGAATTTCAAAAACAGAACAAAGAAACAGGGAAATTCTTTACAATTCCTTCAGGGTCTCTGATGCAACCTGGAATTACCATATCTACAATGACAGCTGGATGTGGCATAAGGCTGGACACTTGGGACTGAGAGGATTGGTGAGATTGGGTGAGCAAATGCAGACCCTTTTAAGCAATAATGCATGGCACCCATTCCATGGGTCCCAGCTCTCCAGGTTGAAGGGAATATTACTACAGCTATAACGTGTACGGGAAACCTAGAGAATGGACACACTCTGAATACGAAAGGCTTGTAAAACTCAACGAAGAGCCCCTCTCCTGGTGCTCCGGTTTGACTTTCCAACTGCTTTCCTATCAATCTCCCAACTTGGAGAGACAGCCCCTTTAAGCTCCTGGTTCGCACAGGTTGCCAATTTGGCAGAGGATGAAAGGGAAGAGGGAGAACCAATGAGAGAGTAGCTGTTAGGCATTTGGATGGGCACATGTCACTCTAATTTCCCGGCAGGAAGAAGAATTAACCAAAGTCTCAGCCACCCTCCGGGAACCAGTATAGGTCCTGAACCAAAAGTTTGGACTTGCGTTCAGCTCACAAGAAACGAGTTGAAAAATGGAGCTCAGGGGCACAGCAATTCACAAACTGGCAGAGTAATCAAGGCCAACTATCGTCCAAAAATCTGTTGAGGGAAGGCAACGAGGCGTACTTGAAAGCGAGGCAGAATAGCAGGAAAGAGATTTCAAGAGGTACGTTGGAATCGCCTGTAAAGCACAGGAAGAGGGGCACAACTTCGACAATGATGCACTTGGCCAAAAAGGGCGTATGCGTTTTCTCCTGAATATATTCAGGAGAAAACGCATACGCCCTTTTTGGCCAAGCAAGCAAGCGGGCAATGCAAATCTGCACTACAAAGAAGTATCACTTCCCACCGGTCAAAAGGGACATCCACAAAATGTGTAAAAACCAGAAAGGCAAGACAGGCCCTGGAGAACAGGGAGCCTTGTTATGCTGATGGGCGGGATGTAAGTTGCCAACTGCCTCACTGGAGCAGTGCTTTGTGTTCCCTAAAACAAGTAAACAACAGAGCTACAGAGCCAAGGGCACTTCCAGTCTAGGGAATATACCTTGGGAAAACTGAAAATCCATAAGACAGAGACACCCCCAAATTGAGGGCTGCACTGCTTACAAGAACCTCAACCTGGGTACACCTGAAATATCCCAGGATATATAAAAATGGTTCCAAACATTGTGGAACTTACGTACGATGGAATATCCCTCAGCCACGAAATCAATGTCATAAGACCAGTAGCAGCAAAATGAGTGGATTCAGGTACGATGATTCTAAGTGAAAGAAGTCACACAGGAAAAGAAACTTATCATAAGATATCACTTAGGAAGATCCTGTAAACATGGCTACACATGAACTGAGTTAGGCAAGAGAACAGAGTCTCACATTTAGAAAACACTCTTATGCCTGCTTACGGGGGAAGGAGAGGTGGGGTGATGCATCAAACCAGAGTTTGATATAAGCACAGGTACCGTTCCAAACACCAACTATGGAATAGACAAGACCTACATCTTCCTCAGTGAAAGGGACTCAAAACCCCATATTTCCCGCAGAGGAATAGATCTGACTAGTAAGAATCTTAAAACCTATGTATTGATATGTCTCCGTAAGGGAATCAAGTGTGTCTAGACTGGCATAAACATGGCAGCGAGAATCAGCTCAAACCCACTCTAAACAGGAATTTCAAAAACAGAACAAAGAAACAGGGTAATTCTTCACAATTCCTTCAGGGTCTCTGATGCAACCTGGAATGACCCTATCTACAATGACAGCTGCATGTGGCATAAGGCTGGACACTTGGGACTGAGAGGAATGGTGAGATTGGGTGAGCAAATGCAGACCCTTTAAAGCAATAATGCATGGCACCCATTCCATGGGTCCCAGCTCTCCAGGTTGAAGGGAATATTACTACAGCTATAACGTGTACGGGAAACCTAGAGAATGGACACACTGTGAATACGAAAGGTTTCTAAAACTCAACGAAGAGCCCCTCTCCTGGTGCTCCGGTTTGACTTTCCAACTGCTTTCCTATCAATCTCCCAACTTGGAGAGACAGCCCCTTTAAGCTCCTGGTTCGCACAGGTTGCCAATTTGGCAGAGGATGAAAGGGAAGAGGGAGAACCAATGAGAGAGTAGCTGTTAGGCATTTGGATGGGCACATGTCACTCTAATTTCCCGGCAGGAAGAAGAATTAACCAAAGTCTCAGCCACCCACCGGGAACCAGTATAGGTCCTGAACCAAAAGTTTGGACTTGCGTTCAGCTCACAAGAAACGAGTTGAAAAATGGAGCTCAGGGGCACAGCAATTCACAAACTGGCAGAGTAATCAAGGCCAACTATCGTCCAAAAATCTGTTGAGGGAAGGCAACGAGGCGGACTTGAAAGCGAGGCAGAATAGCAGGAAAGAGATTTCAAGAGGTACGTTGGAATCGCCTGTAAAGCACAGGAAGAGGGGCACAACTTCGACAATGATGCACTTGGCCAAAAAGGGCGTATGCGTTTTCTCCTGAATATATTCAGGAGAAAACGCATACGCCCTTTTTGGCCAAGCAAACAAGCGGGCAATGCAAATCTGCACTACAAAGAAGTATCCCTTCCCACCGGTCAAAAGGGACATCCACAAAATGTGTAAAAACCAGAAAGGCAAGACAGGCCCTGGAGAACAGGGAGCCTTGTTATGCTGATGGGCGGGATGTAAGTTGCCAACTGCCTCACTGGAGGAGTGCATTGTGTTCCCTAAAACAAGTAAACAACAGAGCTACAGAGCCAAGGGCACTTCCAGTCTAGGGAATATACCTTGGGAAAACTGAAAATCCATAAGACAGAGCCACCCGCAAATTGAGGGCTGCACTGCTTACAAGAACCTCAACCTGGGTACACCTGAAATATCCCAGGAAATATAAAAATGGTTCCAAACATTGTGGAACTTACGTACGATGGAATATCCCTCAGCCACGAAATCAATGTCATAAGACCAGTAGCAGCAAAATGAGTGGATTCAGGTACGATGATTCTAAGTGAAAGAAGTCACACAGGAAAAGAAACTTATCATAAGATATCACTTAGAAAGATCCTGTAAACATGGCTACACATGAACTGAGTTAGGCAAGAGAACAGAGTCTCACATTTAGAAAACACTCTTATGCCTGCTTACGGGGGAAGGAGAGGTGGGGTGATGCATCAAACCAGAGTTTGATATAAGCACAGGTACCGTTCCAAACACCAACTATGGAATAGACAAGACCTACATCTTCCTCAGTGAAAGGGACTCAAAACCCCATATTTCCCGCAGAGGAATAGATCTGACTAGTAAGAATCTTAAAACCTATGTATTGATATGTCTCCGTAAGGGAATCAAGTGTGTCTAGACTGGCATAAACATGGCAGCGAGAATCAGCTCAAACCCACTCTAAACAGGAATTTCAAAAACAGAACAAAGAAACAGGGTAATTCTTCACAATTCCTTCAGGGTCTCTGATGCAACCTGGAATGACCCTATCTACAATGACAGCTGCATGTGGCATAAGGCTGGACACTTGGGACTGAGAGGAATGGTGAGATTGGGTGAGCAAATGCAGACCCTTTAAAGCAATAATGCATGGCACCCATTCCATGGGTCCCAGCTCTCCAGGTTGAAGGGAATATTACTACAGCTATAACGTGTACGGGAAACCTAGAGAATGGACACACTGTGAATACGAAAGGTTTCTAAAACTCAACGAAGAGCCCCTCTCCTGGTGCTCCGGTTTGACTTTCCAACTGCTTTCCTATCAATCTCCCAACTTGGAGAGACAGCCCCTTTAAGCTCCTGGTTCGCACAGGTTGCCAATTTGGCAGAGGATGAAAGGGAAGAGGGAGAACCAATGAGAGAGTAGCTGTTAGGCATTTGGATGGGCACATGTCACTCTAATTTCCCGGCAGGAAGAAGAATTAACCAAAGTCTCAGCCACCCACCGGGAACCAGTATAGGTCCTGAACCAAAAGTTTGGACTTGCGTTCAGCTCACAAGAAACGAGTTGAAAAATGGAGCTCAGGGGCACAGCAATTCACAAACTGGCAGAGTAATCAAGGCCAACTATCGTCCAAAAATCTGTTGAGGGAAGGCAACGAGGCGGACTTGAAAGCGAGGCAGAATAGCAGGAAAGAGATTTCAAGAGGTACGTTGGAATCGCCTGTAAAGCACAGGAAGAGGGGCACAACTTCGACAATGATGCACTTGGCCAAAAAGGGCGTATGCGTTTTCTCCTGAATATATTCAGGAGAAAACGCATACGCCCTTTTTGGCCAAGCAAACAAGCGGGCAATGCAAATCTGCACTACAAAGAAGTATCCCTTCCCACCGGTCAAAAGGGACATCCACAAAATGTGTAAAAACCAGAAAGGCAAGACAGGCCCTGGAGAACAGGGAGCCTTGTTATGCTGATGGGCGGGATGTAAGTTGCCAACTGCCTCACTGGAGGAGTGCATTGTGTTCCCTAAAACAAGTAAACAACAGAGCTACAGAGCCAAGGGCACTTCCAGTCTAGGGAATATACCTTGGGAAAACTGAAAATCCATAAGACAGAGCCACCCGCAAATTGAGGGCTGCACTGCTTACAAGAACCTCAACCTGGGTACACCTGAAATATCCCAGGAAATATAAAAATGGTTCCAAACATTGTGGAACTTACGTACGATGGAATATCCCTCAGCCACGAAATCAGTGTCATAAGACCAGTAGCAGCAAAATGAGTGGATTCAGGTACGATGATTTTAAGTGAAAGAAGTCACACAGGAAAAGAAACTTATCATAAGATATCACTTAGGAAGATCCTGTAAACATGGCTACACATGAACTGAGTTAGGCAAGAGAACAGAGTCTCACATTTAGAAAACACTCTTATGCCTGCTTAAGGGGGAAGGAGAGGTGGGGAGATGCATCAAACCAGAGTTTGATATAAGCACAGGTACCGTTCCAAACACCAACTATGGAATAGACAAGACCTACACCTTCCTCACTGACAGGGTCTCAAAACCCCATATTTCCCGCAGAGGAATAGATCTGACTAGTAAGAATCTTAAAACCTATGTATTGATATGTCTCCATAAGGGAATCAAGTGTGTCTAGACTGGCATAAACATGGCAGCGAGAATCAGCTCAAACCCACTCTAAAAAGGAATTTCAAAAACAGAACAAAGAAACAGGGAAATTCTTTACAATTCCTTCAGGGTCTCTGATGCAACCTGGAATGACCCTATCTACAATGACAGCTGGATGTGGCATAAGGCTGGACACTTGGGACTGAGAGGATTGGTGAGATTGGGTGAGCCAATGCAGACCCTTTAAAGCAATAATGCATGGCACCCATTCCATGGGTCCCAGCTCTCCAGATTGAAGGGAATATTACTACAGCTATAACATGTACGGGAAACCTAGAGAATGGACACACTGTGAATACGAAAGGCTTCTAAAACTCAACGAAGAGCCCCTCTCCTGGTGCTCCGGTTTGACTTTCCAACTGCTTTCCTATCAATCTCCCAACTTGGAGAGACAGCCCCTTTAAGCTCCTGGTTCGCACAGGTTGCCAATTTGGCAGAGGATGAAAGGGAAGAGGGAGAACCAATGAGAGAGTAGCTGTTAGGCATTTGGATGGGCACATGTCACTCTAATTTCCCGGCAGGAAGAAGAATTAACCAAAGTCTCAGCCACCCACCGGGAACCAGTATAGGTCCTGAACCAAAAGTTTGGACTTGCGTTCAGCTCACAAGAAACGAGTTGAAAAATGGAGCTCAGGGGCACAGCAATTCACAAACTGGCAGAGTAATCAAGGCCAACTATCGTCCAAAAATCTGTTGAGGGAAGGCAACGAGGCGGACTTGAAAGCGAGGCAGAATAGCAGGAAACAGATTTCAAGAGGTACGTTGGAATCGCCTGTAAAGCACAGGAAGAGGGGCACAACTTCGACAATGATGCACTTGGCCAAAAAGGGCGTATGCGTTTTCTCCTGAATATATTCAGGAGAAAACGCATACGCCCTTTTTGGCCAAGCAAGCAAGCGGGCAATGCAAATCTGCACTACAAAGAAGTATCACTTCCCACCGGTCAAAAGGGACATCCACAAAATGTGTAAAAACCAGAAAGGCAAGACAGGCCCTGGAGAACAGGGAGCCTTGTTATGCTGATGGGCGGGATGTAAGTTGCCAACTGCCTCACTGGAGGAGTGCATTGTGTTCCCTAAAACAAGTAAACAACAGAGCTACAGAGCCAAGGGCACTTCCAGTCTAGGGAATATACCTTGGGAAAACTGAAAATCCATAAGACAGAGCCACCCCCAAATTGAGGGCTGCACTGCTTACAAGAACCTCAACCTGGGTACACCTGAAATATCCCAGGAAATATAAAAATGGTTCCAAACATTGTGGAACTTACGTACGATGGAATATCCCTCAGCCACGAAATCAATGTCATAAGACCAGTAGCAGCAAAATGAGTGGATTCAGGTACGATGATTCTAAGTGAAAGAAGTCACACAGGAAAAGAAACTTATCATAAGATATCACTTAGAAAGATCCTGTAAACATGGCTACACATGAACTGAGTTAGGAAAGAGAACAGAGTCTCACATTTAGAAAACACTCTTATGCCTGCTTAAGGGGGAAGGAGAGGTGGGGTGATGCATCAAACCAGAGTTTGATATAAGCACAGGTACCGTTCCAAAAACCAACTATGGAATAGACAAGACCTACACCTTCCTCAGTGAAAGGGACTCAAAACCCCATATTTCCCACAGAGGAATAGATCTGACTAGTAAGAATCTTAAAACCTATGTATTGATATGTCTCCGTAAGGGAATCAAGTGTGTCTAGACAGGCATAAACAGGGCAGCGAGAATCAGCTCAAACCCACTCTAAACAGGAATTTCAAAAACAGAACAAAGAAACAAGGTAATTCTTCACAATTCCTTCAGGGTCGGTGATGCAACCTGGAATGACCCTATCTACAATGACAGCTGGATGTGGCATAAGGCTGGACACTTGGGACTGAGAGGATTGGTGAGATTGGGTGAGCAAATGCAGACCCTTTAAAGCAATAATGCATGGCACCCATTCCATGGGTCCCAGCTCTCCAGGTTGAAGGGAATATTACTACAGCTATAACGTGTACGGGAAACCTAGAGAATGGACACACTGTGAATACGAAAGGTTTCTAAAACTCAACGAAGAGCCCCTCTCCTGGTGCTCCGGTTTGACTTTCCAACTGCTTTCCTATCAATCTCCCAACTTGGAGAGACAGCCCCTTTAAGCTCCTGGTTCACACAGGTTGCCAATTTGGCAGAGGATGAAAGGGAAGAGGGAGAACCAATGAGAGAGTAGCTGTTAGGCATTTGGATGGGCACATGTCACTCTAATTTCCCGGCAGGAAGAAGAATTAACCAAAGTCTCAGCCACCCACCGGGAACCAGTATAGGTCCTGAACCAAAAGTTTGGACTTGCGTTCAGCTCACAAGAAACGAGTTGAAAAATGGAGCTCAGGGGCACAGCAATTCACAAACTGGCAGAGTAATCAAGGCCAACTATCGTCCAAAAATCTGTTGAGGGAAGGCAACTAGGCGGACTTGAAAGCGAGGCAGAATAGCAGGAAACAGATTTCAAGAGGTACGTTGGAATCGCCTGTAAAGCACAGGAAGAGGGGCACAACTTCGACAATGATGCACTTGGCCAAAAAGGGCGTCTGCGTTTTCTCCTGAATATATTCAGGAGAAAACGCATACGCCCTTTTTGGCCAAGCAAGCAAGCGGGCAATGCAAATCTGCACTACAAAGAAGTATCACTTCCCACCGGTCAAAAGGGACATCCACAAAATGTGTAAAAACCAGAAAGGCAAGACAGGCCCTGGAGAACAGGGAGCCTTGTTATGCTGATGGGCGGGATGTAAGTTGCCAACTGCCTCACTGGAGGAGTGCATTGTGTTCCCTAAAACAAGTAAACAACAGAGCTACAGAGCCAAGGGCACTTCCAGTCTAGGGAATATACCTTGGGAAAACTGAAAATCCATAAGACAGAGCCACCCCCAAATTGAGGGCTGCACTGCTTACAAGAACCTCAACCTGGGTACACATGAAATAACCCAGGAAATATAAAAATGGTTCCAAACATTGTGGAACTTACGTACGATGGAATATCCCTCAGCCACGAAATCAATGTCATAAGACCAGTAGCAGCAAAATGAGTGGATTCATGTACGATGATTCTAAGTGAAAGAAGTCACACAGGAAAAGAAACTTATCATAAGATATCACTTAGGAAGATCCTGTAAACATGGCTACACATGAACTGAGTTAGGCAAGAGAACAGAGTCTCACATTTAGAAAATACTCTTATGCCTGCTTAAGGGGGAAGGAGAGGTGGGGTGATGCATCAAACCAGAGTTTGATATAAGCACAGGTACCGTTCCAAAAACCAACTATGGAATAGACAAGACCTACACCTTCCTCAGTGAAAGGGACTCAAAACCCCATATTTCCCGCAGAGGAATAGATCTGACTAGTAAGAATCTTAAAACCTATGTATTGATATGTCTCCGTAAGGGAATCAAGTGTGTCTAGACTGGCATAAACATGGCAGCGAGAATCAGCTCAAACCCACTCTAAACAGGAATTTCAAAAACAGAACAAAGAAACAGGGTAATTCTTCACAATTCCTTCAGGGTCGCTGATGCAACCTGGAATGACCCTAACTACAATGACAGCTGGATGTGGCATAAGGCTGGACACTTGGGACTGAGAGGATTGGTGAGATTGGGTGAGCAAATGCAGACCCTTTAAAGCAATAATGCATGGCACCCATTCCATGGGTCCCAGCTCTCCAGGTTGAAGGGAATATTACTACAGCTATAACGTGTACGGGAAACCTAGAGAATGGACACACTGTGAATACGAAAGGTTTCTAAAACTCAACGAAGAGCCCCTCTCCTGGTGCTCCGGTTTGACTTTCCAACTGCTTTCCTATCAATCTCCCAACTTGGAGAGACAGCCCCTTTAAGCTCCTGGTTCGCACAGGTTGCCAATTTGGCAGAGGATGAAAGGGAAGAGGGAGAACCAATGAGAGAGTAGCTGTTAGGCATTTGGATGGGCACATGTCACTCTAATTTCCCGGCAGGAAGAAGAATTAACCAAAGTCTCAGCCACCCACCGGGAACCAGTATAGGTCCTGAACCAAAAGTTTGGACTTGCGTTCAGCTCACAAGAAACGAGTTGAAAAATGGAGCTCAGGGGCACAGCAATTCACAAACTGGCAGTGTAATCAAGGCCAACTATCGTCCAAAAATCTGTTGAGGGAAGGCAACGAGGCGGACTTGAAAGCGAGGCAGAATAGCAGGAAACAGATTTCAAGAGGTACGTTGGAATCGCCTGTAAAGCACAGGAAGAGGGGCACAACTTCGACAATGATGCACTTGGCCAAAAACGGCGTATGCGTTTTTTCCTGAATATATTCAGGAGAAAACGCATACGCCCTTTTTGGCCAAGCAAGCAAGCGGGCAATGCAAATCTGCACTACAAAGAAGTATCACTTCCCACCGGTCAAAAGGGACATCCACAAAATGTGTAAAAACCAGAAAGGCAAGACAGGCCCTGGAGAACAGGGAGCCTTGTTATGCCGATGGGTGGGATGTAAGTTGCCAACTGCCTCACTGGAGGAGTGCATTGTCTTCCCTAAAACAAGTAAACAACAGAGCTACAGAGCCAAGGGCACTTCCAGTCTAGGGAATATACCTTGGGAAAACTGAAAATCCATAAGACAGAGCCACCCCCAAATTGAGGGCTGCACTGCTTACAAGAACCTCAACCTGGGTACACCTGAAATATCCCAGGAAATATAAAAATGGTTCCAAACATTGTGGAACTTACGTACGATGGAATATCCCTCAGCCATGAAATCAATGTCATAAGACCAGTAGCTGCAAAATGAGTGGATTCAGGTACGATGATTCTAAGTGAAAGAAGTCACACAGGAAAAGAAACTTATCATAAGATATCACTTTGGAAGATCCTGTAAACATGGCTACACATGAACTGAGTTAGGAAAGAGAACAGAGTCTCACATTTAGAAAACACTCTTATGCCTGCTTAAGGGGGAAGGAGAGGTGGGGTGATGCATCAAACCAGAGTTTGATATAAGCACAGGTACCGTTCCAAAAACCAACTAAGGAATAGACAAGACCTACACCTTCCTCAGTGAAAGGGACTCAAAACCCCATATTTCCCGCAGAGGAATAGATCTGACTAGTAAGAATCTTAAAACCTATGTATTGATATGTCTCCGTAAGGGAATCAAGTGTGTCTAGACTGGCATAAACATGGCAGCGAGAATCAGCTCAAACCCACTCTAAACAGGAATTTCAAAAACAGAACAAAGAAACAGGGTAATTCTTCACAATTCCTTCAGGGTCGCTGATGCAACCTGGAATGACCCTATCTACAATGACAGCTGGATGTGGCATAAGGCTGGACACTTGGGACTGAGAGGATTGGTGAGATTGGGTGAGCAAATGCAGACCCTTTAAAGCAATAATGCATGGCACCCATTCCATGGGTCCCAGCTCTCCAGGTTGAAGGGAATATTACTACAGCTATAACGTGTACGGAAACCTAGAGAATGGACACACTGTGAATACGAAAGGTTTCTAAAACTCAACGAAGAGCCCCTCTCCTGGTGCTCCGGTTTGACTTTCCAACTGCTTTCCTATCAATCTCCCAACTTGGAGAGACAGCCCCTTTAAGCTCCTGGTTCACACAGGTTGCCAATTTGGCAGAGGATGAAAGGGAAGAGGGAGAACCAATGAGAGAGTAGCTGTTAGGCATTTGGATGGGCACATGTCACTCTAATTTCCCGGCAGGAAGAAGAATTAACCAAAGTCTCAGCCACCCACCGGGAACCAGTATAGGTCCTGAACCAAAAGTTTGGACTTGCGTTCAGCTCACAAGAAACGAGTTGAAAAATGGAGCTCAGGGGCACAGCAATTCACAAACTGGCAGAGTAATCAAGGCCAACTATCGTCCAAAAATCTGTTGAGGGAAGGCAACGAGGCGGACTTGAAAGCGAGGCAGAATAGCAGGAAACAGATTTCAAGAGGTACGTTGGAATCGCCTGTAAAGCACAGGAAGAGGGGCACAACTTCGACAATGATGCACTTGGCCAAAAAGGGCGTCTGCGTTTTCTCCTGAATATATTCAGGAGAAAACGCAGACGCCCTTTTTGGCCAAGCAAGCAAGCGGGCAATGCAAATCTGCACTACAAAGAAGTATCACTTCCCACCGGTCAAAAGGGACATCCACAAAATGTGTAAAAACCAGAAAGGCAAGAGAGGCCCTGGAGAACAGGGAGCCTTGTTACGATGATGGGCGGGATGTAAGTTGCCAACTGCCTCACTGGAGGTGTGCACTGTGTTCCCTAAAACAAGTAAACAACAGAGCTACAGAGCCAAGGGCACTTCCAGTCTAGGGAATATACATTGTGAAAACTGAAAATCCATAACACAGAGCCACCCCCAAATTGAGGGCTGCACTGCTTACAAGAACCTCAACCTGGGTACACCTGAAATATCCCAGGAAATATAAAAATGGTTCCAAACATTGTGGAACTTACGTACGATGGAATATCCCTCAACCACGAAATCAATGTCATAAGACCAGTAGCAGCAAAATGAGTGGATTCAGGTACGATGATTCTAAGTGAAAGATGTCACACAGGAAAAGAAACTTATCATAAGATATCACTTAGGAAGATCCTGTAAACATGGCTACACATGAACTGAGTTAGGCAAGAGAATAGAGTCTCACATTTAGAAAACACTCTTATGCCTGCTTAAGGGGGAAGGAGAGGTGGGGTGATGCATCAAACCAGAGTTTGATATAAGGACAGGTACCGTTCCAAAAACCAACTATGGTATAGACAAGACCTACACCTTCCTCACTGAAAGGGTCTCAAAACCCCATATTTCCCACAGAGGAATAGATCTGACTAGTAAGAATCTTAAAACCTATGTATTGATATGTCTCCGTAAGGGAATCAAGTGTGTCTAGACTGGCATAAACATGGCAGCGAGAATCAGCTCAAACCCACTCTAAACAGGAATTTCAAAAACAGAACAAAGAAACAGGGTAATTCTTCACAATTCCTTCAGGGTCGCTGATGCAACCTGGAATGACCCTATCTACAATGACAGCTGGATGTGGCATAAGGCTGGACACTTGGGACTGAGAGGATTGGTGAGATTGGGTGAGCAAATGCAGACCCTTTAAAGCAATAATGCATGGCACCCATTCCATGGGTCCCAGCTCTCCAGGTTGAAGGGAATATTACTACAGCTATAACGTGTACGGAAACCTAGAGAATGGACACACTGTGAATACGAAACGTTTCTAAAACTCAACGAAGAGCCCCTCTCCTGGTGCTCCGGTTTGACTTTCCAACTGCTTTCCTATCAATCTCCCAACTTGGAGAGACAGCCCCTTTAAGCTCCTGGTTCACACAGGTTGCCAATTTGGCAGAGGATGAAAGGGAAGAGGGAGAACCAATGAGAGAGTAGCTGTTAGGCATTTGGATGGGCACATGTCACTCTAATTTCCCGGCAGGAAGAAGAATTAACCAAAGTCTCAGCCACCCACCGGGAACCAGTATAGGTCCTGAACCAAAAGTTTGGACTTGCGTTCAGCTCACAAGAAACGAGTTGAAAAATGGAGCTCAGGGGCACAGCAATTCACAAACTGGCAGAGTAATCAAGGCCAACTATCGTCCAAAAATCTGTTGAGGGAAGGCAACGAGGCGGACTTGAAAGCGAGGCAGAATAGCAGGAAACAGATTTCAAGAGGTACGTTGGAATCGCCTGTAAAGCACAGGAAGAGGGGCACAACTTCGACAATGATGCACTTGGCCAAAAAGGGCGTCTGCGTTTTCTCCTGAATATATTCAGGAGAAAACGCATACGCCCTTTTTGGCCAAGCAAGCAAGCGGGCAATGCAAATCTGCACTACAAAGAAGTATCACTTCCCACCGGTCAAAAGGGACATCCACAAAATGTGTAAAAACCAGAAAGGCAAGACAGGCCCTGGAGAACTGGGAGCCTTGTTACGATGATGGGCGGGATGTAAGTTGCCAACTGCCTCACTGGAGGTGTGCACTGTGTTCCCTAAAACAAGTAAACAACAGAGCTACAGAGCCAAGGGCACTTCCAGTCTAGGGAATATACATTGGGAAAACTGAAAATCCATAAGACAGAGCCACCCCCAAATTGAGGGCTGCACTGCTTACAAGAACCTCAACCTGGGTACACCTGAAATATCCCAGGAAATATAAAAATGGTTCCAAACATTGTGGAACTTACGTACGATGGAATATCCCTCAACCACGAAATCAATGTCATAAGACCAGTAGCAGCAAAATGAGTGGATTCAGGTACGATGATTCTAAGTGAAAGAAGTCACACAGGAAAAGAAACTTATCATAAGATATCACTTAGGAAGATCCTGTAAACATGGCTACACATGAACTGAGTTAGGCAAGAGAATAGAGTCTCACATTTAGAAAACACTCTTATGCCTGCTTAAGGGGGAAGGAGAGGTGGGGTGATGCATCAAACCAGAGTTTGATATAAGCACAGGTACCGTTCCAAAAACCAACTAAGGAATAGACAAGACCTACACCTTCCTCAGTGAAAGGGACTCAAAACCCCATATTTCCCGCAGAGGAATAGATCTGACTAGTAAGAATCTTAAAACCTATGTATTGATATGTCTCCGTAAGGGAATCAAGTGTGTCTAGACTGGCATAAACATGGCAGCGAGAATCAGCTCAAACCCACTCTAAACAGGAATTTCAAAAACAGAACAAAGAAACAGGGTAATTCTTCACAATTCCTTCAGGGTCGCTGATGCAACCTGGAATGACCCTATCTACAATGACAGCTGGATGTGGCATAAGGCTGGACACTTGGGACTGAGAGGATTGGTGAGATTGGGTGAGCAAATGCAGACCCTTTAAAGCAATAATGCATGGCACCCATTCCATGGGTCCCAGCTCTCCAGGTTGAAGGGAATATTACTACAGCTATAACGTGTACGGAAACCTAGAGAATGGACACACTGTGAATACGAAAGGTTTCTAAAACTCAACGAAGAGCCCCTCTCCTGGTGCTCCGGTTTGACTTTCCAACTGCTTTCCTATCAATCTCCCAACTTGGAGAGACAGCCCCTTTAAGCTCCTGGTTCACACAGGTTGCCAATTTGGCAGAGGATGAAAGGGAAGAGGGAGAACCAATGAGAGAGTAGCTGTTAGGCATTTGGATGGGCACATGTCACTCTAATTTCCCGGCAGGAAGAAGAATTAACCAAAGTCTCAGCCACCCACCGGGAACCAGTATAGGTCCTGAACCAAAAGTTTGGACTTGCGTTCAGCTCACAAGAAACGAGTTGAAAAATGGAGCTCAGGGGCACAGCAATTCACAAACTGGCAGAGTAATCAAGGCCAACTATCGTCCAAAAATCTGTTGAGGGAAGGCAACGAGGCGGACTTGAAAGCGAGGCAGAATAGCAGGAAACAGATTTCAAGAGGTACGTTGGAATCGCCTGTAAAGCACAGGAAGAGGGGCACAACTTCGACAATGATGCACTTGGCCAAAAAGGGCGTCTGCGTTTTCTCCTGAATATATTCAGGAGAAAACGCAGACGCCCTTTTTGGCCAAGCAAGCAAGCGGGCAATGCAAATCTGCACTACAAAGAAGTATCACTTCCCACCGGTCAAAAGGGACATCCACAAAATGTGTAAAAACCAGAAAGGCAAGAGAGGCCCTGGAGAACAGGGAGCCTTGTTACGATGATGGGCGGGATGTAAGTTGCCAACTGCCTCACTGGAGGTGTGCACTGTGTTCCCTAAAACAAGTAAACAACAGAGCTACAGAGCCAAGGGCACTTCCAGTCTAGGGAATATACATTGTGAAAACTGAAAATCCATAAGACAGAGCCACCCCCAAATTGAGGGCTGCACTGCTTACAAGAACCTCAACCTGGGTACACCTGAAATATCCCAGGAAATATAAAAATGGTTCCAAACATTGTGGAACTTACGTACGATGGAATATCCCTCAACCACGAAATCAATGTCATAAGACCAGTAGCAGCAAAATGAGTGGATTCAGGTACGATGATTCTAAGTGAAAGAAGTCACACAGGAAAAGAAACTTATCATAAGATATCACTTAGGAAGATCCTGTAAACATGGCTACACATGAACTGAGTTAGGCAAGAGAATAGAGTCTCACATTTAGAAAACACTCTTATGCCTGCTTAAGGGGGAAGGAGAGGTGGGGTGATGCATCAAACCAGAGTTTGATATAAGCACAGGTACCGTTCCAAAAACCAACTAAGGAATAGACAAGACCTACACCTTCCTCAGTGAAAGGGACTCAAAACCCCATATTTCCCGCAGAGGAATAGATCTGACTAGTAAGAATCTTAAAACCTATGTATTGATATGTCTCCGTAAGGGAATCAAGTGTGTCTAGACTGGCATAAACATGGCAGCGAGAATCAGCTCAAACCCACTCTAAACAGGAATTTCAAAAACAGAACAAAGAAACAGGGTAATTCTTCACAATTCCTTCAGGGTCGCTGATGCAACCTGGAATGACCCTATCTACAATGACAGCTGGATGTGGCATAAGGCTGGACACTTGGGACTGAGAGGATTGGTGAGATTGGGTGAGCAAATGCAGACCCTTTAAAGCAATAATGCATGGCACCCATTCCATGGGTCCCAGCTCTCCAGGTTGAAGGGAATATTACTACAGCTATAACGTGTACGGAAACCTAGAGAATGGACACACTGTGAATACGAAAGGTTTCTAAAACTCAACGAAGAGCCCCTCTCCTGGTGCTCCGGTTTGACTTTCCAACTGCTTTCCTATCAGTCTCCCAACTTGGAGAGACAGCCCCTTTAAGCTCCTGGTTCGCACAGGTTGCCAATTTGGCAGAGGATGAAAGGGAAGAGGGAGAACCAATGAGAGAGTAGCTGTTAGGCATTTGGATGGGCACATGTCACTCTAATTTCCCGGCAGGAAGAAGAATTAACCAAAGTCTCAGCCACCCACCGGGAACCAGTATAGGTCCTGAAACAAAAGTTTGGACTTGCGTTCAGCTCACAAGAAACGAGTTGAAAAATGGAGCTCAGGGGCACAGCAATTCACAAACTGGCAGAGTAATCAAGGCCAACTATCGTCCAAAAATCTGTTGAGGGAAGGCAACGAGGCGGACTTGAAAGCGAGGCAGAATAGCAGGAAACAGATTTCAAGAGGTACGTTGGAATCGCCTGTAAAGCACAGGAAGAGGGGCACAACTTCGACAATGATGCACTTGGCCAAAAAGGGCGTCTGCGTTTTCTCCTGAATATATTCAGGAGAAAACGCAGACGCCCTTTTTGGCCAAGCAAGCAAGCGGGCAATGCAAATCTGCACTACAAAGAAGTATCACTTCCCACCGGTCAAAAGGGACATCCACAAAATGTGTAAAAACCAGAAAGGCAAGAGAGGCCCTGGAGAACAGGGAGCCTTGTTACGATGATGGGCGGGATGTAAGTTGCCAACTGCCTCACTGGAGGTGTGCACTGTGTTCCCTAAAACAAGTAAACAACAGAGCTACAGAGCCAAGGGCACTTCCAGTCTAGGGAATATACATTGTGAAAACTGAAAATCCATAACACAGAGCCACCCCCAAATTGAGGGCTGCACTGCTTACAAGAACCTCAACCTGGGTACACCTGAAATATCCCAGGAAATATAAAAATGGTTCCAAACATTGTGGAACTTACGTACGATGGAATATCCCTCAACCACGAAATCAATGTCATAAGACCAGTAGCAGCAAAATGAGTGGATTCAGGTACGATGATTCTAAGTGAAAGAAGTCACACAGGAAAAGAAACTTATCATAAGATATCACTTAGGAAGATCCTGTAAACATGGCTACACATGAACTGAGTTAGGCAAGAGAATAGAGTCTCACATTTAGAAAACACTCTTATGCCTGCTTAAGGGGGAAGGAGAGGTGGGGTGATGCATCAAACCAGAGTTTGATATAAGGACAGGTACCGTTCCAAAAACCAACTATGGTATAGACAAGACCTACACCTTCCTCACTGAAAGGGTCTCAAAACCCCATATTTCCCACAGAGGAATAGATCTGACTAGTAAGAATCTTAAAACCTATGTATTGATATGTCTCCGTAAGGGAATCAAGTGTGTCTAGACTGGCATAAACATGGCAGCGAGAATCAGCTCAAACCCACTCTAAACAGGAATTTCAAAAACAGAACAAAGAAACAGGGAAATTCTTTACAATTCCTTCAGGGTCTATGATGCAACCTGGAATGACCCTATCTACAATGACAGCTGGATGTGGCATAAGGCTGGACACTTGGGACTGAGAGGATTGGTGAGATTGGGTGAGCAAATGCAGACCCTTTAAAGCAATAATGCATGGCACCCATTCCATGGGTCCCAGCTCTCCAGGTTGAAGGGAATATTACTACAGCTATAACATGTACGGGAAACTTACAGAATGGACACACTGTGAATACGAAAGGTTTCTAAAACTCAACGAAGAGCCCCTCTCCTGGTGCTCCGGTTTGACTTTCCAACTGCTTTCCTATCAGTCTCCCAACTTGGAGAGACAGCCCCTTTAAGCTCCTGGTTCGCACAGGTTGCCAATTTGGCAGAGGATGAAAGGGAAGAGGGAGAACCAATGAGAGAGTAGCTGTTAGGCATTTGGATGGGCACATGTCACTCTAATTTCCCGGCAGGAAGAAGAATTAACCAAAGTCTCAGCCACCCACCGGGAACCAGTATAGGTCCTGAAACAAAAGTTTGGACTTGCGTTCAGCTCACAAGAAACGAGTTGAAAAATGGAGCTCAGGGGCACAGCAAATCACAAACTGGCAGAGTAATCAAGGCCAACTATCGTCCAAAAATCTGTTGAGGGAAGGCAACGAGGCGGACTTGAAAGCGAGGCAGAATAGCAGGAAACAGATTTCAAGAGGTACGTTGGAATCGCCTGTAAAGCACAGGAAGAGGGGCACAACTTCGACAATGATGCACTTGGCCAAAAAGGGCGTATGCGTTTTCTCCTGAATATATTCAGGAGAAAACGCATACGCCCTTTTTGGCCAAGCAAGCAAGCGGGCAATGCAAATCTGCACTACAAAGAAGTATCACTTCCCACCGGTCAAAAGGGACATCCACAAAATGTGTAAAAACCAGAAAGGCAAGACAGGCCCTGGAGAATAGGGAGCCTTGTTATGCTGATGGGCGGGATGTAAGTTGCCAACTGCCTCACTGGAGGAGTGCATTGTGTTCCCTAATACAAGTAAACAACCGAGCTACAGAGCCAAGGGCACTTCCAGTCTAGGGAATATACCTTGGGAAAACTGAAAATCCATAAGACAGAGCCACCCCCAAATTGAGGGCTGCACTGCTTACAAGAACCTCAGCCTGGGTACACCTGAAATATCCCAGGAAATATAAAAATGGTTCCAAACATTGTGGAACTTACGTACGATGGAATATCCCTCAGCCATGAAATCAATGTCATAAGACCAGTAGCAGCAAAATGAGTTGATTCAGGTACGATGATTCTAAGTGAAAGAAGTCACACAGGAAAAGAAACTTATCATAAGATATCACTTAGGAAGAATCTGTAAACATGGCTACACATGAACTGAGTTAGGCAAGAGAACAGAGTCTCACATTTAGAAAACACTCTTATGCCTGCTTAAGGGGGAAGGAGAGGTGGGGTGATGCATCAAACCAGAGTTTGATATAAGCACAGGTACCGTTCCAAAAACCAACTAAGGAATAGACAAGACCTACACCTTCCTCAGTGAAAGGGACTCAAAACCCCATATTTCCCGCAGAGGAATAGATCTGACTAGTAAGAATCTTAAAACCTATGTATTGATATGTCTCCGTAAGGGAATCAAGTGTGTCTAGACTGGCATAAACATGGCAGCGAGAATCAGCTCAAACCCACTCTAAACAGGAATTTCAAAAACAGAACAAAGAAACAGGGTAATTCTTCACAATTCCTTCAGGGTCGCTGATGCAACCTGGAATGACCCTATCTACAATGACAGCTGGATGTGGCATAAGGCTGGACACTTGGGACTGAGAGGATTGGTGAGATTGGGTGAGCAAATGCAGACCCTTTAAAGCAATAATGCATGGCACCCATTCCATGGGTCCCAGCTCTCCAGGTTGAAGGGAATATTACTACAGCTATAACGTGTACGGAAACCTAGAGAATGGACACACTGTGAATACGAAAGGTTTCTAAAACTCAACGAAGAGCCCCTCTCCTGGTGCTCCGGTTTGACTTTCCAACTGCTTTCCTATCAATCTCCCAACTTGGAGAGACAGCCCCTTTAAGCTCCTGGTTCACACAGGTTGCCAATTTGGCAGAGGATGAAAGGGAAGAGGGAGAACCAATGAGAGAGTAGCTGTTAGGCATTTGGATGGGCACATGTCACTCTAATTTCCCGGCAGGAAGAAGAATTAACCAAAGTCTCAGCCACCCACCGGGAACCAGTATAGGTCCTGAACCAAAAGTTTGGACTTGCGTTCAGCTCACAAGAAACGAGTTGAAAAATGGAGCTCAGGGGCACAGCAATTCACAAACTGGCAGAGTAATCAAGGCCAACTATCGTCCAAAAATCTGTTGAGGGAAGGCAACGAGGCGGACTTGAAAGCGAGGCAGAATAGCAGGAAACAGATTTCAAGAGGTACGTTGGAATCGCCTGTAAAGCACAGGAAGAGGGGCACAACTTCGACAATGATGCACTTGGCCAAAAAGGGCGTCTGCGTTTTCTCCTGAATATATTCAGGAGAAAACGCATACGCCCTTTTTGGCCAAGCAAGCAAGCGGGCAATGCAAATCTGCACTACAAAGAAGTATCACTTCCCACCGGTCAAAAGGGACATCCACAAAATGTGTAAAAACCAGAAAGGCAAGAGAGGCCCTGGAGAACAGGGAGCCTTGTTACGATGATGGGCGGGATGTAAGTTGCCAACTGCCTCACTGGAGGTGTGCACTGTGTTCCCTAAAACAAGTAAACAACAGAGCTACAGAGCCAAGGGCACTTCCAGTCTAGGGAATATACATTGGGAAAACTGAAAATCCATAAGACAGAGCCACCCCCAAATTGAGGGCTGCACTGCTTACAAGAACCTCAACCTGGGTACACCTGAAATATCCCAGGAAATATAAAAATGGTTCCAAACATTGTGGAACTTACGTACGATGGAATATCCCTCAACCACGAAATCAATGTCATAAGACCAGTAGCAGCAAAATGAGTGGATTCAGGTACGATGATTCTAAGTGAAAGAAGTCACACAGGAAAAGAAACTTATCATAAGATATCACTTAGGAAGATCCTGTAAACATGGCTACACATGAACTGAGTTAGGCAAGAGAATAGAGTCTCACATTTAGAAAACACTCTTATGCCTGCTTAAGGGGGAAGGAGAGGTGGGGTGATGCATCAAACCAGAGTTTGATATAAGCACAGGTACCGTTCCAAAAACCAACTAAGGAATAGACAAGACCTACACCTTCCTCAGTGAAAGGGACTCAAAACCCCATATTTCCCGCAGAGGAATAGATCTGACTAGTAAGAATCTTAAAACCTATGTATTGATATGTCTCCGTAAGGGAATCAAGTGTGTCTAGACTGGCATAAACATGGCAGCGAGAATCAGCTCAAACCCACTCTAAACAGGAATTTCAAAAACAGAACAAAGAAACAGGGTAATTCTTCACAATTCCTTCAGGGTCGCTGATGCAACCTGGAATGACCCTATCTACAATGACAGCTGGATGTGGCATAAGGCTGGACACTTGGGACTGAGAGGATTGGTGAGATTGGGTGAGCAAATGCAGACCCTTTAAAGCAATAATGCATGGCACCCATTCCATGGGTCCCAGCTCTCCAGGTTGAAGGGAATATTACTACAGCTATAACGTGTACGGAAACCTAGAGAATGGACACACTGTGAATACGAAAGGTTTCTAAAACTCAACGAAGAGCCCCTCTCCTGGTGCTCCGGTTTGACTTTCCAACTGCTTTCCTATCAATCTCCCAACTTGGAGAGACAGCCCCTTTAAGCTCCTGGTTCACACAGGTTGCCAATTTGGCAGAGGATGAAAGGGAAGAGGGAGAACCAATGAGAGAGTAGCTGTTAGGCATTTGGATGGGCACATGTCACTCTAATTTCCCGGCAGGAAGAAGAATTAACCAAAGTCTCAGCCACCCACCGGGAACCAGTATAGGTCCTGAACCAAAAGTTTGGACTTGCGTTCAGCTCACAAGAAACGAGTTGAAAAATGGAGCTCAGGGGCACAGCAATTCACAAACTGGCAGAGTAATCAAGGCCAACTATCGTCCAAAAATCTGTTGAGGGAAGGCAACGAGGCGGACTTGAAAGCGAGGCAGTATAGCAGGAAACAGATTTCAAGAGGTACGTTGGAATCGCCTGTAAAGCACAGGAAGAGGGGCACAACTTCGACAATGATGCACTTGGCCAAAAAGGGCGTCTGCGTTTTCTCCTGAATATATTCAGGAGAAAACGCAGACGCCCTTTTTGGCCAAGCAAGCAAGCGGGCAATGCAAATCTGCACTACAAAGAAGTATCACTTCCCACCGGTCAAAAGGGACATCCACAAAATGTGTAAAAACCAGAAAGGCAAGAGAGGCCCTGGAGAACAGGGAGCCTTGTTACGATGATGGGCGGGATGTAAGTTGCCAACTGCCTCACTGGAGGTGTGCACTGTGTTCCCTAAAACAAGTAAACAACAGAGCTACAGAGCCAAGGGCACTTCCAGTCTAGGGAATATACATTGTGAAAACTGAAAATCCATAAGACAGAGCCACCCCCAAATTGAGGGCTGCACTGCTTACAAGAACCTCAACCTGGGTACACCTGAAATATCCCAGGAAATATAAAAATGGTTCCAAACATTGTGGAACTTACGTACGATGGAATATCCCTCAACCACGAAATCAATGTCATAAGACCAGTAGCAGCAAAATGAGTGGATTCAGGTACGATGATTCTAAGTGAAAGAAGTCACACAGGAAAAGAAACTTATCATAAGATATCACTTAGGAAGATCCTGTAAACATGGCTACACATGAACTGAGTTAGGCAAGAGAATAGAGTCTCACATTTAGAAAACACTCTTATGCCTGCTTAAGGGGGAAGGAGAGGTGGGGTGATGCATCAAACCAGAGTTTGATATAAGGACAGGTACCGTTCCAAAAACCAACTATGGTATAGACAAGACCTACACCTTCCTCACTGAAAGGGTCTCAAAACCCCATATTTCCCACAGAGGAATAGATCTGACTAGTAAGAATCTTAAAACCTATGTATTGATATGTCTCCGTAAGGGAATCAAGTGTGTCTAGACTGGCATAAACATGGCAGCGAGAATCAGCTCAAACCCACTCTAAACAGGAATTTCAAAAACAGAACAAAGAAACAGGGAAATTCTTTACAATTCCTTCAGGGTCTATGATGCAACCTGGAATGACCCTATCTACAATGACAGCTGGATGTGGCATAAGGCTGGACACTTGGGACTGAGAGGATTGGTGAGATTGGGTGAGCAAATGCAGACCCTTTAAAGCAATAATGCATGGCACCCATTCCATGGGTCCCAGCTCTCCAGGTTGAAGGGAATATTACTACAGCTATAACATGTACGGGAAACTTACAGAATGGACACACTGTGAATACGAAAGGTTTCTAAAACTCAACGAAGAGCCCCTCTCCTGGTGCTCCGGTTTGACTTTCCAACTGCTTTCCTATCAGTCTCCCAACTTGGAGAGACAGCCCCTTTAAGCTCCTGGTTCGCACAGGTTGCCAATTTGGCAGAGGATGAAAGGGAAGAGGGAGAACCAATGAGAGAGTAGCTGTTAGGCATTTGGATGGGCACATGTCACTCTAATTTCCCGGCAGGAAGAAGAATTAACCAAAGTCTCAGCCACCCACCGGGAACCAGTATAGGTCCTGAAACAAAAGTTTGGACTTGCGTTCAGCTCACAAGAAACGAGTTGAAAAATGGAGCTCAGGGGCACAGCAATTCACAAACTGGCAGAGTAATCAAGGCCAACTATCGTCCAAAAATCTGTTGAGGGAAGGCAACGAGGCGGACTTGAAAGCGAGGCAGAATAGCAGGAAACAGATTTCAAGAGGTACGTTGGAATCGCCTGTAAAGCACAGGAAGAGGGGCACAACTTCGACAATGATGCACTTGGCCAAAAAGGGCGTATGCGTTTTCTCCTGAATATATTCAGGAGAAAACGCATACGCCCTTTTTGGCCAAGCAAGCAAGCGGGCAATGCAAATCTGCACTACAAAGAAGTATCACTTCCCACCGGTCAAAAGGGACATCCACAAAATGTGTAAAAACCAGAAAGGCAAGACAGGCCCTGGAGAATAGGGAGCCTTGTTATGCTGATGGGCGGGATGTAAGTTGCCAACTGCCTCACTGGAGGAGTGCATTGTGTTCCCTAATACAAGTAAACAACCGAGCTACAGAGCCAAGGGCACTTCCAGTCTAGGGAATATACCTTGGGAAAACTGAAAATCCATAAGACAGAGCCACCCCCAAATTGAGGGCTGCACTGCTTACAAGAACCTCAGCCTGGGTACACCTGAAATATCCCAGGAAATATAAAAATGGTTCCAAACATTGTGGAACTTACGTACGATGGAATATCCCTCAGCCATGAAATCAATGTCATAAGACCAGTAGCAGCAAAATGAGTTGATTCAGGTACGATGATTCTAAGTGAAAGAAGTCACACAGGAAAAGAAACTTATCATAAGATATCACTTAGGAAGAATCTGTAAACATGGCTACACATGAACTGAGTTAGGCAAGAGAACAGAGTCTCACATTTAGAAAACACTCTTATGCCTGCTTAAGGGGGAAGGAGAGGTGGGGTGATGCATCAAACCAGAGTTTGATATAAGCACAGGTACCGTTCCAAAAACCAACTAAGGAATAGACAAGACCTACACCTTCCTCAGTGAAAGGGACTCAAAACCCCATATTTCCCGCAGAGGAATAGATCTGACTAGTAAGAATCTTAAAACCTATGTATTGATATGTCTCCGTAAGGGAATCAAGTGTGTCTAGACTGGCATAAACATGGCAGCGAGAATCAGCTCAAACCCACTCTAAACAGGAATTTCAAAAACAGAACAAAGAAACAGGGTAATTCTTCACAATTCCTTCAGGGTCGCTGATGCAACCTGGAATGACCCTATCTACAATGACAGCTGGATGTGGCATAAGGCTGGACACTTGGGACTGAGAGGATTGGTGAGATTGGGTGAGCAAATGCAGACCCTTTAAAGCAATAATGCATGGCACCCATTCCATGGGTCCCAGCTCTCCAGGTTGAAGGGAATATTACTACAGCTATAACGTGTACGGAAACCTAGAGAATGGACACACTGTGAATACGAAAGGTTTCTAAAACTCAACGAAGAGCCCCTCTCCTGGTGCTCCGGTTTGACTTTCCAACTGCTTTCCTATCAATCTCCCAACTTGGAGAGACAGCCCCTTTAAGCTCCTGGTTCACACAGGTTGCCAATTTGGCAGAGGATGAAAGGGAAGAGGGAGAACCAATGAGAGAGTAGCTGTTAGGCATTTGGATGGGCACATGTCACTCTAATTTCCCGGCAGGAAGAAGAATTAACCAAAGTCTCAGCCACCCACCGGGAACCAGTATAGGTCCTGAACCAAAAGTTTGGACTTGCGTTCAGCTCACAAGAAACGAGTTGAAAAATGGAGCTCAGGGGCACAGCAATTCACAAACTGGCAGAGTAATCAAGGCCAACTATCGTCCAAAAATCTGTTGAGGGAAGGCAACGAGGCGGACTTGAAAGCGAGGCAGAATAGCAGGAAACAGATTTCAAGAGGTACGTTGGAATCGCCTGTAAAGCACAGGAAGAGGGGCACAACTTCGACAATGATGCACTTGGCCAAAAAGGGCGTCTGCGTTTTCTCCTGAATATATTCAGGAGAAAACGCATACGCCCTTTTTGGCCAAGCAAGCAAGCGGGCAATGCAAATCTGCACTACAAAGAAGTATCACTTCCCACCGGTCAAAAGGGACATCCACAAAATGTGTAAAAACCAGAAAGGCAAGAGAGGCCCTGGAGAACAGGGAGCCTTGTTACGATGATGGGCGGGATGTAAGTTGCCAACTGCCTCACTGGAGGTGTGCACTGTGTTCCCTAAAACAAGTAAACAACAGAGCTACAGAGCCAAGGGCACTTCCAGTCTAGGGAATATACATTGGGAAAACTGAAAATCCATAAGACAGAGCCACCCCCAAATTGAGGGCTGCACTGCTTACAAGAACCTCAACCTGGGTACACCTGAAATATCCCAGGAAATATAAAAATGGTTCCAAACATTGTGGAACTTACGTACGATGGAATATCCCTCAACCACGAAATCAATGTCATAAGACCAGTAGCAGCAAAATGAGTGGATTCAGGTACGATGATTCTAAGTGAAAGAAGTCACACAGGAAAAGAAACTTATCATAAGATATCACTTAGGAAGATCCTGTAAACATGGCTACACATGAACTGAGTTAGGCAAGAGAATAGAGTCTCACATTTAGAAAACACTCTTATGCCTGCTTAAGGGGGAAGGAGAGGTGGGGTGATGCATCAAACCAGAGTTTGATATAAGGACAGGTACCGTTCCAAAAACCAACTATGGTATAGACAAGACCTACACCTTCCTCACTGAAAGGGTCTCAAAACCACATATTTCCCACAGAGGAATAGATCTGACTAGTAAGAATCTTAAAACCTCTGTATTGATATGTCTCCGTAAGGGAATCAAGTGTGTCTAGACTGGCATAAACATGGCAGCGAGAATCAGCTCAAACCCACTCTAAACAGGAATTTCAAAAACAGAACAAAGAAACAGGGAAATTCTTTACAATTCCTTCAGGGTCTATGATGCAACCTGGAATGACCCTATCTACAATGACAGCTGGATGTGGCATAAGGCTGGACACTTGGGACTGAGAGGATTGGTGAGATTGGGTGAGCAAATGCAGACCCTTTAAAGCAATAATGCATGGCACCCATTCCATGGGTCCCAGCTCTCCAGGTTGAAGGGAATATTACTACAGCTATAACATGTACGGGAAACCTACAGAATGGACACACTGTGAATACAAAAGGTTTCTAAAACTCAACGAAGAGCCCCTCTCCTGGTGCTCCGGTTTGACTTTCCAACTGCTTTCCTATCAATCTCCCAACTTGGAGAGACAGCCCCTTTAAGCTCCTGGTTCGCACAGGTTGCCAATTTGGCAGAGGATGAAAGGGAAGAGGGAGAACCAATGAGAGAGTAGCTGTTAGGCATTTGGATGGGCACATGTCACTCTAATTTCCCGGCAGGAAGAAGAATTAACCAAAGTCTCAGCCACCCACCGGGAACCAGTATAGGTCCTGAAACAAAAGTTTGGACTTGCGTTCAGCTCACAAGAAACGAGTTGAAAAATGGAGCTCAGGGGCACAGCAATTCACAAACTGGCAGAGTAATCAAGGCCAACTATCGTCCAAAAATCTGTTGAGGGAAGGCAACGAGGCGGACTTGAAAGCGAGGCAGAATAGCAGGAAACAGATTTCAAGAGGTACGTTGGAATCGCCTGTAAAGCACAGGAAGAGGGGCACAACTTCGACAATGATGCACTTGGCCAAAAAGGGCGTATGCGTTTTCTCCTGAATATATTCAGGAGAAAACGCATACGCCCTTTTTGGCCAAGCAAGCAAGCGGGCAATGCAAATCTGCACTACAAAGAAGTATCACTTCCCACCGGTCAAAAGGGACATCCACAAAATGTGTAAAAACCAGAAAGGCAAGACAGGCCCTGGAGAACAGGGAGCCTTGTTATACTGATGGGCGGGATGTAAGTTGCCAACTGCCTCACTGGAGGAGTGCATTGTGTTCCCTAATACAAGTAAACAACAGAGCTACAGAGCCAAGGGCACTTCCAGTCTAGGGAATATACATTGGGAAAACTGAAAATCCATAAGACAGAGCCACCCCCAAATTGAGGGCTGCACTGCTTACAAGAACCTCAGCCTGGGTACACCTGAAATATCCCAGGAAATATAAAAATGGTTCCAAACATTGTGGAACTTACGTACGATGGAATATCCCTCAGCCATGAAATAAATGTCATAAGACCAGTAGCAGCAAAATGAGTTGATTCAGGTACGATGATTCTAAGTGAAAGAAGTCACACAGGAAAAGAAACTTATCATAATATATCACTTAGGAAGAATCTGTAAACATGGCTACACATGAACTGAGTTAGGCAAGAGAACAGAGTCTCACATTTAGAAAACACTCTTATGCCTGCTTAAGGGGGAAGGAGAGGTGGGGTGATGCATCAAACCAGAGTTTGATATAAGCACAGGTACCATTCCAAAAACCAACTATGGAATAGACAAGACCTACAACTTCCTCAGTGAAAGGGACTCAAAACCCCATATTTCCCGCAGAGGAATAGATCTGACTAGTAAGAATCTTAAAACCTATGTATTGATATGTCTCCGTAAGGGAATCAAGTGTGTCTAGACTGGCATAAACAGGGCAGCGAGAATCAGCTCAAACCCACTCTAAAAAGGAATTTCAAAAACAGAACAAAGAAACAGGGAAATTCTTTACAATTCCTTCAGGGTCTCTGATGCAACCTGGAATGACCCTATCTACAATGACAGCTGGATGTGGCATGAGGCTGGACACTTGGGATTGAGAGGATTGCTGAGATTGGGTGAGCAAATGTAGACCCTTTAAAGCAATAATGCATGGCACCCATTCCATGGGTCCCAGCTCTCCAGGTTGAAGGGAATATTACTACAGCTATAACGTGTACGGGAAACCTAGAGAATGGACACACTGTGAATACGAAAGGTTTCTAAAACTCAACGAAGCGCCCCACTCCTGGTGCTCCGGTTTGACTTTCCAACTGCTTTCCTATCAATCTCCCAACTTGGAGAGACAGCCCCTTTAAGCTCCTGGTTCGCACAGGTTGCCAATTTGGCAGAGGATGAAAGGGAAGAGGGAGAACCAATGAGAGAGTAGCTGTTAGGCATTTGGATGGGCACATGTCACTCTAATTTCCCGGCAGGAAGAAGAATTAACCAAAGTCTCAGCCACCCTCCGGGAACCAGTATAGGTCCTGAACCAAAAGTTTGGACTTGCGTTCAGCTCACAAGAAACGAGTTGAAAAATGGAGCTCAGGGGCACAGCAATTCACAAACTGGCAGAGTAATCAAGGCCAACTATCGTCCAAAAATCTGTTGAGGGAAGGCAACGAGGCGGACTTGAAAGCGAGGCAGAATAGCAGGAAACAGATTTCAAGAGGTACGTTGGAATCGCCTGTAAAGCACAGGAAGAGGGGCACAACTTCGACAATGATGCACTTGGCCAAAAAGGGCGTCTGCGTTTTCTCCTGAATATATTCAGGAGAAAACGCATACGCCCTTTTTGGCCAAGCAAGCAAGCGGGCAATGCAAATCTGCACTACAAAGAAGTATCACTTCCCACCGGTCAAAAGGGACATCCACAAAATGTGTAAAAACCAGAAAGGCAAGACAGGCCCTGGAGAACAGGGAGCCTTGTTATGCTGATGGGCGGGATGTAAGTTGCCAACTGCCTCACTGGAGGAGTGCATTCTGTTCCCTAAAACAAGTAAACAACAGAGCTACAGAGCCAAGGGCACTTCCAGTCTAGGGAATATACCTTGGGAAAAATGAAAATCCATAAAACAGAGCCACCCCCAGATTGAGGGCTGCACTGCTTACAAGAACCTCAACCTGGGTACACCTGAAATATCCCAGGAAATATAAAAATGGTTCCAAACATTGTGGAACTTACGTACGATGGAATATCCCTCAACCACGAAATCAATGTCATAAGACCAGTAGCAGCAAAATGAGTGGATTCAGGTACGATGATTCTAAGTGAAAGAAGTCACACAGGAAAAGAAACTTATCATAAGATATCACTTAGGAAGTTCCTGTAAACATGGCTACACATGAACTGAGTTAGGCAAGAGAACAGAGTCTCACATTTAGAAAACACTCTTATGCCTGCTTAAGGGGGAAGGAGAGGTGGGGTGATGCATCAAACCAGAGTTTGATATAAGGACAGGTACCGTTCCAAAAACCAACTATGGAATAGACAAGACCTACACCTTCCTCACTGAAAGGGTCTCAAAACCCCATATTTCCCGCAGAGGAATAGATCTGACTAGTAAGAATCTTAAAACCTATGTATTGATATGTCTCCGTAAGGGAATCAAGTGTGTCTAGACTGGCATAAACATGGCCGCGAGAATCAGCTCAAACCCACTCTAAAAAGGAATTTCAAAAACAGAACAATGAAACAGGGAAATTCTTTACAATTCCTTCAGGGTCTCTGATGCAACCTGGAATGACCCTATCTACAATGACAGCTGGATGTGGCATGAGGCTGGACACTTGGGACTGAGAGGATTGGTGAGATTGGGTGAGCAACTGCAGACCCTTTAAAGCAATAATGCATGGCTCCCATTCCATGGGTCCCAGCTCTCCAGGTTGAAGGGTATATTACTACAGCTATAACATGTACGGGAAACCTAGAGAATGGACACACTGTGAATACAAAAGGTTTCTAAAACTCAACGAAGAGCCCTTCTCCTGGTGCTCCGGTTTGACTTTCCAACTGCTTTCCTATCAATCTCCCAACTTGGAGAGACAGCCCCTTTAAGCTCCTGGTTCGCACAGGTTGCCAGTTTGGCAGAGGATGAAAGGGAAGAGGGAGAAGCAATGAGAGAGTAGCTGTTAGGCATTTGGATGGGCACATGTCACTCTAATTTCCCGGCAGGAAGAAGAATTAACCAAAGTCTCAGCCACCCTCCGGGAACCAGTATAGGTCCTGAATCAAAAGTTTGGACTTGCGTTCAGCTCACAAGAAACGAGTTGAAAAATGGAGCTCAGGGGCACAGCAATTCACAAACTGGCAGAGTAATCAAGGCCAACTATCGTCCAAAAATCTGTTGAGGGAAGGCAACTAGGCGGACTTGAAAGCGAGGCAGAATAGCAGGAAACAGATTTCAAGAGGTACGTTGGAATCGCTTGTAAAGCACAGGACGAGGGGCACAACTTCGAATATGATGCACTTGGCCAAAAAGGGCATATGCGTTTTCTCCTGAATATATTCAGGAGAAAACGCATACGCCCTTTTTGGCCAAGCAAGCAAGCGGGCAATGCAAATCTGCACTACAAAGGAGTATCACTTCCCACCGGTCAAAAGGGACATCCACAAAATGTGTAAAAACCAGAAAGGCAAGACAGGCCCTGGAGAACAGGGAGCCTTGTTATGCTGATGGGCCGGATGTAAGTTGCCAACTGCCTCACTGGAGGAGTGCATTGTGTTCCCTAAAACAAGTAAACAACAGAGCTACAGAGCCAAGGGCACTTCCAGTCTAGGGAATATACCTTGGGAAAACTGAAAATCCATAACACAGATCCACCCCCAAATTGAGGGCTGCACTGCTTACAAGAACCTCAACCTGGGTACACCTGAAATATCCCAGGAAATATAAAAATGGTTCCAAACATTGTGGAACTTACGTACGATGGAATATCCCTCAGCCACGAAATCAATGTCATAAGACCAGTAGCAGCAAAATGAGTGGATTCAGGTACGATGATTCTAAGTGAAAGAAGTCACACAGGAAAAGAAACTTATCATAAGATATAACTTAGGAAGATCCTGTAAACATGGCTACACATGAACTGAGTTAGGCAAGAGAACAGAGTCTCACATTTAGAAAACACTCTTATGCCTGCTTAAGGGGGAAGGAGAGGTGGGGTGATGCATCAAACCAGAGTTTGATATAAGGACAGGTACCGTTCCAAAAACCAACTATGGAATAGACAAGACCTACACCTTCCTCAGTGAAAGGGACTCAAAACCCCATATTTCCCGCAGAGGAATAGATCTGACTAGTAAGAATCTTAAAACCTATGTATTGATATGTCTCCGTAAGGGAATCAAGTGTGTCTAGACTGGCATAAACATGGCAGCGAGAATCAGCTCAAACCCACTCTAAACAGGAATTTCAAAAACAGAACAAAGAAACAGGGTAATTCTTCACAATTCCTTCAGGGTCGCTGATGCAACCTGGAATGACCCTATCTACAATGACAGCTGGATGTGACATAAGGCTGGACACTTGGGACTGAGAGGATTGGTGAGATTGGGTGAGCAAATGCAGACCCTTTAAAGCAATAATGCATGGCACCCATTCCATGGGTCCCAGCTCTCCAGGTTGAAGGGAATATTACTACAGCTATAACGTGTACGGGAAACCTAGAGAATGGACACACTGTGAATACGAAAGGTTTCTAAAACTCAACGAAGAGCCCCTCTCCTGGTGCTCCGGTTTGACTTTCCAACTGCTTTCCTATCAATCTCCCAACTTGGAGAGACAGCCCCTTTAAGCTCCTGGTTCGCACAGGTTGCCAATTTGGCAGAGGATGAAAGGGAAGAGGGAGAACCAATGAGAGAGTAGCTGTTAGGCATTTGGATGGGCACATGTCTCTCTAATTTCCCGGCAGGAAGAAGAATTAACCAAAGTCTCAGCCACCCACCGGGAACCAGTATAGGTCCTGAACCAAAAGTTTGGACTTGCGTTCAGCTCACAAGAAACGAGTTGAAAAATGGAGCTCAGGGGCACAGCAATTCACAAACTGGCAGAGTAATCAAGGCCAACTATCGTCCAAAAATCTGTTGAGGGAAGGCAACGAGGCGGACTTGAAAGCGAGGCAGAATAGCAGGAAACAGATTTCAAGAGGTACGTTGGAATCACCTGTAAAGCACAGGAAGAGGGGCACAACTTCGACAATGATGCACTTGGCCAAAAAGGGCGTATGCGTTTTCTCCTGAATATATTCAGGAGAAAACGCATACGCCCATTTTGGCCAAGCAAGCAAGCAGGCAATGCAAATCTGCACTACAAAGAAGTATCACTTCCCAACGGTCAAAAGGGACATCCACAAAATGTGTAAAAACCAGAAAGGCAAGACAGGCCCTGGAGAACAGGGAGCCTTGTTATGCTGATGGGCGGGATGTAAGTTGCCAACTGCCTCACTGGAGGAGTGCATTGTGTTCCCTAAAACAAGTAAATAACAGAGCTACAGAGCCAAGGGCACTTCCAGTCTAGGGAATATACCTTGGGAAAACTGAAAATCCATAAGACAGAGCCACCCCCAAATTGAGGGCTGCACTGCTTACAAGAACCTCAACCTGGGTACACCTGAAATATCCCAGGAAATATAAAAATGGTTCCAAACATTGTGGAACTTACGTACGATGGAATATCCCTCAGCCATGAAATCAATGTCATAAGACCAGTAGCAGCAAAATGAGTGGATTCAGGTACGATGATTCTAAGTGAAAGAAGTCACACAGGAAAAGAAACTTATCATAAGATATCACTTAGGGAGATCCTGTAAACATGGCTACACATGAACTGAGTTAGGAAAGAGAACAGAGTCTCACATTTAGAAAACACTCTTATGCCTGCTTAAGGGGGAAGGAGAGGTGGGGTGATGCATCAAACCAGAGTTTGATATAAGCACAGGTACCGTTCCAAAAACCAACTATGGAATAGACAAGACCTACACCTTCCTCAGTGAAAGGGACTCAAAACCCCATATTTCCCGCAGAGGAATAGATCTGACTAGTAAGAATCTTAAAACCTATGTATTGATATGTCTCCGTAAGGGAATCAAGTGTGTCTAGACTGGCATAAACAGGGCAGCGAGAATCAGCTCAAACCCACTCTAAACAGGAATTTCAAAAACAGAACAAAGAAACAGGGTAATTCTTCACAATTCCTTCAGGGTCTCTGATGCAACCTGGAATGACCCTATCTACAATGACAGCTGGATGTGGCATGAGGCTGGACACTTGGGACTGAGAGGATTGGTGAGATTGGGTGAGCAAATGCAGACCCTTTAAAGCAATAATGCATGGCACCCATTCCATGGGTCCCAGCTCTCCAGGTTGAAGGGAATATTACTACAGCTATAACGTGTACGGGAAACCTAGAGAATGGACACACTGTGAATACGAAAGGTTTCTAAAACTCAACGAAGCGCCCCTCTCCTGGTGCTCCGGTTTGACTTTCCAACTGCTTTCCTATCAATCTCCCAACTTGGAGAGACAGCCCCTTTAAGCTCCTGTTTCGCACAGGTTGCCAATATGGCAGAGGATGAAAGGGAAGAGGGAGAACCAATGAGAGAGTAGCTGTTAGGCATTTGGATGGGCACATGTCACTCTAATTTCCCGGCAGGAAGAAGAATTAACCAAAGTCTCAGCCACCCACCGGGAACCAGTATAGGTCCTGAATCAAAAGTTTGGACTTGCGTTCAGCTCACAAGAAACGAGTTGAAAAATGGAGCTCAGGGGCACAGCAATTCACAAACTGGCAGAGTAATCAAGGCCAACTATCCTCCAAAAATCTGTTGAGGGAAGGCAACGAGGCGGACTTGAAAGCGAGGCAGAATAGCAGGAAACAGATTTCAAGAGGTACGTTGGAATCGCCTGTAAAGCACAGGAAGAGGGGCACAACTTCGACAATGATGCACTTGGCCAAAAAGGGCGTATGCGTTTTCTCCTGAATATATTCAGGAGAAAACGCATACGCCCTTTTTGGCCAAGCAAGCAAGCGGGCAATGCAAATCTGCACTACAAAGAAGTATCACTTCCCACCGGTCAAAAGGGACATCCACAAAATGTGTAAAAACCAGAAAGGCAAGACAGGCCCTGGAGAACAGGGAGCCTTGTTATGCTGATGGGCGGGATGTAAGTTGCCAACTGCCTCACTGGAGGAGTGCATTGTGTTCCCTAAAACAAGTAAACAACAGAGCTACAGAGCCAAGGGCACTTCCAGTCTAGGGAATATACCTTGGGAAAACTGAAAATCCATAACACAGAGCCACCCCCAAATTGAGGGCTGCACTGCTTACAAGAACCTCAACCTGGGTACACCTGAAATATCCCAGGAAATATAAAAATGGTTCCAAACATTGTGGAACTTACGTACGATGGAATATCCCTCAGCCATGAAATCAATGTCATAAGACCAGTAGCAGCAAAATGAGTGGATTCAGGTACGATGATTCTAAGTGAAAGAAGTCACACAGGAAAAGAAACTTATCATAAGATATCACTTAGGGAGATCCTGTAAACATGGCTACACATGAACTGAGTTAGGAAAGAGAACAGAGTCTCACATTTAGAAAACACTCTTATGCCTGCTTAAGGGGGAAGGAGAGGTGGGGTGATGCATCAAACCAGAGTTTGATATAAGCACAGGTACCGTTCCAATAACCAACTATGGAATAGACAAGACCTACACCTTCCTCAGTGAAAGGGACTCAAAACCCCATATTTCCCGCAGAGGAATAGATCTGACTAGTAAGAATCTTAAAACCTATGTATTGATATGTCTCCGTAAGGGAATCAAGTGTGTCTAGACTGGCATAAACAGGGCAGCGAGAATCAGCTCAAACCCACTCTAAAAAAGGAATTTCAAAAACAGAACAAAGAAACAGGGTAATTCTTCACAATTCCTTCAGGGTCTCTGATGCAACCTGGAATGACCCTATCTACAATGACAGCTGGATGTGGCATGAGGCTGGACACTTGGGACTGAGAGGATTGGTGAGATTGGGTGAGCAAATGCAGACCCTTTAAAGCAATAATGCATGGCACCCATTCCATGGGTCCCAGCTCTCCAGGTTGAAGGGAATATTACTACAGCTATAACGTGTACGGGAAACCTAGAGAATGGACACACTGTGAATACGAAAGGTTTCTAAAACTCAACGAAGAGCCCCTCTCCTGGTGCTCCGGTTTGACTTTCCAACTGCTTTCCTATCAATGTCCCAACTTGGAGAGACAGCCCCTTTAAGCTCCTGTTTCGCACAGGTTGCCAATATGGCAGAGGATGAAAGGGAAGAGGGAGAAGCAATGAGAGAGTAGCTGTTAGGCATTTGGATGGGCACATGTCACTCTAATTTCCCGGCAGGAAGAAGAATTAACCAAAGTCTCAGCCACCCACCGGGAACCAGTATAGGTCCTGAATCAAAAGTTTGGACTTGCGTTCAGCTCACAAGAAACGAGTTGAAAAATGGAGCTCAGGGGCACAGCAATTCACAAACTGGCAGAGTAATCAAGGCCAACTATCGTCCAAAAATCTGTTGAGGGAAGGCAACGTGGTGGACTTGAAAGCGAGGCAGAATAGCAGGAAACAGATTTCAAGAGGTACGTTGGAATTGCCTTTAAAGCACAGGAAGAGGGGCACAACTTCGACAATGATGCACTTGGCCAAAAAGGGCGTATGCGTTTTCTCCTGAATATATTCAGGAGAAAACGCATACGCCCTTTTTGGCCAAGCAAGCAAGCGGGCAATGCAAATCTGCACTACAAAGAAGTATCACTTCCCACCGGTCAAAAGGGACATCCACAAAATGTGTAAAAACCAGAAAGGCAAGTCAGGCCCTGGAGAACAGGGAGCCTTGTTATGCTGATGGGCGGGATGTAAGTTGCCAACTGCCTCACTGGAGGAGTGCATTGTGTTCCCTAAAACAACAGAGCTAAAAGTAAACAACAGAGCTACAGAGCCAAGGGCACTTCCAGTCTAGGGAATATACCTTGGGAAAACTGAAAATCCATAAGACAGAGCCACCCCCTAATTGAGGGCTGCACTGCTTACAAGAACCTCAACCTGGGTACACCTGAAATATCCCAGGAAATATAAAAATGGTTCCAAACATTGTGAAACTTACAGTACGATGGAATATCCCTCAGCCATGAAATCAATGTCATAAGACCAGTAGCAGCAAAATGAGTGGATTCAGGTACGATGATTCTAAGTGAAAGAAGTCACACAGGAAAAGAAACTTATCATAAGATATCACTTAGGAAGATCCTGTAAACATGGCTACACATGAAATGAGTTCGGAAAGAGAACAGAGTCTCACATTTAGAAAACACTCTTATGCCTGCTTAAGGGGGAAGGAGAGGTGGGGTGATGCATCAAAACAGAGTTTGATATAAGCACAGGTACCGTTCCAATAACCAACTATGGAATAGATAAGACCTACACGTTCCTCAGTGAAAGGGACTCAAAACCCCATATTTCCCGCAGAGGAATAGATCTGACTAGTAAGAATCATAAAACCTATGTATTGATATGTCTCCGTAAGGGAATCAAGTGGGTCTAGACTGGCATAAACAGGGCAGCGAGAATCAGCTCAAACCCACTATAAAAATGAATTTCAAAAACAGAAGAAAGAAACAGGGAAATTCTTTACAATTCCTTCAGGGTCTCTGATGCAACCTGGAATGACCCTATCTACAATGACAGCTGGATGTGGCATGAGGCTGGACACTTGGGACTGAGAGGATTGGTCAGATTGGGTGAGCAAATGCAGACCCTTTAAAGCAATAATGCATGGCACCCATTCCATGGGTCCCAGCTCTCCAGGTTGAAGGGAATATTACTACAGCTATAACGTGTACGGGAAACCTAGAGAATGGACACACTGTGAATACAAAAGGTTTCTAAAACTCAACGAAGAGCCCCTCTCCTGGTGCTCCGGTTTGACTTTCCAACTGCTTTCCTATCAATCTCCCAACTTGGAGAGACAGCTCCTTTAAGCTCCTGTTTCGCACAGGTTGCCAATTTGGCAGAGGATGAAAGGGAAGAGGGAGAACCAATGAGAGAGCAACTGTTAGGCATTTGGATGGGCACATGTCACTCTAATTTCCCGGCAGGAAGAAGAAATTAACCAAAGTCTCAGCCACCCACCGGGAACCAGTATAGGTCCTGAACCAAAAGTTTGGACTTGCGTTCAGCTCACAAGAAACGAGTTGAAAAATGGAGCTCAGGGGCACAACAATTCACAAACTGGCAGAGTAATCAAAGCCAACTATCGTCCAAAAATCTATTGAGGGAAGGCAACGAGGCGGACTTGAAAGCGAGGCAGAATAGCAGGAAACAGATTTCAAGAGGTACGTTGGAATCACCTGTAAAGCACAGGAAGAGGGGCACAACTTCGACAATGATGCACTTGGCCAAAAAGGGCATATGTGTTTTCTCCTGAATATATTCAGGAGAAAACGCATACGCCCTTTTTGGCCAAGCAAGCAAGCGGGCAATGCAAATCTGCACTACAAAGAAGTATCACTTCCCTCCGGTCAAAAGGGACATCCACAAAATGTGTAAAAACCAGAAAGGCAAGACAGGCCCTGGAGAACAGGGAGCCTTGTTATGCTGATGGGCGGGATGTAAGTTGCCAACTGCCTCACTGGAGGAGTGCATTGTGTTCCCTAAAACAAGTAAACAACAGAGCTACAGAGCCAAGGGCACTTCCAGTCTAGGGAATATACCTTGGGAAAACTGAAAATCCATAAGACAGAGCCACCCCCAAATTGAGGGCTGCACTGCTTACAAGAACCTCAACCTGGGTACACCTGAAATATCCCAGGAAATATAAAAATGGTTCCAAACATTGTGGAACTTACGTACGATGGAATATCCCTCAGCCACGAAATCAATGTCATAAGACCAGTAGCAGCAAAATGAGTGGATTCAGGTACGATGATTCTAAGTGAAAGAAGTCACACAGGAAAAGAAACTTATCATAAGATATCACTTAGGAAGATCCTGTAAACATGGCTACACATGAACTGAGTTAGGCAAGAGAACAGAGTCTCACATTTAGAAAACACTCTTATGCCTGCTTAAGGGGGAAGGAGAGGTGGGGTGATGCATCAAACCAGAGTTTGATATAAGCACAGGTACCGTTCCAAAAACCAACTATGGAATAGACAAGACCTACACCTTCCTCAGTGAAATGGACTCAAAACCCCATATTTCCCACAGAGGAATAGATCTGACTAGTAAGAATCTTAAAACCTATGTATTGATATGTCTCCGTAAGGGAATCAAGTGTGTCTAGACTGGCATAAACATGGCAGCGAGAATCAGCTCAAACCCACTCTAAACAGGAATTTCAAAAACAGAACAAAGAAACAGGGTAATTCTTCACAATTCCTTCAGGGTCGCTGATGCAACCTGGAATGACCCTATCTACAATGACAGCTGGATGTGGCATAAGGCTGGACACTTGGGACTGAGAGGATTGGTGAGATTGGGTGAGCAAATGCAGACCCTTTAAAGCAATAATGCATGGCACCCATTCCATGCGTCCCAGCTCTCCAGGTTGAAGGGAATATTACTACAGCTATAACGTGTATGGGAAACCTAGAGAATGGACACACTGTGAATACGAAAGGTTTCTAAAACTCAACGAAGAGCCCCTCTCCTGGTGCTCCGGTTTGACTTTCCAACTGCTTTCCTATCAATCTCCCAACTTGGAGAGACAGCCCCTTTAAGCTCCTGGTTCGCACAGGTTGCCAATTTGGCAGAGGATGAAAGGGAAGAGGGAGAACCAATGAGAGAGTAGCTGTTAGGCATTTGGATGGGCACATGTCACTCTAATTTCCCGGCAGGAAGAAGAATTAACCAAAGTCTCAGCCACCCACCGGGAACCAGTATAGGTCCTAAACCAAAAGTTTGGACTTGCGTTCAGCTCACAAGAAACGAGTTGAAAAATGGAGCTCAGGGGCACAGCAATTCACAAACTGGCAGAGTAATCAAGGCCAACTATCGTCCAAAAATCTGTTGAGGGAAGGCAACGAGGCAGACTTGAAAGCGAGGCAGAATAGCAGGAAACAGATTTCAAGAGGTACGTTGGAATCGCCTGTAAAGCACAGGAAGAGGGGCACAACTTCGACAATGATGCACTTGGCCAAAAAGGGCGTATGCGTTTTCTCCTGAATATATTCAGGAGAAAACGCATACGCCCTTTTTGGCCAAGCAAGCAAGCGGGCAATGCAAATCTGCACTACAAAGAAGTATCACTTCCCACCGGTCAAAAGGGACATCCACAAAATGTGTAAAAACCAGAAAGGCAAGACAGGCCCTGGAGAACAGGGAGCCTTGTTATGCTGATGGGCGGGATGTAAGTTGCCAACTGCCTCACTGGAGGAGTGCATTGTGTTCCCTAAAACAAGTAAACAACAGAGCTACAGAGCCAAGGGCACTTCCAGTCTAGGGAATATACCTTGGGAAAACTGAAAATCCATAACACAGAGCCACCCCCAAATTGAGGGCTGCACTGCTTACAAGAACCTCAACCTGGGTACACCTGAAATATCCCAGGAAATATAAAAATGGTTCCAAACATTGTGGAACTTACGTACGATGGAATATCCCTCAGCCATGAAATCAATGTCATAAGACCAGTAGCAGCAAAATGAGTGGATTCAGGTACGATGATTCTAAGTGAAAGAAGTCACACAGGAAAAGAAACTTATCATAAGATATCACTTAGGAAGATCCTGTAAACATGGCTACACATGAACTGAGTTAGGAAAGAGAACAGAGTCTCACATTTAGAAAACACTCTTATGCCTGCTTAAGGGGGAAGGAGAGGTGGGGTGATGCATCAAACCAGAGTTTGATATAAGCACAGGTACCGTTCCAATAACCAACTATGGAATAGACAAGACCTACACCTTCCTCAGTGAAAGGGACTCAAAACCCCATATTTCCCGCAGAGGAATAGATCTGACTAGTAAGAATCTTAAAACCTATGTATTGATATGTCTCCGTAAGGGAATCAAGTGTGTCTAGACTGGCATAAACAGGGCAGCGAGAATCAGCTCAAACCCACTCTAAAAAGGAATTTCAAAAACAGAACAAAGAAACAGGGTAATTCTTCACAATTCCTTCAGGGTCTCTGATGCAACCTGGAATGACCCTATCTACAATGACAGCTGGATGTGGCATGAGGCTGGACACTTGGGACTGAGAGGATTGGTGAGATTGGGTGAGCAAATGCAGACCCTTTAAAGCAATAATGCATGGCACCCATTCCATGGGTCCCAGCTCTCCAGGTTGAAGGGAATATTACTACAGCTATAACGTGTACGGGAAACCTAGAGAATGGACACACTGTGAATACGAAAGGTTTCTAAAACTCAACGAAGAGCCCCTCTCCTGGTGCTCCGGTTTGACTTTCCAACTGCTTTCCTATCAATCTCCCAACTTGGAGAGACAGCCCTTTAAGCTCCTGTTTCGCACAGGTTGCCAATATGGCAGAGGATGAAAGGGAAGAGGGAGAACCAATGAGAGAGTAGCTGTTAGGCATTTGGATGGGCACATGTCACTCTAATTTCCCGGCAGGAAGAAGAATTAACCAAAGTCTCAGCCACCCACCGGGAACCAGTATAGGTCCTGAATCAAAAGTTTGGACTTGCGTTCAGCTCACAAGAAACGTGTTGAAAAATGGAGCTCAGTGGCACAGCAATTCACAGACTGGCAGAGTAATCAAGGCCAACTATCGTCCAAAAATCTGTTGAGGGAAGGCAACGAGGCAGACTTGAAAGCGAGGCAGAATAGCAGGAAACAGATTTCAAGAGGTACGTTGGAATCGCCTGTAAAGCACAGGAAGAGGGGCACAACTTCGACAATGATGCACTTGGCCAAAAAGGGCGTATGCGTTTTCTCCTGAATATATTCAGGAGAAAACGCATACGCCCTTTTTGGCCAAGCAAGCAAGCGGGCAATGCAAATCTGCACTACAAAGAAGTATCACTTCCCACCGGTCAAAAGGGACATCCACAAAATGTGTAAAAACCAGAAAGGCAAGACAGGCCCTGGAGAACAGGGAGCCTTGTTATGCTGATGGGCGGGATGTAAGTTGCCAACTGCCTCACTGGAGGAGTGCATTGTGTTCCCTAAAACAAGTAAACAACAGAGCTACAGAGCCAAGGGCACTTCCAGTCTAGGGAATATACCTTGGGAAAACTGAAAATCCATAAGACAGAGCCACCCCCAAATTGGGGGCTGCACTGCTTACAAGAACCTCAACCTGGGTACACCTGAAATATCCCAGGAAATATAAAAATGGTTCCAAACATTGTGGAACTTACGTACGATGGAATATCCCTCAGCCATGAAATCAATGTCATAAGACCAGTAGCAGCAAAATGAGTGGATTCAGGTACGATGATTCTAAGTGAAAGAAGTCACACAGGAAAAGAAACTTATCATCAGATATCACTTAGGAAGATCCTGTAAACATGGCTACACATGAACTGAGTTAGGAAAGAGAACAGAGTCTCACATTTAGAAAACACTCTTATGCCTGCTTAAGGGGGAAGGAGAGGTGGGGTGATGCATCAAACCAGAGTTTGATATAAGCACAGGTACCGTTCCAATAACCAACTATGGAATAGACAAGACCTACACCTTCCTCAGTGAAAGGGACTCAAAACCCCATATTTCCCGCAGAGGAATAGATCTGACTAGTAAGAATCTTAAAACCTATGTATTGATATGTCTCCGTAAGGGAATCAAGTGTGTCTAGACTGGCATAAACAGGGCAGCGAGAATCAGCTCAAACCCACTCTAAAAAGGAATTTCAAAAACAGAACAAAGAAACAGGGTAATTCTTCACAATTCCTTCAGGGTCTCTGATGCAACCTGGAATGACCCTATCTACAATGACAGCTGGATGTGGCATGAGGCTGGACACTTGGGACTGAGAGGATTGGTGAGATTGGGTGAGCAAATGCAGACCCTTTAAAGCAATAATGCATGGCACCCATTCCATGGGTCCCAGCTCTCCAGGTTGAAGGGAATATTACTACAGCTATAACGTGTACGGGAAACCTAGAGAATGGACACACTGTGAATACGAAAGGTTTCTAAAACTCAACGAAGAGCCCCTCTCCTGGTGCTCCGGTTTGACTTTCCAACTGCTTGCCTATCAATCTCCCAACTTGGAGAGACAGCCCCTTTAAGCTCCTGTTTCGCACAGGTTGCCAATATGGCAGAGGATGAAAGGGAAGAGGGAGAACCAATGAGAGAGTAGCTGTTAGGCATTTGGATGGGCACATGTCACTCTAATTTCCCGGCAGGAAGAAGAATTAACCAGTCTCAGCCACCCACCGGGAACCAGTATAGGTCCTGAATCAAAAGTTTGGACTTGCGTTCAGCTCACAAGATACGAGTTGAAAAATGGAGCTCAGGGGCACAGCAATTCACAAACTGGCAGAGTAATCAAGGCCAACTATCGTCCAAAAATCTGTTGAGGGAAGGCAACGAGGCAGACTTGAAAGCGAGGCAGAATAGCAGGAAACAGATTTCAAGAGGTACGTTGGAATCGCCTGTAAAGCACAGGAAGAGGGGCACAACTTCGACAATGATGCACTTGGCCATAAAGGGCGTATGCGTTTTCTCCTGAATATATTCAGGAGAAAACGCATACGCCCTTTTTGGCCAAGCAAGCAAGCGGGCAATGCAAATCTGCACTACAAAGAAGTATCACTTCCCACCGGTCAAAAGGGACATCCACAAAATGTGTAAAAACCAGAAAGGCAAGACAGGCCCTGGAGAACAGGGAGCCTTGTTATGCTGATGGGCGGGATGTAAGTTGCCAACTGCCTCACTGGAGGAGTGCATTGTGTTCCCTAAAACAAGTAAACAACAGAGCTACAGAGCCAAGGGCACTTCCAGTCTAGGGAATATACCTTGGGAAAACTGAAAATCCATAACACAGAGCCACCCCCAAATTGAGGGCTGCACTGCTTACAAGAACCTCAACCTGGGTACACCTGAAATATCCCAGGAAATATAAAAATGGTTCCAAACATTGTGGAACTTACGTACGATGGAATATCCCTCAGCCACGAAATCAATGTCATAAGACCAGTAGCAGCAAAATGAGTGGATTCAGGTACGATGATTCTAAGTGAAAGAAGTCACACAGGAAAAGAAACTTATCATAAGATATCACTTAGGAAGATCCTGTAAACATGGCTACACATGAACTGAGTTAGGCAAGAGAACAGAGTCTCACATTTAGAAAACACTCTTATGCCTGCTTAAGGGGGAAGGAGAGGTGGGGTGATGCATCAAACCAGAGTTTGATATAAGCACAGGTACCGTTCCAAAAACCAACTATGGAATAGACAAGACCTACACCTTCCTCAGTGAAAGGGACTCAAAACCCCATATTTCCCGCAGAGGAATAGATCTGACTAGTAAGAATCTTAAAACCTATGTATTGATATGTCTCCGTAAGGGAATCAAGTGTGTCTAGACTGGCATAAACAGGGCAGCGAGAATCAGCTCAAACCCACTCTAAAAAGGAATTTCAAAAACAGAACAAAGAAACAGGGAAATTCTTCACAATTCCTTCAGGGTCTCTGATGCAACCTGGAATGACCCTATCTACAATGACAGCTGGATGTGGCATGAGGCTGGACACTTGGGACTGAGAGGATTGGTGAGATTGGGTGAGCAAATGCAGACCCTTTAAAGCAATAATGCATGGCACCCATTCCATGGGTCCCAGCTCTCCAGCTTGAAGGGAATATTACTACAGCTATAACGTGTACGGGAAACCTAGAGAATGGACACACTGTGAATACGAAAGGTTTCTAAAACTCAACGAAGAGCCCCTCTCCTGGTGCTCCGGTTTGACTTTCCAACTGCTTTCCTATCAATCTCCCAACTTGGAGAGACAGCCCCTTTAAGCTCCTGGTTCGCACAGGTTGCCAATATGGCAGAGGATGAAAGGGAAGAGGGAGAACCAATGAGAGAGTAGCTGTTAGGCATTTGGATGGGCACATGTCACTCTAATTTCCCGGCAGGAAGAAGAATTAACCAGTCTCAGCCACCCACCGGGAACCAGTATAGGTCCTGAATCAAAAGTTTGGACTTGCGTTCAGCTCACAAGAAACGAGTTGAAAAATGGAGCTCAGGGGCACAGCAATTCACAAACTGGCAGAGTAATCAAGGCCAACTATCGTCCAAAAATCTGTTGAGGGAAGGCAACGAGGCAGACTTGAAAGCGAGGCAGAATAGCAGGAAACAGATTTCAAGAGGTACGTTGGAATCGCCTGTAAAGCACAGGAAGAGGGGCACAACTTCGACAATGATGCACTTGGCCATAAAGGGCGTATGCGTTTTCTCCTGAATATATTCAGGAGAAAACGCATACGCCCTTTTTGGCCAAGCAAGCAAGCGGGCAATGCAAATCTGCACTACAAAGAAGTATCACTTCCCACCGGTCAAAAGGGACATCCACAAAATGTGTAAAAACCAGAAAGGCAAGACAGGCCCTGGAGAACAGGGAGCCTTGTTATGCTGATGGGCGGGATGTAAGTTGCCAACTGCCTCACTGGAGGAGTGCATTGTGTTCCCTAAAACAAGTAAACAACAGAGCTACAGAGCCAAGGGCACTTCCAGTCTAGGGAATATACCTTGGGAAAACTGAAAATCCATAACACAGAGCCACCCCCAAATTGAGGGCTGCACTGCTTACAAGAACCTCAACCTGGGTACACCTGAAATATCCCAGGAAATATAAAAATGGTTCCAAACATTGTGGAACTTACGTACGATGGAATATCCCTCAGCCATGAAATCAATGTCATAAGACCAGTAGCAGCAAAATGAGTGGATTCAGGTACGATGATTCTAAGTGAAAGAAGTCACACAGGAAAAGAAACTTATCATCAGATATCACTTAGGAAGATCCTGTAAACATGGCTACACATGAACTGAGTTAGGCAAGAGAACAGAGTCTCACATTTAGAAAACACTCTTATGCCTGCTTAAGGGGGAAGGAGAGGTGGGGTGATGCATCAAACCAGAGTTTGATATAAGCACAGGTACCGTTCCAAAAACCAACTATGGAATAGACAAGACCTACACCTTCCTCAGTGAAAGGGACTCAAAACCCCATATTTCCCGCAGAGGAATAGATCTGACTAGTAAGAATCTTAAAACCTATGTATTGATATGTCTCCGTAAGGGAATCAAGTGTGTCTAGACTGGCATAAACAGGGCAGCGAGAATCAGCTCAAACCCACTCTAAAAAGGAATTTCAAAAACAGAACAAAGAAACAGGGTAATTCTTCACAATTCCTTCAGGGTCTCTGATGCAACCTGGAATGACCCTATCTACAATGACAGCTGGATGTGGCATGAGGCTGGACACTTGGGACTGAGAGGATTGGTGAGATTGGGTGAGCAAATGCAGACCCTTTAAAGCAATAATGCATGGCACCCATTCCATGGGTCCCAGCTCTCCAGGTTGAAGGGAATATTACTACAGCTATAACGTGTACGGGAAACCTAGAGAATGGACACACTGTGAATACGAAAGGTTTCTAAAACTCAATGAAGAGCCCCTCTCCTGGTGCTCCGGTTTGACTTTCCAACTGCTTTCCTATCAATCTCCCAACTTGGAGAGACAGCCCCTTTAAGCTCCTGGTTCGCACAGGTTGCCAATTTGGCAGAGGATGAAAGGGAAGAGGGAGAACCAATGAGAGAGTAGCTGTTAGGCATTTGGATGGGCACATGTCACTCTAATTTCCTGGCAGGAAGAAGAATTAACCAAAGTCTCAGCCACCCACCGGGAACCAGTATAGGTCCTGAATCAAAAGTTTGGACTTGCGTTCAGCTCACAAGAAACGTGTTGAAAAATGGAGCTCAGGGGCACAGCAATTCACAAACTGGCAGAGTAATCAAGGCCAACTATCGTCCAAAAATCTGTTGAGGGAAGGCAACGAGGCAGACTTGAAAGCGAGGCAGAATAGCAGGAAACAGATTTCAAGAGGTACGTTGGAATCGCCTGTAAAGCACAGGAAGAGGGGCACAACTTCGACAATGATGCACTTGGCCAAAAAGGGCGTATGCGTTTTCTCCTGAATATATTCAGGAGAAAACGCATACGCCCTTTTTGGTCAAGCAAACATGCGGGCAATGCAATCGGCACTACAAAGAAGTATCACTTCCCACCGGTCAAAAGGGACATCCACAAAATGTGTAAAAACCAGAAAGGCAAGACAGGCCTTGGAGAACAGGGAGCCTTGTTATGCTGATGGGCGGGATGTAAGTTGCCAACTGCCTCACTGGAGGAGTGCATTGTGTTCCCTAAAACAAGTAAACAACAGAGCTACAGAGCCAAGGGCACTTCCAGTCTAGGGAATATACCTTGGGAAAACTGAAAATCCATAACACAGAGCCACCCCCAAATTGAGGGCTGCACTGCTTACAAGAACCTCAACCTGGGTACACCTGAAATATCCCAGGAAATATAAAAATGGTTCCAAACATTGTGGAACTTACGTACGATGGAATATCCCTCAGCCATGAAATCAATGTCATAAGACCAGTAGCAGCAAAATGAGTGGATTCAGGTACGATGATTCTAAGTGAAAGAAGTCACACAGGAAAAGAAACTTATCATAAGATATCACTTAGGAAGATCCTGTAAACATGGCTACACATGAACTGAGTTAGGAAAGAGAACAGAGTCTCACATATAGAAAACACTCTTATGCCTGCTTAAGGGGGAAGGAGAGGTGGGGTGATGCATCAAACCAGAGTTTGATATAAGCACAGGTACCGTTCCAAAAACCAACTATGGAATAGACAAGACCTACACATTCCTCAGTGAAAGGGACTCAAAACCCCATATTTCCCGCAGAGGAATAGATATGACTAGTAAGAATCTTAAAACCTATGTATTGATATGTCTCCGTAAGGGAATCAAGTGTGTCTAGACTGGCATAAACAGGGCAGCGAGAATCAGCTCAAACCCACTCTAAAAAGGAATTTCAAAAACAGAACAAAGAAACAGGGTAATTCTTCACAATTCCTTCAGGGTCTCTGATGCAACCTGGAATGACCCTATCTACAATGACAGCTGGATGTGGCATGAGGCTGGACACTTGGGACTGAGAGGATTGGTGAGATTGGGTGAGCAAATGCAGATCCTTTAAAGCAATAATGCATGGCACCCATTCCATGGGTCCCAGCTCTCCAGGTTGAAGGGAATATTACTACAGCTATAACGTGTACGGGAAACCTAGAGAATGGACACACTGTGAATACGAAAGATTTCTAAAACTCAACGAAGAGCCCCTCTCCTGGTGCTCCGGTTTGACTTTCCAACTGCTTTCCTATCAATCTCCCAACATGGAGAGACAGCCCCTTTAAGCTCCTGTTTCGCACAGGTTGCCAATATGGCAGAGGATGAAAGGGAAGAGGGAGAACCAATGAGAGAGTAGCTGTTAGGCATTTGGATGGGCACATGTCACTCTAATTTCCTGGCAGGAAGAAGAATTAACCAAAGTCTCAGCCACCCACCGGGAACCAGTATAGGTCCTGAATCAAAAGTTTGGACTTGCGTTCAGCTCACAAGAAACGTGTTGAAAAATGGAGCTCAGGGGCACAGCAATTCACAAACTGGCAGAGTAATCAAGGCCAACTATCGTCCAAAAATCTGTTGAGGGAAGGCAACGAGGTGGACTTGAAAGCGAGGCAGAATAGCAGGAAACAGATTTCAAGAGGTACGTTGGAATCGCCTGTAAAGCACAGGAAGAGGGGCACAACTTCGACAATGATGCACTTGGCCAAAAAGGGCGTATGCGTTTTCTCCTGAATATATTCAGGAGAAAACGCATACGCCCTTTTTGGCCAAGCAAGCAAGCGGGCAATGCAAATCTGCACTACAAAGAAGTATCACTTCCCACCGGTCAAAAGGGACATCCACAAAATGTGTAAAAACCAGAAAGGCAAGACAGGCCTTGGAGAACAGGGAGCCTTGTTATGCTGATGGGCGGGATGTAAGTTGCCAACTGCCTCACTGGAGGAGTGCATTGTGTTCCCTAAAACAAGTAAACAACAGAGCTACAGAGCCAAGGGCACTTCCAGTCTAGGGAATATACCTTGGGAAAACTGAAAATCCATAACACAGAGCCACCCCCAAATTGAGGGCTGCACTGCTTACAAGAACCTCAACCTGGGTACACCTGAAATATCCCAGGAAATATAAAAATGGTTCCAAACATTGTGGAACTTACGTACGATGGAATATCCCTCAGCCATGAAATCAATGTCATAAGACCAGTAGCAGCAAAATGAGTGGATTCAGGTACGATGATTCTAAGTGAAAGAAGTCACACAGGAAAAGAAACTTATCATAAGATATCACTTAGGAAGATCCTGTAAACATGGCTACACATGAACTGAGTTAGGAAAGAGAACAGAGTCTCACATATAGAAAACACTCTTATGCCTGCTTAAGGGGGAAGGAGAGGTGGGGTGATGCATCAAACCAGAGTTTGATATAAGCACAGGTACCGTTCCAAAAACCAACTATGGAATAGACAAGACCTACACATTCCTCAGTGAAAGGGACTCAAAACCCCATATTTCCCGCAGAGGAATAGATATGACTAGTAAGAATCTTAAAACCTATGTATTGATATGTCTCCGTAAGGGAATCAAGTGTGTCTAGACTGGCATAAACAGGGCAGCGAGAATCAGCTCAAACCCACTCTAAAAAGGAATTTCAAAAACAGAACAAAGAAACAGGGTAATTCTTCACAATTCCTTCAGGGTCTCTGATGCAACCTGGAATGACCCTATCTACAATGACAGCTGGATGTGGCATGAGGCTGGACACTTGGGACTGAGAGGATTGGTGAGATTGGGTGAGCAAATGCAGATCCTTTAAAGCAATAATGCATGGCACCCATTCCATGGGTCCCAGCTCTCCAGGTTGAAGGGAATATTACTACAGCTATAACGTGTACGGGAAACCTAGAGAATGGACACACTGTGAATACGAAAGATTTCTAAAACTCAACGAAGAGCCCCTCTCCTGGTGCTCCGGTTTGACTTTCCAACTGCTTTCCTATCAATCTCCCAACATGGAGAGACAGCCCCTTTAAGCTCCTGTTTCGCACAGGTTGCCAATATGGCAGAGGATGAAAGGGAAGAGGGAGAACCAATGAGAGAGTAGCTGTTAGGCATTTGGATGGGCACATGTCACTCTAATTTCCTGGCAGGAAGAAGAATTAACCAAAGTCTCAGCCACCCACCGGGAACCAGTATAGGTCCTGAATCAAAAGTTTGGACTTGCGTTCAGCTCACAAGAAACGTGTTGAAAAATGGAGCTCAGGGGCACAGCAATTCACAAACTGGCAGAGTAATCAAGGCCAACTATCGTCCAAAAATCTGTTGAGGGAAGGCAACGAGGTGGACTTGAAAGCGAGGCAGAATAGCAGGAAACAGATTTCAAGAGGTACGTTGGAATCGCCTGTAAAGCACAGGAAGAGGGGCACAACTTCGACAATGATGCACTTGGCCAAAAAGGGCGTATGCGTTTTCTCCTGAATATATTCAGGAGAAAACGCATACGCCCTTTTTGGCCAAGCAAGCAAGCGGGCAATGCAAATCTGCACTACAAAGAAGTATCACTTCCCACCGGTCAAAAGGGACATCCACAAAATGTGTAAAAACCAGAAAGGCAAGACAGGCCCTGGAGAACAGGGAGCCTTGTTATGCTGATGGGCGGGATGTAAGTTGCCAACTGCCTCACTGGAGGAGTGCATTGTGTTCCCTAAAACAAGTAAACAACAGAGCTACAGAGCCAAGGGCACTTCCAGTCTAGGGAATATACCTTGGGAAAACTGAAAATCCATAACACAGAGCCACCCCCAAATTGAGGGCTGCACTGCTTACAAGAACCTCAACCTGGGTACACCTGAAATATCCCAGGAAATATAAAAATGGTTCCAAACATTGTGGAACTTACGTACGATGGAATATCCCTCAGCCATGAAATCAATGTCATAAGACCAGTAGCAGCAAAATGAGTGGATTCAGGTACGATGATTCTAAGTGAAAGAAGTCACACAGGAAAAGAAACTTATCATAAGATATCACTTAGGAAGATCCTGTAAACATGGCTACACATGAACTGAGTTAGGAAAGAGAACAGAGTCTCACATTTAGAAAACACTCTTATGCCTGCTTAAGGGGGAAGGAGAGGTGGGGTGATGCATCAAACCAGAGTTTGATATAAGCACAGGTACCGTTCCAAAAACCAACTATGGAATAGACAAGACCTACACCTTCCTCAGTGAAAGGGACTCAAAACCCCATATTTCCCGCAGAGGAATAGATCTGACTAGTAAGAATCTTAAAACCTATGTATTGATATGTCTCCATAAGGGAATCAAGTGTGTCTAGACTGGCATAAACAGGGCAACGAGAATCAGCTCAAACCCACTCTAAACAGGAATTTCAAAAACAGAACAAAGAAACAGGGTAATTCTTCACAATTCCTTCAGGGTCTATGATGCAACCTGGAATGACCCTATCTACAATGACAGCTGGATGTGGCATGAGGCTGGACACTTGGGACTGAGAGGATTGGTGAGATTGGGTGAGCAAATGCAGACCCTTTAAAGCAATAATGCATGGCACCCATTCCATGGGTCCCAGCTCTCCAGGTTGTAGGGAATATTACTACAGCTATAACGTGTACGGGAAACCTAGAGAATGGACACACTGTGAATACGAAAGGTTTCTAAAACTCAACGAAGAGCCCCTCTCCTGGTGCTCCGGTTTGACTTTCCAACTGCTTGCCTATCAATCTCCCAACTTGGAGAGACAGCCCCTTTAAGCTCCTGTTTCGCACAGGTTGCCAATATGGCAGAGGATGAAAGGGAAGAGGGAGAACCAATGAGAGAGTAGCTGTTAGGCATTTGGATGGGCACATGTCACTCTAATTTCCCGGCAGGAAGAAGAATTTACCAAAGTCTCAGCCACCCACCGGGAACCAGTATAGGTCCTGAACCAAAATTTTGGACTTGCGTTCAGCTCACAAGAAACGAGTTGAAAATTGGAGCTCAGGGGCACAGCAATTCACAAACTGGCAGAGTAATCAAGGCCAACTATCGTCCAAAAATCTGTTGAGGGAAGGCAACGAGGCGGACTTGAAAGCGAGGCAGAATAGCAGGAAACAGATTTCAAGAGGTACGTTGGAATCGCCTGTAAAGCACAGGAAGAGGGGCACAACTTCGACAATGACGCACTTGGCCAAAAAGGGCGTATGCGTTTTCTCATGAATATATTCAGGAGAAAACGCATACGCCCTTTTTGGCCAAGCAAGCAAGCGGGCAATGCAAATCTGCACTACAAAGAAGTATCACTTCCCAACGGTCAAAAGGGACATCCACAAAATGTGTAAAAACCAGAAAGGCAAGACAGGCCCTGGAGAACAGGGAGCCTTGTTATGCTGATGGGCGGGATGTAAGTTGCCAACTGCCTCACTGGAGGAGTGCATTGTGTTCCCTAAAACAAGTAAACAACAGAGCTACAGAGCCAAGGGCACTTCCAGTCTAGGGAATATACCTTGGGAAAACTGAAAATCCATAACACAGAGCCACCCCCAAATTGAGGGCTGCACTGCTTACAAGAACCTCAACCTGGGTACACCTGAAATATCCCAGGAAATATAAAAATGGTTCCAAACATTGTGGAACTTACGTACGATGGAATATCCCTCAGCCACGAAATCAATGTCATAAGACCAGTAGCAGCAAAATGAGTGGATTCAGGTACGATGATTCTAAGTGAAAGAAGTCACACAGGAAAAGAAACTTATCATAAGATATCACTTAGGAAGATCCTGTAAACATGGCTACACATGAACTGAGTTAGGAAAGAGAACAGAGTCTCACATTTAGAAAACACTCTTATGCCTGCTTAAGGGGGAAGGAGAGGTGGGGTGATGCATCAAACAAGAGTTTGATATAAGCACAGGTACCGTTCCAAAAACCAACTATGGAATAGACAAGACCTACACCTTCCTCAGTGAAAGGGACTCAAAACCCCATATTTCCCGCAGAGGAAGAGATCTGACTAGTAAGAATCTTAAAACCTATGTATTGATATGTCTCCGTAAGGGAATCAAGTGTGTCTAGACTGACATAAACAGGGCAGCGAGAATCAGCTCAAACCCACTCTAAAAAGGAATTTCAAAAACAGAACAAAGAAATAGGGAAATTCTTTACAATTCCTTCAGGGTCTCTGATGCAACCTGGAATGACCCTATCTACAATGACAGCTGGATGTGGCATGAGGCTGGACACTTGGGACTGAGAGGATTGGTGAGATTGGGTGAGCAAATGCAGACCCTTTAAAGCAATAATGCATGGCACCCATTCCATGGGTCCCAGCTCTCCAGGTTGAAGGGAATATTACTACAGCTATAACGTGTACGGGAAACCTAGAGAATGGACACACTGTGAATACGAAAGGTTTCTAAAACTCAACGAAGAGCCCCTCTCCTGGTGCTCCGGTTTGACTTTCCAACTGCTTTGCTATCAATCTCCCAACTTGGAGAGACAGCCCCTTTAAGTTCCTGGTTCACACAGGTTGCCAATTTGGCAGAGGATGAAAGGGAAGAGGGAGAACCAATGAGAGAGTAGCTGTTAGGCATTTGGATGGGCACATGTCACTCTAATTTCCCGGCAGGAAGAAGAATTAACCAAAGTCTCAGCCACCCACCGGGAACCAGTATAGTTCCTGAACCAAAAGTTTGGACTTGCGTTCAGCTCACAAGAAACGAGTTGAAAAATGGAGCTCAGGGGCACAGCAATTCACAAACTGGCAGAGTAATCAAGGCCAACTATCGTCCAAACATCTGTTGAGGGAAGGCAACGAGGCGGACTTGAAAGCGAGGCAGAATAGCAGGAAACAGATTTCAAGAGGTACGTTGGAATCGCCTGTAAAGCACAGGATGAGGGGCACAACTTCGACAATGATGCACTTGGCCAAAAAGGGCGTATGCGTTTTCTCCTGAATATATTCAGGAGAAAACGCATACGCCCTTTTAGGCCAAGCAAGCAAGCGGGCAATGCAAATCTGCACTACAAAGAAGTATCACTTCCCACCGGTCAAAAGGGACATCCACAAAATGTGTAAAAACCAGAAAGGCAAGACAGGCCCTGGAGAACAGGGAGCCTTGTTATGCTGATGGGCCGGATGTAAGTTGCCAACTGCCTCACTGGAGGAGTGCATTGTGTTCCCGAAAACAAGGAAACAACAGAGCTACAGAGCCAAGGGCACTTCCAGTCTAGGGAATATACCTTGGGAAAACTGAAAATCCATAAGACAGAGCCAGCCCCAAATTGAGGGCTGCACTGCTTACAAGAACCTCAACCTGGGTACACCTGAAATATCCCAGGAAATATAAAAATGGTTCCAAACATTGTGGAATTACGTACGATGGAATATCCCTCAGCCACGAAATCAATGTCATAAGACCAGTAGCAGCAAAATGAGTGGATTCAGGTACGATGATTCTAAGTGAAAGAAGTCACACAGGAAAAGAAACTTATCATAAGATATCACTTAGGAAGATCCTGTAAACATGGCTACACATGAACTGAGTTAGGCAAGAGAACAGAGTCTCACATTTAGAAAACACTCTTATGCCTGCTTAAGGGGGAAGGAGAGGTGGGGTGATGCATCAAACCAGAGTTTGATATAAACACAGGTACCGTTCCAAAAACCAACTATGGAATAGACAAGACCTACACCTTCCTCAGTGAAAGGGACTCAAACCCCCATATTTCCCGCAGAGGAATAGATCTGACTAGTAAGAATCTTAAAACCTATGTATTGATATGTCTCCGTAAGGGAATCAAGTGTGTCTAGACTGGCATAAACATGGCAGCGAGATTCAGCTCAAACCCACTCTAAAAAGGAATTTCAAAAACAGAACAAAGAAACAGGGTAATTCTTCAAAATTCCTTCAGGGTCGCTGATGCAACCTGAAATGACCCTATCTACAATGACAGCTGGATGTGGCATAAGGCTGGACACTTGGGACTGTGAGGATTGGTGAGATTGGGTGAGCAAATGCAGACCCTTTAAAGCAATAATGCATGGCACCCATTCCATGGGTCCCAGCTCTCCAGGTTGAAGGGAATATTACTACAGCTATAACGTGTACGGGAAACCTAGAGAATGGACACACTGTGAATACGAAAGGTTTCTAAAACTCAACGAAGAGCCCCTCTCCTGGTGCTCCGGTTTGACTTTCCAACGGCTTTCCTATCAATCTCCCAACTTGGAGAGACAGCCTCTTTAAGCTCCTGGTTCGCACAGGTCGCCAATTTGGCAGAGGATGAAAGGGAAGAGGGAGAACCAATGAGAGAGTAGCTGTTAGGCATTTGGATGGGCACATGTCACTCTAATTTCCCGGCAGGAAGAAGAATTAACCAAAGTCTCAGCCACCCACCGGGAACCAGTATAGGTCCTGAACCAAAAGTTTGGACTTGCGTTCAGCTCACAAAAAACGAGTTGAAAAATGGAGCTCAGGGGCACAGCAATTCACAAACTGGCAGAGTAATCAAGGCCAACTATCGTCCAAAAATCTGTTGAGGGAAGGCAACGAGGCAGACTTGAAAGCGAGGCAGAATAGCAGGAAACAGATTTCAAGAGGTACGTTGGAATCGCCTGTAAAGCACAGGAAGAGGGGCACAACTTCGACAATGATGCACTTGGCCAAAAAGGGCGTATGCGTTTTCTCCTGAATATATTCAGGAGAAAACGCATACGCCCTTTTTGGCCAAGCAAGCAAGCGGGCAATGCAAATCTGCACTACAAAGAAGTATCACTTCCCACCAGTCAAAAGGGACATCCACAAAATGTGTAAAAACCAGAAAGGCAAGACAGGCCCTGGAGAACAGGGAGCCTTGTTATGCTGATGGGCGGGATGTAAGTTGCCAACTGCCTCACTGGAGGAGTGCATTGTGTTCCCTAAAACAAGTAAACAACAGAGCTACAGAGCCAAGGGCACTTCCAGTCTAGGGAATATACCTTGGGAAAACTGAAAATCCATAACACAGAGCCACCCCCAAATTGAGGGCTGCACTGCTTACAAGAACCTCAACCTGGGTACACCTAAAATATCCCAGGAAAAATAAAAATGGTTCCAAACATTGTGGAACTTACGTACGATGGAATATCCCTCAGCCATGAAATCAATGTCATAAGACCAGTAGCAGCAAAATGAGTGGATTCAGGTACGATGATTCTAAGTGAAAGAAGTCACACAGGAAAAGAAACTTATCATAAGATATCACTTAGGAAGATCCTGTAAACATGGCTACACATGAACTGAGTTAGGCAAGAGAACAGAGTCTCACATTTAGAAAACACTCTTATGCCTGCTTAAGGGGGAAGGAGAGGTGGGGTGATGCATCAAACCAGAGTTTGATATAAGCACAGGTACCGTTCCAAAAACCAACTATGGAATAGACAAGACCTACACCTTCCTCAGTGAAAGGGACTCAAAACCCCATATTTCCCACAGAGGAATAGATCTGACTAGTAAGAATCTTAAAACCTATGTATTGATATGGCTCCGTAAGGGAATCAAGTGTGTCTAGACTGGCATAAACATGGCAGCGAGAATCAGCTCAAACCCACTCTAAAAATGAATTTCAAAAACAGAACAAAGAAACAGGGAAATTCTTCACAATTCCTTCAGGGCCTCTGATGCAACCTGGAATGACCCTATCTACAATGACAGCTGGATGTGGCATAAGGCTGGACACTTGGGACTGAGAAGATTGGTGAGATTGTGTGAGCAAATGCAGACCCTTTAAAGCAATAATGCATGGCACCCATTCCATGGGTCCCAGCTCTCCAGGTTGAAGGGAATATTACTACAGCTATAACGTGTACGGGAAACCTAGAGAATGGACACACTGTGAATACGAAAGGTTTCTAAAACTCAACGAAGAGCCCCTCTCCTGGTGCTCCGGTTTGACTTTCCAACTGCTTTCCTATCAATCTCCCAACTTGGAGAGACAGCCCCTTTAAGCTCCTGGTTCGCACAGGTTGCCAATTTGGCAGAGGATGAAAGGGAAGAGGGAGAACCAATGAGAGAGTAGCTGTTAGGCATTTGGATGGGCACATGTCACTCTAATTTCCCGGCAGGAAGAAGAAATAACAAAAGTCTCAGCCACCCACCGGGAACCAGTATAGGTCCTGAACCAAAAGTTTGGACTTGCGTTCAGCTCACAAGAAACGAGTTGAAAAATGGAGCTCAGGGGCACAGCAATTCACAAACTGGCAGAGTAATCAAGGCCAACTATCGTCCAAAAATCTGTTGAGGGAAGGCAACGAGGCAGACTTGAAAGCGAGGCAGAATAGCAGGAAACAGATTTCAAGAGGTACGTTGGAATCGCCTGTAAAGCACAGGAAGAGGGGCACAACTTCGACAATGATGCACTTGGCCAAAAAGGGCGTATGCGTTTTCTCCTGAATATATTCAGGAGAAAACGCATACGCCCTTTTTGGCCAAGCAAGCAAGCGGGCAATGCAAATCTGCACTACAAAGAAGTATCACTTCCCACCGGTCAAAAGGGACATCCACAAAATGTGTAAAAACCAGAAAGGCAAGACAGGCCCTGGAGAACAGGGAGCCTTGTTATGCTGATGGGCGGGATGTAAGTTGCCAACTGCCTCACTGGAGGAGTGCATTGTGTTCCCTAAAACAAGTAAACAACAGAGCTACAGAGCCAAGGGCACTTCCAGTCTAGGGAATATACCTTGGGAAAACTGAAAATCCATAACACAGAGCCACCCCCAAATTGAGGGCTGCACTGCTTACAAGAACCTCAACCTGGGTACACCTGAAATATCCCAGGAAATATAAAAATGGTTCCAAACATTGTGGAACTTACGTACGATGGAATATCCCTCAGCCATGAAATCAATGTCATAAGACCAGTAGCAGCAAAATGAGTGGATTCAGGTACGATGATTCTAAGTGAAAGAAGTCACACAGGAAAAGAAACTTATCATAAGATATCACTTAGGAAGATCCTGTAAACATGGCTACACATGAACTGAGTTAGGCAAGAGAACAGAGTCTCACATTTAGAAAACACTCTTATGCCTGCTTAAGGGGGAAGGAGAGGTGGGGTGATGCATCAAACCAGAGTTTGATATAAGCACAGGTACCGTTCCAAAAACCAACTATGGAATAGACAAGACCTACACCTTCCTCAGTGAAAGGGACTCAAAACCCCATATTTCCCGCAGAGGAATAGATCTGACTAGTAAGAATCTTAAAACCTATGTATTGATATGTCTCCGTAAGGGAATCAAGTGTGTCTAGACTGGCATAAACAGGGCAACGAGAATCAGCTCAAACCCACTCTAGACAGGAATTTCAAAAACAGAACAAAGAAACAGGGTAATTCTTCACATTTCCTTCAGGGTCGCTGATGCAACCTGGAATGACCCTATCTACAATGACAGCTGGATGTGGCATAAGGCTGGACACTTGGGACTGAGAGGATTGGTGAGATTGGGTGAGCAAATGCAGACCCTTTAAAGCAATAATGCATGGCACCCATTCCATGGGTCCCAGCTCTCCAGGTTGAAGGGAATATTACTACAGCTATAACGTGTACAGGAAACCTAGAGAATGGACACACTGTGAATACGAAAGGTTTCTAAAACTCAACGAAGAGCCCCTCTCCTGGTGCTCCGGTTTGACTTTCCAACTGCTTTCCTATCAATCTCCCAACTTGGAGAGACAGCCCCTTTAAGCTCCTGGTTCGCACAGGTTGCCAATTTGGCAGAGGATGAAAGGGAAGAGGGAGAACCAATGAGAGAGTAGCTGTTAGGCATTTGGATGGGCACATGTCACTCTAATTTCCCGGCAGGAAGAAGAATTTACCAAAGTCTCAGCCACCCACCGGGAACCAGTATAGGTCCTGAACCAAAATTTTGGACTTGCGTTCAGCTCACAAGAAACGAGTTGAAAATTGGAGCTCAGGGGCACAGCAATTCACAAACTGGCAGAGTAATCAAGGCCAACTATCGTCCAAAAATCTGTTGAGGGAAGGCAACGAGGCGGACTTGAAAGCGAGGCAGAATAGCAGGAAACAGATTTCAAGAGGTACGTTGGAATCGCCTGTAAAGCACAGGAAGAGGGGCACAACTTCGACAATGACGCACTTGGCCAAAAAGGGCGTATGCGTTTTCTCATGAATATATTCAGGAGAAAACGCATACGCCCTTTTTGGCCAAGCAAGCAAGCGGGCAATGCAAATCTGCACTACAAAGAAGTATCACTTCCCACCGGTCAAAAGGGACATCCACAAAATGTGTAAAAACCAGAAAGGCAAGACAGGCCCTGGAGAACAGGGAGCCTTGTTATGCTGATGGGCGGGATGTAAGTTGCCAACTGCCTCACTGGAGGAGTGCATTGTGTTCCCTAAAACAAGTAAACAACAGAGCTACAGAGCCAAGGGCACTTCCAGTCTAGGGAATATACCTTGGGAAAACTGAAAATCCATAACACAGAGCCACCCCCAAATTGAGGGCTGCACTGCTTACAAGAACCTCAACCTGGGTACACCTGAAATATCCCAGGAAATATAAAAATGGTTCCAAACATTGTGGAACTTACGTACGATGGAATATCCCTCAGCCACGAAATCAATGTCATAAGACCAGTAGCAGCAAAATGAGTGGATTCAGGTACGATGATTCTAAGTGAAAGAAGTCACACAGGAAAAGAAACTTATCATAAGATATCACTTAGGAAGATCCTGTAAACATGGCTACACATGAACTGAGTTAGGAAAGAGAACAGAGTCTCACATTTAGAAAACACTCTTATGCCTGCTTAAGGGGGAAGGAGAGGTGGGGTGATGCATCAAACAAGAGTTTGATATAAGCACAGGTACCGTTCCAAAAACCAACTATGGAATAGACAAGACCTACACCTTCCTCAGTGAAAGGGACTCAAAACCCCATATTTCCCGCAGAGGAAGAGATCTGACTAGTAAGAATCTTAAAACCTATGTATTGATATGTCTCCGTAAGGGAATCAAGTGTGTCTAGACTGACATAAACAGGGCAGCGAGAATCAGCTCAAACCCACTCTAAAAAGGAATTTCAAAAACAGAACAAAGAAATAGGGAAATTCTTTACAATTCCTTCAGGGTCTCTGATGCAACCTGGAATGACCCTATCTACAATGACAGCTGGATGTGGCATGAGGCTGGACACTTGGGACTGAGAGGATTGGTGAGATTGGGTGAGCAAATGCAGACCCTTTAAAGCAATAATGCATGGCACCCATTCCATGGGTCCCAGCTCTCCAGGTTGAAGGGAATATTACTACAGCTATAACGTGTACGGGAAACCTAGAGAATCGACACACTGTGAATACGAAAGGTTTCTAAAACTCAACGAAGAGCCCCTCTCCTGGTGCTCCGGTTTGACTTTCCAACTGCTTTGCTATCAATCTCCCAAATTGGAGAGACAGCCCCTTTAAGTTCCTGGTTCACACAGGTTGCCAATTTGGCAGAGGATGAAAGGGAAGAGGGAGAACCAATGAGAGAGTAGCTGTTAGGCATTTGGATGGGCACATGTCACTCTAATTTCCCGGCAGGAAGAAGAATTAACCAAAGTCTCAGCCACCCACCGGGAACCAGTATAGTTCCTGAACCAAAAGTTTGGACTTGCGTTCAGCTCACAAGAAACGAGTTGAAAAATGGAGCTCAGGGGCACAGCAATTCACAAACTGGCAGAGTAATCAAGGCCAACTATCGTCCAAACATCTGTTGAGGGAAGGCAACGAGGCGGACTTGAAAGCGAGGCAGAATAGCAGGAAACAGATTTCAAGAGGTACGTTGGAATCGCCTGTAAAGCACAGGATGAGGGGCACAACTTCGACAATGATGCACTTGGCCAAAAAGGGCGTATGCGTTTTCTCCTGAATATATTCAGGAGAAAACGCATACGCCCTTTTTGGCCAAGCAAGCAAGCGGGCAATGCAAATCTGCACTACAAAGAAGTATCACTTCCCACCGGTCAAAAGGGACATCCACAAAATGTGTAAAAACCAGAAAGGCAAGACAGGCCCTGGAGAACAGGGAGCCTTGTTATGCTGATGGGCCGGATGTAAGTTGCCAACTGCCTCACTGGAGGAGTGCATTGTGTTCCCGAAAACAAGGAAACAACAGAGCTACAGAGCCAAGGGCACTTCCAGTCTAGGGAATATACCTTGGGAAAACTGAAAATCCATAAGACAGAGCCAGCCCCAAATTGAGGGCTGCACTGCTTACAAGAACCTCAACCTGGGTACACCTGAAATATCCCAGGAAATATAAAAATGGTTCCAAACATTGTGGAATTACGTACGATGGAATATCCCTCAGCCACGAAATCAATGTCATAAGACCAGTAGCAGCAAAATGAGTGGATTCAGGTACGATGATTCTAAGTGAAAGAAGTCACACAGGAAAAGAAACTTATCATAAGATATCACTTAGGAAGATCCTGTAAACATGGCTACACATGAACTGAGTTAGGCAAGAGAACAGAGTCTCACATTTAGAAAACACTCTTATGCCTGCTTAAGGGGGAAGGAGAGGTGGGGTGATGCATCAAACCAGAGTTTGATATAAACACAGGTACCGTTCCAAAAACCAACTATGGAATAGACAAGACCTACACCTTCCTCAGTGAAAGGGACTCAAAACCCCATATTTCCCGCAGAGGAATAGATCTGACTAGTAAGAATCTTAAAACCTATGTATTGATATGTCTCCGTAAGGGAATCAAGTGTGTCTAGACTGGCATAAACATGGCAGCGAGATTCAGCTCAAACCCACTCTAAAAAGGAATTTCAAAAACAGAACAAAGAAACAGGGTAATTCTTCAAAATTCCTTCAGGGTCGCTGATGCAACCTGAAATGACCCTATCTACAATGACAGCTGGATGTGGCATAAGGCTGGACACTTGGGAATGTGAGGATTGGTGAGATTGGGTGAGAAAATGCAGACCCTTTAAAGCAATAATGCATGGCACCCATTCCATGGGTCCCAGCTCTCCAGGTTGAAGGGAATATTACTACAGCTATAACGTGTACGGGAAACCTAGAGAATGGACACACTGTGAATACGAAAGGTTTCTAAAACTCAACGAAGAGCCCCTCTCCTGGTGCTCCGGTTTGACTTTCCAACGGCTTTCCTATCAATCTCCCAACTTGGAGAGACAGCCTCTTTAAGCTCCTGGTTCGCACAGGTTGCCAATTTGGCAGAGGATGAAAGGGAAGAGGGAGAACCAATGAGAGAGTAGCTGTTAGGCATTTGGATGGGCACATGTCACTCTAATTTCCCGGCAGGAAGAAGAATTAACCAAAGTCTCAGCCACCCACCGGGAACCAGTATAGGTCCTGAACCAAAAGTTTGGACTTGCGTTCAGCTCACAAAAAACGAGTTGAAAAATGGAGCTCAGGGGCACAGCAATTCACAAACTGGCAGAGTAATCAAGGCCAACTATCGTCCAAAAATCTGTTGAGGGAAGGCAACGAGGCAGACTTGAAAGCGAGGCAGAATAGCAGGAAACAGATTTCAAGAGGTACGTTGGAATCGCCTGTAAAGCACAGGAAGAGGGGCACAACTTCGACAATGATGCACTTGGCCAAAAAGGGCGTATGCGTTTTCTCCTGAATATATTCAGGAGAAAACGCATACGCCCTTTTTGGCCAAGCAAGCAAGCGGGCAATGCAAATCTGCACTACAAAGAAGTATCACTTCCCACCAGTCAAAAGGGACATCCACAAAATGTGTAAAAACCAGAAAGGCAAGACAGGCCCTGGAGAACAGGGAGCCTTGTTATGCTGATGGGCGGGATGTAAGTTGCCAACTGCCTCACTGGAGGAGTGCATTGTGTTCCCTAAAACAAGTAAACAACAGAGCTACAGAGCCAAGGGCACTTCCAGTCTAGGAAATATACCTTGGGAAAACTGAAAATCCATAAGACAGAGCCAGCCCCAAATTGAGGGCTGCACTGCTTACAAGAACCTCAACCTGGGTACACCTGAAATATCCCAGGAAATATAAAAATGGTTCCAAACATTGTGGAACTTACGTACGATGGAATATCCCTCAGCCACGAAATCAATGTCATAAGACCAGTAGCAGCAAAATGAGTGGATTCAGGTACGATGATTCTAAGTGAAAGAAGTCACACAGGAAAAGAAACTTATCATAAGATATCACTTAGGAAGATCCTGTAAACATGGCTACACATGAACTGAGTTAGGCAAGAGAACAGAGTCTAACATTTAGAAAACACTCTTATGCCTGCTTAAGGGGGAAGGAGAGGTGGGGTGATGCATCAAACCAGAGTTTGATATAAGCACAGGTACCGTTCCAAAAACCAACTATGGAATAGACAAGACCTACACCTTCCTCAGTGAAAGGGACTCAAAACCCCATATTTCCCACAGAGGAATAGATCTGACTAGTAAGAATCTTAAAACCTATGTATTGATATGGCTCCGTAAGGGAATCAAGTGTGTCTAGACTGGCATAAACATGGCAGCGAGAATCAGCTCAAACTCACTCTAAAAATGAATTTCAAAAACAGAACAAAGAAACAGGGAAATTCTTCACAATTCCTTCAGGGTCTCTGATGCAACCTGGAATGACCCTATCTACAATGACAGCTGGATGTGGCATAAGGCTGGACACTTGGGACTGAGAAGATTGGTGAGATTGGGTGAGCAAATGCAGACCCTTTAAAGCAATAATGCATGGTACCCATTCCATGGGTCCCAGCTCTCCAGGTTGAAGGGAATATTACTGTAGCTATAACGTGTACGGGAAACCTAGAGAATGGACACACTGTGGATACGAAAGGTTTCTAAAACTCAACGAAGAGCCCCTCTCCTGGTGCTCCGGTTTGCCTTTCCAACTGCTTTCCTATCAATCTCCCAACTTGGAGAGACAGCCCCTTTAAGCTCCTTTTTCGCACAGTTTGCCAATTTGGCAGAGGATGAAAGGGAAGAGGGAGAACCAATGAGAGAGTAGCTGTTAGGCATTTGGATGGGCACATGTCACTCTAATTTCCCGGCAGGAAGAAGAATTAACCAAAGTCTCAGCCACCCACCGGGAACCAGTATAGGTCCTGAACCAAAAGTTTGGACTTGCATTCAGCTCACAAAAAACGAGTTGAAAAATGGAGCTCAGGGGCACAGCAATTCACAAACTGGCAGAGTAATCAAGGCCAACTATCGTCCAAAAATCTGTTGAGGGAAGGCAACGAGGTGGACTTGAAAGCGAGGCAGAATAGCAGGAAACAGATTTCAAGAGGTACGTTGGAATCGCCTGTAAAGCACAGGAAGAGGGGCACAACTTCGACAATGATGCACTTGGCCAAAAAGGGCGTATGCGTTTTCTCCTGAATATATTCAGGAGAAAACGCATACGCCCTTTTTGGCCAAGCAAGCAAGCGGGCATTGCAAATCTGCACTACAAAGAAGTATCACTTCCCACCGGTCAAAAGGGACATCCACAAAATCTGTAAAAACCAGAAAGGCATGACAGGCCCTGGAGAACAGGGAGCCTTGTTATGCTGATGGGCGGGATGTAAGTTGCCAACTGCCTCACTGGAGGAGTGCATTGTGTTCCCTAAAACAAGTAAACAACAGAGCTACAGAGCCAAGGGCACTTCCAGTCTAGGGAATATACCTTGGGAAAACTGAAAATCCATAAGACAGAGCCAGCCCCAAATTGAGGGCTGCACTGCTTACAAGAACCTCAACCTGGGTACACCTGAAATATCCCAGGAAATATAAAAATGGTTCAAAACATTGTGGAACTTACGTACGATGGAATATCCCTCAGCCACGAAATCAATGTCATAAGACCAGTAGCAGCAAAATGAGTGGATTCAGGTACGATGATTCTAAGTGAAAGAAGTCACACAGGAAAAGAAACTTATCATAAGATATCACTTAGGAAGATCCTGTAAACATGGCTACACATGAACTGAGTTAGGCAAGAGAACAGAGTCTCACATTTAGAAAACACTCTTATGCCTGCTTAAGGGGGAAGGAGAGGTGGGGTGATGCATCAAACCAGAGTTTGATATAAGCACAGGTACCGTTCCAAAAACCAACTATGGAATAGACAAGACCTACACCTTCCTCAGGGAAAGGGACTCAAAACCCCATATTTCCCACAGAGGAATAGATCTGACTAGTAAGAATCTTAAAACCTATGTATTGATATGTCTCCGTAAGGGAATCAAGTGTGTCTAGACTGGCATAAACATGACAGCGAGAATCAGCTAAAACACACTCTAAACAGGAATTTCAAAAACAGAACAAAGAAACAGGGTAATTCTTCACAATTCCTTCAGGGTCTCTGATGCAACCTGGAATGACCCTATCTACAATGACAGCTGGATGTGGCATAAGGCTGACACTTGGGACTGAGAGGATTGGTGAGATTGGGTGAGCAAATGCAGACCCTTTAAAGCAATAATGCATGGCACCCATTCCATGGGTCCCAGCTCTCCAGGTTGAAGGGAATATTACTACAGCTATAACGTGTACGGGAAACCTAGAGAATGGACACACTGTGAATACGAAAGGTTTCTAAAACTCAACGAAGAGCCCCTCTCCTGGTGCTCCGGTTTGACTTTCCAACTGCTTTCCTATCAATCTCCCAACTTGGAGAGACAGCCCCTTTAAGCTCCTGGTTCGCACAGGTTGCCAATTTGGCAGAGGATGAAAGGGAAGAGGGAGAACCAATGAGAGAGTAGCTGTTAGGCATTTGGATGGGCACATGTCACTCTAATTTCCCGGCAGAAAGAAGAAATTAACCAAAGTCTCAGCCACCCACCGGGAACCAGTATAGGTCCTGAACCAAAAGTTTGGGCTTGCGTTCAGCTCACAAGAAACGAGTTGAAAAATGGAGCTCAGGGGCACAGCAATTCACAAACTGGCAGAGTAATCAAGGCCAACTATCGTCCAAAAATCTGTTGAGGGAAGGCAACGAGGTGGACTTGAAAGCGAGGCAGAATAGCAGGAAACAGATTTCAAGAGGTACGTTGGAATCGCCTGTAAAGCACAGGAAGAGGGGCACAACTTCGACAATGATGCACTTGGCCAAAAAGGGCGTATGCGTTTTCTCCTGAATATATTCAGGAGAAAACGCATACGCCCTTCTTGGCCAAGCAAGCAAGCGGGCAATGCAAATCTGCACTACAAAGAAGTATCACTTCCCACCGGTCAAAAAGGACATCGACAAAATGTGTAAAAACCAGAAAGGCAAGACAGGCCCTGGAGAACAGGGAGCCTTGTTATGCTGATGGGCCGGATGTAAGTTGCCAACTGCCTCACTGGAGGAGTGCATTGTGTTCCCTAAAACAAGTAAACAACAGAGCTACAGAGCCAAGGGCACTTCCAGTCTAGGAAATATACCTTGGGAAAATTGAAAATCCATAAGACAGAGCCACCCCCAAATTGAGGGCTGCACTGCTTACAAGAACCTCAACCTGGGTACACCTGAAATATCCCAGGAAATATAAAAATGGTTCCAAACATTGTGGAACTTACGTACGATGTAATATCCCTCAGCCACGAAATCAATGTCATAAGACCAGTAGCAGCAAAATAAGTGGATTCAGGTACGATGATTCTAAGTGAAAGAAGTCACACAGGAAAAGAAACTTATCATAAGATATCACTTAGGAAGATCCTGTAAACATGGCTACACATGAACTGAGTTAGGCAAGAGAACAGAGTCTCACATTTAGAAAACACTCTTATGCCTGCTTAAGGGGGAAGGAGAGGTGGGGTGATGCATCAAACCAGAGTTTGATATAAGCACAGGTACCGTTCCAAAAACCAACTATGGAATAGACAAAACCTAAACCTTCCTCAGTGAAAGGGACTCAAAACCCCATATTTCCCGCAGAGGAATAGATCTGACTAGTAAGAATCTTAAAACCTATGTATTGATATGTCTCCGTAAGGGAATCAAGTGTGTCTAGACTGGCATAAACATGACAGCGAGAATCAGCTAAAACACACTCCAAACAGGAATTTCAAAAACAGAACAAAGAAACAGGGTAATACTTCACAATTCCTTCAGGGTCTCTGATGCAACCTGGAATGACCCTATCTACAATGACAGCTGGATGTGGCATAAGGCTGACACTTGGGACTGAGAGGATTGGTGAGATTGGGTGAGCAAATGCAGACCCTTTAAAGCAATAATGCATGGCACCCATTCCATGGGTCCCAGCTCTCCAGGTTGAAGGGAATATTACTACAGCTATAACGTGTACGGGAAACCTAGAGAATGGACACACTGTGAATACGAAAGGTTTCTAAAACTCAACGAAGAGCCCCTCTCCTGGTGCTCCGGTTTGACTTTCCAACTGCTTTCCTATCAATCTCCCAACTTGGAGAGACAGCCCCTTTAAGCTCCTGGTTCGCACAGGTTGCCAATTTGGCAGAGGATGAAAGGGAAGAGGGAGAACCAATGAGAGAGTAGCTGTTAGGCATTTGGATGGGCACATGTCACTCTAATTTCCCGGCAGGAAGAAGAATTAACCAAAGTCTCAGCCACCCACCGGGAACCAGTATAGGTCCTGAACCAAAAGTTTGGACTTGCGTTCAGCTCACAAGAAACGAGTTGAAAAATGGAGCTCAGGGGCACAGCAATTCACAAACTGGCAGAGTAATCAAGGCCAACTATCGTCCAAAAATCTGTTGAGGGAAGGCAACGAGGCAGACTTGAAAGCGAGGCAGAATAGCAGGAAACAGATTTCAAGAGGTACGTTGGAATCGCCTGTAAAGCACAGGAAGAGGGGCACAACTTCGACAATGATGCACTTGGCCAAAAAGAGCGTATGCGTTTTCTCCTGAATATATTCAGGAGAAAACGCATACGCCCTTTTTGGCCAAGCAAGCAAGCGGGCAATGCAAATCTGCACTACAAAGAAGTATCACTTCCCACCGGTCAAAAGGGACATCCACAAAATGTGTAAAAACCAGAAAGGCAAGACAGGCCCTGGAGAACAGGGAGCCTTGTTATGCTGATGGGCGGGATGTAAGTTGCCAACTGCCTCACTGGAGGAGTGCATTGTGTTCCCTAAAACAAGTAAACAACAGAGCTACGGAGCCAAGGGCACTTCCAGTCTAGGGAATATACCTTGGGAAAACTGAAAATCCATAAGACAGAGCCACCCCCAAATTGAGGGCTGCACTGCTTACAAGAACCTCAACCTGGGTACACCTGAAATATCCCAGGAAATATAAAAATGGTTCCAAACATTGTGGAACTTACGTACGATGGAATATCCCTCAGCCACGAAATCAATGTCATAAGACCAGTAGCAGCAAAATAAGTGGATTCAGGTACGATGATTCTAAGTGAAAGAAGTCACACAGGAAAAGAAACTTATCATAAGATATCACTTAGGAAGATCCTGTAAACATGGCTACACATGAACTGAGTTAGGCAAGAGAACAGAGTCTCACATTTAGAAAACACTCTTATGCCTGCTTAAGGGGGAAGGAGAGGTGGGGTGATGCATCAAACCAGAGTTTGATATAAGCACAGGTACCGTTCCAAAAACCAACTATGGAATAGACAAAACCTACACCTTCCTCAGTGAAAGGGACTCAAAACCCCATATTTCCCACAGAGGAATAGATCTGACTAGTAAGAATCTTAAAACCTATGTATTGATATGTCTCCGTAAGGGAATCAAGTGTGTCTAGACTGGCATAAACATGACAGCGAGAATCAGCTAAAACACACTCCAAACAGGAATTTCAAAAACAGAACAAAGAAACAGGGTAATTCTTCACAATTCCTTCAGGGTCTCTGATGCAACCTGGAATGACCCTATCTACAATGACAGCTGGATGTGGCATAAGGCTGACACTTGGGACTGAGAGGATTGGTGAGATTGGGTGAGCAAATGCAGACCCTTTAAAGCAATAATGCATGGCACCCATTCCATGGGTCCCAGCTCTCCAGGTTGAAGGGAATATTACTACAGCTATAACGTGTACGGGAAACCTAGAGAATGGACACACTGAATACGAAAGGTTTCTAAAACTCAACCAAGAGCCCCTCTCCTGGTGCTCCGGTTTGACTTTCCAACTGCTTTCCTATCAATCTCCCAACTTGGAGAGACAGCCCCTTTAAGCTCCTGGTTCGCACAGGTTGCCAATTTGGCAGAGGATGAAAGGGAAGAGGGAGAACCAATGAGAGAGTAGCTGTTAGGCATTTGGATGGGCACATGTCACTCTAATTTCCCGGCAGGAAGAAGAATTAACCAAAGTCTCAGCCACCCACCGGGAACCAGTATAGATCCTGAACCAAAAGTTTGGACTTGCGTTCAGCTCACAAGAAACGAGTTGAAAAATGGAGCTCAGGGGCACAGCAATTCACAAACTGGCAGAGTAATCAAGGCTAACTATCGTCCAAAAATCTGTTGAGGGAAGGCAACGAGGTGGACTTGAAAGCGAGGCAGAATAGCAGGAAACAGATTTCAAGAGGTACGTTGGAATCGCCTGTAAAGCACAGGAAGAGGGGCACAACTTCGACAATGATGCACTTGGCCAAAAAGGGCGTATGCGTTTTCTCCTGAATATATTCAGGAGAAAACGCATACGCCCTTTTTGGCCAAGCAAGCAAGCGGGCAATGCAAATCTGCACTACAAAGAAGTATCACTTCCCACCGGTCAAAAGGGACATCCACAAAATGTGTAAAAACCAGAAAGGCAAGACAGGCCCTGGAGAACAGGGAGCCTTGTTATGCTGATGGGCGGGATGTAAGTTGCCAACTGCCTCACTGGAGGAGTGCATTGTGTTCCCTAAAACAAGTAAACAACAGAGCTACAGAGCCAAGGGCACTTCCAGTCTAGGGAATATACCTTGGGAAAACTGAAAATCCATAACACAGAGCCACCCCCAAATTGAGGGCGGCACTGCTTACAAGAACCTCAACCTGGGTACACCTGAAATATCCCAGGAAATATAAAAATGGTTCCAAACATTGTGGAACTTACGTACGATGGAATATCCCTCAGCCACGAAATCATTGTCATAAGACCAGTAGCAGCAAAATGAGTGGATTCAGGTACGATGATTCTAAGTGAAAGAAGTCACACAGGAAAAGAAACTTATCATAAGATATCACTTAGGAAGATCCTGTAAACATGGCTACACATGAACTGAGTTAGGCAAGAGAACAGAGTCTCACATTTAGAAAACACTCTTATGCCTGCTTAAGGGGGAAGGAGAGGTGGGGTGATGCATCAAACCAGAGTTTGATATAAGCACAGGTACCGTTCCAAAAACCAACTATGGAATAGACAAGACCTCCACCTTCCTCAGTGAAAGGGACTCAAAACCCCATATTTCCCGCAGAGGAATCGATCTGACTAGTAAGAATCTTAAAACCTATGTATTGATATGTCTCCGTAAGGGAATCAAGTGTGTCTAGACTGGCATAAACAGGGCAGCGAGAATCAGCTCAAACCCACTCTAAAAAGGAATTTCAAAAACAGAACAAAGAAACAGGGTAATTCTTCACAATTCCTTCAGGGTCTCTGATGCAACCTGGAATGACCCTATCTTCAATGACAGCTGGATGTGGCATGAGGCTGGACACTTGGGACTGAGAGGATTGGTGAGATTGGGTTAGCAAATGCAGACCCTTTAAAGCAATAATGCATGACACCCATTCCATGGGTCCCAGCTCTCCAGCTTGAAGGGAATATTACTACAGCTATAACGTGTACGGGAAACCTAGAGAATGGACACACTGTGAATACGAAAGGTTTCTAAAACTCAACGAAGAGCCCCTCTCCTGGTGCTCCGGTTTGACTTTCCAACTGCTTTCCTATCAATCTCCCAACTTGGAGAGACAGCCCCTTTAAGCTCCTGTTTCGCACAGGTTGCCAATATGGCAGAGGATGAAAGGGAAGAGGGAGAACCAATGAGAGAGTAGCTGTTAGGCATTTGGATGGGCACATGTCACTCTAATTTCCCGGCAGGAAGAAGAATTAACCAAAGTCTCAGCCACCCACCGGGAACCAGTATAGGTCCTGAACCAAAAGTTTGGACTTGCGTTCAGCTCACAAAAAACGAGTTGAAAAATGGAGCTCAGGGGCACAGCAATTCACAAACTGGCAGAGTAATCAAGGCTAACTATCGTCCAAAAATCTGTTGAGGGAAGGCAACGAGGTGGACTTGAAAGCGACGCAGAATAGCAGGAAACAGATTTCAAGAGGTACGTTGGAATCGCCTGTAAAGCACAGGAAGAGGGGCACAACTTCGACAATGATGCACTTGGCCAAAAAGGGCGTATGCGTTTTCTCCTGAATATATTCAGGAGAAAACGCATACGCCCTTTTTGGCCAAGCAAGCAAGCGGGCAATGCAAATCTGCACTACAAAGAAGTATCACTTCCCAACGGTCAAAAGGGACATCCACAAAATGTGTAAAAACCAGAAAGGCAAGACAGGCACTGGAGAACAGGGAGCCTTGTTATGCTGATGGGCCGGATGTAAGTTGCCAACTGCCTCACTGGAGGAGTGCATTGTGTTCCCTAAAACAAGTAAACAACAGAGCTACAGAGCCAAGGGCACTTCCAGTCTAGGGAATATACCTTGGGAAAACTGAAAATCCATAAGACAGAGCCACCCCCAAATTGAGGGCGGCACTGCTTACAAGAACCTCAACCTGGGTACACCTGAAATATCCCAGGAAATATAAAAATGGTTCCAAACATTGTGGAACTTACGTACGATGGAATATCCCTCAGCCACGAAATCAATGTCATAAGACCAGTAGCAGCAAAATGAGTGGATTCAGGTACGATGATTCTAAGTGAAAGAAGTCACACAGGAAAAGAAACTTATCATAAGATATCACTTAGGAAGATCCTGTAAACATGGCTACACATGAACTGAGTTAGGAAAGAGAACAGAGTCTCACATTTAGAAAACACTCTTATGCCTGCTTAAGGGGGAAGGAGAGGTGGGGTGATGCATCAAACCAGAGTTTGATATAAGCACAGGTACCGTTCCAAAAACCAACTATGGAATAGACAAGACCTACACCTTCCTCAGTGAAAGGGACTCAAAACCCCATATTTCCCGCAGAGGAATAGATCTGACTAGTAAGAATCTTAAAACCTATGTATTGATATGTCTCCGTAAGGGAATCAAGTGTGTCTAGACTGGCATAAACATGGCAGCGAGAATCAGCTCAAACCCACTCTAAACAGGAATTTCAAAAACAGAACAAAGAAACAGGGAAATTCTTCACAATTCCTTCAGGGTCTCTGATGCAACCTGGAATGACCCTATCTTCAATTACAGCTGCATGTGGCATGAGGCTGGACACTTGGGACTGAGAGGATTGGTGAGATTGGGTGAGCAAATGCAGACCATTTAAACAATAATGCATGAGACCCATTCCATGGGTCCCAGCTCTCCAGGTTGAAGGGAATATTACTACAGCTATAACGTGTACGGGAAACCTAGAGAATGGACACACTGTGAATACGAAAGGTTTCTAAAACTCAACGAAGAGCCCCTCTCTTGGTGCTCCGGTTTGACTTTCCAACTGCTTTCCTATCAATCTCCCAACTTGGAGAGACAGCCCCTTTAAGCTCCTGTTTCACACAGGTTGCCAATTTGGCAGAGGATGAAAGGGAAGAGGGAGAACCAATGAGAGAGTAGCTGTTAGGCATTTGGATGGGCACATGTCACTCTAATTTCCCGGCAGGAAGAAGAATTAACCAAAGTCTCAGCCACCCACCGGGAACCCGTATAGGTCCTGAACCAAAAGTTTGGACTTGCGTTCAGCTCACAAAAAACGAGTTGAAAAATGGAGCTCAGGGGCACAGCAATTCACAAACTGGCAGAGTAATCAAGGCCACCTATCGTCCATAAATCTGTTGAGGGAAGGCAACGAGGCGCACTTGAAAGCGAGGCAGAATAGCAGGAAACAGATTTCAAGAGGTACGTTGGAATCGCCTGTAAAGCACAGGAAGAGGGGCACAACTTCGACAATGATGCACTTGGCCAAAAAGGGCGTATGCGTTATCTCCTGAATATATTCAGGAGAAAACGCATACGCCCTTTTTGGCGAAGCAAGCAAGCGCGCAATGCAAATCTGCACTACAAAGAAGTATCACTTCCCACCGGTCAAAAGGGACATCCACAAAATGTGTAAAAACCAGAAAGGCAAGACAGGCCCTGGAGAACAGGGAGCCTTGTTATGCTGATGGGCGGGATGTAAGTTGCCAACTGCCTCACTGGAGGAGTGCATTGTGTTCCCTAAAACAAGTAAACAACAGAGCTACAGAGCCAAGGGCACTTCCAGTCTAGGAAATATACCTTGGGAAAACTGAAAATCCATAACACAGAGCCACCCCCAAATTGAGGGCTGCACTGCTTACAAGAACCTCAACCTGGGTACACCTGAAATATCCCAGGAAATATAAAAATGGTTCCAAACATTGTGGAACTTACGTACGATGGAATATCCCTCAACCACGAAATCAATGTCATAAGACCAGTAGCAGCAAAATGAGTGGATTCAGGTACGATGATTCTAAGTGAAAGAAGTCACACAGGAAAAGAAACTTATCATAAGATATCACTTAGGAAGATCCTGTAAACATGGCTACACATGAACTGAGTTAGGCAAGAGAACAGAGTCTCACATTTAGAAAACACTCTTATGCCTGCTTAAGGGGGAAGGAGAGGTGGGGTGATGCATCAAACCAGAGTTTGATATAAGCACAGGTACCGTTCCAAAATCCAACTATGGAATAGACAAGACCTACACCTTCCTCAGTGAAAGGGACTCAAAACCTCATATTTCCCGCAGAGGAATAGATCTGACTAGTAAGAATCTTATAACCTATGTATTGATATGTCTCCGTAAGGGAATCAAGTGTGTCTAGACTGGCATAAACATGGCAGCGAGAATCAGCTCAAACCCACTCTAAACAGGAATTTCAAAAACAGAACAAAGAAACAGGCTAATTCTTCACACATCCTTCAGGGTCTCTGATGCAACCTGGAATGACCCTATCTACAATGACAGCTGGATGTGGCATAAGGCTGGACACTTGGGACTGAGAGGATTGGTGAGATTGGGTGAGCAAATGCAGACCCTTTAAAGCAATAATGCATGGCACCCATTCCATGGGTCCCAGCTCTCCAGGTTGAAGGGAATATTACTACAGCTATAACGTGTACGGGAAACCTAGAGAATGGACACACTGTGAATACGAAAGGTTTCTAAAACTCAACGAAGAGCCCCTCTCCTGGTGCTCCGGTTTGACTTTCCAACTGCTTTCCTATCAGTCTACCAACTTGGAGAGACAGCCCCTTTAAGCTCCTGGTTCGCACAGGTTGCCAATTTGTCAGAGGATGAAAGGGAAGAGGGAGAACCAATGAGAGAGTATCTGTTAGGCATTTGGATGGGCACATGTCACTCTAATTTCCCGGCAGGAAGAAGAATTAACCAAAGTCTCAGCCACCCACCGGGAACCAGTATAGGTCCTGAACCAAAAGTTTGGACTTGCGTTCAGCTCAGAAGTAACGAGTTGAAAAATGGAGCTCAGGGGCACAGCAATTCACAAACTGGCAGAGTAATCAAGGCCAACTATCGTCCAAAAATCTGTTGAGGGAAGGCAACGAGGTGGACTTGAAAGCGAGGCAGAATAGCAGGAAACAGATTTCAAGAGGTACGTTGGAATAGCCTGTAAAGGACAGGAAGAGGGGCACAACTTCGACAATGATGCACTTGGCCAAAAAGGGCGTATGCGTTTTCTCCTGAATATATTCAGGAGAAAACGCATACGCCCTTTTTGGCCAAGCAAGCATGCGGGCAATGCAAATCGGCACTACAAAGAAGTATCACTTCCCACCGGTCAAAAGGGACATCCACAAAATGTGTAAAAACCAGAAAGGCAAGACAGGCCCTGGAGAACAGGGTACCTTGTTATGCTGATGGGCGGGATGTAAGTTGCCAACTGCCTCACTGGAGGATTGCATTGTGTTCCCTAAAACAAGTAAACAACAGAGCTACAGAGCCAAGGGCACTTCCAGTCTAGGGAATATACCTTGGGAAAACTGAAAATCCATAAGACAGAGCCACCCCCAAATTGAGGGCTGCACTGCTTACAAGAACCTCAACCTGGGTACACCTAAAATATCCCAGGAAATATAAAAATGGTTCCAAACATTGTGGAACTTACGTACGATGGAATATCCCTCAGCCATGAAATCAATGTCATAAGACCAGTAGCAGCAAAATGAGTGGATTCAGGTACGATGATTCTAAGTGAAAGAAGTCACACAGGAAAAGAAACTTATCATAAGATATCACTTAGGAAGATCCTGTAAACATGGCTACACATGAACTGAGTTAGGCAAGAGAACAGAGTCTCACATTTAGAAAACACTCTTATGCCTGCTTAAGGGGGAAGGAGAGGTGGGGTGATGCATCAAACCAGAGTTTGATATAAGCACAGGTACCATTCCAAAATCCAACTATGGAATAGACAAGACCTACACCTTCCTCAGTGAAAGGGACTCAAAACCTCATATTTCCCGCAGAGGAATAGATCTGACTAGTAAGAATCTTATAACCTATGTATTGATATGGCTCCGTAAGGGAATCAAGTGTGTCTAGACTGGCATAAACAGGGCAGCGAGAATCAGCTCAAACCCACTCTAAACAGGAATTTCAAAACAGAACAAAGAAACAGGCTAATTCTTCACACATCCTTCAGGGTCTCTGATGCAACCAGGAATGACCCTATCTACAATGACAGCTGGATGTGGCATAAGGCTGGACACTTGGGACTGAGAGGATTGGTGAGATTGGGTGAGCAAATGCAGACCCTTTAAAGCAATAATGCATGGCACCCATTCCATGGGTCCCAGCTCTCCAGGTTGAAGGGAATATTACTACAGCTATAACGTGTACGGGAAACCTAGAGAATGGACACACTGTGAATACGAAAGGTTTCTAAAACTCAACGAAGAGCCCCTCTCCTGGTGCTCCGGTTTGACTTTCCAACTGCTTTCCTATCAATCTCCCAACTTGGAGAGACAGCCCCTTTAAGCTCCTGGTTCGCACAGGTTGCCAATTTGGCAGAGGATGAAAGGGAAGAGGGAGAACCAATGAGAGAGTAGCTGTTAGGCATTTGCATGGGCACATGTCACTCTAATTTCCCGGCAGGAAGAAGAATTAACCAAAGTCTCAGCCACCCACCGGGAACCAGTATAGGTCCTGAACCAAAAGTTTGGACTTGCGTTCAGCTCACAAGAAACGAGTTGAAAAATGGAGCTCAGGGGCACAGCAATTCACAAACTGGCAGAGTAATCAAGGCCAACTATCGTCCAAAAATCTGTTGAGGGAAGGCAACGAGGCGGACTTGAAAGCGAGGCAGAATAGCAGGAAACAGATTTCAAGAGGTACGTTGGAATCGCCTGTAAAGCACAGGAAGAGGGGCACAACTTCGACAATGATGCACTTGGCCAAAAAGGGCGTATGCGTTTTCTCCTGAATATATTCAGGAGAAAACGCATACGCCCTTTTTGGCCAAGCAAGCAAGCGGGCAATGCAAATCTGCACTACAAAGAAGTATCACTTCCCACCGGTCAAAAGGGACATCCACAAAATGTGTAAAAACCAGAAAGGCAAGACAGGCCCTGGAGAACAGGGAGCCTTGTTATGCTGCTGGGCCGGATGTAAGTTGCCAACTGCCTCACTGGAGGAGTGCATTGTGTTCCCTAAAACAAGTAAACAACAGAGCTACAGAGCCAAGGGCACTTCCAGTCTAGGAAATATAGCTTGGGAAAACTGAAAATCCATAACACAGAGCCACCCCCAAATTGAGGGCTGCACTGCTTACAAGAACCTCAACCTGGGTACACCTGAAATATCCCAGGAAATATAAAAATGGTTCCAAACATTGTGGAACTTACGTACGATGGAATATCCCTCAGCCACGAAATCAATGTCATAAGACCAGTAGCAGCAAAATGAGTGGATTCAGGTACGATGATTCTAAGTGAAAGAAGTCACACAGGAAAAGAAACTTATCATAAGATATCACTTAGGAAGATCCTGTAAACATGGCTACACATGAACTGAGTTAGGCAAGAGAACAGAGTCTCACATTTAGAAAACACTCTTATGCCTGCTTAAGGGGGAAGGAGAGGTGGGGTGATGCATCAAACCAGAGTTTGATATAAGCACAGGTACCGTTCCAAAATCCAACTATGGAATAGACAAGACCTACACCTTCCTCAGTGAAAGGGACTCAAAACCTCATATTTCCCGCAGAGGAATAGATCTGACTAGTAAGAATCTTATAACCTATGTATTGATATGTCTCCGTAAGGGAATCAAGTGTGTCTAGACTGGCATAAACATGGCAGCGAGAATCAGCTCAAACCCACTCTAAACAGGAATTTCAAAAACAGAACAAAGAAACAGGCTAATTCTTCACACATCCTTCAGGGTCTCTGATGCAACCTGGAATGACCCTATCTTCAATGACAGCTGGATGTGGCATAAGGCTGGACACTTGGGACTGAGAGGATTGGTGAGATTGGGTGAGCAAATGCAGACCCTTTAAAGCAATAATGCATGGCACCCATTCCATGGGTCCCAGCTCTCCAGGTTGAAGGGAATATTACTACAGCTATAACGTGTACGGGAAACCTAGAGAATGGACACACTGTGAATACGAAAGGTTTCTAAAACTCAACGAAGAGCCCCTCTCCTGGTGCTCCGGTTTGACTTTCCAACTGCTTTCCTATCAATCTCCCAACTTGGAGAGACAGCCCCTTTAAGCTCCTGGTTCGCACAGGTTGCCAATTTGGCAGAGGATGAAAGGGAAGAGGGAGAACCAATGAGAGAGTAGCTGTTAGGCATTTGGATGGGCACATGTCACTCTAATTTCCCGGCAGGAAGAAGAATTAACCAAAGTCTCAGCCACCCACCGGGAACCAGTATAGGTCCTGAACCAAAAGTTTGGACTTGCGTTCAGCTCACAAGAAACGAGTTGAAAAATGGAGCTCAGGGGCACAGCAATTCACAAACTGGCAGAGTAATCAAGGCCAACTATCGTCCAAAAATCTGTTGAGGGAAGGCAACGAGGCGGACTTGAAAGCGAGGCAGAATAGCAGGAAACAGATTTCAAGAGGTACGTTGGAATCGCCTGTAAAGCACAGGAAGAGGGGCACAACTTCGACAATGATGCACTTGGCCAAAAAGGGCGTATGCGTTTTCTCCTGAATTCAGGAGAAAACGCATACGCCCTTTTTGGCCAAGCAAGCAAGCGGGCAATGCAAATCTGCACTACAAAGAAGTATCACTTCCCACCGGTCAAAAGGGACATCCACAAAATGTGTAAAAACCAGAAAGGCAAGACAGGCCCTGGAGAACAGGGAGCCTTGTTATGCTGATGGGCGGGATGTAAGTTGCCAACTGCCTCACTGGAGGAGTGCATTGTGTTCCCTAAAACAAGTAAACAACAGAGCTACAGAGCCAAGGTCACTTCCAGTCTAGGGAATATACCTTGGGAAAACTGAAAATCCATAAGACAGAGCCACCCCCAAATTGAGGGCGGCACTGCTTACAAGAACCTCAAACTGGGTACACCTGAAATATCCCAGGAAATATAAAAATGGTTCCAAACATTGTGGAACTTACGTACGATGGAATATCCCTCAGCCACGAAATCAATGTCATAAGACCAGTAGCAGCAAAATGAGTGGATTCAGGTACGATGATTCTAAGTGAAAGAAGTCACACAGGAAAAGAAACTTATCATAAGATATCACTTAGGAAGATCCTGTAAACATGGCTACACATGAACTGAGTTAGGCAAGAGAACAGAGTCTCACATTTAGAAAACACTCTTATGCCTGCTTAAGGGGGAAGGAGAGGTGGGGTGATGCATCAAACCAGAGTTTGATATAAGCACAGGTACCGTTCCAAAAACCAACTATGGAATAGACAAGACCTACACCTTCCTCAGTTAAAGGGACTCAAAACCCCATATTTCCCGCAGAGGAATAGATCTGACTAGTAAGAATCTTAAAACCTATGTATTGATATGTCTCCGTAAGGGAATCAAGTGTGTCTAGACTGGCATTAACATGGCAGCGAGAATCAGCTCAAACCCACTCTAAACAGGAATTTCAAAAACAGAACAAAGAAACAGGGAAATTCTTCACAATTCCTTCAGGGTCTCTGATGCAACCTGGAATGACCCTATCTTCAATGACATCTGCATGTGGCATGAGGCTGGACACTTGGGACTGAGAGGATTGGTGAGATTGGGTGAGCAAATGCAGACCCTTTAAAGCAATAATGCATGGCACCCATTCCATGGGTCCCAGCTCTCCAGGTTGAAGGGAATATTACTACAGCTATAACATGTACGGGAAACCTAGAGAATGGACACACTGTGAATACGAAAGGTTTCTAAAACTAAACGAAGAGCCCCTCTCCTGGTGCTCCGGTTTGACTTTCCAACTGCTTTCCTATCAATCTCCCAACTTGGAGAGACAGCCCCTTTAAGCTCCTGGTTCGCACAGGTTGCCAATTTGGCAGAGGATGAAAGGGAAGAGGGAGAACCAATGAGAGAGTAGCTGTTAGGCATTTGCATGGGCACATGTCACTCTAATTTCCCGGCAGGAAGAAGAATTAACCAAAGTCTCAGCCACCCACCGGGAACCAGTATAGGTCCTGAACCAAAAGTTTGGACTTGCGTTCAGCTCACAAGAAACGAGTTGAAAAATGGAGCTCAGGGGCACAGCAATTCACAAACTGGCAGAGTAATCAAGGCCAACTATCGTCCAAAAATCTGTTGAGGCAAGGCAACGAGGCGGACTTGAAAGCGAGGCAGAATAGCAGGAAACAGATTTCAAGAGGTACGTTGGAATCGCCTGTAAAGCACAGGAAGAGGGGCACAACTTCGACAATGATGCACTTGGCCAAAAAGGGCGTATGCGTTGTCTCCTGAATATATTCAGGAGAAAACGCATACGCCCTTTTTGGCCAAGCAAGCAAGCGGGCAATGCAAATCTGCACTACAAGAAGTATCACTTCCCACCGGTCAAAAGGGACATCCACAAAATGTGTAAAAACCAGAAAGGCAAGACAGGCCCTGGAGAACAGGGAGCCTTGTTATGCTGATGGGCGGGATGTAAGTTGCCAACTGCCTCACTGGAGGAGTGCATTGTGTTCCCTAAAACAAGTAAACAACAGAGCTACAGACCCAAGGGCACTTCCAGTCTAGGAAATATACCTTGGGAAAACTGAAAATCCATAAGACAGAGCCAGCCCCAAATTGAGGGCTGCACTGCTTACAAGAACCTCAACCTGGGTACACCTGAAATATCCCAGGAAATATAAAAATGGTTCCAAACATTGTGGAACTTACGTACGATGGAATATCCCTCAGCCACGAAATCAATGTCATAAGACCAGTAGCAGCAAAATGAGTGGATTCAGGTACGATGATTCTAAGTGAAAGAAGTCACACAGGAAAAGAAACTTATCATAAGATATCACTTAGGAAGATCCTGTAAACATGGCTACACATGAACTGAGTTAGGAAAGAGAACAGAGTCTCACATTTAGAAAACACTCTTATGCCTGCTTAAGGGGGAAGGAGAGGTGGGGTGATGCATCAAACCAGAGTTTGATATAAGCACAGGTACCGTTCCAAAAACCAACTATGGAATAGACAAGACCTACACCTTCCTCAGTGAAAGGGACTCAAAACCCCATCTTTCCCGCAGAGGAATAGATCTGACTAGTAAGAATCTTAAAACCTATGTATTGATATGTCTCCGTAAGGGAATCAAGTGTGTCTAGACTGGCATAAACATGGCAGCGAGAATCAGCTCAAACCCACTCTAAAAAGGAATTTCAAAAACAGAACAAAGAAACAGGGAAATTCTTCACAATTCCTTCAGGGTCGCTGATGCAACCTGGAATGACCCTATCTACAATGAAGGTTGGATGTGGCATAAGGCTGGACACTTGGGAGTGAGAGGATTGGTGAGATTGGGTGAGCAAATGCAGACCCTTTAAAGCAATTAATGCATGGCACCCATTCCATGGGTCCCAACTCTCCAGGTTGAAGGGAATATTACTGCAGCTATAACGAGTACGGGAAACCTAGAGAATGGACACACTGTGGATACGAAAGGTTTCTAAAACTCAACGAAGAGCCCCTCTCCTGGTGCTCCGGTTTGCCTTTCCAACTGCTTTCCTATCAATCTCCCAACTTGGAGAGACAGCCCCTTTAAGCTCCTGTTTCGCACAGTTTGCCAATTTGGCAGAGGATGAAAGGGAAGAGGGAGAACCAATGAGAGAGTAGCTGTTAGGCATTTGGATGGGCACATGTCACTCTAATTTCCAGGCAGGAAGAAGAATTAACCAAAGTCTCAGCCACCCACCGGGAACCAGTATAGGTACTGAACCAAAAGTTTGGACTTGCGTTCAGCTCACAAAAAACGAGTTGAAAAATGGAGCTCAGGGGCACAGCAATTCACAAACTGGCAGAGTAATCAAGGCCAACTATCGTCCAAAAATCTGTTGAGGGAAGGCAACGAGGTGGACTTGAAAGCGAGGCAGAATAGCAGGAAACAGATTTCAAGAGGTACGTTGGAATCGCCTGTAAAGCACAGGAAGAGGGGCACAACTTCGACAATGATGCACTTGGCCAAAAAGGGCGTATGCGTTTTCTCCTGAATATATTCAGGAGAAAACGCATACGCCCTTTTTGGCCAAGCAAGCAAGCGGGCAATGCAAATCTGCACTACAAAGAAGTATCACTTCCCACCGGTCAAAAGGGACATCCACAAAATGTGTAAAAACCAGAAAGGCAAGACAGGCCCTGGAGAACAGGGAGCCTTGTTATGCTGATGGGCGGGATGTAAGTTGCCAACTGCCTCACTGGAGGAGTGCATTGTGTTCCCTAAAACAAGTAAACAACAGAGCTACAGAGCCAAGGGCACTTCCAGTCTAGGGAATATACCTTGGGAAAACTGAAAATCCATAAGACAGAGCCAGCCCCAAATTGAGGGCGGCACTGCTTACAAGAACCTCAACCTGGGTACACCTGATATATCCCAGGAAATATAAAAATGGTTCCAAACATTGTGGAACTTACGTACGATGGAATATCCCTCAGCCACGAAATCAATGTCATAAGACCAGTAGCAGCAAAATGAGTGGATTCAGGTACGATGATTCTAAGTGAAAGAAGTCACACAGGAAAAGAAACTTATCATAAGATATCACTTAGGAAGATCCTGTAAACATGGCTACACATGAACTGAGTTAGGCAAGAGAACAGAGTCTCACATTTAGAAAACACTCTTATGCCTGCTTAAGGGGGAAGGAGAGGTGGGGTGATGCATCAAACCAGAGTTTGATATAAGCACAGGTACCGTTCCAAAAACCAACTATGGAATAGACAAGACCTACACCTTCCTCAGTGAAAGGGACTCAAAACCCCATATTTCCCGCAGAGGAATAGATCTGACTAGTAAGAATCTTAAAACCTATGTATTGATATGTCTCCGTAAGGGAATCAAGTGTGTCTAGACTGGCATAAACATGGCAGCGAAAATCAGCTCAAACCCACTCTAAAAAGGAATTACAAAAACAGAACAAAGAAACAGGGAAATTCTTCACAATTCGTTCAGGGTCGCTGATGCAACCTGGAATGACCCTATCTACAATGACAGCTGGATGTGGCATAAGGCTGGACACTTGGGACTGAGAGGATTGGTGAGATTGGGTGAGCAAATGCAGACCCTTTAAAGCAAAAATGCATGGCACCCATTCCATGGGTCCCAACTCTCCAGGTTGAAGGGTATATTACTACAGCTATAACATGTACGGGAAACCTAGAGAATGGACACACTGTGAATACGAAAGGTTTCTAAAACTCAACGAAGAGCCCCTCTCCTGGTGCTCCGGTTTGACTTTCCAACTGCTTTCCTATCAATCTCCCGACTTGGAGAGACAGCCCCTTTAAGCTCCTGGTTCGCACAGGTTGCCAATTTGGCAGAGGATGAAAGGGAAGAGGGAGAACCAATGAGAGAGTATCTGTTAGGCATTTGGATGGGCACATGTCACTCTAATTTCCCGGCAGGAAGAAGAATTAACCAAAGTCTCAGCCACCCACCGGGAACCAGTATAGGTCCTGAACCAAAAGTTTGGACTTGCGTTCAGCTCACAAGAAACGAGTTGAAAAATGGAGCTCAGGGGCACAGCAATTCACAAACTGCCAGAGTAATCAAGGCCAACTATCGTCCAAAAATCTGTTGAGGGAAGGCAACGAGGCGGACTTGAAAGCGAGGCAGAATAGCAGGAAACAGATTTCAAGAGGTACGTTGGAATCGCCTGTAAAGCACAGGAAGAGGGGCACAACTTCGACAATGATGCACTTGGCCAAAAAGGGCGTATGCGTTTTCTCCTGAATATATTCAGGAGAAAACGCATACGCCCTTTTTGGCCAAGCAAGCAAGCGGGCAATGCAAATCTGCACTACAAAGAAGTATCACTTCCCACCGGTCAAAAGGGACATCCACAAAATGTGTAAAAACCAGAAAGGCAAGACAGGCCCTGGAGAACAGGGAGCCTTGTTATGCTGATGGGCGGGATGTAAGTTGCCAACTGCCTCACTGGAGGAGTGCATTGTGTTCCCTAAAACAAGTAAACAACAGAGCTACAGAGCCAAGGGCACTTCCAGTCTAGGAAATATACCTTGGGAAAACTGAAAATCCATAAGACAGAGCCAGCCCCAAATTGAGGGCTGCACTGCTTACAAGAACCTCAACCTGGGTACACCTGATATATCCCAGGAAATATAAAAATGGTTCCAAACATTGTGGAACTTACGTACGATGGAATATCCCTCAGCCACGAAATCAATGTCATAAGACCAGTAGCAGCAAAATAAGTGGATTCAGGTACGATGATTCTAAGTGAAAGAAGTCACACAGGAAAAGAAACTTATCATAAGATATCACTTAGGAAGATCCTGTAAACATGGCTACACATGAACTGAGTTAGGCAAGAGAACAGAGTCTCACATTTAGAAAACACTCTTATGCCTGCTTAAGGGGGAAGGAGAGGTGGGGTGATGCATCAAACCAGAGTTTGATATAAGCACAGGTACCGTTCCAAAAACCAACTATGGAATAGACAAGACCTACACCTTCCTCAGTGAAAGGGACTCAAAACCCCATATTTCCCACAGAGGAATAGATCTGACTAGTAAGAATCTTAAAACCTATGTATTGATATGTCTCAGTAAGGGAATCAAGTGTGTCTAGACTGGCATAAACATGGCAGCGAGAATCAGCTCAAACCCACTCTAAAAATGAATTTCAAAAACAGAACAAAGAAACAGGGTAATTCTTCACAATTCCTTCAGGGTCTCTGATGCAACCTGGAATGACCCTATCTACAATGACAGCTGGATGTGGCATAAGGCTGGACACTTGGGACTGAGAAGATTGGTGAGATTGGGTGAGCAAATGCAGACCCTTTAAAGCAATAATGCATGGTACCCATTCCATGGGTCCCAGCTCTCCAGGTTGAAGGGAATATTACTACAGCTATAACGTGTACGGGAAACCTAGAGAATGGACACACTGTGAATACGAAAGGTTTCTAAAACTCAACGAAGAGCCCCTCTCCTGGTGCTCCGGTTTGACTTTCCAACTGCTTTCCTATCAATCTCCCAACTTGGAGAGACAGCCCCTTTAAGCTCCTGGTTCGCACAGGTTGCCAATTTGGCAGAGGATGAAAGGGAAGAGGGAGAACCAATGAGAGAGTATCTGTTAGGCATTTGGATGGGCACATGTCACTCTAATTTCCCGGCAGGAAGAAGAATTAACCAAAGTCTCAGCCACCCACCGGGAACCAGTATAGGTCCTGAACCAAAAGTTTGGACTTGCGTTCAGCTCACAAGAATCGAGTTGAAAAATGGAGCTCAGGGGCACAGCAATTCACAAACTGGCAGAGTAATCAAGGCCAACTATCGTCCAAAAATCTGTTGAGGGAAGGCAACGAGGTGGACTTGAAAGCGAGGCAGAATAGCAGGAAACAGATTTCAAGAGGTACGTTGGAATCGCCTGTAAAGCACAGGAAGAGGGGCACAACTTCGACAATGATGCACTTGGCCAAAAAGGGCGTATGCGTTTTCTCCTGAATATATTCAGGAGAAAACGCATACGCCCTTTTTGGCCAAGCAAGCAAGCGGGCAATGCAAATCTGCACTACAAAGAAGTATCACTTCCCACCGGTCAAAAGGGACATCCACAAAATGTGTAAAAACCAGAAAGGCAAGACAGGCCCTGGAGAACAGGGAGCCTTGTTATGCTGATGGGCGGGATGTAAGTTGCCAACTGCCTCACTGGAGGAGTGCATTGTGTTCCCTAAAACAAGTAAACAACAGAGCTACAGAGCCAAGGGCACTTCCAGTCTAGGAAATATACCTTGGGAAAACTGAAAATCCATAAGACAGAGCCACCCCCAAATTGAGGGCTGCACTGCTTACAAGAACCTCAACCTGGGTACACCTGAAATATCCCAGGAAATATAAAAATGGTTCAAAACATTGTGGAACTTACGTACGATGGAATATCCCTCAGCCACGAAATCAATGTCATAAGACCAGTAGCAGCAAAATAAGTGGATTCAGGTACGATGATTCTAAGTGAAAGAAGTCACACAGGAAAAGAAACTTATCATAAGATATCACTTAGGAAGATCCTGTAAACATGGCTACACATGAACTGAGTTAGGCAAGAGAACAGAGTCTCACATTTAGAAAACACTCTTATGCCTGCTTAAGGGGGAAGGAGAGGTGGGGTGATGCATCAAACCAGAGTTTCATATAAGCACAGGTACCGTTCCAAAAACCAACTATGGAATAGACAAGACCTACACCTTCCTCAGGGAAAGGGACTCAAAACCCCATATTTCCCACAGAGGAATAGATCTGACTAGTAAGAATCTTAAAACCTATGTATTGATATGTCTCGGTAAGGGAATCAAGTGTGTCTAGACTGGCATAAACATGACAGCGAGAATCACCTAAAACACACTCCAAACAGGAATTTCAAAAACAGAACAAAGAAACAGGGTAATTCTTCACAATTCCTTCAGGGTCTCTGATGCAACCTGGAATGACCCTATCTACAATGACAGCTGGATGTGGCATGAGGCTGGACACTTGGGACTGAGAGGATTGGTGAGATTGGGTTAGCAAATGCAGACCCTTTAAAGCAATAATGCATGACACCCATTCCATGGGTCCCAGCTCTCCAGGTTGAAGGGAATATTACTACAGCTATAACGTGTACGGGAAACCTAGAGAATGGACACACTGTGAATACGAAAGGTTTCTAAAACTCAACGAAGAGCCCCTCTCCTGGTGCTCCGGTTTGACTTTCCAACTGCTTTCCTATCAATCTCCCAACTTGGAGAGACAGCCCCTTTAAGCTCCTGGTTCGCACAGGTTGCCAATTTGGCAGAGGATGAAAGGGAAGAGGGAGAACCAATGAGAGAGTAGCTGTTAGGCATTTGGATGGGCACATGTCACTCTAATTTCCCGGCAGGAAGAAGAATTAACCAAAGTCTCAGCCACCCACCGGGAACCAGTATAGGTCCTGAACCAAAAGTTTGGACTTGCGTTCAGCTCACAAGAAACGAGTTGAAAAATGGAGCTCAGGGGCACAGCAATTCACAAACTGGCAGAGTAATCAAGGCCAACTATCGTCCAAAAATCTGTTGAGGGAAGGCAACGAGGTGGCCTTGAAAGCGAGGCAGAATAGCAGGAAACAGACTTCAAGAGGTACGTTGGAATCGCCTGTAAAGCACAGGAAGAGGGGCACAACTTCGACAATGATGCACTTGGCCAAAAAGGGCGTATGCGTTTTCTCCTGAATATATTCAGGAGAAAACGCATACGCCCTTTTTGGCCAAGCAAGCAAGCGGGCAATGCAAATCTGCACTACAAAGAAGTATCACTTCCCACCGGTCAAAAGGGACATCCACAAAATGTGTAAAAACCAGAAAGGCAAGACAGGCCCTGGAGAACAGGGAGCCTTGTTATGCTGATGGGCGGGATGTAAGTTGCCAACTGCCTCACTGGAGGAGTGCATTGTGTTCCCTAAAACAAGTAAACAACAGAGCTACAGAGCCAAGGGCACTTCCAGTCTAGGAAATATACCTTGGGAAAATTGAAAATCCATAAGACAGAGCCACCCCCAAATTGAGGGCTGCACTGCTTACAAGAACCTCAACCTGGGTACACCTGAAATATCCCAGGAAATATAAAAATGGTTCAAAACATTGTGGAACTTACGTACGATGGAATATCCCTCAGCCACGAAATCAATGTCATAAGACCAGTAGCAGCAAAATAAGTGGATTCAGGTACGATGATTCTAAGTGAAAGAAGTCACACAGGAAAAGAAACTTATCATAAGATATCACTTAGGAAGATCCTGTAAACATGGCTACACATGAACTGAGTTAGGCAAGAGAACAGAGTCTCACATTTAGAAAACACTCTTATGCCTGCTTAAGGGGGAAGGAGAGGTGGGGTGATGCATCAAACCAGAGTTTGATATAAGCACAGGTACCGTTCCAAAAACCAACTATGGAATAGACAAGACCTACACCTTCCTCAGTGAAAGGGACTCAAAACCCCATATTTCCCACAGAGGAATAGATCTGACTAGTAAGAATCTTAAAACCTATGTATTGATATGTCTCCGTAAGGGAATCAAGTGTGTCTAGACTGGCATAAACATGACAGCGAGAATCAGCTAAAACACACTCCAAACAGGAATTTCAAAAACAGAACAAAGAAACAGGGTAATTCTTCACAATTCCTTCAGGGTCTCTGATGCAACCTGGAATGACCCTATCTACAATGACAGCTGGATGTGGCATAAGGCTGACACTTGGGACTGAGAGGATTGGTGAGATTGGGTGAGCAAATGCAGACCCTTTAAAGCAATAATGCATGGCACCCATTCCATGGGTCCCAGCTCTCCAGGTTGAAGGGAATATTACTACAGCTATAACGTGTACGGGAAACCTAGAGAATGGACACACTGTGAATACAAAAGGTTTCTAAAACTCAACGAAGAGCCCCTCTCCTGGTGCTCCGGTTTGACTTTCCAACTGCTTTCCTATCAATCTCCCAACTTGGAGAGACAGCCCCTTTAAGCTCCTGGTTCACACAGGTTGCCAATTTGGCAGAGGATGAAAGGGAAGAGGGAGAACCAATGAGAGAGTAGCTGTTAGGCATTTGGATGGGCACATGTCACTCTAATTTCCCGGCAGGAAAAAGAATTAACCAAAGTCTCAGCCACCCACCGGGAACCAGTATAGGTCCTGAACCAAAAGTTTGGACTTACGTTCAGCTCACAAAAAACGAGTTGAAAAATGGAGCTCAGGGGCACAGCAATTCACAAACTGGCAGAGTAATCAAGGCTCACTATCGTCCAAAAATCTGTTGAGGGAAGGCAACGAGGTGGACTTGAAAGCGAGGCAGAATAGCAGGAAACAGATTTCAAGAGGTACGTTGGAATCGCCTGTAAAACACAGGAAGAGGGGCACAACTTCGACAATGATGCACTTGGCCAAAAAGGGCGTATGCGTTTTCTCCTGAATATATTCAGGAGAAAACGCATACGCCCTTTTTGGCCAAGCAAGCAAGCGGGCAATGCAAATCTGCACTACAAAGAAGTATCACTTCCCAGCGGTCAAAAGGGACATCCACAAAATGTGTAAAAACCAGAAAGGCAAGACAGGCCCTGGAGAACAGGGAGCCTTGTTATGCTGATGGGCCGGATGTAAGTTGCCAACTGCCTCACTGGAGGAGTGCATTGTGTTCCCTAAAACAAGTAAACAACAGAGCTACAGAGCCAAGGGCACTTCCAGTCTAGGGAATATACCTTGGGAAAACTGAAAATCCATAAGACAGAGCCACCCCCAGATTGAGGGCGGCACTGCTTACAAGAACCTCAACCTGGGTACACCTGAAATATCCCAGGAAATATAAAAATGGTTCCAAACATTGTGGAACTTACGTACGATGGAATATCCCTCAGCCACGAAATCAATGTCATAAGACCAGTAGCAGCAAAATGAGTGGATTCAGGTACGATGATTCTAAGTGAAAGAAGTCACACGGAAAAAGAAACTTATCATAAGATATCACTTAGGAAGATCCTGTAAACAGGGCTACACATGAACTGAGTTAGGCAAGAGAACAGAGTCTCACATTTAGAAAACACTCTTATGCCTGCTTAAGGGGGAAGGAGAGGTGGGGTGATGCATCAAACCAGAGTTTGATATAAGCACAGGTACCGTTCCAAAAACCAACTATGGAATAGACAAGACCTACACCTTCCTCAGTGAAAGGGACTCCAAACCCCATATTTCCCGCAGAGGAATAGATCTGACTAGTAAGAATCTTAAAACCTATGTATTGATATGTCTCCATAAGGGAATCAAGTGTGTCTAGACTGGCATAAACATGGCAGCGAGAATCAGCTCAAACCCACTCTAAAAAGGAATTTCAAAAACAGAACAAAGAAACAGGGAAATTCTTCACAATTCCTTCAGGGTCTCTGATGCAACCTGGAATGACCCTATCTTCAATGACAGCTGCATGTGGCATGAGGCTGGACACTTGGGACTGAGAGGATTGGTGAGATTGGGTGAGCAAATGCAGACCCTTTAAAGCAATAATGCATGACACCCATTCCATGGGTCCCAGCTCTCCAGGTTGAAGGGAATATTACTACAGCTATAACGTGTACGGGAAACCTAGAGAATGGACACACTGTGAATACGAAAAGTTTCTAAAACTCAACGAAGAGCCCCTCTCCTGGTGCTCCGGTTTGACTTTCCAACTGCTTTCCTATCAATCTCCCAACTTGGAGAGACAGCCCCTTTAAGCTCCTGTTTCACACAGGTTGCCAATTTGGCAGAGGATGAAAGGGAAGAGGGAGAACCAATGAGAGAGTAGCTGTTAGGCATTTGGATGGGCACATGTCACTCTAATTTCCCGGCAGGAAGAAGAATTAACCAAAGTCTCAGCCACCCACCGGGAACCCGTATAGGTCCTGAACCAAAAGTTTGGACTTGCGTTCAGCTCACAAAAAACGAGTTGAAAAATGGAGCTCAGGGGCACAGCAATTCTCAAACTGGCAGAGTAATCAAGGCTAACTATCGTCCAAAAATCTGTTGAGGGAAGGCAACGAGGTGGCCTTGAAAGCGAGGCAGAATAGCAGGAAACAGATTTCAAGAGGTACGTTGGAATCGCCTGTAAAGCACAGGAAGAGGGGCACAACTTCGACAATGATGCACTTGGCCAAAAAGGGCGTATGCGTTTTCTCCTGAATATATTCAGGAGAAAACGCATACGCCCTTTTTGGCCAAGCAAGCAAGCGGGCAATGCAAATCTGCACTACAAAGAAGTATGACTTCCCACCTGTCAAAAGGGACATCCACAAAATGTGTAAAAACCAGAAAGGCAAGACAGGCCCTGGAGAACAGGGAGCCTTGTTATGCTGATGGGCGGGATGTAAGTTGCCAACTGCCTCACTGGAGGAGTGCATTGTGTTCCCTAAAACAAGTAAACAACAGAGCTACAGAGCCAAGGGCACTTCCAGTCTAGGAAATATACCTTGGGAAAACTGAAAATCCATAAGACAGAGCCAGCCCCAAATTGAGGGCTGCACTGCTTACAAGAACCTCAACCTGGGTACACCTGAAATATCCCAGGAAATATAAAAATGGTTCAAAACATTGTGGAACTTACGTACGATGGAATATCCCTCAGCCACGAAATCAATGTCATAAGACCAGTAGCAGCAAAATAAGTGGATTCAGGTACGATGATTCTAAGTGAAAGAAGTCACACAGGAAAAGAAACTTATCATAAGATATCACTTAGGAAGATCCTGTAAACATGGCTACACATGAACTGAGTTAGGCAAGAGAACAGAGTCTCACATTTAGAAAACACTCTTATGCCTGCTTAAGGGGGAAGGAGAGGTGGGGTGATGCATCAAACCAGAGTTTCATATAAGCACAGGTACCGTTCCAAAAACCAACTATGGAATAGACAAGACCTACACCTTCCTCAGGGAAAGGGACTCAAAACCCCATATTTCCCACAGAGGAATAGATCTGACTAGTAAGAATCTTAAAACCTATGTATTGATATGTCTCGGTAAGGGAATCAAGTGTGTCTAGACTGGCATAAACATGACAGCGAGAATCACCTAAAACACACTCCAAACAGGAATTTCAAAAACAGAACAAAGAAACAGGGTAATTCTTCACAATTCCTTCAGGGTCTCTGATGCAACCTGGAATGACCCTATCTACAATGACAGCTGGATGTGGCATGAGGCTGGACACTTGGGACTGAGAGGATTGGTGAGATTGGGTTAGCAAATGCAGACCCTTTAAAGCAATAATGCATGACACCCATTCCATGGGTCCCAGCTCTCCAGGTTGAAGGGAATATTACTACAGCTATAACGTGTACGGGAAACCTAGAGAATGGACACACTGTGAATACGAAAGGTTTCTAAAACTCAACGAAGAGCCCCTCTCCTGGTGCTCCGGTTTGACTTTCCAACTGCTTTCCTATCAATCTCCCAACTTGGAGAGACAGCCCCTTTAAGCTCCTGGTTCGCACAGGTTGCCAATTTGGCAGAGGATGAAAGGGAAGAGGGAGAACCAATGAGAGAGTAGCTGTTAGGCATTTGGATGGGCACATGTCACTCTAATTTCCCGGCAGGAAGAAGAATTAACCAAAGTCTCAGCCACCCACCGGGAACCAGTATAGGTCCTGAACCAAAAGTTTGGACTTGCGTTCAGCTCACAAGAAACGAGTTGAAAAATGGAGCTCAGGGGCACAGCAATTCACAAACTGGCAGAGTAATCAAGGCCAACTATCGTCCAAAAATCTGTTGAGGGAAGGCAACGAGGTGGCCTTGAAAGCGAGGCAGAATAGCAGGAAACAGACTTCAAGAGGTACGTTGGAATCGCCTGTAAAGCACAGGAAGAGGGGCACAACTTCGACAATGATGCACTTGGCCAAAAAGGGCGTATGCGTTTTCTCCTGAATATATTCAGGAGAAAACGCATACGCCCTTTTTGGCCAAGCAAGCAAGCGGGCAATGCAAATCTGCACTACAAAGAAGTATCACTTCCCACCGGTCAAAAGGGACATCCACAAAATGTGTAAAAACCAGAAAGGCAAGACAGGCCCTGGAGAACAGGGAGCCTTGTTATGCTGATGGGCGGGATGTAAGTTGCCAACTGCCTCACTGGAGGAGTGCATTGTGTTCCCTAAAACAAGTAAACAACAGAGCTACAGAGCCAAGGGCACTTCCAGTCTAGGAAATATACCTTGGGAAAATTGAAAATCCATAAGACAGAGCCACCCCCAAATTGAGGGCTGCACTGCTTACAAGAACCTCAACCTGGGTACACCTGAAATATCCCAGGAAATATAAAAATGGTTCAAAACATTGTGGAACTTACGTACGATGGAATATCCCTCAGCCACGAAATCAATGTCATAAGACCAGTAGCAGCAAAATAAGTGGATTCAGGTACGATGATTCTAAGTGAAAGAAGTCACACAGGAAAAGAAACTTATCATAAGATATCACTTAGGAAGATCCTGTAAACATGGCTACACATGAACTGAGTTAGGCAAGAGAACAGAGTCTCACATTTAGAAAACACTCTTATGCCTGCTTAAGGGGGAAGGAGAGGTGGGGTGATGCATCAAACCAGAGTTTGATATAAGCACAGGTACCGTTCCAAAAACCAACTATGGAATAGACAAGACCTACACCTTCCTCAGTGAAAGGGACTCAAAACCCCATATTTCCCACAGAGGAATAGATCTGACTAGTAAGAATCTTAAAACCTATGTATTGATATGTCTCCGTAAGGGAATCAAGTGTGTCTAGACTGGCATAAACATGACAGCGAGAATCAGCTAAAACACACTCCAAACAGGAATTTCAAAAACAGAACAAAGAAACAGGGTAATTCTTCACAATTCCTTCAGGGTCTCTGATGCAACCTGGAATGACACTATCTACAATGACAGCTGGATGTGGCATAAGGCTGACACTTGGGACTGAGAGGATTGGTGAGATTGGGTGAGCAAATGCAGACCCTTTAAAGCAATAATGCATGGCACCCATTCCATGGGTCCCAGCTCTCCAGGTTGAAGGGAATATTACTACAGCTATAACGTGTACGGGAAACCTAGAGAATGGACACACTGTGAATACAAAAGGTTTCTAAAACTCAACGAAGAGCCCCTCTCCTGGTGCTCCGGTTTGACTTTCCAACTGCTTTCCTATCAATCTCCCAACTTGGAGAGACAGCCCCTTTAAGCTCCTGGTTCACACAGGTTGCCAATTTGGCAGAGGATGAAAGGGAAGAGGGAGAACCAATGAGAGAGTAGCTGTTAGGCATTTGGATGGGCACATGTCACTCTAATTTCCCGGCAGGAAAAAGAATTAACCAAAGTCTCAGCCACCCACCGGGAACCAGTATAGGTCCTGAACCAAAAGTTTGGACTTACGTTCAGCTCACAAAAAACGAGTTGAAAAATGGAGCTCAGGGGCACAGCAATTCACAAACTGGCAGAGTAATCAAGGCTCACTATCGTCCAAAAATCTGTTGAGGGAAGGCAACGAGGTGGACTTGAAAGCGAGGCAGAATAGCAGGAAACAGATTTCAAGAGGTACGTTGGAATCGCCTGTAAAACACAGGAAGAGGGGCACAACTTCGACAATGATGCACTTGGCCAAAAAGGGCGTATGCGTTTTCTCCTGAATATATTCAGGAGAAAACGCATACGCCCTTTTTGGCCAAGCAAGCAAGCGGGCAATGCAAATCTGCACTACAAAGAAGTATCACTTCCCAGCGGTCAAAAGGGACATCCACAAAATGTGTAAAAACCAGAAAGGCAAGACAGGCCCTGGAGAACAGGGAGCCTTGTTATGCTGATGGGCCGGATGTAAGTTGCCAACTGCCTCACTGGAGGAGTGCATTGTGTTCCCTAAAACAAGTAAACAACAGAGCTACAGAGCCAAGGGCACTTCCAGTCTAGGGAATATACCTTGGGAAAACTGAAAATCCATAAGACAGAGCCACCCCCAGATTGAGGGCGGCACTGCTTACAAGAACCTCAACCTGGGTACACCTGAAATATCCCAGGAAATATAAAAATGGTTCCAAACATTGTGGAACTTACGTACGATGGAATATCCCTCAGCCACGAAATCAATGTCATAAGACCAGTAGCAGCAAAATGAGTGGATTCAGGTACGATGATTCTAAGTGAAAGAAGTCACACGGAAAAAGAAACTTATCATAAGATATCACTTAGGAAGATCCTGTAAACAGGGCTACACATGAACTGAGTTAGGCAAGAGAACAGAGTCTCACATTTAGAAAACACTCTTATGCCTGCTTAAGGGGGAAGGAGAGGTGGGGTGATGCATCAAACCAGAGTTTGATATAAGCACAGGTACCGTTCCAAAAACCAACTATGGAATAGACAAGACCTACACCTTCCTCAGTGAAAGGGACTCCAAACCCCATATTTCCCGCAGAGGAATAGATCTGACTAGTAAGAATCTTAAAACCTATGTATTGATATGTCTCCATAAGGGAATCAAGTGTGTCTAGACTGGCATAAACATGGCAGCGAGAATCAGCTCAAACCCACTCTAAAAAGGAATTTCAAAAACAGAACAAAGAAACAGGGAAATTCTTCACAATTCCTTCAGGGTCTCTGATGCAACCTGGAATGACCCTATCTTCAATGACAGCTGCATGTGGCATGAGGCTGGACACTTGGGACTGAGAGGATTGGTGAGATTGGGTGAGCAAATGCAGACCCTTTAAAGCAATAATGCATGACACCCATTCCATGGGTCCCAGCTCTCCAGGTTGAAGGGAATATTACTACAGCTATAACGTGTACGGGAAACCTAGAGAATGGACACACTGTGAATACGAAAAGTTTCTAAAACTCAACGAAGAGCCCCTCTCCTGGTGCTCCGGTTTGACTTTCCAACTGCTTTCCTATCAATCTCCCAACTTGGAGAGACAGCCCCTTTAAGCTCCTGTTTCACACAGGTTGCCAATTTGGCAGAGGATGAAAGGGAAGAGGGAGAACCAATGAGAGAGTAGCTGTTAGGCATTTGGATGGGCACATGTCACTCTAATTTCCCGGCAGGAAGAAGAATTAACCAAAGTCTCAGCCACCCACCGGGAACCCGTATAGGTCCTGAACCAAAAGTTTGGACTTGCGTTCAGCTCACAAAAAACGAGTTGAAAAATGGAGCTCAGGGGCACAGCAATTCTCAAACTGGCAGAGTAATCAAGGCTAACTATCGTCCAAAAATCTGTTGAGGGAAGGCAACGAGGTGGCCTTGAAAGCGAGGCAGAATAGCAGGAAACAGATTTCAAGAGGTACGTTGGAATCGCCTGTAAAGCACAGGAAGAGGGGCACAACTTCGACAATGATGCACTTGGCCAAAAAGGGCGTATGCGTTTTCTCCTGAATATATTCAGGAGAAAACGCATACGCCCTTTTTGGCCAAGCAAGCAAGCGGGCAATGCAAATCTGCACTACAAAGAAGTATGACTTCCCACCTGTCAAAAGGGACATCCACAAAATGTGTAAAAACCAGAAAGGCAAGACAGGCCCTGGAGAACAGGGAGCCTTGTTATGCTGATGGGCGGGATGTAAGTTGCCAACTGCCTCACTGGAGGAGTGCATTGTGTTCCCGAAAACAAGGAAACAACAGAGCTACAGAGCCAAGGGCACTTCCAGTCTAGGGAATATACCTTGGGAAAACTGAAAATCCATAAGACAGAGCCACCCCAAAATTGAGGGCTGCACTGCTTACAAGAACCTCAACCTGGGTACACCTGAAATATCCCAGGAAATATAAAAATGGTTCCAAACATTGTGGAACTTACGTACGATGGAATATCCCTCAGCCATGAAATCAATGTCATAAGACCAGTAGCAGCAAAATGAGTGGATTCAGGTACGATGATTCTAAGTGAAAGAAGTCACACGGAAAAAGAAACTTATCATAAGATATCACTTAGGAAGATCCTGTAAACAGGGCTACACATGAACTGAGTTAGGCAAGAGAACAGAGTCTCACATTTAGAAAACACTCTTATGCCTGCTTAAGGGGGAAGGAGAGGTGGGGTGATGCATCAAACCAGAGTTTGATATAAGCACAGGTACCGTTCCAAAAACCAACTATGGAATAGACAAGACCTACACCTTCCTCAGTGAAAGGGACTCCAAACCCCATATTTCCCGCAGAGGAATAGATCTGACTAGTAAGAATCTTAAAACCTATGTATTGATATGTCTCCGTAAGGGAATCAAGTGTGTCTAGACTGGCATAAACATGGCAGCGAGAATCAGCTCAAACCCACTCTAAAAAGGAATTTCAAAAACAGAACAAAGAAACAGGGAAATTCTTCACAATTCCTTCAGGGTCTCTGATGCAACCTGGAATGACCCTATCTTCAATGACAGCTGCATGTGGCATGAGGCTGGACACTTGGGACTGAGAGGATTGGTGAGATTGGGTGAGCAAATGCAGACCCTTTAAAGCAATAATGCATGACACCCATTCCATGGGTCCCAGCTCTCCAGGTTGAAGGGAATATTACTACAGCTATAACGTGTACGGGAAACCTAGAGAATGGACACACTGTGAATACGAAAGGTTTCTAAATCTCAACGAAGAGCCCCTCTCCTGGTGCTCCGGTTTGACTTTCCAACTGCTTTCCTATCAATCTCCCAACTTGGAGAGACAGCCCCTTTAAGCTCCTGTTTCACACAGGTTGCCAATTTGGCAGAGGATGAAAGGGAAGAGGGAGAACCAATGAGAGAGTAGCTGTTAGGCATTTGGATGGGCACATGTCACTCTAATTTCCCGGCAGGAAGAAGAATTAACCAAAGTCTCAGCCACCCACCGGGAACCCGTATAGGTCCTGAACCAAAAGTTTGGACTTGCGTTCAGCTCACAAAAAACGAGTTGAAAAATGGAGCTCAGGGGCACAGCAATTCACAAACTGGCAGAGTAATCAAGGCTAACTATCGTCCAAAAATCTGTTGAGGGAAGGCAACGAGGTGGCCTTGAAAGCGAGGCAGAATAGCAGGAAACAGATTTCAAGAGGTACGTTGGAATCGCCTGTAAAGCACAGGAAGAGGGGCACAACTTCGACAATGATGCACTTGGCCAAAAAGGGCGTATGCGTTTTCTCCTGAATATATTCAGGAGAAAACGCATACGCCCTTTTTGGCCAAGCAAGCAAGCGGGCAATGCAAATCTGCACTACAAAGAAGTATGACTTCCCACCGGTCAAAAGGGACATCCACAAAATGTGTAAAAACCAGAAAGGCAAGACAGGCCCTGGAGAACAGGGAGCCTTGTTATGCTGATGGGCGGGATGTAAGTTGCCAACTGCCTCACTGGAGGAGTGCATTGTGTTCCCGAAAACAAGGAAACAACAGAGCTACAGAGCCAAGGGCACTTCCAGTCTAGGGAATATACCTTGGGAAAACTGAAAATCCATAAGACAGAGCCACCCCAAAATTGAGGGCTGCACTGCTTACAAGAACCTCAACCTGGGTACACCTGAAATATCCCAGGAAATATAAAAATGGTTCCAAACATTGTGGAACTTACGTACGATGGAATATCCCTCAGCCATGAAATCAATGTCATAAGACCAGTAGCAGCAAAATGAGTGGATTCAGGTACGATGATTCTAAGTGAAAGAAGTCACACGGAAAAAGAAACTTATCATAAGATATCACTTAGGAAGATCCTGTAAACAGGGCTACACATGAACTGAGTTAGGCAAGAGAACAGAGTCTCACATTTAGAAAACACTCTTATGCCTGCTTAAGGGGGAAGGAGAGGTGGGGTGATGCATCAAACCAGAGTTTGATATAAGCACAGGTACCGTTCCAAAAACCAACTATGGAATAGACAAGACCTACACCTTCCTCAGTGAAAGGGACTCCAAACCCCATATTTCCCGCAGAGGAATAGATCTGACTAGTAAGAATCTTAAAACCTATGTATTGATATGTCTCCGTAAGGGAATCAAGTGTGTCTAGACTGGCATAAACATGGCAGCGAGAATCAGCTCAAACCCACTCTAAAAAGGAATTTCAAAAACAGAACAAAGAAACAGGGAAATTCTTCACAATTCCTTCAGGGTCTCTGATGCAACCTGGAATGACCCTATCTTCAATGACAGCTGCATGTGGCATGAGGCTGGACACTTGGGACTGAGAGGATTGGTGAGATTGGGTGAGCAAATGCAGACCCTTTAAAGCAATAATGCATGACACCCATTCCATGGGTCCCAGCTCTCCAGGTTGAAGGGAATATTACTACAGCTATAACGTGTACGGGAAACCTAGAGAATGGACACACTGTGAATACGAAAGGTTTCTAAAACTCAACGAAGAGCCCCTCTCCTGGTGCTCCGGTTTGACTTTCCAACTGCTTTCCTATCAATCTCCCAACTTGGAGAGACAGCCCCTTTAAGCTCCTGTTTCACACAGGTTGCCAATTTGGCAGAGGATGAAAGGGAAGAGGGAGAACCAATGAGAGAGTAGCTGTTAGGCATTTGGATGGGCACATGTCACTCTAATTTCCTGGCAGGAAGAAGAATTAACCAAAGTCTCAGCCACCCACCGGGAACCCGTATAGGTCCTGAACCAAAAGTTTGGACTTGCGTTCAGCTCACAAAAAACGAGTTGAAAAATGGAGCTCAGGGGCACAGCAATTCACAAACTGGCAGAGTAATCAAGGCTAACTATCGTCCAAAAATCTGTTGAGGGAAGGCAACGAGGTGGCCTTGAAAGCGAGGCAGAATAGCAGGAAACAGATTTCAGGAGGTACGTTGGAATCGCCTGTAAAGCACAGGAAGAGGGGCACAACTTCGACAATGATGCACTTGGCCAAAAAGGGCGTATGCGTTTTCTCCTGAATATATTCAGGAGAAAACGCATACGCCCTTTTTGGCCAAGCAAGCAAGCGGGCAATGCAAATCTGCACTACAAAGAAGTATGACTTCCCACCGGTCAAAAGGGACATCCACAAAATGTGTAAAAACCAGAAAGGCAAGACAGGCCCTGGAGAACAGGGAGCCTTGTTATGCTGATGGGCGGGATGTAAGTTGCCAACTGCCTCACTGGAGGAGTGCATTGTGTTCCCGAAAACAAGGAAACAACAGAGCTACAGAGCCAAGGGCACTTCCAGTCTAGGGAATATACCTTGGGAAAACTGAAAATCCATAAGACAGAGCCACCCCAAAATTGAGGGCTGCACTGCTTACAAGAACCTCAACCTGGGTACACCTGAAATATCCCAGGAAATATAAAAATGGTTCCAAACATTGTGGAACTTACGTACGATGGAATATCCCTCAGCCATGAAATCAATGTCATAAGACCAGTAGCAGCAAAATGAGTGGATTCAGGTACGATGATTCTAAGTGAAAGAAGTCACACGGAAAAAGAAACTTATCATAAGATATCACTTAGGAAGATCCTGTAAACAGGGCTACACATGAACTGAGTTAGGCAAGAGAACAGAGTCTCACATTTAGAAAACACTCTTATGCCTGCTTAAGGGGGAAGGAGAGGTGGGGTGATGCATCAAACCAGAGTTTGATATAAGCACAGGTACCGTTCCAAAAACCAACTATGGAATAGACAAGACCTACACCTTCCTCAGTGAAAGGGACTCCAAACCCCATATTTCCCGCAGAGGAATAGATCTGACTAGTAAGAATCTTAAAACCTATGTATTGATATGTCTCCGTAAGGGAATCAAGTGTGTCTAGACTGGCATAAACAAGGCAGCGAGAATCAGCTCAAACCCACTCTAAAAAGGAATTTCAAAAACAGAACAAAGAAACAGGGAAATTCTTCACAATTCCTTCAGGGTCTCTGATGCAACCTGGAATGACCCTATCTTCAATGACAGCTGCATGTGGCATGAGGCTGGACACTTGGGACTGAGAGGATTGGTGAGATTGGGTGAGCAAATGCAGACCCTTTAAAGCAATAATGCATGACACCCATTCCATGGGTCCCAGCTCTCCAGGTTGAAGGGAATATTACTACAGCTATAACGTGTACGGGAAACCTAGAGAATGGACACACTGTGAATACGAAAGGTTTCTAAAACTCAACGAAGAGCCCCTCTCCTGGTGCTCCGGTTTGACTTTCCAACTGCTTTCCTATCAATCTCCCAACTTGGAGAGACAGCCCCTTTAAGCTCCTGTTTCACACAGGTTGCCAATTTGGCAGAGGATGAAAGGGAAGAGGGAGAACCAATGAGAGAGTAGCTGTTAGGCATTTGGATGGGCACATGTCACTCTAATTTCCCGGCAGGAAGAAGAATTAACCAAAGTCTCAGCCACCCACCGGGAACCCGTATAGGTCCTGAACCAAAAGTTTGGACTTGCGTTCAGCTCACAAAAAACGAGTTGAAAAATGGAGCTCAGGGGCACAGCAATTCACAAACTGGCAGAGTAATCAAGGCTAACTATCGTCCAAAAATCTGTTGAGGGAAGGCAACGAGGTGGCCTTGAAAGCGAGGCAGAATAGCAGGAAACAGATTTCAAGAGGTACGTTGGAATCGCCTGTAAAGCACAGGAAGAGGGGCACAACTTCGACAATGATGCACTTGGCCAAAAAGGGCGTATGCGTTTTCTCCTGAATATATTCAGGAGAAAACGCATACGCCCTTTTTGGCCAAGCAAGCAAGCGGGCAATGCAAATCTGCACTACAAAGAAGTATGACTTCCCACCGGTCAAAAGGGACATCCACAAAATGTGTAAAAACCAGAAAGGCAAGACAGGCCCTGGAGAACAGGGAGCCTTGTTATGCTGATGGGCGGGATGTAAGTTGCCAACTGCCTCACTGGAGGAGTGCATTGTGTTCCCGAAAACAAGGAAACAACAGAGCTACAGAGCCAAGGGCACTTCCAGTCTAGGGAATATACCTTGGGAAAACTGAAAATCCATAAGACAGAGCCACCCCAAAATTGAGGGCTGCACTGCTTACAAGAACCTCAACCTGGGTACACCTGAAATATCCCAGGAAATATAAAAATGGTTCCAAACATTGTGGAACTTATGTACGATGGAATATCCCTCAGCCATGAAATCAGTGTCATAAGACCAGTAGCAGCAAAATGAGTGGATTCAGGTACGATGATTCTAAGTGAAAGAAGTCACACGGAAAAAGAAACTTATCATAAGATATCACTTAGGAAGATCCTGTAAACATGGCTACACATGAACTGAGTTAGGCAAGAGAACAGAGTCTCACATTTAGAAAACACTCTTATGCCTGCTTAAGGGGGAAGGAGAGGTGGAGTGATGCATCAAACCAGAGTTTGATATAAGCACAGGTACCGTTCCAAAATCCAACTATGGAATAGACAAGACCTACACCTTCCTCAGTGAAAGGGACTCCAAACCCCATATTTCCCGCAGAGGAATAGATCTGACTAGTAAGAATCTTAAAACCTATGTATTGATATGTCTCCGTAAGGGAATCAAGTGTGTCTAGACTGGCATAAACATGGCAGCGAGAATCAGCTCAAACCCACTCTAAAAAGGAATTTCAAAAACAGAACAAAGAAACAGGTAAATTCTTTACAATTCCTTCAGGGTCTCTGATGCAACCTGGAATGACCCTATCTACAATGACAGCTGGATGTGGCATAAGGCTGGACACTTGGGACTGAGAGGATTGGTGAGATTGGGTGAGCAAATGCAGACCCTTTAAAGCAATAATGCATGGTACCCATTCCATGGGTCCCAGCTCTCCAGGTTGAAGGGAATATTACTACAGCTATAACGTGTACGGGAAACCTAGAGAATGGACACACTGTGAATACGAAAGGTTTCTAAAACTCAACGAAGAGCCCCTCTCCTGGTGCTCCGGTTTGACTTTCCAACTGCTTTCCTATCAGTCTCCCAACTTGGAGAGACAGCCCCTTTAAGCTCCTGGTTCACACAGGTTGCCAATTTGGCAGAGGATGAAAGGGAAGAGGGAGAACCAATGAGAGAGTAGCTGTTAGGCATTTGGATGGGCACATGTCACTCTAATTTCCCGGCAGGAAGAAGAATTAACCAAAGTCTCAGCCACCCACCGGGAACCAGTATAGGTCCTGAACCAAAAGTTTGGACTTGCGTTCAGCTCACAAGAAACGAGTTGAAAAATGGAGCTCAGGGGCACAGCAATTCACAAACTGGCAGAGTAATCAAGGCCAACTATCGTCCAAAAATCTGTTGAGGGAAGGCAACGAGGCGGACTTGAAAGCGAGGCAGAATAGCAGGAAACAGATTTCAAGAGGTACGTTGGAATCGCCTGTAAAGCACAGGAAGAGGGGCACAACTTCGACAATGATGCACTTGGCCAAAAAGGGCGTATGCGTTTTCTCCTGAATATATTCAGGAGAAAACGCATACGCCCTTTTTGGCCAAGCAAGCAAGCGGGCAATGCAAATCTGCACTACAAAGAAGTATCACTTCCCACCGGTCAAAAGGGACATCCACAAAATGTGTAAAAACCAGAAAGGCAAGACAGGCCCTGGAGAACAGGGAGCCTTGTTATGCTGATGGGCGGGATGTAAGTTGCCAACTGCCTCACTGGAGGAGTGCATTGTGTTCCCTAAAACAAGTAAACAACAGAGCTACAGAGCCAAGGGCACTTCCAGTCTAGGAAATATACCTTGGGAAAACTGAAAATCCATAAGACAGAGCCACCCCCAAATTGAGGGCTGCACTGCTTACAAGAACCTCAACCTGGGTACACCTGAAATATCCCAGGAAATATAAAAATGGTTCAAAACATCTTGGAACTTACGTACGATGGAATATCCCTCAGCCACGAAATCAATGTCATAAGACCAGTAGCATCAAAATAAGTGGATTCAGGTACGATGATTCTAAGTGAAAGAAGTCACACAGGAAAAGAAACTTATCATAAGATATCACTTAGGAAGATCCTGTAAACATGGCTACACATGAACTGAGTTAGGCAAGAGAACAGAGTCTCACATTTAGAAAACACTCTTATGCCTGCTTAAGGGGGAAGGAGAGGTAGGGTGATGCATCAAACCAGAGTTTGATATAAGCACAGGTACCGTTCCAAAATCCAACTATGGAATAGACAAGACCTACACCTTCCTCAGTGAAAGGGACTCAAAAACCCATATTTCCCACAGAGGAATAGATCTGACTAGTAAGAATCTTAAAACCTATGTATTGATATGTCTCCGTAAGGGAATCAAGTGTGTCTAGACTGGCATAAACATGACAGCGAGAATCAGCTAAAACACACTCCAAACAGGAATTTCAAAAACAGAACAAAGAAACAGGGTAATTCTTCACAATTCCTTCAGGGTCGCTGATGCAACCTGGAATGACCCTATCTACAATGACAGCTGGATGTGGCATAAGGCTGACACTTGGGACTGAGAGGATTGGTGAGATTGGGTGAGCAAATGCAGACCCTTTAAAGCAATAATGCATGGCACCCATTCCATGGGTCCCAGCTCTCCAGGTTGAAGGGAATATTACTACAGCTATAACGTGTACGGGAAACCTAGAGAATGGACACACTGTGAATACGAAAGGTTTCTAAAACTCAACGAAGAGCCCCTCTCCTGGTGCTCCGGTTTGACTTTCCAGCTGCTTTCCTATCAGTCTCCCAACTTGGAGAGACAGCCCCTTTAAGCTCCTGGTTCACACAGGTTGCCAATTTGGCAGAGGATGAAAGGGAAGAGGGAGAACCAATGAGAGAGTAGCTGTTAGGCATTTGGATGGGCACATGTCACTCTAATTTCCCGGCAGGAAGAAGAATTAACCAAAGTCTCAGCCACCCACCGGGAACCAGTATAGGTCCTGAACCAAAAGTTTGGACTTGCGTTCAGCTCACAAGAAACGAGTTGAAAAATGGAGCTCAGGGGCACAGCAATTCACAAACTGGCAGAGTAATCAAGGCCAACTATCGTCCAAAAATCTGTTGAGGGAAGGCAACGAGGCGGACTTGAAAGCGAGGCAGAATAGCAGGAAACAGATTTCACGAGGTACGTTGGAATCGCCTGTAAAGCACAGGAAGAGGGGCACAACTTCGACAATGATGCACTTGGCCAAAAAGGGCGTATGCGTTTTCTCCTGAATATATTCAGGAGAAAACGCATACGCCCTTTTTGGCCAAGCAAGCAAGCGGGCAATGCAAATCTGCACTACAAAGATGTATCACTTCCCACCGGTCAAAAGGGACATCCACAAAATGTGTAAAAACCAGAAAGGCAAGACAGGCCCTGGAGAACAGGGAGCCTTGTTATGCTGATGGGCGGGATGTAAGTTGCCAACTGCCTCACTGGAGGAGTGCATTGTGTTCCCTAAAAGAAGTAAACAACAGAGCTACAGAGCCAAGGGCACTTCCAGTCTAGGGAATATACCTTGGGAAAACTGAAAATCCATAAGACAGAGCCACCCCAAAATTGAGGGCTGCACTGCTTACAAGAACCTCAACCTGGGTACACCTGAAATATCCCAGGAAATATAAAAATGGTTCCAAACATTGTGGAACTTACGTACGATGGAATATCCCTCAGCCACGAAATCAATGTCATAAGACCAGTAGCAGCAAAATAAGTGGATTCAGGTACGATGATTCTAAGTGAAAGAAGTCACACAGGAAAAGAAACTTATCATAAGATATCACTTAGGAGGATCCTGTAAACATGGCTACACATGAACTGAGTTAGGCAAGAGAACAGAGTCTCACATTTAGAAAACACTCTTATGCCTGCTTAAGGGGGAAGGAGAGGTGGGGTGATGCATCAAACCAGAGTTTGATATAAGCACAGGTACCGTTCCAAAAACCAACTATGGAATAGACAAGACATACACCTTCCTCAGGGAAAGGGACTCAAAACCCCATATTTCCCACAGAGGAATAGATCTGACTAGTAAGAATCTTAAAACCTATGTATTGATATGTCTCCGTAAGGGAATCAAGTGTGTCTAGACTGGCATAAACATGACAGCGAGAATCAGCTAAAACACACTCTAAACAGGAATTTCAAAAACAGAACAAAGAAACAGGGTAATTCTTCACAATTCCTTCAGGGTCTCTGATGCAACCTGGAATGACCCTATCTACAATGACAGCTGGATGTGGCATAAGGCTGACACTTGGGACTGAGAGGATTGGTGAGATTGGGTGAGCAAATGCAGACCCTTCAAAGCAATAATGCATGGCACACATTCCATGGGTCCCAGCTCTCCAGGTTGAAGGGAATATTACTACAGCTATAACGTGTACGGGAAACCTAGAGAATGGACACACTGTGAATACGAAAGGTTTCTAAAACTCAACGAAGAGCCCCTCTCCTGGTGCTCCGGTTTGACTTTCCAACTGCTTTCCTATCAATCTCCCAACTTGGAGAGACAGCCCCTTTAAGCTCCTGGTTCGCACAGGTTGCCAATTTGGCAGAGGATGAAAGGGAAGAGGGAGAACCAATGAGAGAGTAGCTGTTAGGCATTTGGATGGGCACATGTCACTCTAATTTCCCGGCAGGAAGAAGAATTAACCAAAGTCTCAGCCACCCACCGGGAACCAGTATAGGTCCTGAACCAAAAGTTTGGACTTGCGTTCAGCTCACAAGAATCGAGTTGAAAAATGGACCTCAGGGGCACAGCAATTCACAAACTGGCAGAGTAATCAAGGCCAACTATCGTCCAAAAATCTGTTGAGGGAAGGCAACGAGGTGGACTTGAAAGCGAGGCAGAATAGCAGGAAACAGATTTCAAGAGGTACGTTGGAATCGCCTGTAAAGCACAGGAAGAGGGGCACAACTTCGACAATGATGCACTTGGCCAAAAAGGGCGTATGCGTTTTCTCCTGAATATATTCAGGAGAAAACGCATACGCCCTTTTTGGCCAAGCAAGCAAGCGGGCAATGCAAATCTGCACTACAAAGAAGTATCACTTCCCACCGGTCAAAAGGGACATCCACAAAATGTGTAAAAACCAGAAAGGCAAGACAGGCCCTGGAGAACAGGGAGCCTTGTTATGCTGATGGGCGGGATGTAAGTTGCCAACTGCCTCACTGGAGGAGTGCATTGTGTTCCCTAAAACAAGTAAACAACAGAGCTACAGAGCCAAGGGCACTTCCAGTCTAGGAAATATACCTTGGGAAAACTGAAAATCCATAAGACAGAGCCACCCCCAAATTGAGGGCTGCACTGCTTACAAGAACCTCAACCTGGGTACACCTGAAATATCCCAGGAAATATAAAAATGGTTCCAAACATTGTGGAACTTACGTACGATGGAATATCCCTCAGCCACGAAATCAATGTCATAAGACCAGTAGCAGCAAAATAAGTGGATTCAGGTACGATGATTCTAAGTGAAAGAAGTCACACAGGAAAAGAAACTTATCATAAGATATCACTTAGGAAGATCCTGTAAACATGGCTACACATGAACTGAGTTAGGCAAGAGAACAGAGACTCACATTTAGAAAACACTCTTATGCCTGCTTAAGGGGGAAGGAGAGGTGGGGTGATGCATCAAACCAGAGTTTCATATAAGCACAGGTACCGTTCCAAAAACCAACTATGGAATAGACAAGACCTACACCTTCCTCAGGGAAAGGGACTCAAAACCCCATATTTCCCACAGAGGAATAGATCTGACTAGTAAGAATCTTAAAACCTATGTATTGATATGTCTCGGTAAGGGAATCAAGTGTGTCTAGACTGGCATAAACATGACAGCGAGAATCACCTAAAACACACTCCAAACAGGAATTTCAAAAACAGAACAAAGAAACAGGGTAATTCTTCACAATTCCTTCAGGGTCTCTGATGCAACCTGGAATGACCCTATCTACAATGACAGCTGGATGTGGCATGAGGCTGGACACTTGGGACTGAGAGGATTGGTGAGATTGGGTTAGCAAATGCAGACCCTTTAAAGCAATAATGCATGACACCCATTCCATGGGTCCCAGCTCTCCAGGTTGAAGGGAATATTACTACAGCTATAACGTGTACGGGAAACCTAGAGAATGGACACACTGTGAATACGAAAGGTTTCTAAAACTCAACGAAGAGCCCCTCTCCTGGTGCTCCGGTTTGACTTTCCAACTGCTTTCCTATCAATCTCCCAACTTGGAGAGACAGCCCCTTTAAGCTCCTGTTTCGCACAGGTTGCCAATTTGGCAGAGGATGAAAGGGAAGAGGGAGAACCAATGAGAGAGTAGCTGTTAGGCATTTGGATGGGCACATGTCACTCTAATTTCCCGGCAGGAAGAAGAATTAACCAAAGTCTCAGCCACCCACCGGGAACCAGTATAGGTCCTGAACCAAAAGTTTGGACTTGCGTTCAGCTCACAAGAAACGAGTTGAAAAATGGAGCTCAGGGGCACAGCAATTCACAAACTGGCAGAGTAATCAAGGCCAACTATCGTCCAAAAATCTGTTGAGGGAAGGCAACGAGGTGGCCTTGAAAGCGAGGCAGAATAGCAGGAAACAGACTTCAAGAGGTACGTTGGAATCGCCTGTAAAGCACAGGAAGAGGGGCACAACTTCGACAATGATGCACTTGGCCAAAAAGGGCGTATGCGTTTTCTACTGAATATATTCAGGAGAAAACGCATACGCCCTTTTTGGCCAAGCAAGCAAGCGGGCAATGCAAATCTGCACTACAAAGAAGTATCACTTCCCACCGGTCAAAAGGGACATCCACAAAATGTGTAAAAACCAGAAAGGCAAGACAGGCCCTGGAGAACAGGGAGCCTTGTTATGCTGATGGGCGGGATGTAAGTTGCCAACTGCCTCACTGGAGGAGTGCATTGTGTTCCCTAAAACAAGTAAACAACAGAGCTACAGAGCCAAGGGCACTTCCAGTCTAGGAAATATACCTTGGGAAAACTGAAAATCCATAAGACAGAGCCACCCCCAAATTGAGGGCTGCACTGCTTACAAGAACCTCAACCTGGGTACACCTGAAATATCCCAGGAAATATAAAAATGGTTCAAAACATTGTGGAACTTACGTACGATGGAATATCCCTCAGCCACGAAATCAATGTCATAAGACCAGTAGCAGCAAAATAAGTGGATTCAGGTACGATGATTCTAAGTGAAAGAAGTCACACAGGAAAAGAAACTTATCATAAGATATCACTTAGGAAGATCCTGTAAACATGGCTACACATGAACTGAGTTAGGCAAGAGAACAGAGTCTCACATTTAGAAAACACTCTTATGCCTGCTTAAGGGGGAAGGAGAGGTGGGGTGATGCATCAAACCAGAGTTTGATATAAGCACAGGTACCGTTCCAAAAACCAACTATGGAATAGACAAGACCTACACCTTCCTCAGTGAAAGGGACTCAAAACCCCATATTTCCCACAGAGGAATAGATCTGACTAGTAAGAATCTTAAAACCTATGTATTGATATGTCTCCGTAAGGGAATCAAGTGTGTCTAGACTGGCATAAACATGACAGCGAGAATCAGCTAAAACACACTCCAAACAGGAATTTCAAAAACAGAACAAAGAAACAGGGTAATTCTTCACAATTCCTTCAGGGTCTCTGATGCAACCTGGAATGACCCTATCTACAATGACAGCTGGATGTGGCATAAGGCTGACACTTGGGACTGAGAGGATTGGTGAGATTGGGTGAGCAAATGCAGACCCTTTAAAGCAATAATGCATGGCACCCATTCCATGGGTCCCAGCTCTCCAGGTTGAAGGGAATATTACTACAGCTATAACGTGTACGGGAAACCTAGAGAATGGACACACTGTGAATACAAAAGGTTTCTAAAACTCAACGAAGAGCCCCTCTCCTGGTGCTCCGCTTTGACTTTCCAACTGCTTTCCTATCAATCTCCCAACTTGGAGAGACAGCCCCTTTAAGCTCCTGGTTCACACAGGTTGCCAATTTGGCAGAGGATGAAAGGGAAGAGGGAGAACCAATGAGAGAGTAGCTGTTAGGCATTTGGATGGGCACATGTCACTCTAATTTCCCGGCAGGAAAAAGAATTAACCAAAGTCTCAGCCACCCACCGGGAACCAGTATAGGTCCTGAACCAAAAGTTTGGACTTGCGTTCAGCTCACAAGAAACGAGTTGAAAAATGGAGCTCAGGGGCACAGCAATTCACAAACTGGCAGAGTAATCAAGGCCAACTATCGTCCAAAAATCTGTTGAGGGAAGGCAACGAGGCGGACTTGAAAGCGAGGCAGAATAGCAGGAAACAGATTTCAAGAGGTACGTTGGAATCGCCTGTAAAGGACAGGAAGAGGGGCACAACTTCGACAATGATGCACTTGGCCAAAAAGGGCGTATGCGTTTTCTACTGAATATATTCAGGAGAAAACGCATACGCCCTTTTTGGCCAAGCAAGCAAGCGGGCAATGCAAATCTGCACTACAAAGAAGTATCACTTCCCAGCGGTCAAAAGGGACATCCACAAAATGTGTAAAAACCAGAAAGGCAAGACAGGCCCTGGAGAACAGGGAGCCTTGTTATGCTGATGGGCCGGATGTAAGTTGCCAACTGCCTCACAGGAGGAGTGCATTGTGTTCCCTAAAACAAGTAAACAACAGAGCTACAGAGCCAAGGGCACTTCCAGTCTAGGGAATATACCTTGGGAAAACTGAAAATCCATAAGACAGAGCCACCCCCAAATTGAGGGCGGCACTGCTTACAAGAACCTCAACCTGGGTACACCTGAAATATCCCAGGAAATATAAAAATGGTTCCAAACATTGTGGAACTTACGTACGATGGAATATCCCTCAGCCACGAAATCAATGTCATAAGACCAGTAGCAGCAAAATGAGTGGATTCAGGTACGATGATTCTAAGTGAAAGAAGTCACACAGGAAAAGAAACTTATCATAAGATATCACTTAGGAAGATCCTGTAAACATGGCTACACATGAACTGAGTTAGGAAAGAGAACAGAGTCTCACATTTAGAAAACACTCTTATGCCTGCTTAAGGGGGAAGGAGAGGTGGGGTGATGCATCAAACCAGAGTTTGATATAAGCACAGGTACCGTTCCAAAAACCAACTATGGAATAGACAAGACCTACACCTTCCTCAGTGAAAGGGACTCCAAACCCCATATTTCCCGCAGAGGAATAGATCTGACTTTTAAGAATCTTAAAACCTATGTATTGATATGTCTCCGTAAGGGAATCAAGTGTGTCTAGACTGGCATAAACATGGCAGCGAGAATCAGCTCAAACCCACTCTAAAAAGGAATTTCAAAAACAGAACAAAGAAACAGGGAAATTCTTCACAATTCATTCAGGGTCTCTGATGCAACCTGGAATGACCCTATCTTCAATGACAGCTGGATGTGGCATGAGGCTGGACACTTGGGACTGAGAGGATTGGTGAGATTGGGTTAGCAAATACAGACCCTTTAAATCAATAATGCATGACACCCATTCCATGGGTCCCAGCTCTCCAGCTTGAAGGGAATATTACTACAGCTATAACGTGTACGGGAAACCTAGAGAATGGACACACTGTGAATACGAAAGGTTTCTAAAACTCAACGAAGAGCCCCTCTCCTGGTGCTCCGGTTTGACTTTCCAACTGCTTTCCTATCAATCTCCCAACTTGGAGAGACAGCCCCTTTAAGCTCCTGTTTCGCACAGGTTGCCAAATTGGCAGAGGATGAAAGGGAAGAGGGAGAACCAATGAGAGAGTAGCTGTTAGGCATTTGGATGGGCACATGTCACTCTAATTTCCCGGCAGGAAGAAGAATTAACCAAAGTCTCAGCCACCCACCGGGAACCAGTATAGGTCCTGAACCAAAAGTTTGGACTTACGTTCAGCTCACAAAAAACGAGTTGAAAAATGGAGCTCAGGGGCACAGCAATTCACAAACTGGCAGAGTAATCAAGGCTCACTATCGTCCAAAAATCTGTTGAGGGAAGGCAACGAGGTGGACTTGAAAGCGAGGCAGAATAGCAGGAAACAGATTTCAAGAGGTACGTTGGAATCGCCTGTAAAACACAGGAAGAGGGGCACAACTTCGACAATGATGCACTTGGCCAAAAAGGGCGTATGCGTTTTCTCCTGAATATATTCAGGAGAAAACGCATACGCCCTTTTTGGCCAAGCAAGCAAGCGGGCAATGCAAATCTGCACTACAAAGAAGTATCACTTCCCAGCGGTCAAAAGGGACATCCACAAAATGTGTAAAAACCAGAAAGGCAAGACAGGCCCTGGAGAACAGGGAGCCTTGTTATGCTGATGGGCCGGATGTAAGTTGCCAACTGCCTCACTGGAGGAGTGCATTGTGTTCCCTAAAACAAGTAAACAACAGAGCTACAGAGCCAAGGGCACTTCCAGTCTAGGGAATATACCTTGGGAAAACTGAAAATCCATAAGACAGAGCCACCCCCAAATTGAGGGCGGCACTGCTTACAAGAACCTCAACCTGGGTACACCTGAAATATCCCAGGAAATATAAAAATGGTTCCAAACATTGTGGAACTTACGTACGATGGAATATCCCTCAGCCACGAAATCAATGTCATAAGACCAGTAGCAGCAAAATGAGTGGATTCAGGTACGATGATTCTAAGTGAAAGAAGTCACACAGGAAAAGAAACTTATCATAAGATATCACTTAGGAAGATCCTGTAAACAGGGCTACACATGAACTGAGTTAGGCAAGAGAACAGAGTCTCACATTTAGAAAACACTCTTATGCCTGCTTAAGGGGGAAGGAGAGGTGGGGTGATGCATCAAACCAGAGTTTGATATAAGCACAGGTACCGTTCCAAAAACCAACTATGGAATAGACAAGACCTACACCTTCCTCAGTGAAAGGGACTCCAAACCCCATATTTCCCGCAGAGGAATAGATCTGACTAGTAAGAATCTTAAAACCTATGTATTGATATGTCTCCGTAAGGGAATCAAGTGTGTCTAGACTGGCATAAACATGGCAGCGAGAATCAGCTCAAACCCACTCTAAAAAGGAATTTCAAAAACAGAACAAAGAAACAGGGAAATTCTTCACAATTCCTTCAGGGTCTCTGATGCAACCTGGAATGACCCTATCTTCAATGACAGCTGCATGTGGCATGAGGCTGGACACTTGGGACTGAGAGGATTGGTGAGATTGGGTGAGCAAATGCAGACCCTTTAAAGCAATAATGCATGACACCCATTCCATGGGTCCCAGCTCTCCAGGTTGAAGGGAATATTACTACAGCTATAACGTGTACGGGAAACCTAGAGAATGGACACACTGTGAATACGAAAGGTTTCTAAAACTCAACGAAGAGCCCCTCTCCTGGTGCTCCGGTTTGACTTTCCAACTGCTTTCCTATCAATCTCCCAACTTGGAGAGACAGCCCCTTTAAGCTCCTGTTTCACACAGGTTGCCAATTTGGCAGAGGATGAAAGGGAAGAGGGAGAACCAATGAGAGAGTAGCTGTTAGGCATTTGGATGGGCACATGTCACTCTAATTTCCCGGCAGGAAGAAGAATTAACCAAAGTCTCAGCCACCCACCGGGAACCCGTATAGGTCCTGAACCAAAAGTTTGGACTTGCGTTCAGCTCACAAAAAACGAGTTGAAAAATGGAGCTCAGGGGCACAGCAATTCACAAACTGGCAGAGTAATCAAGGCTAACTATCGTCCAAAAATCTGTTGAGGGAAGGCAACGAGGTGGCCTTGAAAGCGAGGCAGAATAGCAGGAAACAGATTTCAAGAGGTACGTTGGAATCGCCTGTAAAGCACAGGAAGAGGGGCACAACTTCGACAATGATGCACTTGGCCAAAAAGGGCGTATGCGTTTTCTCCTGAATATATTCAGGAGAAAACGCATACGCCCTTTTTGGCCAAGCAAGCAAGCGGGCAATGCAAATCTGCACTACAAAGAAGTATGACTTCCCACCGGTCAAAAGGGACATCCACAAAATGTGTAAAAACCAGAAAGGCAAGACAGGCCCTGGAGAACAGGGAGCCTTGTTATGCTGATGGGCGGGATGTAAGTTGCCAACTGCCTCACTGGAGGAGTGCATTGTGTTCCCGAAAACAAGGAAACAACAGAGCTACAGAGCCAAGGGCACTTCCAGTCTAGGGAATATACCTTGGGAAAACTGAAAATCCATAAGACAGAGCCACCCCAAAATTGAGGGCTGCACTGCTTACAAGAACCTCAACCTGGGTACACCTGAAATATCCCAGGAAATATAAAAATGGTTCCAAACATTGTGGAACTTACGTACGATGGAATATCCCTCAGCCATGAAATCAATGTCATAAGACCAGTAGCAGCAAAATGAGTGGATTCAGGTACGATGATTCTAAGTGAAAGAAGTCACACGGAAAAAGAAACTTATCATAAGATATCACTTAGGAAGATCCTGTAAACATGGCTACACATGAACTGAGTTAGGCAAGAGAACAGAGTCTCACATTTAGAAAACACTCTTATGCCTGCTTAAGGGGGAAGGAGAGGTGGGGTGATGCATCAAACCAGAGTTTGATATAAGCACAGGTACCGTTCCAAAATCCAACTATGGAATAGACAAGACCTGCACCTTCCTCAGTGAAAGGGACTCCAAACCCCATATTTCCCGCAGAGGAATAGATCTGACTAGTAAGAATCTTAAAACCTATGTATTGATATGTCTCCGTAAGGGAATCAAGTGTGTCTAGACTGGCATAAACATGGCAGCGAGAATCAGCTCAAACCCACTCTAAAAAGGAATTTCAAAAACAGAACAAAGAAACAGGTAAATTCTTTACAATTCCTTCAGGGTCTCTGATGCAACCTGGAATGACCCTATCTACAATGACAGCTGGATGTGGCATGAGGCTGGACACTTGGGACTGAGAGGATTGGTGAGATTGGGTGAGCAAATGCAGACCCTTTAAAGCAATAATGCATGGCACCCATTCCATGGGTCCCAGCTCTCCAGGTTGAAGGGAATATTACTACAGCTATAACGTGTACGGGAAACCTAGAGAATGGACACACTGTGAATACGAAAGGTTTCTAAAACTCAACGAAGAGCCCCTCTCCTGGTGCTCCGGTTTGACTTTCCAACTGCTTTCCTATCAATCTCCCAACTTGGAGAGACAGCCCCTTTAAACTCCTGGTTCGCACAGGTTGCCAATTTGGCAGAGGATGAAAGGGAAGAGGGAGAACCAATGAGAGAGTAGCTGTTAGGCATTTGGATGGGCACATGTCACTCTAATTTCCCGGCAGGAAGAAGAATTAACCAAAGTCTCAGCCACCCTCCGGGAACCAGTATAGGTCCTGAACCAAAAGTTTGGACTTGCGTTCAGCTCACAAAAAACGAGTTGAAAAATGGAGCTCAGGGGCACAGAAATTCACAAACTGGCAGAGTAATCAAGGCTAACTATCATCCAAAACTATGTTGAGGGAAGGCAACGAGGTGGACTTGAAAGCGAGGCAGAATAGCAGGAAACAGATTTCAAGAGGTACGTTGGAATCGCCTGTAAAGCACAGGAAGAGGGGCACAACTTCAACAATGATGCACTTGGCCAAAAAGGGCGTATGCGTTTTCTCCTGAATATATTCAGGAGAAAACGCATACGCCCTTTTTGGCCAAGCAAGCAAGCGGGCAATGCAAATCTGCACTACAAAGAAGTATCACTTCCCACCGGTCAAAAGGGACATCCACAAAATGTGTAAAAACCAGAAAGACAAGACAGGCCCTGGAGAACAGGGAGCCTTGTTATGCTGATGGGCGGGATGTAAGTTGCCAACTGCCTCACTGGAGGAGTGCATTGTGTTCCCTAAAACAAGTAAACAACAGAGCTACAGAGCCAAGGGCACTTCCAGTCTAGGGAATATACCTTGGGAAAACTGAAAATCCATAAGACAGAGCCACCCCCAAATTGAGGGCTGCACTGCTTACAAGAACCTCAACTTGGGTACACCTAAAATATCCCAGGAAAAATAAAAATGGTTCCAAACATTGTGGAACTTACATACGATGGAATATCCCTCAGCCATGAAATCAATGTCATAAGACCAGTAGCAGCAAAATGAGTGGATTCAGGTACGATGATTCTAAGTGAAAGAAGTCACACGGAAAAAGAAACTTATCATAAGATATCACTTAGGAAGATCCTGTAAACAGGGCTACACATGAACTGAGTTAGGCAAGAGAACAGAGTCTCACATTTAGAAAACACTCTTATGCCTGCTTAAGGGGGAAGGAGAGGTGGGGTGATGCATCAAACCAGAGTTTGATATAAGCACAGGTACCATTCCAAAAACCAACTATGGAATAGACAAGACCTACACCTTCCTCAGTGAAAGGGACTGAAAACCCCATATTTCCCGCAGAGGAATAGATCTGACTAGTAAGAATCTTAAAACCTATGTATTGATATGTCTCCGTAAGGGAATCAAGTGTGTCTAGACTGGCATAAACATGGCAGCGAGAATCAGCTCAAACCCACTCTAAAAAGGAATTTCAAAAACAGAACAAAGAAACAGGTAAATTCTTTACAATTCCTTCAGGGTCTCTGATGCAACCTGGAATGACCCTATCTACAATGACAGCTGGATGTGGCATGAGGCTGGACACTTGGGACTGAGAGGTTTGGTGAGATTGGGTGAGCAAATGCAGACCCTTTAAAGCAATAATGCATGGCACCCATTCCATGGGTCCCAGCTCTCCAGGTTGAAGGGAATATTACTACAGCTATAACGTGTACGGGAAACCTAGAGAATGGACACACTGTGAATACGAAAGGTTTCTAAAACTCAACGAAGAGCCCCTCTCTTGGTGCTCCGGTTTGACTTTCCAACTGCTTTCCTATCAATCTCCAAACTTGGAGAGACAGCCCCTTTAAACTCCTGGTTCGCACAGGTTGCCAATTTGGCAGAGGATGAAAGGGAAGAGGGAGAACCAATGAGAGAGTAGCTGTTAGGCATTTGGATGGGCACATGTCACTCTAATTTCCCGGCAGGAAGAAGAATTAACCAAAGTCTCAGCCACCCTCCGGGAAGCAGTATAGGTCCTGAACCAAAAGTTTGGACTTGCGTTCAGCTCACAAGAAACGAGTTGAAAAATGGAGCTCAGGGGCACAGCAATTCACAAACTGGCAGAGTAATCAAGGCTAACTATCATCCAAAACTATGTTGAGGGAAGGCAACGAGGTGGCCTTGAAAGCGAGGCAGAATAGCAGGAAACAGATTTCAAGAGGTACGTTGGAATCGCCTGTAAAGCACAGGAAGAGGGGCACAACTTCAACAATGATGCACTTGGCCAAAAAGGGCGTATGCGTTTTCTCCTGAATATATTCAGGAGAAAACGCATACGCCCTTTTTGGCCAAGCAAGCAAGCGGGCAATGCAAATCTGCACTACAAAGAAGTATCACTTCCCACCGGTCAAAAGGGACATCCACAAAATGTGTAAAAACCAGAAAGACAAGACAGGCCCTGGAGAACAGGGAGCCTTGTTATGCTGATGGGCGGGATGTAAGTTGCCAACTGCCTCACTGGAGGAGTGCATTGTGTTCCCTAAAACAAGTAAACAACAGAGCTACAGAGCCAAGGGCACTTCCAGTCTAGGGAATATACCTTGGGAAAACTGAAAATCCATAAGACAGAGCCACCCCCAAATTGAGGGCTGCACTGCTTACAAGAACCTCAACTTGGGTACACCTAAAATATCCCAGGAAAAATAAAAATGGTTCCAAACATTGTGGAACTTACGTACGATGGAATATCCCTCAGCCATGAAATCAATGTCATAAGACCAGTAGCAGTAAAATGAGTGGATTCAGGTACGATGATTCTAAGTGAAAGAAGTCACACGGAAAAAGAAACTTATCATAAGATATCACTTAGGAAGATCCTGTAAACAGGGCTACACATGAACTGAGTTAGGCAAGAGAACAGAGTCTCACATGTAGAAAACACTCTTATGCCTGCTTAAGGGGGAAGGAGAGGTGGGGTGATGCATCAAACCAGAGTTTGATATAAGCACAGGTACCGTTCCAAAAACCAACTATGGAATAGACAAGACCTACACCTTCCTCAGTGAAAGGGACTCAAAACCCCATATTTCCCGCAGAGGAATAGATCTGACTAGTAAGAATCTTAAAACCTATGTATTGATATGTCTCCGTAAGGGAATCAAGTGTGTCTAGACTGGCATAAACATGGCAGCGAGAATCAGCTCAAACCCACTCTAAAAAGGAATTTCAAAAACAGAACAAAGAAACAGGGAAATTCTTCACAATTCCTTCAGGGTCTCTGATGCAACCTGGAATGACCCTATCTTCAATGACAGCTGGATGTGGCATGAGGCTGGACACTTGGGACTGAGAGGATTGGTGAGATTGGGTGAGCAAATGCAGACCCTTTAAAGCAATAATGCATGACACCCATTCCATGGGTCCCAGCTCTCCAGGTTGAAGGGAATATTACTACAGCTATAACGTGTACGGGAAACCTAGAGAATGGACACACTGTGAATACGAAAGGTTTCTAAAACTCAACGAAGAGCCCCTCTCCTGGTGCTCCGGTTTGACTTTCCAACTGCTTTCCTATCAATCTCCCAACTTGGAGAGACAGCCCCTTTAAGCTCCTGTTTCACACAGGTTGCCAATATGGCAGAGGATGAAAGGGAAGAGGGAGAACCAATGAGAGAGTAGCTGTTAGGCATTTGGATGGGCACATGTCACTCTAATTTCCCGGCAGGAAGAAGAATTAACCAAAGTCTCAGCCACCCACCGGGAACCCGTATAGGTCCTGAACCAAAAGTTTGGACTTGCGTTCAGCTCACAAAAAACGAGTTGAAAAATGGAGCTCAGGGGCACAGCAATTCACAAACTGGCAGAGTAATCAAGGCTAACTATCGTCCAAAAATCTGTTGAGGGAAGGCAACGAGGTGGCCTTGAAAGCGAGGCAGAATAGCAGGAAACAGATTTCAAGAGGTACGTTGGAATCGCCTGTAAAGCACAGGAATAGGGGCACAACTTCGACAATGATGCACTTGGCCAAAAAGGGCGTATGCGTTTTCTCCTGAATATATTCAGGAGAAAACGCATACGCCCTTTTTGGCCAAGCAAGCAAGCGGGCAATGCAAATCTGCACTACAAAGAAGTATCACTTCCCACCGGTCAAAAGGGACATCCACAAAATGTGTAAAAACCAGAAAGGCAAGACAGGCCCTGGAGAACAGAGAGCCTTGTTATGCTGATGGGCGGGATGTAAGTTGCCAACTGCCTCACTGGAGGAGTGCATTGTGTTCCCTAAAAGAAGTAAACAACCGAGCTACAGAGCCAAGGGCACTTCCAGTCTAGGGAATATACCTTGGGAAAACTGAAAATCCATAAGACAGAGCCACCCCAAAATTGAGGGCTGCACTGCTTACAAGAACCTCAACCTGGGTACAACTAAAATATCCCAGGAAAAATAAAAATGGTTCCAAACATTGTGGAACTTACGTACGATGGAATATCCCTCAGCCATGAAATCAATGTCATAAGACCAGAAGCAGCAAAATGAGTGGATTCAGGTACGATGATTCTAAGTGAAAGAAGTCACACGGAAAAAGAAACTTATCATAAGATATCACTTAGGAAGATCCTGTAAACAGGGCTACACATGAACTGAGTTAGGCAAGAGAACAGAGTCTCACATTTAGAAAACACTCTTATGCCTGCTTAAGGGGGAAGGAGAGGTGGGGTGATGCATCAAACCAGAGTTTGATATAAGCACAGGTACCATTCCAAAATCCAACTATGGAATAGACAAGACCTACACCTTCCTCAGTGAAAGGGACTCAAAACCTCATATTTCCCGCAGAGGAATAGATCTGACTAGTAAGAATCTTATAACCTATGTATTGATATGTCTCCGTAAGGGAATCAAGTGTGTCTAGACTGGCATAAACATGGCAGCGAGAATCAGCTCAAACCCACTCTAAACAGGAATTTCAAAAACAGAACAAAGAAACAGGCTAATTCTTCACAAATCCTTCAGGGTCTCTGACGCAACCTGGAATGACCCTATCTACAATGACAGCTGGATGTGGCATAAGGCTGGACACTTGGGACTGAGAGGATTGGTGAGATTGGGTGAGCAAATGCAGACCCTTTAAAGCAATAATGCATGGCACCCATTCCATGGGTCCCAGCTCTCCAGGTTGAAGGGAATATTACTACAGCTATAACATGTACGGGAAACCTAGATAATGGACACACTGTGAATACGAAAGGTTTCTAAAACTCAACGAAGAGCCCCTCTCCTGGTGCTCCGGTTTGACTTTGCAACTGCTTTCCTATCAATCTCCCAACTTGGAGAGACAGCCCCTTTAAGCTCCTGGTTCACACACGTTGCCAATTTGGCAGAGGATGAAAGGGAAGAGGGAGAACCAATGAGAGAGTAGCTGTTAGGCATTTGGATGGGCACATGTCACTCTAATTTCCCGGCAGGAAGAAGAATTAACCAAAGTCTCAGCCACCCACCGGGAACCAGTATAGGTCCTGAACCAAAAGTTTGGACTTGCGTTCAGCTCACAAGAAACGAGTTGAAAAATGGAGCTCAGGGGCACAGCAATTCACAAACTGGCAGAGTAATCAAGGCCAACTATCGTCCAAAAATCTGTTGAGGGAAGGCAACGAGGCGGACTTGAAAGCGAGGCAGAATAGCAGGAAACAGATTTCAAGAGGTACGTTGGAATCGCCTGTAAAGCACAGGAAGAGGGGCACAACTTCGACAATGATGCACTTGGCCAAAAAGGGCGTATGCGTTTTCTCCTGAATATATTCAGGAGAAAACGCATACGCCCTTTTTGGCCAAGCAAGCAAGCGGGCAATGCAAATCTGCACTACAAAGAAGTATCACTTCCCACCGGTCAAAAGGGACATCCACAAAATGTGTAAAAACCAGAAAGGCAAGACAGGCCCTGGAGAACAGGGAGCCTTGTTATGCTGATGGGAGGGGTGTAAGTTGCCAACTGCCTCACTGGAGGAGTGCATTGTGTTCCCTAAAACAAGTAAACAACAGAGCTACAGAGCCAAGGGCACTTCCAGTCTAGGAAATATACCTTGGGAAAACTGAAAATCCATAAGACAGAGCCACCCCCAAATTGAGGGCGGCACTGCTTACAAGAACCTCAACCTGGGTACACCTGAAATATCCCAGGAAATATAAAAATGGTTCCAAACATTGTGGAACTTACTTACGATGGAATATCCCTCAGCCACGAAATCAATGTCATAAGACCAGTAGCAGCAAAATGAGTGGATTCAGGTACGATGATTCTAAGTGAAAGAAGTCACACAGGAAAAGAAACTTATCATAAGATATCACTTAGGAAGATCCTGTAAACAGGGCTACACATGAACTGAGTTAGGCAAGAGAACAGAGTCTCACATTTAGAAAACACTCTTATGCCTGCTTAAGGGGGAAGGAGAGGTGGGATGATGCATCAAACCAGAGTTTGATATAAGCACAGGTACCGTTCCAAAAACCAACTATGGAATAGACAAGACCTACACCTTCCTCAGTGAAAGGGACTCCAAACCCCATATTTCCCGCAGAGGAATAGACCTGACTAGTAAGAATCTTAAAACCTATGTATTGATATGTCTCCGTAAGGGAATCAAGTGTGTCTAGACTGGCATAAACATGGCAGCGAGAATCAGCTCAAACCCACTCTAAAAAGGAATTTCAAAAACAGAACAAAGAAACAGGGAAATACTTCACAATTCCTTCAGGGTCTCTGATGCAACCTGGAATGACCCTATCTTCAATGACAGCTGCATGTGGCATGAGGCTGGACACTTGGGACTGAGAGGATTGGTGAGATTGGGTGAGCAAATGCAGACCCTTTAAAGCAATAATGCATGACACCCATTCCATGGGTCCCAGCTCTCCAGGTTGAAGGGAATATTACTACAGCTATAACGTGTACGGGAAACCTAGAGAATGGACACACTGTGAATACGAAAGGTTTCTAAAACTCAACGAAGAGCCCCTCTCCTGGTGCTCCGGTTTGACTTTCCAACTGCTTTCCTATCAATCTCCCAACTTGGAGAGACAGCCCCTTTAAGCTCCTGTTTCACACAGGTTGCCAATTTGGCAGAGGATGAAAGGGAAGAGGGAGAACCAATGAGAGAGTAGCTGTTAGGCATTTGGATGGGCACATGTCACTCTAATTTCCCGGCAGGAAGAAGAATTAACCAAAGTCTCAGCCACCCACCGGGAACCAGTATAGGTCCTGAACCAAAAGTTTGGACTTGCGTTCAGCTCACAAAAAACGAGTTGAAAAATGGAGCTCAGGGGCACAGCAATTCACAAACTGGCAGAGTAATCAAGGCTAACTATCGTCCAAAAATCTGTTGAGGGAAGGCAACGAGGTGGCCTTGAAAGCGAGGCAGAATAGCAGGAAACAGATTTCAAGAGGTACGTTGGAATCGCCTGTAAAGCACAGGAAGAGGGGCACAACTTCGACAATGATGCACTTGGCCAAAAAGGGCGTATGCGTTTTCTCCTGAATATATTCAGGAGAAAACGCATACGCCCTTTTTGGCCAAGCAAGCAAGCGGGCAATGCAAATCTGCACTACAAAGAAGTATCACTTCCCACCGGTCAAAAGGGACATCCACAAAATGTGTAAAAACCAGAAAGGCAAGACAGTCCCTGGAGAACAGGGAGCCTTGTTATGCTGATGGGCGGGATGTAAGTTGCCAACTGCCTCACTGGAGGAGTGCATTGTGTTCCCGAAAACAAGGAAACAACAGAGCTACAGAGCCAAGGGCACTTCCAGTCTAGGGAATATACCTTGGGAAAACTGAAAATCCATAAGACAGAGCCACCCCAAAATTGAGGGCTGCACTGCTTACAAGAACCTCAACCTGGGTACACCTGAAATATCCCAGGAAATATAAAAATGGTTCCAAACATTGTGGAACTTACGTACGATGGAATATCCCTCAGCCATGAAATCAATGTCATAAGACCAGTAGCAGCAAAATGAGTGGATTCAGGTACGATGATTCTAAGTGAAAGAAGTCACACGGAAAAAGAAACTTATCATAAGATATCACTTAGGAAGATCCTGTAAACATGGCTACACATGAACTGAGTTAGGCAAGAGAACAGAGTCTCACATTTAGAAAACACTCTTATGCCTGCTTAAGGGGGAAGGAGAGGTGGGGTGATGCATCAAACCAGAGTTTGATATAAGCACAGGTATCGTTCCAAAATCCAACTATGGAATAGACAAGACCTACACCTTCCTCAGTGAAAGGGACTCAAAATCCCATATTTCCCGCAGAGGAAGAGATCTGACTAGTAAGAATCTTAAAACCTATGTACTGATATGTCTCCGTAAGGGAATCAAGTGTGTCTAGACTGGCATAAACATGGCAGCGAGAATCAGCTCAAACCCACTCTAAAAAGGAATTTCAAAAACAGAACAAAGAAACAGGGAAATTCTTTACAATTCCTTCAGGGTCTCTGATGCAACCTGGAATGACCCTATCTACAATGACAGCTGGATGTGGCATGAGGCTGGACACTTGGGACTGAGAGGATTGGTGAGATTGGGTGAGCAAATGCAGACCCTTTAAAGCAATAATGCATGGCACCCATTCCATGGGTCCCAGCTCTCCAGGTTGAAGGGAATATTACTACAGCTATAACGTGTACGGGAAACCTAGAGAATGGACACACTGTGAATACGAAAGGTTTCTAAAACTCAACGAAGAGCCCCTCTCCTGGTGCTCCGGTTTGACTTTCCAACTGCTTTCCTATCAATCTCCCAACTTGGAGAGACAGCCCCTTTAAACTCCTGGTTCGCACAGGTTGCCAATTTGGCAGAGGATGAAAGGGAAGAGGGAGAACCAATGAGAGAGTAGCTGTTAGGCATTTGGATGGGCACATGTCACTCTAATTTCCCGGCAGGAAGAAGAATTAACCAAAGTCTCAGCCACCCTCCGGGAACCAGTATAGGTCCTGAACCAAAAGTTTGGACTTGCGTTCAGCTCACAAAAAACGAGTTGAAAAATGGAGCTCAGGGGCACAGCAATTCACAAACTGGCAGAGTAATCAAGGCTAACTATCATCCAAAACTATGTTGAGGGAAGGCAACGAGGTGGCCTTGAAAGCGAGGCAGAATAGCAGGAAACAGATTTCAAGAGGTACGTTGGAATCGCCTGTAAAGCACAGGAAGAGGGGCACAACTTCAACAATGATGCACTTGGCCAAAAAGGGCGTATGCGTTTTCTCCTGAATATATTCAGGAGAAAACGCATACGCCCTTTTTGGCCAAGCAAGCAAGCGGGCAATGCAAATCTGCACTACAAAGAAGTATCACTTCCCACCGGTCAAAAGGGACATCCACAAAATGTGTAAAAACCAGAAAGACAAGACAGGCCCTGGAGAACAGGGAGCCTTGTTATGCTGATGGGCGGGATGTAAGTTGCCAACTGCCTCACTGGAGGAGTGCATTGTGTTCCCTAAAACAAGTAAACAACAGAGCTACAGAGCCAAGGGCACTTCCAGTCTAGGGAATATACCTTGGGAAAACTGAAAATCCATAAGACAGAGCCACCCCCAAATTGAGGGCTGCACTGCTTACAAGAACCTCAACTTGGGTACACCTAAAATATCCCAGGAAAAATAAAAATGGTTCCAAACATTGTGGAACTTACGTACGATGGAATATCCCTCAGCCATGAAATCAATGTCATAAGACCAGTAGCAGTAAAATGAGTGGATTCAGGTACGATGATTCTAAGTGAAAGAAGTCACACGGAAAAAGAAACTTATCATAAGATATCACTTAGGAAGATCCTGTAAACATGGCTACACATGAACTGAGTTAGGCAAGAGAACAGAGTCTCACATTTAGAAAACACTCTTATGCCTGCTTAAGGGGGAAGGAGAGGTGGGGTGATGCATCAAACCAGAGTTTGATATAAGCACAGGTACCGTTCCAAAAACCAACTATGGAATAGACAAGACCTACACCTTCCTCAGTGAAAGGGACTGAAAACCCCATATTTCCCGCAGAGGAATAGATCTGACTAGTAAGAATCTTAAAACCTATGTATTGATATGTCTCCGTAAGGGAATCAAGTGTGTCTAGACTTGCATAAACATGGCAGCGAGAATCAGCTCAAACCCACTCTAAAAAGGAATTTCAAAAACAGAACAAAAAACAGGGAAATTCTTCACAATTCCTTCAGGGTCTCTGATGCAACCTGGAATGACCCTATCTTCAATGACAGCTGGATGTGGCATGAGGCTGGACACTTGGGACTGAGAGGATTGGTGAGATTGGGTGAGCAAATGCAGACCCTTTAAAGCAATAATGCATGACACCCATTCCATGGGTCCCAGCTCTCCAGGTTGAAGGGAATATTACTACAGCTATAACGTGTACGGGAAACCTAGAGAATGGACACACTGTGAATACGAAAGGTTTCTAAAACTCAACGAAGAGCCCCTCTCCTGGTGCTCCGGTTTGACTTTCCAACTGCTTTCCTATCAATCTCCCAACTTGGAGAGACAGCCCCTTTAAGCTCCTGTTTCACACAGGTTGCCAATTTGGCAGAGGATGAAAGGGAAGAGGGAGAACCAATGAGAGAGTAGCTGTTAGGCATTTGGATGGGCACATGTCACTCTAATTTCCCGGCAGGAAGAAGAATTAACCAAAGTCTCAGCCACCCACCGGGAACCCGTATAGGTCCTGAACCAAAAGTTTGGACTTGCGTTCAGCTCACAAAAAACGAGTTGAAAAATGGAGCTCAGGGGCACAGCAATTCACAAACTGGCAGAGTAATCAAGGCTAACTATCGTCCAAAAATCTGTTGAGGGAAGGCAACGAGGTGGCCTTGAAAGCGAGGCAGAATAGCAGGAAACAGATTACAAGAGGTACGTTGGAATCGCCTGTAAAGCACAGGAAGAGGGGCACAACTTCGACAATGATGCACTTGGCCAAAAAGGGCGTATGCGTTTTCTCCTGAATATATTCAGGAGAAAACGCATACGCCCTTTTTGGCCAAGCAAGCAAGCGGGCAATGCAAATCTGCACTACAAAGAAGTATCACTTCCCACCGGTCAAAAGGGACATCCACAAAATGTGTAAAAACCAGAAAGGCAAGACAGGCCCTGGAGAACAGAGAGCCTTGTTATGCTGATGGGCGGGATGTAAGTTGCCAACTGCCTCACTGGAGGAGTGCATTGTGTTCCCTAAAACAAGTAAACAACCGAGCTACAGAGCCAAGGGCACTTCCAGTCTAGGGAATATACCTTGGGAAAACTGAAAATCCATAAGACAGAGCCACCCCAAAATTGAGGGCTGCACTGCTTACAAGAACCTCAACCTGGGTACACCTAAAATATCCCAGGAAAAATAAAAATGGTTCCAAACATTGTGGAACTTACGTACGATGGAATATCCCTCAGCCATGAAATCAATGTCATAAGACCAGAAGCAGCAAAATGAGTGGATTCAGGTACGATGATTCTAAGTGAAAGAAGTCACACGGAAAAAGAAACTTATCATAAGATATCACTTAGGAAGATCCTGTAAACAGGGCTACACATGAACTGAGTTAGGCAAGAGAACAGAGTCTCACATTTAGAAAACACTCTTATGCCTGCTTAAGGGGGAAGGAGAGGTGGGGTGATGCATCAAACCAGAGTTTGATATAAGCACAGGTACCATTCCAAAATCCAACTATGGAATAGACAAGACCTACACCTTCCTCAGTGAAAGGGACTCAAAACCTCATATTTCCCGCAGAGGAATAGATCTGACTAGTAAGAATCTTATAACCTATGTATTGATATGTCTCCGTAAGGGAATCAAGTGTGTCTAGACCGGCATAAACATGGCAGCGAGAATCAGCTCAAACCCACTCTAAACAGGAATTTCAAAAACAGAACAAAGAAACAGGCTAATTCTTCACAAATCCTTCAGGGTCTCTGACGCAACCTGGAATGACCCTATCTACAATGACAGCTGGATGTGGCATAAGGCTGGACACTTGGGACTGAGAGGATTGGTGAGATTGGGTGAGCAAATGCAGACCCTTTAAAGCAATAATGCATGGCACCCATTCCATGGGTCCCAGCTCTCCAGGTTGAAGGGAATATTACTACAGCTATAACGTGTACGGGAAACCTAGATAATGGACACACTGTGAATACGAAAGGTTTCTAAAACTCAACGAAGAGCCCCTCTCCTGGTGCTCCGGTTTGACTTTGCAACTGCTTTCCTATCAATCTCCCAACTTGGAGAGACAGCCCCTTTAAGCTCCTGGTTCACACACGTTGCCAATTTGGCAGAGGATGAAAGGGAAGAGGGAGAACCAATGAGAGAGTAGCTGTTAGGCATTTGGATGGGCACATGTCACTCTAATTTCCCGGCAGGAAGAAGAATTAACCAAAGTCTCAGCCACCCACCGGGAACCAGTATAGGTCCTGAACCAAAAGTTTGGACTTGCGTTCAGCTCACAAGAAACGAGTTGAAAAATGGAGCTCAGGGGCACAGCAATTCACAAACTGGCAGAGTAATCAAGGCCAACTATCGTCCAAAAATCTGTTGAGGGAAGGCAACGAGGCGGACTTGAAAGCGAGGCAGAATAGCAGGAAACAGATTTCAAGAGGTACGTTGGAATCGCCTGTAAAGCACAGGAAGAGGGGCACAACTTCGACAATGATGCACTTGGCCAAAAAGGGCGTATGCGTTTTCTCCTGAATATATTCAGGAGAAAACGCATACGCCCTTTTTGGCCAAGCAAGCAAGCGGGCAATGCAAATCTGCACTACAAAGAAGTATCACTTCCCACCGGTCAAAAGGGACATCCACAAAATGTGTAAAAACCAGAAAGGCAAGACAGGCCCTGGAGAACAGGGAGCCTTGTTATGCTGATGGGCGGGGTGTAAGTTGCCAACTGCCTCACTGGAGGAGTGCACTGTGTTCCCTAAAACAAGTAAACAACAGAGCTACAGAGCCAAGGGCACTTCCAGTCTAGGAAATATACCTTGGGAAAACTGAAAATCCATAAGACAGAGCCACCCCCAAATTGAGGGCTGCACTGCTTACAAGAACCTCAACCTGGGTACACCTGAAATATCCCAGGAAATATAAAAATGGTTCCAAACATTGTGGAACTTACGTACGATGGAATATCCCTCAGCCATGAAATCAATGTCATAAGACCAGTAGCAGCAAAATGAGTGGATTCAGGTACGATGATTCTAAGTGAAAGAAGTCACACGGAAAAAGAAACTTATCATAAGATATCACTTAGGAAGATCCTGTAAACATGGCTACACATGAACTGAGTTAGGCAAGAGAACAGAGTCTCACATTTAGAAAACACTCTTATGCCTGCTTAAGGGGGAAGGAGAGGTGGGGTGATGCATCAAACCAGAGTTTGATATAAGCACAGGTACCGTTCCAAAAACCAACTATGGAATAGACAAGACCTACACCTTCCTCAGTGAAAGGGACTCAAAACCCCATATTTCCCGCAGAGGAATAGATCTGACTAGTAAGAATCTTAAAACCTATGTATTGATATGTCTCCGTAAGGGAATCAAGTGTGTCTAGACTGGCATAAACATGGCAGCGAGAATCAGCTCAAACCCACTCTAAAAAGGAATTTCAAAAACAGAACAAAGAAACAGGTAAATTCTTTACAATTCCTTCAGGGTTTCTGATGCAACCTGGAATGACCCTATCTACAATGACAGCTGGATGTGGCATGAGGCTGGACACTTGGGACTGAGAGGATTGGTGAGATTGGGTGAGCAAATGCAGACCCTTTAAAGCAATAATGCATGGCACCCATTCCATGGGTCCCAGCTCTCCAGGTTGAAGGGAATATTACTACAGCTATAACGTGTACGGGAAACCTAGAGAATGGACACACTGTGAATACGAAAGGTTTCTAAAACTCAACGAAGAGCCCCTCTCCTGGTGCTCCGGTTTGACTTTCCAACTGCTTTCCTATCAATCTCCCAACTTGGAGAGACAGCCCCTTTAAACTCCTGGTTCGCACAGGTTGCCAATTTGGCAGAGGATGAAAGGGAAGAGGGAGAACCAATGAGAGAGTAGCTGTTAGGCATTTGGATGGGCACATGTCACTCTAATTTCCCGGCAGGAAGAAGAATTAACCAAAGTCTCAGCCACCCTCCGGGAACCAGTATAGGTCCTGAACCAAAAGTTTGGACTTGCGTTCAGCTCACAAAAAACGAGTTGAAAAATGGAGCTCAGGGGCACAGCAATTCACAAACTGGCAGAGTAATCAAGGCTAACTATCATCCAAAACTATGTTGAGGGAAGGCAACGAGGTGGACTTGAAAGCGAGGCAGAATAGCAGGAAACAGATTTCAAGAGGTACGTTGGAATCGCCTGTAAAGCACAGGAAGAAGGGCACAACTTCAACAATGATGCACTTGGCCAAAAAGGGCGTATGCGTTTTCTCCTGAATATATTCAGGAGAAAACGCATACGCCCTTTTTGGCCAAGCAAGCAAGCGGGCAATGCAAATCTGCACTACAAAGAAGTATCACTTCCCACCGGTCAAAAGGGACATCCACAAAATGTGTAAAAACCAGAAAGGCAAGACAGGCCCTGGAGAACAGAGAGCCTTGTTATGCTGATGGGCGGGATGTAAGTTGCCAACTGCCTCACTGGAGGAGTGCATTGTGTTCCCTAAAACAAGTAAACAACCGAGCTACAGAGCCAAGGGCACTTCCAGTCTAGGGAATATACCTTGGGAAAACTGAAAATCCATAAGACAGAGCCACCCCAAAATTGAGGGCTGCACTGCTTACAAGAACCTCAACCTGGGTACACCTAAAATATCCCAGGAAAAATAAAAATGGTTCCAAACATTGTGGAACTTACGTACGATGGAATATCCCTCAGCCATGAAATCAATGTCATAAGACCAGAAGCAGCAAAATGAGTGGATTCAGGTACGATGATTCTAAGTGAAAGAAGTCACACGGAAAAAGAAACTTATCATAAGATATCACTTAGGAAGATCCTGTAAACAGGGCTACACATGAACTGAGTTAGGCAAGAGAACAGAGTCTCACATTTAGAAAACACTCTTATGCCTGCTTAAGGGGGAAGGAGAGGTGGGGTGATGCATCAAACCAGAGTTTGATATAAGCACAGGTACCATTCCAAAATCCAACTATGGAATAGACAAGACCTACACCTTCCTCAGTGAAAGGGACTCAAAACCTCATATTTCCCGCAGAGGAATAGATCTGACTAGTAAGAATCTTATAACCTATGTATTGATATGTCTCCGTAAGGGAATCAAGTGTGTCTAGACTGGCATAAACATGGCAGCGAGAATCAGCTCAAACCCACTCTAAACAGGAATTTCAAAAACAGAACAAAGAAACAGGCTAATTCTTCACAAATCCTTCAGGGTCTCTGACGCAACCTGGAATGACCCTATCTACAATGACAGCTGGATGTGGCATAAGGCTGGACACTTGGGACTGAGAGGATTGGTGAGATTGGGTGAGCAAATGCAGACCCTTTAAAGCAATAATGCATGGCACCCATTCCATGGGTCCCAGCTCTCCAGGTTGAAGGGAATATTACTACAGCTATAACATGTACGGGAAACCTAGATAATGGACACACTGTGAATACGAAAGGTTTCTAAAACTCAACGAAGAGCCCCTCTCCTGGTGCTCCGGTTTGACTTTGCAACTGCTTTCCTATCAATCTCCCAACTTGGAGAGACAGCCCCTTTAAGCTCCTGGTTCACACACGTTGCCAATTTGGCAGAGGATGAAAGGGAAGAGGGAGAACCAATGAGAGAGTAGCTGTTAGGCATTTGGATGGGCACATGTCACTCTAATTTCCCGGCAGGAAGAAGAATTAACCAAAGTCTCAGCCACCCACCGGGAACCAGTATAGGTCCTGAACCAAAAGTTTGGACTTGCGTTCAGCTCACAAGAAACGAGTTGAAAAATGGAGCTCAGGGGCACAGCAATTCACAAACTGGCAGAGTAATCAAGGCCAACTATCGTCCAAAAATCTGTTGAGGGAAGGCAACGAGGCGGACTTGAAAGCGAGGCAGAATAGCAGGAAACAGATTTCAAGAGGTACGTTGGAATCGCCTGTAAAGCACAGGAAGAGGGGCACAACTTCGACAATGATGCACTTGGCCAAAAAGGGCGTATGCGTTTTCTCCTGAATATATTCAGGAGAAAACGCATACGCCCTTTTTGGCCAAGCAAGCAAGCGGGCAATGCAAATCTGCACTACAAAGAAGTATCACTTCCCACCGGTCAAAAGGGACATCCACAAAATGTGTAAAAACCAGAAAGGCAAGACAGGCCCTGGAGAACAGGGAGCCTTGTTATGCTGATGGGCGGGGTGTAAGTTGCCAACTGCCTCACTGGAGGAGTGCATTGTGTTCCCTAAAACAAGTAAACAACAGAGCTACAGAGCCAAGGGCACTTCCAGTCTAGGAAATATACCTTGGGAAAACTGAAAATCCATAAGACAGAGCCACCCCCAAATTGAGGGCTGCACTGCTTACAAGAACCTCAACCTGGGTACACCTGAAATATCCCAGGAAATATAAAAATGGTTCCAAACATTGTGGAACTTACGTACGATGGAATATCCCTCAGCCACGAAATCAATGTCATAAGACCAGTAGCAGCAAAATGAGTGGATTCAGGTACGATGATTCTAAGTGAAAGAAGTCACACAGGAAAAGAAACTTATCATAAGATATCACTTAGGAAGATCCTGTAAACATGGCTACACATGAACTGAGTTAGGCAAGAGAACAGAGTCTCACATTTAGAAAACACCCTTATGCCTGCTTAAGGGGGAAGGAGAGGTGGGGTGATGCATCAAACCAGAGTTTGATATAAGCACAGGTACCGTTCCAAAAACCAACTATGGAATAGACAAGACCTACAACTTCCTCAGTGAAAGGGACTCAAAACCTCATATTTCCCGCAGAGGAATAGATCTGACTAGTAAGAATCTTAAAACCTATGTATTGATATGTCTCCGTAAGGGAATCAAGTGTGTCTAGACTGGCATAAACATGGCAGCGAGAATCAGCTCAAACCCACTCTAAACAGGAATTTCAAAAACAGAACAAAGAAACAGGCTAATTCTTCACAAATCCTTCAGGGTCTCTGATGCAACCTGGAATGACCCTATCTACAATGACAGCTGGATGTGGCATAAGGCTGGACACTTGGGACTGAGAGGATTGGTGAGATTGGGTGAGCAAATGCAGACCCCTTAAAGCAATAATGCATGGCACCCATTCCATGTGTCCCAGCTCTCCAGGTTGAAGGGAATATTACTACAGCTATAACATGTACGGGAAACCAGATAATGGACACACTGTGAATACGAAAGGTTTCTAAAACTCAACGAAGAGCCCCTCTCCTGGTGCTCCGGTTTGACTTTGCAACTGCTTTCCTATCAATCTCCCAACTTGGAGAGACAGCCCGTTTAAGCTCCTGGTTCACACAGGTTGCCAATTTGGCAGAGGATGAAAGGGAAGAGGGAGAACCAATGAGAGAGTAGCTGTTAGGCATTTGGATGGGCACATGTCACTCTAATTTCCCGGCAGGAAGAAGAATTAACCAAAGTCTCAGCCACCCACCGGGAACCAGTATAGGTCCTGAACCAAAAGTTTGGACTTGCGTTCAGCTCACAAGAAACGAGTTGAAAAATGGAGCTCAGGGGCACAGCAATTCACAAACTGGCAGAGTAATCAAGGCCAACTATCGTCCAAAAATCTGTTGAGGGAAGGCAACGCGGCGGACTTGAAAGCTAGGCAGAATAGCAGGAAACAGATTTCAAGAGGTACGTTGGAATTGCCTGTAAAGCACAGGAAGAGGGGCACAACTTCGACAATGATGCACTTGGCCAAAAAGGGCGTATGCGTTTTCTCCTGAATATATTCAGGAGAAAACGCATACGCCCTTTTTGGCCAAGCAAGCAAGCGGGCAATGCAAATCTGCACTACAAAGAAGTATCACTTCCCACCGTTCAAAAGGGACATCCACAAAATGTGTAAAAACCAGAAAGGCAAGACAGGCCCTGGAGAACAGGGAGCCTTGTTATGCTGATGGGCGGGATGTAAGTTGCCAACTGCCTCACTGGAGGAGTGCATTGTGTTCCCTAAAACAAATAAACAACAGAGCTACAGAGCCAAGGGCACTTCCAGTCTAGGAAATATACCTTGGGAAAACTGAAAATCCATAAGACAGAGCCACCCCCAAATTGAGGGCTGCACTGCTTACAAGAACCTCAACCTGGGTACACCTGAAATATCCCAGGAAATATAAAAATGGTTCCAAACATTGTGGAACTTACGTACGATGGAATATCCCTCAGCCACGAAATCAATGTCATAAGACCAGTAGCAGCAAAATGAGTGGATTCAGGTACGATGATTCTAAGTGAAAGAAGTCACACAGGAAAAGAAACTTATCATAAGATATCACTTAGGAAGATCCTGTAAACATGGCTACACATGAACTGAGTTAGGCAAGAGAACAGAGTCTCACATTTAGAAAACACCCTTATGCCTGCTTAAGGGGGAAGGAGAGGTGGGGTGATGCATCAAACCAGAGTTTGATATAAGCACAGGTACCGTTCCAAAAACCAACTATGGAATAGACAAGACCTACAACTTCCTCAGTGAAAGGGACTCAAAACCTCATATTTCCCGCAGAGGAATAGATCTGACTAGTAAGAATCTTAAAACCTATGTATTGATATGTCTCCGTAAGGGAATCAAGTGTGTCTAGACTGGCATAAACATGGCAGCGAGAATCAGCTCAAACCCACTCTAAACAGGAATTTCAAAAACAGAACAAAGAAACAGGCTAATTCTTCACAAATCCTTCAGGGTCTCTGATGCAACCTGGAATGACCCTATCTACAATGACAGCTGGATGTGGCATAAGGCTGGACACTTGGGACTGAGAGGATTGGTGAGATTGGGTGAGCAAATGCAGACCCCTTAAAGCAATAATGCATGGCACCCATTCCATGTGTCCCAGCTCTCCAGGTTGAAGGGAATATTACTACAGCTATAACATGTACGGGAAACCAGATAATGGACACACTGTGAATACGAAAGGTTTCTAAAACTCAACGAAGAGCCCCTCTCCTGGTGCTCCGGTTTGACTTTGCAACTGCTTTCCTATCAATCTCCCAACTTGGAGAGACAGCCCGTTTAAGCTCCTGGTTCACACAGGTTGCCAATTTGGCAGAGGATGAAAGGGAAGAGGGAGAACCAATGAGAGAGTAGCTGTTAGGCATTTGGATGGGCACATGTCACTCTAATTTCCCGGCAGGAAGAAGAATTAACCAAAGTCTCAGCCACCCACCGGGAACCAGTATAGGTCCTGAACCAAAAGTTTGGACTTGCGTTCAGCTCACAAGAAACGAGTTGAAAAATGGAGCTCAGGGGCACAGCAATTCACAAACTGGCAGAGTAATCAAGGCCAACTATCGTCCAAAAATCTGTTGAGGGAAGGCAACGCGGCGGACTTGAAAGCTAGGCAGAATAGCAGGAAACAGATTTCAAGAGGTACGTTGGAATTGCCTGTAAAGCACAGGAAGAGGGGCACAACTTCGACAATGATGCACTTGGCCAAAAAGGGCGTATGCGTTTTCTCCTGAATATATTCAGGAGAAAACGCATACGCCCTTTTTGGCCAAGCAAGCAAGCGGGCAATGCAAATCTGCACTACAAAGAAGTATCACTTCCCACCGTTCAAAAGGGACATCCACAAAATGTGTAAAAACCAGAAAGGCAAGACAGGCCCTGGAGAACAGGGAGCCTTGTTATGCTGATGGGCGGGATGTAAGTTGCCAACTGCCTCACTGGAGGAGTGCATTGTGTTCCCTAAAACAAGTAAACAACAGAGCTACAGAGCCAAGGGCACTTCCAGTCTAGGGAATATACCTTGGGAAAAATGAAAATCCATAAGACAGAGCCACCCCCAAATCGAGGGCTGCACTGCTTACAAGAACCTCAACCTGGGTACACCTGAAATATACCAGGAAATATAAAAATGGTTCCAAACATTGTGGAACTTACGTACGATGGAATATCCCTCAGCCATGAAATCAATGTCATAAGACCAGTAGCAGCAAAATGAGTGGATTCAGGTACGATGATTCTAAGTGAAAGAAGTCACACGGAAAAAGAAACTTATCATAAGATATCACTTAGGAAGATCCTGTAAACAGGGCTACACATGAACTGAGTTAGGCAAGAGAACAGAGTCTCACATTTAGAAAACACTCTTATGCCTGCTTAAGGGGGAAGGAGAGGTGGGGTGATGCATCAAACCAGAGTTTGATATAAGCACAGGTACCATTCCAAAATCCAACTATGGAATAGACAAGACCTACACCTTCCTCAGTGAAAGGGACTCAAAACCTCATATTTCCCGCAGAGGAATAGATCTGACTAGTAAGAATCTTATAACCTATGTATTGATATGTCTCCGTAAGGGAATCAAGTGTGTCTAGACTGGCATAAACATGGCAGCGAGAATCAGCTCAAACCCACTCTAAACAGGAATTTCAAAAACAGAACAAAGAAACAGGCTAATTCTTCACAAATCCTTCAGGGTCTCTGATACAACCTGGAATGACCCTATCTACAATGACAGCTGGATGTGGCATAAGGCTGGACACTTGGGACTGAGAGGATTGGTGAGATTGGGTGAGCAAATGCAGACCCTTTAAAGCAATAATACATGACACCCATTCCTTGGGTCCCAGATCTGCAGGTAGAAGGGAATATTACTACAGCTATAACATGTACGGGAAACCTAGAGAATGGACACACTGTGAATACGAAAGGTTTCTAAAACTCAACGAAGAGCCCCTCTCCTGGTGCTCCGGTTTGACTTTCCAACTGCTTTCCTATCAATCTCCCAACTTGGAGAGACAGCCCCTTTCAGCTCCTGGTTCACACAGGTTGCCAATTTGGCAGAGGATGAAAGGGAAGAGGGAGAACCAATGAGAGAGTAGCTGTTAGGCATTTGGATGGGCACATGTCACTCTAATTTCCCGGCAGGAAGAAGAATTAACCAAAGTCTCAGCCACCCACCGGGAACCAGTATAGGTCCTGAACCAAAAGTTTGGACTTGCGTTCAGCTCACAAGAAACGAGTTGAAAAATGGAGCTCAGGGGCACAGCAATTCACAAACTGGCAGAGTAATCAAGGCCAACTATCGTCCAAAAATCTGTTGAGGGAAGGCAGCGAGGTGGACTTGAAAGCGAGGCAGAATAGCAGGAAACAGATTTCAAGAGGTACGTTGGAATCGCCTGTAAAGCACAGGAAGAGGGGCACAACTTCGACAATGATGCACTTGGCCAAAAAGGGCGTATGCGTTTTCTCCTGAATATATGCAGGAGAAAACGCATACGCCCTTTTTGGCCAAGCAAGCAAGCGGGCAATGCAAATCTGCACTACAAAGAAGTATCACTTCCCACCGGTCAAAAGGGACATCCACAAAATGTGTAAAAACCAGAAAGGCAAGACAGGCCCTGGAGAACAGGGAGCCTTGTTATGCTGATGGGCGGGATGTAAGTTGCCAACTGCCTCACTGGAGGAGTGCATTGTGTTCCCTAAAACAAGTAAACAACAGAGCTACAGAGCCAAGGGCACTTCCAGTCTAGGAAATATACCTTGGGAAAACTGAAAATCCATAAGACAGAGCCACCCCCAAATTGAGGGCTGCACTGCTTACAAGAACCTCAACCTGCGTACACCTGAAATATCCCAGGAAATATAAAAATGGTTCCAAACATCGTGGAACTTACGTACGATGGAATATCCCTCAGCCACGAAATCAATGTCATAAGACCAGTAGCAGCAAAATGATTGGATTCAGGTACGATGATTCTAAGTGAAAGAAGTCACACAGGAAAAGAAACTTATCATAAGATATCACTTAGGAAGATCCTGTAAACATGGCTACACATGAACTGAGTTAGGAAAGAGAACAGAGTCTCACATTTAGAAAACACTCTTATGCCTGCTTAAGGGGGAAGGAGAGGTGGGGTGATGCATCAAACCAGAGTTTGATATAAGCACAGGTACCGTTCCAAAAACCAACTATGGAATAGACAAGACCTACACCTTCCTCAGTGAAAGGGACTCAAAACCCCATATTTCCCGCAGAAGAATAGATCTGACTAGTAAGAATCTTAAAACCTATGTATTGATATGTCTCCGTAAGGGAATCAAGTGTGTCTAGACTGGCATAAACATGGCAGCGAGAATCAGCTCAAACCCACTCTAAAAAGGAATTTCAAAAACAGAACAAAGAAACAGGGAAATTCTTCACAATTCCTTCAGGATCTCTGATGCAACCTGGAATGACCCTATCTACAATGACAGCTGGATGTGGCATAAGGCTGGACACTTGGGACTGAGAGGATTGGTGAGATTGGGTGAGCAAATGCAGACCCTTTAAAGCAATAATACATGGCACCCATTCCTTGGGTCCCAGCTCTCCAGGTTGAAGGGAATATTACTACAGCTATAACATGTACGGGAAACCTAGAGAATGGACACACTGTGAATACGAAAGGTTTCTAAAACTCAACGAAGAGCCCCTCTCCTTGTGCTCAGGTTTGACTTTCCAAATGCTTTCCTATCAATCTCCCAACTTGGAGAGACAGCCCCTTTCAGCTCCTGGTTCACACAGGTTGCCAATTTGGCAGAGGATGAAAGGGAAGAGGGAGAACCAATGAGAGAGTAGCTGTTAGGCATTTGGATGGGCACATGTCACTCTAATTTCCCGGCAGGAAGAAGAATTAACCAAAGTCTCAGCCACCCACCGGGAACCAGTATAGGTCCTGAACCAAAAGTTTGGACTTGCGTTCAGCTCACAAGAAACGAGTTGAAAAATGGAGCTCAGGGGCACAGCAATTCACAAACTGGCAGAGTAATCAAGGCCAACTATCGTCCAAAAATCTGTTGAGGGAAGGCAGCGAGGTGGACTTGAAAGCGAGGCAGAATAGCAGGAAACAGATTTCAAGAGGTACGTTGGAATCGCCTGTAAAGCACAGGAAGAGGGGCACAACTTCGACAATGATGCACTTGGCCAAAAAGGGCGTATGCGTTTTCTCCTGAATATATGCAGGAGAAAACGCATACGACCTTTTTGGCCAAGCAAGCAAGCGGGCAATGCAAATCTGCACTACAAAGAAGTATCACTTCCCACCGGTCAAAAGGGACATCCACAAAATGTGTAAAAACCAGAAAGGCAAGACAGGCCCTGGAGAACAGGGAGCCTTGTTATGCTGATGGGCGGGATGTAAGTTGCCAACTGCCTCACTGGAGGAGTGCATTGTGTTCCCTAAAACAAGTAAACAACAGAGCTACAGAGCCAAGGGCACTTCCAGTCTAGGGAATATACCTTGGGAAAACTGAAAATCCATAACACAGAGCCACCCCCAAATTGAGGGCTGCACTGCTTACAAGAACCTCAACCTGGGTACACCTGAAATATCCCAGGAAATATAAAAATGGTTCAAAACATTGTGGAACTTACGTACGATGGAATATCCCTCAGCCACGAAATCAATGTCATAAGACCAGTAGCAGCAAAATGAGTGGATTCAGGTACAATGATTCTAAGTGAAAGAAGTCACACAGGAAAAGAAACTTATCATAAGATATCACTTAGGAAGATCCTGTAAACATGGCTACACATGAACTGAGTTAGGCAAGAGAACAGAGTCTCACATTTAGAAAACACTCTTATGCCTGCTTAAGGGGGAAGGAGAGGTGGGGTGATGCATCAAACCAGAGTTTGATATAAGCACAGGTACCGTTCCAAAAACCAACTATGGAATAGACAAGACCTACACCTTCCTCAGTGAAAGGGACTCAAAACCTCATATTTCCCGCAGAGGAATAGATCTGACTAGTAAGAATCTTATAACCTATGTATTGATATGTCTCCGTAAGGGAATCAAGTGTGTCTAGACTGGCATAAACATGGCAGCGAGAATCAGCTCAAACCCACTCTAAACAGGAATTTCAAAAACAGAACAAAGAAACAGGGTAATTCTTCACAATTCCTTCAGGGTCTCTGATGCAACCTGGAATGACCCTATCTACAATGACAGCTGGATGTGGCATAAGGCTGGACACTTGGGACTGAGAGGATTGGTGAGATTGGGTGAGCAAATGCAGACCCTTTAAAGCAATAATACATGGCACCCATTCCTTGAGTCCCAGCTCTCCAGGTAGAAGGGAATATTACTACAGCTATAACATGTACGGGAAACCTAGAGAATGGACACACTGTGAATACGAAAGGTTTCTAAAACTCAACGAAGAGCCCCTCTCCTGGTGCTCCGGTTTGACTTTCCAACTGCTTTCCTATCAATCTCCAAACTTGGAGAGACAGCCCCTTTAAGCTCCTGGTTCGCACAGGTTGCCAATATGGCAGAGGATGAAAGGGAAGAGGGAGAACCAATGAGAGAGTAGCTGTTAGGCATTTGGATGGGCACTTGTCACTCTAATTTCCCGGCAGGAAGAAGAATTAACCAAAGTCTCAGCCACCCACCGGGAACCAGTATAGGTCCTGAAACAAAAGTTTGGACTTGCGTTCAGCTCACAAGAAACGAGTTGAAAAATGGAGCTCAGGGGCACAGCAATTCACAAACTGGCAGAGTAATCAAGGCCAACTATCGTCCAAAAATCTGTTGAGGGAAGGCAACGAGGTGGACTTGAAAGCAAGGCAGAATAGCAGGAAACAGATTTCAAGAGGTACGTTGGAATCGCCTGTAAAGCACAGGAAGAGGGGCACAACTTCGACAATGATGCACTTGGCCAAAAAGGGCGTATGCGTTTTCTCCTGAATATATTCAGGAGAAAACGCATACGACCTTTTTGGCCAAGCAAGCAAGCGGGCAATGCAAATCTGCACTACAAAGAAGTATCACTTCCCACCGGTCAAAAGGGACATCCACAAAATGTGTAAAAACGAGAAAGGCAAGACAGGCCCTGGAGAACAGGGAGCCTTGTTATGCTGATGGGCGGGATGTAAGTTGCCAACTGCCTCACTGGAGGAGTGCATTGTGTTCCCTAAAACAAGTAAACAACAGAGCTACAGAGCCAAGGGCACTTCCAGTCTAGGAAATATACCTTGGGAAAACTGAAAATCCATAAGACAGAGCCACCCCCAAATTGAGGGCTGCACTGCTTACAAGAACCTCAACCTGGGTACACCTGAAATATCCCAGGAAATATAAAAATGGTTCTAAACATTGTGGAACTTACGTACGATGGAATATCCCTCAGCCACGAAATCAATGTCATAAGACCAGTAGCAGCAAAATGAGTGGATTCAGGTACGATGATTCTAAGTGAAAGAAGTCACACAGGAAAAGAAACTTATCATAAGATATCACTTAGGAAGATCCTGTAAACATGGCTACACATGAACTGAGTTAGGAAAGAGAACAGAGTCTCACATTTAGAAAACACTCTTATGCCTGCTTAAGGGGGAAGGAGAGGTGGGGTGATGCATCAAACCAGAGTTTGATATAAGCACAGGTACCGTTCCAAAAACCAACTATGGAATAGACAAGACCTCCACCTTCCTCAGTGTAAGGGACTCAAAACCCCATATTTCCCGCAGAGGAATAGATCTGACTAGTAAGAATCTTAAAACCTATGTATTGATATGTCTCCGTAAGTGAATCAAGTGTGTCTAGACTGGCATAAACATGGCAGCGAGAATCAGCTCAAACCCACTCTAAAAAGGAATTTCAAAAACAGAACAAAGAAACAGGGAAATTCTTCACAATTCCTTCAGGGTCTCTGATGCAACCTGGAATGACCCTATCTACAATGACAGCTGCATGTGGCATGAGGCTGGACACTTGGGACTGAGAGGAATGGTGAGATTGGGTGAGCAAATGCAGACCCTTTAAAGCAATAATGCATGACACCCATTCCATGCGTCCCAGCTCTCCAGGTTGAAGGGAATATTACTACAGCTATAACGTGTACGGGAAACCTAGAGAATGGACACACTGTGAATATGAAAGGTTTCTAAAACTCAACGAAGAGCCCCTCTCCTGGTGCTCCGGTTTGACTTTCCAACTGCTTTCCTATCAATCTACCAACTTGGAGAGACAGCCCCTTTAAGCTCCTGGTTCGCACAGGTTGCCAATTTGGCAGAGGATGAAAGGGAAGAGGGAGAACCAATGAGAGAGTAGCTGTTAGGCATTTGGATGGGCACATGTCACTCTAATTTCCCGGCAGGAAGAAGAATTAACCAAAGTCTCAGCCACCCACCGGGAACCAGTATAGGTCCTGAACCAAAAGTTTGGACTTGCGTTCAGCTCACAAAAAACGAGTTGAAAAATGGAGCTCAGGGGCACAGCAATTCACAAACTGGCAGAGTAATCAAGGCTAACTATCGTCCAAAAATCTGTTGAGGGAAGGCAACGAGGCAGACTTGAAAGCGAGGCAGAATAGCAGGAAACAGATTTCAAGAGGTACGTTGGAATCGCCTGTAAAGCACAGGAAGAGGGGCACAACTTCGACAATGATGCACTTGGCCAAAAAGGGCGTATGCGTTTTCTCCTGAATATATTCAGGAGAAAACGCATACGCCCTTTTTGGCCAAGCAAGCAAGCGGGCAATGCAAATCTGCACTACAAAGAAGTATCACTTCCCACCGGTCAAAAGGGACATCCACAAAATGTGTAAAAACCAGAAAGGCAAGACAGGCCCTGGAGAACAGGGAGCCTTGTTATGCTGATGGGCGGGATGTAAGTTGCCAACTGCCTCACTGGAGGAGTGCATTGTGTTCCCTAAAACAAGTAAACAACAGAGCTACAGAGCCAAGGGCACTTCCAGTCTAGGAAATATACCTTGGGAAAACTGAAAATCCATAAGACACAGCCACCCCCAAATTGAGGGCTGCACTGCTTACAAGAACCTCAACCTGGGTACACCTAAAATATCCCAGGAAAAATAAAAATGGTTCCAAACATTGTGGAACTTACGTACGATGGAATATCCCTCAGCCATGAAATCAATGTCATAAGACCAGTAGCAGCAAAATGAGTGGATTCAGGTACGATGATTCTAAGTGAAAGAAGTCACACAGGAAAAGAAACTTATCATAAGATATCACTTAGGAAGATCCTGTAAACATGGCTACACATGAACTGAGTTAGGCAAGAGAACAGAGTCTCACATTTAGAAAACACTCTTATGCCTGCTTAAGGGGGAAGGAGAGGTGGGGTGATGCATCAAACCAGAGTTTTATATAAGCACAAGTACCATTCCAAAATCCAACTATGGAATAGACAAGACCTACACCTTCCTCAGTGAAAGGGACTCAAAACCCCATATTTCCCGCAGAGAATAGATCTGACTAGTAAGAATCTTAAAACCTATGTATTGATATGTCTCCGTAAGTGAATCAAGTGTGTCTAGACAGGCATAAACATGGCAGCGAGAATCAGCTCAAACCCACTCTAAAAAGAAATTTCAAAAACAGAACAAAGAAACAGGGAAATTCTTCACAATTCCTTCAGGGTCTCTGATGCAACCTGGAATGACCCTATCTACAATGACAGCTGCATGTGGCATGAGGCTGGACACTTGGGACTGAGAGGATTGGTGAGATTGGCTGAGCAAATGCAGACCCTTTAAAGCAATAATGCACGACACCCATTCCATGGGTCCCAGCTCTCCAGGGTGAAGGGAATATTACTACAGCTATAACGTGTACGGGAAACCTAGAGAATGGACACACTGTGAATACGAAAGGTTTCTAAAACTCAACGAAGAGCCCCTCTCCTGGTGCTCCGGTTTGACTTTCCAACTGCTTTCCTATCAATCTCCCAACTTGGAGAGACAGCCCCTTTAAGCTCCTGGTTCGCACAGGTTGCCAATTTGGCAGAGGATGAAAGGGAAGAGGGAGAACCAATGAGAGAGTAGCTGTTAGGCATTTGGATGGGCACATGTCCCTCTAATTTCCCGGCAGGAAGAAGAATTAACCAAAGTCTCAGCCACCCACCGGGAACCAGTATAGGTCCTGAACCAAATGTTTGGACTTGCGTTCAGCTCACAAGAAACGAGTTGAAAAATGGAGCTCAGGGGCACAGCAATTCACAAACTGGCAGAGTAATCAAGGCCAACTATCGTCCAAAAATCTGTTGAGGGAAGGCAACGAGGCGGACTTGAATGCGAGGCAGAATAGCAGGAAACAGATTTCAAGAGGTATGTTGGAATCGCCTGTAAAGCACAGGAAGAGGGGCACAACTTCGACAATGATGCACTTGGCCAAAAAGGGCGTATGCGTTTTCTCCTGAATATATTCAGGAGAAAACGCATACGCCCTTTTTGGCCAAGCAAGCAAGCGGGCAATGCAAATCTGCACTACAAAGAAGTTTCACTTCCCACCGGTCAAAAGGGACATCCACAAAATGTGTAAAAACCAGAAAGGCAAGACAGGCCCTGGAGAACAGGGAGCCTTGTTATGCTGATGGGCGGGGTGTAAGTTGCCAACTGCCTCACTGGAGGAGTGCATTGTGTTCCCTAAAACAAGTAAACAACAGAGCTACAGAGCCAAGGGCACTTCCAGTCTAGGGAATATACCTTGGGAAAACTGAAAATCCATAAGACAGAGCCACCCCCAAATTGAGGGCTGCACTGCTTACAAGAACCTCAACTTGGGTACACCTAAAATATCCCAGGAAAAATAAAAATGTTTCCAAACATTGTGGAACTTACGTACGATGGAATATCCCTCAGCCATGAAATCAATGTCATAAGACCAGTAGCAGCAAAATGAGTGGATTCAGGTACGATGATTCTAAGTGAAAGAAGTCACACAGGAAAAGAAACTTATCATAAGATATCACTTAGGAAGATCCTGTAAACATGGCTACACATGAACTGAGTTAGGAAAGAGAACAGAGTCTCACATTTAGAAAACACTCTTATGCCTGCTTAAGGGGGAAGGAGAGGTGGGGTGATGCATCAAACCAGAGTTTGATATAAGCACAGGTACCATTCCAAAAACCAACTATGGAATAGACAAGATCTACACCTTCCTCAGTGAAAGGGACTCAAAACCCCATATTTCCCACAGAGGAATAGATCTGACTAGTAAGAATCTTAAAACCTATGTATTGATATGTCTCCGTAAGGGAATCAAGTGTGTCTAGACTGGCATAAACATGGCAGCGAGAATCAGCTCAAACCCACTCTAAAAAGGAATTTCAAAAACAGAACAAAGAAACAGGGAAATTCTTCACAATTCCTTCAGGGTCTCTGATGCAACCTGGAATGACCCTATCTACAATGACAGCTGGATGTGGTATAAGGCTGGACACTTGGGACTGAGAGGATTGGTGAGATTGGGTGAGCAAATGCAGACCCTTTAAAGCAATAATACATGGCACCCATTCCTTGGGTCCCAGCTCTCAAGGTAGAAGGGAATATTACTACAGCTATAACTTGTACGGGAAACCTAGAGAATGGACACACTGTGAATACGAAAGGTTTCTAAAACTCAACGAAGAGCCCCTCTCCTGGTGCTCCGGTTTGACTTTCCAACTGCTTTCCTATCAATCTCCCAAATTGGAGAGACAGCCCCTTTAAGCTCCTGGTTTGCACAGGTTGCCAATTTGGCAGAGGATGAAAGGGAAGAGGGAGAACCAATGAGAGAGTAGCTGTTAGGCATTTGGATGGGCACATGTCACTCTAATTTCCCGGCAGGAAGAAGAATTAACCAAAGTCTCAGCCACCCACCTGGAACCAGTATAGGTCCTGAACCAAAAGTTTGGACTTGCATTCAGCTCACAAGAAACGAGTTGAAAAATGGAGCTCAGGGGCACAGCAATTCACAAATTGGCAGAGTAATCAAGGCCAACTATCGTCCAAAAATCTGTTGAGGGAAGGCAACGAGGCGGGCTTGAAAGCGAGGCAGAATAGCAGGAAAGAGATTTCAAGAGGTACGTTGGAATCGCCTGTAAAGCACAGGAAGAGGGGCACAACTTCGACAATGGTGCACTTGGCCAAAAAGGGCGTATGCGTTTTCTCCTGAATATATTCAGGAGAAAACGCATACGCACTTTTTGGCCAAGCAAGCAAGCGGGCAATGCAAATCTGCACTACAAAGAAGTATCACTTCCCACCGGTCAAAAGGGACATCCACAAAATGTGTAAAAACCAGAAAGGCAAGACAGGCCCTGGAGAACAGGGAGCCTTGTTATGCTGATGGGCGGGATGTAAGTTGCCAACTGCCTCACTGGAGGAGTGCATTGTGTTCCCTAAAACAAGTAAACAACAGAGCTACAGAGCCAAGGGCACTTCCAGTCTAGGAAATATACCTTGGGAAAACTGAAAATCCATAAGACACAGCCACCCCCAAATTGAGGGCTGCACTGCTTACAAGAACCTCAACCTGGGTACACCTGAAATATCCCAGGAAATATAAAAATGGTTCAAAACATTGTGGAACATACGTACGATGGAATATCCCTCAGCCATGAAATCAATGTCATAAGACCAGTAGCAGCAAAATGAGTGGATTCAGGTACGATGATTCTAAGTGAAAGAAGTCACACAGGAAAAGAAACTTATCATAAGATATCACTTAGGAAGATCCTGTAAACATGGCTACACATGAACTGAGTTAGGCAAGAGAACAGAGTCTCACATTTAGAAAACACTCTTATGCCTGCTTAAGGGGGAAGGAGAGGTGGGGTGATGCATCAAACCAGAGTTTGATATAAGCACAGGTACCGTTCCAAAAACCAACTATGGAATAGACAAGACCTCCACCTTCCTCAGTGAAAGGGACTCAAAACCCCATATTTCCCGCAGAAGAATAGATCTGACTAGTAAGAATCTTAAAACCTATGTATTGATATGTCTCCGTAAGGGAATCAAGTGTGTCTAGACTGGCATAAACATGGCAGCGAGAATCAGCTCAAACCCACTCTAAAAAGGAATTTCAAAAACAGAACAAAGAAACAGGGAAATTCTTCACAATTCCTTCAGGGTCTCTGATGCAACCTGGAATGACCCTATCTACAATGACAGCTGCATGTGGCATGAGGCTGGACACTTGGGACTGAGAGGATTGGTGAGATTGGCTGAGCAAATGCAGACCCTTTAAAGCAATAATGCATGGCACCCATTCCATGGGTCCCAGCTCTCCAGGTTGAAGGGAATATTACTACAGCTATAACGTGTACGGGAAACCTAGAGAATGGACACACTGTGAATACGAAAGGTTTCTAAAACTCAACGAAGAGCCCCTCTCCTGGTGCTCCGGTTTGACTTTCCAACTGCTTTCCTATCAATCTCCCAAATTGGAGAGACAGCCCCTTTAAGCTCCTGGTTCGCACAGGTTGCCAATTTGGCAGAGGATGAAAGGGAAGAGGGAGAACCAATGAGAGAGTAGCTGTTAGGCATTTGGATGGGCACATGTCACTCTAATTTCCCGGCAGGAAGAAGAATTAACCAAAGTCTCAGCCACCCACCGGGAACCAGTATAGGTCCTGAACCAAATGTTTGGACTTGCGTTCAGCTCACAAAAAACGAGTTGAAAAATGGAGCTCAGGGGCACAGCAACTCACAAACTGGCAGAGTAATCAAGGCTAACTATCGTCCAAAAATCTGTTGAGGGAAGGCAACGAGGCGGAATTGAAAGCGAGGCAGAATAGCAGGAAAGAGATTTCAAGAGGTATGTTGGAATCACCTGTAAAGCACAGGAAGAGGGGCACAACATCGACAATGATGCACTTGGCCAAAAAGGGCGTATGCGTTTTCTCCTGAATATATTCAGGAGAAAACGCATACGCCCTTTTTGGCCAAGCAAGCAAGCGGGCAATGCAAATCTGCACTACAAAGAAGTATCACTTCCCACCGGTCAAAAGGGACATCCACAAAATGTGTAAAAACCAGAAAGGCAAGACAGGCCCTGGAGAACAGGGAGCCTTGTTATGCTGATGGGCGGGATGTAAGTTGCCAACTGCCTCACTGGAGGAGTGCATTGTGTTCCCTAAAACAAGTAAACAACAGAGCTACAGAGCCAAGGGCACTTCCAGTCTAGGGAATATACATTGGGAAAACTGAAAATCCATAAGACAGAGCCACCCCCAAATCGAGGGCTGCACTGCTTACAAGAACCTCAACCTGGGTACACCTAAAATATCCCAGGAAAAATAAAAATGGTTCCAAACATTGTGGAACTTACGTACGATGGAATATCCCTCAGCCATGAAATCAATGTCATAAGACCAGTAGCAGCAAAATGAGTGGATTCAGGTACGATGATTCTAAGTGAAAGAAGTCACACAGGAAAAGAAACTTATCATAAGATATCACTTAGGAAGATCCTGTAAACATGGCTACACATGAACTGAGTTAGGCAAGAGAACAGAGTCTCACATTTAGAAAACACTCTTATGCCTGCTTAAGGGGGAAGGAGAGGTGGGGTGATGCATCAAACCAGAGTTTGATATAAGCACAGGTACCGTTCCAAAAACCAACTATGAAATAGACAAGACCTACACCTTACTCAGTGAAAGGGACTCAAAACCCCATATATCCCGCAGAGGAATAGATCTGACTAGTAAGAATCTTATAACCTATGTATTGATATGTCTCCGTAAGGGAATCAAGTGTGTCTAGACTGGCATAAACATGGCAGCGAGAATCAGCACAAATCCACTCTAGAAAGGAATTTCAAAAACAGAACAAAGAAACAGGGAAATTCTTCACAATTCCTTCAGGGTCTCTGATGCAACCTGGAATGACCCTATCTACAATGACAGCTGCATGTGGCATGAGGCTGGACACTTGGGACTGAGAGGATTGGTGAGATTGGGTGAGCAAATGCAGTCCGTTTAAAGCAATAATGCATGACACCCATTCCATGGGTCCCAGCTCTCCAGGTTGAAGGGAATATTACTACAGCTATAACATGTACGGGAAACCTAGAGAATGGACACACTGTGAATACAAAAGGTTTCTAAAACTCAACGAAGAGCCCCTCTCCTGGTGCTCCGGTTTGACTTTCCAACTGCTTTCCTATCAATCTCCCAACTTGGAGAGACAGCCCCTTTAAGCTCCTGGTTCACACAGGTTGCCAATTTGGCAGAGGATGAAAGGGAAGAGGGAGAACCAATGAGAGAGTAGCTGTTAGGCATTTGGATGGGCACATGTCACTCTAATTTCCCGGCAGGAAGAAGAATTAACCAAAGTCTCAGCCACCCACCGGGAACCAGTATAGGTCCTGAACCAAATGTTTGGACTTGCGTTCAGCTCACAAGAAACGAGTTGAAAAATGGAGCTCAGGGGCACAGCAATTCACAAACTGTCAGAGTAATCAAGGCTAACTATCTTCCAAAAATCTGTTGAGGGAAGGCAACGAGGTGGACTTGAAAGCGAGGCAGAATAGCAGGAAACAGATTACAAGAGGTACGTTGGAATCGCCTGTAAAGCACAGGAAGAGGGGCACAACTTCGACAATGATGCACTTGGCCAAAAAGGGCGTATGCGTTTTCTACTGAATATATTCAGGAGAAAACGCATACGCCCTTTTTGGCCAAGCAAGAAAGCGGGCAATGCAAATCTGCACTACAAAGAAGTATCACTTCCCACCGGTCAAAAGGGACATCCACAAAATGTGTAAAAACCAGAAAGGCAAGACAGGCCCTGGAGAACAGGGAGCCTTGTTATGCTGATGGGCGGGATGTAAGTTGCCAACTGCCTCACTGGAGGAGTGCATTGTGTTCCCTAAAACAAGTAAACAATAGAGCTATAGAACCAAGGGCACTTCCACTCTAGGGAGTATACCTTGGGAAAACTGAAAATCCATAAGACAGAGCCACCCCCAAATTGAGGGCTGCACTGCTTACAAGAACCTCAACCTGGGTACACCTAAAATATCCCAGGAAAAATAAAAATGGTTCCAAACATTGTGGAAATTACGTACGATGGAATATCCCTCAGCCATGAAATCAATGTCATAAAACCAGTAGCAGCAAAATGAGTGGATTCAGGTACGATGATTCTAAGTGAAAGAAGTCACACAGGAAAAGAAACTTATCATAAGATATCACTTAGGAAGATCCTGTAAACATGGCTACACATGAACTGAGTTAGGCAAGAGAACAGAGTCTCACATTTAGAAAACACTCTTATGCCTGCTTAAGGGGGAAGGAGAGGTGGGGTGATGCATCAAACCAGAGTTTGATATAAGCACAGGTACCGTTCCAAAAACCAACTATGGAATAGACAAGACCTCCACCTTCCTCAGTGAAAGGGACTCAAAACCCCATATTTCCCGCAGAGGAATAGATCTGACTAGTAAGAATCTTAAAACCTATGTATTGATATGTCTCCGTAAGGGAATCAAGTGTGTCTAGACTGGCATAAACATGGCAGCGAGAATCAGCTCAAATCCACTCTAGAAAGGAATTTCAAAAACAGAACAAAGAAACAGGGAAATTCTTCACAATTCCTTCAGGGTCTCTGATGCAACCTGGAATGACCCTATCTACAATGACAGCTGCATGTGGCATGAGGCTGGACACTTGGGACTGAGAGGATTGGTGAGATTGGGTGAGCAAATGCAGACCGTTTAAAGCAATAATGCATGACACCCATTCCATGGGTCCCAGCTCTCCAGGTTGAAGGGAATATTACTACAGCTATAACATGTACGGGAAACCTAGAGAATGGACACACTGTGAATACGAAAGGTTTCTATAACTCAACGAAGAGCCCGTCTCCTGGTGCTCAGGTTTGACTTTCCAACTGCTTTCCTATCAATCTCCCAACTTGGAGAGACAGCCCCTTTAAGCTCCTGGTTCGCACAGGTTGCCAATTTGGCAGAGGATGAAAGGGAAGAGGGAGAACCAATGAGAGAGTAGCTGTTAGGCATTTGGATGGGCACATGTCACTCTAATTTCCCGGCAGGAAGAAGAATTAACCAAAGTCTCAGCCACCCACCGGGAACCAGTATAGGTCCTGAACCAAAAGTTTGGACTTGCGTTCAGCTCACAAGAAACGAGTTGAAAAATGGAGCTCAGGGGCACAGCAATTCACAAACTGGCAGAGTAATCAAGGCTAACTATCGTCCAAAAATCTGTTGAGGGAAGGCAACGAGGTGGACTTGAAAGCGAGGCAGAATAGCAGGAAACAGATTTCAAGAGGTACGTTGGAATCGCCTGTAAAGCACAGGAAGAGGGGCACAACTTCGACAATGATGCACTTGGCCAAAAAGGGCGTATGCGTTTTCTCCTGAATATATTCAGGAGAAAACGCATACGCCCTTTTTGGCCAAGCAAGCAAGCGGGCAATGCAAATCTGCACTACAAAGAAGTATCACTTCCCACCGGTCAAAAGGGACATCCACAAAATGTGTAAAAACCAGAAAGGCAAGACAGGCCCTGGAGAACAGGGAGCCTTGTTATGCTGATGGGCGGGGTGTAAGTTGCCAACTGCCTCACTGGAGGAGTGCATTGTGTTCCCTAAAACAAGTAAACAACAGAGCTACAGAGCCAAGGGCACTTCCAGTCTAGGGAATATACCTTGGGAAAACTGAAAATCCATAAGACAGAGCCACCACCAAATTGAGGGCTGCACTGCTTACAAGAACCTCAGCTTGGGTACACCTAAAATATCCCAGGAAAAATAAAAATGTTTCCAAACATTGTGGAACTTACGTACGATGGAATATCCCTCAGCCATGAAATCAATGTCATAAGACCAGTAGCAGCAAAATGAGTGGATTCAGGTACGATGATTCTAAGTGAAAGAAGTCACACAGGAAATGAAACTTATCATAAGATATCACTTAGGAAGATCCTGTAAACATGGCTACACATGAACTGAGTTAGGAAAGAGAACAGAGTCTCACATTTAGAAAACACTCTTATGCCTGCTTAAGGGGGAAGGAGAGGTGGGGTGATGCATCAAACCAGAGTTTGATATAAGCACAGGTACCGTTCCAAAAACCAACTATGGAATAGACAAGACCTACACCTTCCTCAGTGAAAGGGACTCAAAACCCCATATTTCCCACAGAGGAATAGATCTGACTAGTAAGAATCTTAAAACCTATGTATTGATATGTCTCCGTAAGGGAATCAAGTGTGTCTAGACTGGCATAAACATGGCAGCGAGAATCAGCTCAAACCCACTCTAAAAAGGAATTTCAAAAACAGAACAAAGAAACAGGGAAATTCTTCACAATTCCTTCAGGGTCTCTGATGCAACCTGGAATGACCCTATCTACAATGACAGCTGGATGTGGTATAAGGCTGGACACTTGGGACTTAGAGGATTGGTGAGATTGGGTGAGCAAATGCAGACCCTTTAAAGCAATAATACATGGCACCCATTCCTTGGGTCCCAGCTCTCAAGGTAGAAGGGAATATTACTACAGCTATAACTTGTACGGGAAACCTAGAGAATGGACACACTGTGAATACGAAAGGTTTCTAAAACTCAACGAAGAGCCCCTCTCCTGGTGCTCCGGTTTGACTTTCCAACTGCTTTCCTATCAATCTCCCAAATTGGAGAGACAGCCCCTTTAAGCTCCTGGTTTGCACAGGTTGCCAATTTGGCAGAGGATGAAAGGGAAGAGGGAGAACCAATGAGAGAGTAGCTGTTAGGCATTTGGATGGGCACATGTCACTCTAATTTCCCGGCAGGAAGAAGAATTAACCAAAGTCTCAGCCACCCACCTGGAACCAGTATAGGTCCTGAACCAAAAGTTTGGACTTGCGTTCAGCTCACAAGAAACGAGTTGAAAAATGGAGCTCAGGGGCACAGCAATTCACAAACTGGCAGAGTAATCAAGGCCAACTATCGTCCAAAAATCTGTTGAGGGAAGGCATCGAGGCGGGCTTGAAAGCGAGGCAGAATAGCAGGAAAGAGATTTCAAGAGGTACGTTGGAATCGCCTGTAAAGCACAGGAAGAGGGGCACAACTTCGACAATGATGCACTTGGCCAAAAAGGGCGTATGCGTTTTCTCCTGAATATATTCAGGAGAAAACGCATACGCCCTTTTTGGCCAAGCAAGCAAGCGGGCAATGCAAATCTGCACTACAAAGAAGTATCACTTCCCACCGGTCAAAAGGGACATCCACAAAATGTGTAAAAACCAGAAAGGCAAGACAGGCCCTGGAGAACAGGGAGCCTTGTTATGCTGATGGGCGGGATGTAAGTTGCCAACTGCCTCACTGGAGGAGTGCATTGTGTTCCCTAAAACAAGTAAACAACAGAGCTACAGAGGCAAGGGCACTTCCAGTCTAGGAAATATACCTTGGGAAAACTGAAAATCCATAAGACAGAGCCACCCCCAAATTGAGGGCTGCACTGCTTACAAGAATCTCAACCTGGGTACACCTGAAATATCCCAGGAAATATAAAAATGGTTTAAAACATTGTGGAACATACGTACGATGGAATATCCCTCAGCCACGAAATCAATGTCATAAGACCAGTAGCAGCAAAATGAGTGGATTCAGGTACGATGATTCTAAGTGAAAGAAGTCACACAGGAAAAGAAACTTATCATAAGATATCACTTAGGAAGATCCTGTAAACATGGCTACACATGAACTGAGTTAGGCAAGAGAACAGAGTCTCACATTTAGAAAACACTCTTATGCCTGCTTAAGGGGGAAGGAGAGGTGGGGTGATGCATCAAACCAGAGTTTGATATAAGCACAGGTACCGTTCCAAAAACCAACTATGGAATAGACAAGACCTCCACCTTCCTCAGTGAAAGGGACTCAAAACCCCATATTTCCCGCAGAGGAATAGATCTGACTAGTAAGAATCTTAAAACCTATGTACTGATATGTCTCCGTAAGGGAATCAAGTGTGTCTAGACTGGCATAAACATGGCAGCGAGAATCAGCTCAAACCCACTCTAAAAAGGAATTTCAAAAACAGAACAAAGAAACAGGGAAATTCTTCACAATTCCTTCAGGGTCTCTGATGCAACCTGGAATGACCCTATCTTCAATGACAGCTGCATGTGGCATGAGGCTGGACACTTGGGACTGAGAGGATTGGTGAGATTGGGTGAGCAAATGCAGACCCTTTAAAGCAATAATGCATGACACCCATTCCATGGGTCCCAGCTCTCCAGGTTGAAGGGAATATTACTACAGCTATAACGTGTACGGGAAACCTAGAGAATGGACACACTGTGAATACGAAAGGTTTATAAAACTCAACGAAGTGCCCCTCTCCTGGTGCTCCGGTTTGACTTTCCAACTCCTTTCCTATCAATCTCCCAACTTGGAGAGACAGCCCCTTTAAGCTCCTGGTTCGCACAGGTTGCCAATTTGGCAGAGGATGAAAGGGAAGAGGGAGAACCAATGAGAGAGTAGCTGTTAGGCATTTGGATGGGCACATGTCACTCTAATTTCCCGGCAGGAAGAAGAATTAACCAAAGTCTCAGCCACCCACCGGGAACCAGTATAGGTCCTGAACCAAATGTTTGGACTTGCGTTCAGCTCACAAGAAACGAGTTGAAAAATGGAGCTCAGGGGCACAGCAATTCACAAACTGTCAGAGTAATCAAGACTAACTATCGTCCAAAAATCTGTTGAGGGAAGGCAACGAGGTGGACTTGAAAGCGAGGCAGAATAGCAGGAAACAGATTACAAGAGGTACGTTGGAATCGCCTGTAAAGCACAGGAAGAGGGGCACAACTTCGACAATGATGCACTTGGCCAAAAAGGGCGTATTCGTTTTCTACTGAATATATTCAGGAGAAAACGCATACGCCCTTTTTGGCCAAGCAAGCAAGCGGGCAATGCAAATCTGCACTACAAAGAAGTATCACTTCCCACCGGTCAAAAGGGACATCCACAAAATGTGTAAAAACCAGAAAGGCAAGACAGGCCCTGGAGAACAGGGAGCCTTGTTATGCTGATGGGCGGGATGTAAGTTGCCAACTGCCTCACTGGAGGAGTGCATTGTGTTCCCTAAAACAAGTAAACAATAGAGCTACAGAACCAAGGGCACTTCCAGTCTAGGGAGTATACCTTGGGAAAACTGAAAATCCATAAGACAGAGCCACCCCCAAATTGAGGGCTGCACTGCTTACAAGAACCTCAACCTGGGTACACCTAAAATATCCCAGGAAAAATAAAAATGTTTCCAAACATTGTGGAAATTACGTACAATGGAATATCCCTCAGCCATGAAATCAATGTCATAAAACCAGTAGCAGCAAAATGAGTGGATTCAGGTACGATGATTCTAAGTGAAAGAAGTCACACAGGAAAAGAAACTTATCATAAGATATCACTTAGGAAGATCCTGTAAACATGGCTACACATGAACTGAGTTAGGCAAGAGAACAGAGTCTCACATTTAGAAAACACTCTTATGCCTGCTTAAGGGGGAAGGAGAGGTGGGGTGATGCATCAAACCAGAGTTTGATATAAGCACAGGTACCGTTCCAAAAACCAACTATGGAATAGACAAGACCTCCACCTTCCTCAGTGAAAGGGACTCAAAACCCCATATTTCCCGCAGAGGAATTGATCAGACTAGTAAGAATCTTAAAACCTATGTATTGATATGTCTCCGTAAGGGAATCAAGTGTGTCTAGACTGGCATAAACATGGCAGCGAGAATCAGCTCAAATCCACTCTAGAAAGGAATTTCAAAAACAGAACAAAGAAACAGGGAAATTCTTCACAATTCCTTCAGGGTCTCTGATGCAACCTGGAATGACACTATCTACAATGACAGCTGCATGTGGCATGAGGCTGGACACTTGGGACTGAGAGGATTGGTGAGATTGGGTGAGCAAATGCAGACCGTTTAAAGCAATAATGCATGACACCCATTCCATGGGTCCCAGCTCTCCAGGTTGAAGGGAATATTACTACAGCTATAACATGTACGGGAAACCTAGAGAATGGACACACTGTGAATACGAAAGGTTTCTATAACTCAACGAAGAGCCCCTCTCCTGGTGCTCAGGTTTGACTTTCCAACTGCTTTCCTATCAATCTCCCAACTTGGAGAGACAGCCCCTTTAAGCTCCTGGTTCACACAGGTTGCCAATTTGGCAGAGGATGAAAGGGAAGAGGGAGAACCAATGAGAGAGTAGCTGTTAGGCATTTGGATGGGCACATGTCACTCTAATTTCCCGGCAGGAAGAAGAATTAACCAAAGTCTCAGCCACCCACCGGGAACCAGTATAGGTCCTGAACCAAAAGTTTGGACTTGCGTTCAGCTCACAAGAAACGAGTTGAAAAATGGAGCTCAGGGGCACAGCAATTCACAAACTGGCAGAGTAATCAAGGCTAACTATCGTCCAAAAATCTGTTGAGGGAAGGCAACGAGGTGGACTTGAAAGCGAGGCAGAATAGCAGGAAACAGATTTCAAGAGGTACGTTGGAATCGCCTGTAAAGCACAGGAAGAGGGGCACAACTTCGACAATGATGCACTTGGCCAAAAAGGGCGTATGCGTTTTCTCCTGAATATATTCAGGAGAAAACGCATACGCCCTTTTTGGCCAAGCAAGCAAGCGGGCAATGCAAATCTGCACTACAAAGAAGTATCACTTCCCACCGGTCAAAAGGGACATCCACAAAATGTGTAAAAACCAGAAAGGCAAGACAGGCCCTGGAGAACAGGGAGCCTTGTTATGCTGATGGGCGGGATGTAAGTTGCCAACTGCCTCACTGGAGGAGTGCATTGTGTTCCCTAAAACAAGTAAACAACCGAGCTACAGAGCCAAGGGCACTTCCAGTCTAGGAAATATACTTTGGGAAAACTGAAAATCCATGACAGAGCCACCCCCAAATTGAGGGCTGCACTGCTTACAAGAACCTCAACCTGGGTACACATGAAATATCCCAGGAAATATAAAAAATGGTTCAAAACATTGTGGAACTTACGTACGATGGAATATCCCTCAGCCAGGAAATCAATGTCATAAGACCAGTAGCAGCAAAATGAGTGGATTCATGTACGATGATTCTAAGTGAAAGAAGTCACACAGGAAAAGAAACTTATCATAAGATATCACTTAGGAAGATCCTGTAAACATGGCTACACATGAACTGAGTTAGGCAAGAGAACAGAGTCTCACATTTAGAAAACACTCTTATGCCTGCTTAAGGGGGAAGGAGAGGTGGGGTGATGCATCAAACCAGAGTTTGATATAAGCACAGGTACCGTTCCAAAATCCAACTATGGATTAGACAAGACCTACACCTTCCTCAGTGAAAGGGACTCAAAACCCCATATTTCCCGCAGAGGAATAGATCTGACTAGTAAGAATCTTATAACCTATGTACTGATATGTCTCCGTAAGGGAATCAAGTGTGTCTAGACTGGCATAAACATGGCAGCGAGAATCAGCTCAAACCCACTCTAAACAGGAATTTCAAAAACAGAACAAAGAAACAGGGTAATTCTTCACAATTCCTTCAGGGTCGCTGATGCAACCTGGAATGACCCTATCTACAATGACAGCTGGATGTGGCATAAGGCTGGACACTTTGGACTGAGGGGATTGGTGAGATTGGGTGAGCAAATGCAGACCCTTTAAAGCAATAATGCATGGCACCCATTCCATGGGTCCCAGCTCTCCAGGTTGAAGGGAATATTACTACAGCTATAACATGTACGGGAAACCTAGAGAATGGACACACTGTGAATACGAAAGGTTTCTAAAACTCAACGAAGAGCCCCTCTCCTGGTGCTCCGGTTTGACTTTCAAACTGCTTTCCTATCAATCTCCCAACTTGGAGAGACAGCCCCTTTAAGCTCCTGGTTCACACAGGTTGCCAATTTGGCAGAGGATGAAAGGGAAGAGGGAGAACCAATGAGAGAGTAGCTGTTAGGCATTTGGATGGGCACATGTCACTCTAATTTCCCGGCAGGAAGAAGAATTAACCAAAGTCTCAGCCACCCACCGGGAACCAGTATAGGTCCTGAACCAAATGTTTGGACTTGCGTTCAGCTCACAAGAAACGAGTTGAAAAATGGAGCTCAGGGGCACAGCAATTCACAAACTGTCAGAGTAATCAAGGCTAACTATCGTCCAAAAATCTGTTGAGGGAAGGCAACGAGGTGGACTTGAAAGCGAGGCAGAATAGCAGGAAACAGATTACAAGAGGTACGTTGGAATCGCCTGTAAAGCACAGGAAGAGGGGCACAACTTCGACAATGATGCACTTGGCCAAAAAGGGCGTATTCGTTTTCTACTGAATATATTCAGGAGAAAACGCATACGCCCTTTTTGGCCAAGCAAGCAAGCGGGCAATGCAAATCTGCACTACAAAGAAGTATCACTTCCCACCGGTCAAAAGGGACATCCACAAAATGTGTAAAAACCAGAAAGGCAAGACAGGCCCTGGAGAACAGGGAGCCTTGTTATGCTGATGGGCGGGATGTAAGTTGCCAACTGCCTCACTGGAGGAGTGCATTGTGTTCCCTAAAACAAGTAAACAATAGAGCTACAGAACCAAGGGCACTTCCAGTCTAGGGAGTATACCTTGGGAAAACTGAAAATCCATAAGACAGAGCCACCCCCAAATTGAGGGCTGCACTGCTTACAAGAACCTCAACCTGGGTACACCTAAAATATCCCAGGAAAAATAAAAATGTTTCCAAACATTGTGGAAATTACGTACAATGGAATATCCCTCAGCCATGAAATCAATGTCATAAAACCAGTAGCAGCAAAATGAGTGGATTCAGGTACGATGATTCTAAGTGAAAGAAGTCACACAGGAAAAGAAACTTATCATAAGATATCACTTAGGAAGATCCTGTAAACATGGCTACACATGAACTGAGTTAGGCAAGAGAACAGAGTCTCACATTTAGAAAACACTCTTATGCCTGCTTAAGGGGGAAGGAGAGGTGGGGTGATGCATCAAACCAGAGTTTGATATAAGCACAGGTACCGTTCCAAAAACCAACTATGGAATAGACAAGACCTCCACCTTCCTCAGTGAAAGGGACTCAAAACCCCATATTTCCCGCAGAGGAATTGATCAGACTAGTAAGAATCTTAAAACCTATGTATTGATATGTCTCCGTAAGGGAATCAAGTGTGTCTAGACTGGCATAAACATGGCAGCGAGAATCAGCTCAAATCCACTCTAGAAAGGAATTTCAAAAACAGAACAAAGAAACAGGGAAATTCTTCACAATTCCTTCAGGGTCTCTGATGCAACCTGGAATGACACTATCTACAATGACAGCTGCATGTGGCATGAGGCTGGACACTTGGGACTGAGAGGATTGGTGAGATTGGGTGAGCAAATGCAGACCGTTTAAAGCAATAATGCATGACACCCATTCCATGGGTCCCAGCTCTCCAGGTTGAAGGGAATATTACTACAGCTATAACATGTACGGGAAACCTAGAGAATGGACACACTGTGAATACGAAAGGTTTCTATAACTCAACGAAGAGCCCCTCTCCTGGTGCTCAGGTTTGACTTTCCAACTGCTTTCCTATCAATCTCCCAACTTGGAGAGACAGCCCCTTTAAGCTCCTGGTTCACACAGGTTGCCAATTTGGCAGAGGATGAAAGGGAAGAGGGAGAACCAATGAGAGAGTAGCTGTTAGGCATTTGGATGGGCACATGTCACTCTAATTTCCCGGCAGGAAGAAGAATTAACCAAAGTCTCAGCCACCCACCGGGAACCAGTATAGGTCCTGAACCAAAAGTTTGGACTTGCGTTCAGCTCACAAGAAACGAGTTGAAAAATGGAGCTCAGGGGCACAGCAATTCACAAACTGGCAGAGTAATCAAGGCTAACTATCGTCCAAAAATCTGTTGAGGGAAGGCAACGAGGTGGACTTGAAAGCGAGGCAGAATAGCAGGAAACAGATTTCAAGAGGTACGTTGGAATCGCCTGTAAAGCACAGGAAGAGGGGCACAACTTCGACAATGATGCACTTGGCCAAAAAGGGCGTATGCGTTTTCTCCTGAATATATTCAGGAGAAAACGCATACGCCCTTTTTGGCCAAGCAAGCAAGCGGGCAATGCAAATCTGCACTACAAAGAAGTATCACTTCCCACCAGTCAAAAGGGACATCCACAAAATGTGTAAAAACCAGAAAGGCAAGACAGGCCCTGGAGAACAGGGAGCCTTGTTATGCTGATGGGCGGGATGTAAGTTGCCAACTGCCTCACTGGAGGAGTGCATTGTGTTCCCTAAAACAAGTAAACAACCGAGCTACAGAGCCAAGGGCACTTCCAGTCTAGGAAATATACTTTGGGAAAACTGAAAATCCATGACAGAGCCACCCCCAAATTGAGGGCTGCACTGCTTACAAGAACCTCAACCTGGGTACACATGAAATATCCCAGGAAATATAAAAAATGGTTCAAAACATTGTGGAACTTACGTACGATGGAATATCCCTCAGCCAGGAAATCAATGTCATAAGACCAGTAGCAGCAAAATGAGTGGATTCATGTACGATGATTCTAAGTGAAAGAAGTCACACAGGAAAAGAAACTTATCATAAGATATCACTTAGGAAGATCCTGTAAACATGGCTACACATGAACTGAGTTAGGCAAGAGAACAGAGTCTCACATTTAGAAAACACTCTTATGCCTGCTTAAGGGGGAAGGAGAGGTGGGGTGATGCATCAAACCAGAGTTTGATATAAGCACAGGTACCGTTCCAAAATCCAACTATGGATTAGACAAGACCTACACCTTCCTCAGTGAAAGGGACTCAAAACTCCATATTTCCCGCAGAGGAATAGATCTGACTAGTAAGAATCTTATAACCTATGTACTGATATGTCTCCGTAAGGGAATCAAGTGTGTCTAGACTGGCATAAACATGGCAGCGAGAATCAGCTCAAACCCACTCTAAACAGGAATTTCAAAAACAGAACAAAGAAACAGGGTAATTCTTCACAATTCCTTCAGGGTCACTGATGCAACCTGGAATGACCCTATCTACAATGACAGCTGGATGTGGCATAAGGCTGGACACTTTGGACTGAGGGGATTGGTGAGATTGGGTGAGCAAATGCAGACCCTTTAAAGCAATAATGCATGGCACCCATTCCATGGGTCCCAGCTCTCCAGGTTGAAGGGAATATTACTACAGCTATAACATGTACGGGAAACCTAGAGAATGGACACACTGTGAATACGAAAGGTTTCTAAAACTCAACGAAGAGCCCCTCTCCTGGTGCTCCGGTTTGACTTTCCAACTGCTTTCCTATCAATCTCCCAACTTGGAGAGACAGCCCCTTTAAGCTCCTGGTTCGCACAGGTTGCCAATTTGGCAGAGGATGAAAGGGAAGAGGGAGAACCAATGAGAGAGTAGCTGTTAGGCATTTGGATGGGCACATGTCACTCTAATTTCCCGGCAGGAAGAAGAATTAACCAAAGTCTCAGCCACCCTCCGGGAACCAGTATAGGTCCTGAACCAAAAGTTTGGACTTGTGTTCAGCTCACAAAAAACGAGTTGAAAAATGGAGCTCAGGGGCACAGCAATTCACAAACTGGCAGAGTAATCAAGGCCAACTATCGTCCAAAAATCTGTTCAGGGAAGGCAACGAGGCGGAATTGAAAGCGAGGCAGAATAGCAGGAAAGAGATTTCAAGAGGTATGTTGGAATCACCTGTAAAGCACAGGAAGAGGGGCACAACTTCGACAATGATGCACTTGGCCAAAAAGGGCGTATGCGTTTTCTCCTGAATATATTCAGGAGAAAACGCATACGCCCTTTTTGGCCAAGCAAGCAAGCGGGCAATGCAAATCTGCACTACAAAGAAGTATCACTTCCCACCGGTCAAAAGGGACATCCACAAAATGTGTAAAAACCAGAAAGGCAAGACAGGCCCTGGAGAACAGGGAGCCTTGTTATGCTGATGGGCGGGATGTAATTTGCCAACTGCCTCACTGGAGGAGTGAATTGTGTTCCCTAAAACAAGTAAACAACCGAGCTACAGAGCCAAGGGCACTTCCAGTCTAGGGAATATACCTTGGGAAAACTGAAAATCCATAAGACAGAGCCACCCCCAAATTGAGGGCTGCACTGCTTACAAGAACCTCAACCTGGGTACACCTGAAATATCCCAGGAAATATAAAAATGGTTCCAAACATTGTGGAACTTACGTACGATGGAATATCCCTCAGCCATGAAATCAATGTCATAAGACCAGTAGCAGCAAAATGAGTGGATTCAGGTACGATGATTCTAAGTGAAAGAAGTCACACAGGAAAAGAAACTTATCATAAGATATCACTTAGGAAGATCCTGTAAACATGGCTACACATGAACTGAGTTAGGCAAGAGAACAGAGACTCACATTTAGAAAAAACTCTTATGCCTGCTTAAGGGGGAATGAGAGGTGGGGTGATGCATTAAACCAGAGTTTGATATAAGCACAGGTACCGTTCCAAAAACCAACTAAGGAATAGACAAGACCTCCACCTTCCTCAGTGAAAGGGACTCAAAACCCCATATTTCCCGCAGAGGAATAGATCTGACTAGTAAGATTCTTAAAACCTATGTATTGATATGTCTCCGTAAGGGAATCAAGTGTGTCTAGACTGGCATAAACATGGCAGCGAGAATCAGCTCAAACTCACTCTAGAAAGGAATTTCAAAAACAGAACAAAGAAACAGGGAAATTCTTCACAATTCCTTCAGGGTCTCTGATGCAACCTGGAATGACCCTATCTACAATGACAGCTGGATGTGGCATAAGGCTGGACACTTGGGACTGAGAGGATTGGTGAGATTGGGTGAGCAAATGCAGACCTTTTAAAGCAATAATGCATGGCACCCATTCCATGGGTCCCAGCTCTCCAGGTTGAAGGGAATATTACTACAGCTATAACATGTACGGGAAACCTAGAGAATGGACACACTGTGAATACGAAAGGTTTCTAAAACTCAACGAAGAGCCCCTCTACTGGTGCTCCGGTTTGACTTTCCAACTGCTTTCCTATCAATCTCCCAACTTGGAGAGACAGCCCCTTTAAGCTCCTGGTTCACACAGGTTGCCAATTTGGCAGAGGATGAAAGGGAAGAGGGAGAACCAATGAGAGAGTAGCTGTTAGGCATTTGGATGGGCACATGTCACTCTAATTTCCCGGCAGGAAGAAGAATTAACCAAAGTCTCAGCCACCCACCGGGAACCAGTATAGGTCCTGAACCAAAAGTTTGGACTTGCGTTCAGCTCACAAAAACCGAGTTGAAAAATGGAGCTCAGGGGCACAGCAATTCACAAACTGGCAGAGTAATCAAGGCCAACTATCGTCCAAAAATCTGTTGAGGGAAGGCAACGAGGCGGACTTGAAAGCGAGGCAGAATAGCAGGAAACAGATTTCAAGAGGTACGTTGGAATCGCCTGTAAAGCACAGGAAGAGGGGCACAACTTCGACAATGATGCACTTGGCCAAAAAGGGCGTATGCGTTTTCTCCTGAATATATTCAGGAGAAAACGCATACGCCCTTTTTGGCCAAGCAAGCAAGCGGGCAATGCAAATCTGCACTACAAAGAAGTATCACTTCCCACCGGTCAAAAGGGACATCCACAAAATGTGTAAAAACCAGAAAGGCAAGTCAGGCCCTGGAGAACAGGGAGCCTTGTTATGCTGATGGGCCGGATGTAAGTTGCCAACTGCCTCACTGGAGGAGTGCATTGTGTTCCCTAAAACAAGTAAACAACAGAGCTACAGAGCCAAGGGCACTTCCAGTCTAGGGAATATACCTTGGGAAAACTGAAAATCCATAACTCAGGGCCACCCCCAAATTGAGGGCTGCACTGCTTACAAGAACCTCAACCTGGGTACACCTGAAATATCCCAGGAAATATAAAAATGGTTCCAAACATTGTGGAACTTACGTACGATGGAATATCCCTCAACCACGAAATCAATGTCATAAGACCAGTAGCAGCAAAATGAGTGGATTCACGTACGATGATTCTAAGTGAAAGAAGTCACACAGGAAAAGAAACTTATCATAAGATATCACTTAGGAAGATCCTGTAAACATGGCTACACATGAACTGAGTTAGGCAAGAGAACAGAGTCTCACATTTAGAAAACACTCTTATGCCTGCTTAAGGGGTAGGAGAGGTGGGGTGATGCATCAAACCAGAGTTTGATATAAGCACAGGTACCGTTCCAAAAACCAACTATGGTATAGACAAGACCTACACCTTCCTCAGGGAAAGGGACTCAAAACCCCATATTTCCCGCAGAGGAATAGATCTGACTAGTAAGAATCTTAAAACCTATGTATTGATATGTCTCCGTAAGGGAATCAAGTGTGTCTAGACTGGCATAAACATGGCAGCGAGAATCAGCTAAAACCCACTCTAAACAGGAATTTCAAAAACAGAACAAAGAAAGAGGGTAATTCTTCACAATTCCTTCAGGGTCGCTGATGCAACCTGGAATGACCCTATCTACAATGACAGCTGGATGTGGCATAAGGCTGGACACTTGTGACTGAGAGGATTGGTGAGATTGGGTGAGCAAATGCAGACCCTTTAAAGCAATAATGCATGGCACCCATTCCATGGGTCCCAGCTCTCCAGGTTGAAGGGAATATTACTACAGCTATAACATGTACGGGAAACCTAGAGAATGGACACACAGTGAATACGAAAGGTTTCTAAAACTCAACGAAGAGCCCCTCTCCTGGTGCTCCGGTTTGACTTTCCAACTGCTTTCCTATCAATCTCCCACCTTGGAGAGACAGCCCCTTTAAGGTCCTGGTTCGCACAGGTTGCCAATTTGGCAGAGGATGAAAGGGAAGAGGGAGAACCAATGAGAGAGTAGCTGTTAGGCATTTGGATGGGCACATGTCACTCTAATTTCCCGGCAGGAAGAAGAATTAACCAAAGTCTCAGCCACCCACCGGGAACCAGTATAGGTCCTGAACCAAAAGTTTGGACTTGCGTTCAGCTCACAAAAAACGAGTTGAAAAATGGAGCTCAGGGGCACAGCAATTCACAAACTGGCAGAGTAATTAAGGCCAACTATCGTCCAAAAATCTGTTGAGGGAAGGCAACGAGGCGGACTTGAAAGCGAGGCAGAATAGCAGGAAACAGATTTCAAGAGGTACGTTGGAATCGCCTGTAAAGCACAGGAAGAGGGGCACAACTTCGACAATGATGCACTTGGCCAAAAAGGGCGTATGCGTTTTCTCCTGAATATATTCAGGAGAAAACGCATACGCCCTTTTTGGCCAAGCAAGCAAGCGGGCAATGCAAATCTGCACTACAAAGAAGTATCACTTCCCACCGGTCAAAAGGGATATCCACAAAATGTGTAAAAACCAGAAAGGCAAGACAGGCCCTGGAGAACAGGGAGCCTTGTTATGCTGATGGGCGGGATGTAAGTTGCCAACTGCCTCACTGGAGGAGTGCATTGTGTTCCCTAAAACAAGTAAACAACAGAGCTACAGAGCCAAGGGCACTTCCAGTCTAGGGAATATACCTTGGGAAAACTGAAAATCCATAAGACAGAGCCACCCCCAAATTGAGGGCTGCACTGCTTACAAGAACCTCAACCTGGGTACACCTGAAATATCCCAGGAAATATAAAAATGGTTCCAAACATTGTGGAACTTACGTACGATGGAATATCCCTCAGCCATGAAATCAATGTCATAAGACCAGTAGCAGCAAAATGAGTGGATTCAGGTACGATGATTCTAAGTGAAAGAAGTCACACAGGAAAAGAAACTTATCATAAGATATCACTTAGGAAGATCCTGTAAACATGGCTACACATGAACTGAGTTAGAAAAGTGAACAGAGTCTCACATTTAGAAAACACTCTTATGCCTGCTTAAGGGGGAAGGAGAGGTGGGGTGATGCATCAAACCAGAGTTTGATATAAGCACAGGTACCGTTCCAAAAACCTACTATGGAATAGACAAGACCTACACCTTCCTCAGTGAAAGGGACTCAAAACCCCATATTTCCCGCAGAGGAATAGATCTGACTAGTAAGAATCTTAAAACCTATGTATTGATATGTCTCCGTAAGGGAATCAAGTGTGTCTAGACTGGCATAAACATGGCAGCGAGAATCAGCTCAAATCCACTCTAGAAAGGAATTTCAAAAACAGAACAAAGAAACAGAGAAATTCTTTACAATTCCTTCAGGGTCTCTGATGCAACCTGGAATGACCCTATCTACAATGACAGCTGGATGTGGCATAAGGCTGGACACTTGTGACTGAGAGGATTGGTGACATTGGGTGAGCAAATGCAGACCCTTTAAAGCAATAATGCATGGCACCCATTCTATGGGTCCCAGCTCTCCAGGTTGAAGGGAATATTACTACAGCTATAACATGTACGGGAAACCTAGAGAATGGACACACTGTGAATACGAAAGGTTTCTAAAACTCAACGAAGAGCCCCTCTCCTGGTGCTCCGGTTTGACTTTCCAACTGCTTTCCTATCAATCTCCCAACTTGGAGAGACAGCCCCTTTAAGCTCCTGTTTCGCACAGGTTGCCAATTTGGCAGAGGATGAAAGGGAAGAGGGAGAACCAATGAGAGAGTAGCTGTTAGGCATTTGGATGGGCACATGTCACTCTAATTTCCCAGCAGGAAGAAGAATTAACCAAAGTCTCAGCCACTCACCGGGAACCAGTTTAGGTCCTAAACCAAAAGTTTGGACTTGCGTTCAGCTCATAAAAAACGAGTTGAAAAATGGAGCTCAGGGGCACAGCAATTCACAAACTGGCAGAGTAATCAAGGCCAACTATCGTCCAAAAATCTGTTGAGGGAAGGCAACGAGGTGGACTTGAAAGCGAGGCAGAAGAGCAGGAAACAGATTTCAAGAGGTACGTTGGAATCGCCTGTAAAGCACAGGAAGAGGGGCACAACTTCGACAATGATGCACTTGGCCAAAAAGGGCGTATGCGTTTTCTCCTGAATATATTCAGGAGAAAACGCATACGCCCATTTTGGCCAAGCAAGCAAGCGGGCAATGCAAATCTGCACTACAAAGAAGTATCACTTCCCACCGGTCAAAAGGGACATCCACAAAATGTGTAAAAACCAGAAAGGCAAGACAGGCCCTGGAGAACAGGGAGCCTTGTTATGCTGATGGGCGGGATGTAAGTTGCCAACTGCCTCACTGGAGGAGTGCATTGTGTTCCCTAAAACATGTAAACAACAGAGCTACAGAGCCAAGGGCACTTCCAGTCTAGGAAATATACCTTGGGAAAACTGAAAATCCATAAGACAGAGCCACCCCCAAATTGAGGGCTGCACTGCTTACAAGAACCTCAACCTGGGTACACCTGAAATATCCCAGGAAATATAAAAATGGTTCCAAACATTGTGGAACTTACGTACGATGGAATATCCCTCAGCCATGAAATCAATGTCATAAGACCAGTAGCAGCAAAATGAGTGGATTCAGGTACGATGATTCTAAGTGAAAGAAGTCACACAGGAAAAGAAACTTATCCTAAGATATCACTTAGGAAGATCCTGTAAACATGGCTACACATGAACTGAGTTAGAAAAGTGAACAGAGTCTCACATTTAGAAAACACTCTTATGCCTGCTTAAGGGGGAAGGAGAGGTGGGGTGATGCATCAAACCAGAGTTTGATATAAGCACAGGTACCGTTCCAAAAACCAACTATGGAATAGACAAGACCTACACCTTCCTCAGTGAAAGGGACTCAAAACCCCATATTTCCCGCAGAGGAATAGATCTGACTAGTAAGAATCTTAAAACCTATGTATTGATATGTCTCCGTAAGGGAATCAAGTGTGTCTAGACTGGCATAAACATGGCAGCGAGAATCAGCTCAAATCCACTCTAGAAAGGAATTTCAAAAACAGAACAAAGAAACAGAGAAATTCTTTACAATTCCTTCAGGGTCTCTGATGCAACCTGGAATGACCCTATCTACTATGACAGCTGGATGTGGCATAAGGCTGGACACTTGTGACTGAGAGGATTGGTGAGATTGGGTGAGCAAATGCAGACCCTTTAAAGCAATAATGCATGGCACCCATTCCATGGGTCCCAGCTCTCCAGGTTGAAGGGAATATTACTACAGCTATAACATGTACGGGAAACCTAGAGAATGGACACACTGTGAATACGAAAGGTTTCTAAAACTCAACGAAGAGCCCCTCTCCTGGTGCTCCGGTTTGACTTTCCAACTGCTTTCCTATCAATCTCCCAACTTGGAGAGACAGCCCCTTTAAGCTCCTGGTTCGCACAGGTTGCCAATTTGGCAGAGGATGAAAGGGAAGAGGGAGAACCAATGAGAGAGTAGCTGTTAGGCATTTGGATGGGCACATGTCACTCTAATTTCCCGGCAGGAAGAAGAATTAACCAAAGTCTCAGCCACCCACCGGGAACCAGTTTAGGTCCTAAACCAAAAGTTTGGACTTGCGTTCAGCTCACAAAAAATGAGTTGAAAAATGGAGCTCAGGGGCACAGCAATTCACAAACTGGCAGAGTAATCAAGGCCAACTATCGTCCAAAAATCTGTTGAGGGAAGGCAACGAGGTGGACTTGAAAGCGAGGCAGAATAGCAGGAAACAGATTTCAAGAGGTACGTTGGAATCGCCTGTAAAGCACAGGAAGAGGGGCACAACTTCGACAATGATGCACTTGGCCAAAAAGGGCGTATGCGTTTTCTCCTGAATATATTCAGGAGAAAACTCATACGCCCTTTTTGGCCAAGCAAGCAAGCGGGCCATGCAAATCTGCACTACAAAGAAGTATCACTTCCCACCGGTCAAAAGGGACATCCACAAAATGTGTAAAAACCAGAAAGGCAAGACAGGCCCTGGAGAACAGGGAGCCTTGTTATGCTGATGGGCGGGATGTAAGTTGCCAACTGCCTCACTGGAGGAGTGCATTGTGTTCCCTAAAACAAGTAAACAACAGAGCTACAGAGCCAAGGGCACTTCCAGTCTAGGAAATATACCTTGGGGAAACTGAAAATCCATAACACAGAGCCACCCCCAAATTGAGGGCTGCACTGCTTACAGGAACCTCAACCTGGGTACACCTGAAATATCCCAGGAAATATAAAAATGGTTCCAAACATTGTGGAAATTACGTACGATGGAATATCCCTCAGCCACGAAATCAATGTCATAAGACCAGTAGCAGCAAAATGAGTGGATTCATGTACGATGATTCTAAGTGAAAGAAGTCACATAGGAAAAGAAACTTATCATAAGATATCACTTAGGAAGATCCTGTAAACATGGCTACACATGAACTGAGTTAGGCAAGAGAACAGAGTCTCACATTTAGAAAACACTCTTATGCCTGCTTAAGGGGGAAGGAGAGGTGGGGTGATGCATCAAACCAGAGTTTGATATAAGCACAGGTACCGTTCCAAAAACCAACTATGGAATAGACAAGACCTACACCTTCCTCAGTGAAAGGGACTCAAAACCCCATATTTCCCGCAGAGGAATAGATCTGACTAGTAAGAATCTTAAAACCTATGTATTGATATGTCTCCGTAAGGGAATCAAGTGTGTCTAGACTGGCATAAACATGGCAGCGAGAATCAGCTCAAACCCACTCTAAAAAGGAATTTCAAAAACAGAACAAAGAAACAGGGAAATTCTTCACAATTCCTTCAGGGTCTCTGATGCAACCTGGAATGACCCTATCTACAATGACAGCTGGATGTGGCATAAGGCTGGACACTTGGGACTGAGAGGATTGGTGAGATTGGGTGAGCAAATGCAGACCCTTTAAAGCAATTAATGCATGGCACCCATTCCATGGGTCCCAGCTCTCCAGGTTGAAGGGAATATTACTACAGCTATAACGTGTACGGGAAACCTAGAGAATGGACACACTGTGAATACGAAAGGTTTCTAAAACTCAACGAAGAGCCCCTCTCCTGGTGCTCCGGTTTGACTTTCCAACTGCTTTCCTATCAATCTCCCAACTTGGAGAGACAGCCCCTTTAAGGTCCTGGTTCGCACAGGTTGCCAGTTTGGCAGAGGATGAAAGGGAAGAGGGAGAACCAATGAGAGAGTAGCTGTTAGGCATTTGGATGGGCACATGTCACTCTAATTTCCCGGCAGGAAGAAGAATTAACCAAAGTCTCAGCCACCCTCCGGGAACCAGTATAGGTCCTGAACCAAAAGTTTGGACTTGCGTTCAGCTCACAAAAAACGAGTTGAAAAATGGAGCTCAGGGGCACAGCAATTCACAAACTGGCAGAGTAATCAAGGCCAGCTATCGTCCAAAAATCTGTTGAGGGAAGGCAACGCGGCGGACTTGAAAGCGAGGCAGAATAGCAGGAAACAGATTTCAAGAGGTACGTTGGAATCGCCTGTAAAGCACAGGAAGAGGGGCACAACTTCGACAATGATGCATTTGGCCAAAAAGGGCGTATGCGTTTTCTCCTGAATATATTCAGGAGAAAACGCATACGCCCTTTTTGGCCAAGCAAGCAAGCGGGCCATGCAAATCTGCACTACAAAGAAGTATCACTTCCCACCGGTCAAAAGGGACATCCACAAAATGTGTAAAAACCAGAAAGGCAAGACAGGCCCTGGAGAACAGGGAGCCTTGTTATGCTGATGGGCGGGATGTAAGTTGCCAACTGCCTCACTGGAGGAGTGCATTGTGTTCCCTAAAACAAGTAAACAATAGAGCTACAGAGCCAAGGGCACTTCCAGTCTAGGAAATATACCTTGGGAAAACTGAAAATCCATAAGACAGAGCCACCCCCAAATTGAGGGCTGCACTGCTTACAAGAACCTCAACCTCGGTACACCTAAAATATCCCAGGAAAAATAAAAATGGTTCCAAACATTGTGGAACTTACGTACGATGGAATATCCCTCAGCCATGAAATCAATGTCATAAGACCAGTAGCAGCAAAATGAGTGGATTCAGGTACGATGATTCTAAGTGAAAGAAGTCACACAGGAAAAGAAACTTATCCTAAGATATCACTTAGGAAGATCCTGTAAACATGGCTACACATGAACTGAGTTAGGCAAGAGAACAGAGTCTCACATTTAGAAAACACTCTTATGCCTGCTTAAGGGGGAAGGAGAGGTGGGGTGATGCATCAAACCAGAGTTTGATATAAGCACAGGTACCGTTCCAAAAACCAACTATGGAATAGACAAGACCTACACCTTCCTCAGTGAAAGGGACTCAAAACCCCTTATTTCCCGCAGAGGAATAAATCTGACTAGTAAGAATCTTAAAACCTATGTATTGATATGTCTCCGTAAGGGAATCAAGTGTGTCTAGACTGGCATAAACATGGCAGCGAGAATCAGCTCAAACCCACTCTAAAAAGGAATTTCAAAAACAGAACAAAGAAACAGGGAAATTCTTCACAATTCCTTCAGGGTCTCTGATGCAACCAGGAATGACCCTATCTACAATGACAGCTGGATGTGGCATAAGGCTGGACACTTGGGACTGAGAGGATTGGTGAGATTGGGTGAGCAAATGCAGACCCTTTAAAGCAATAATGCATGGCACCCATTCCATGGGTCCCAGCTCTCCAGGTTGAAGGGAATATTACTACAGCTATAACGTGTACGGGAAACCTAGAGAATGGACACACTGTGAATACGAAAGTTTTCTAAAACTCAACGAAGAGCCCATCTCCTGTTGCTCCGGTTTGACTTTCCAACTGCTTTCCTATCAATCTCCCAACTTGGAGAGACAGCCCCTTTAAGCTCCTGGTTCGCACAGGTTGCCAATTTGGCAGAGGATGAAAGGGAAGAGGGAGAACCAATGAGAGAGTAGCTGTTAGGCATTTGGATGGGCACATGTCACTCTAATTTCCCGGCAGGAAGAAGAATTAACCAAAGTCTCAGCCACCCACCGGGAACCAGTATAGGTCCTGAAACAAAAGTTTGGACTTGCGTTCAGCTCACAAGAAACGAGTTGAAAAATGGATCTCAGGGGCACAGCAATTCACAAACTGGCAGAGTAATCAAGGCTAACTATCGTCCAAAAATCTGTTGAGGGAAGGCAACGAGGTGGACTTGAAAGCGAGGCAGAATAGCAGGAAAGAGATTTCAAGAGGTACGTTGGAATCGCCTGTAAAGCACAGGAAGAGGGGCACAACTTCGACAATGATGCACTTGGACAAAAAGGGCGTATGTGTTTTCTCCTGAATATATTCAGGAGAAAACGCATACGCCCTTTTTGGCCAAGCAAGCAAGCGGGCAATGCAAATCTGCACTACAAAGAAGTATCACTTCCCACCGGTCAAAAGGGACATCCACAAAATGTGTAAAAACCAGAAAGGCAAGACAGGCCCTGGAGAACAGGGAGCCTTGTTATGCTGATGGGCGGGATGTAAGTTGCAAACTGCCTCACTGGAGGAGTGCATTGTGTTCCCTAAAACAAGTAAACAACAGAGCTACAGAGCCAAGGGCACTTCCAGTCTAGGAAATATACCTTGGGAAAACTGAAAATCCATAAGACAGAGCCACCCCAAAATTGAGGGCTGCACTGCTTACAAGAACCTCAACCTGGGTACACCTGAAATATCCCAGGAAATATAAAAATGGTTCAAAACATTGTGGAACTTACGTACGATGGAATATCCCTCAGCCACGAAATCAATGTCATAAGACCAGTAGCAGCAAAATGAGTGGATTCAGGTACGATGATTCTAAGTGAAAGAAGTCACACAGGAAAAGAAACTTATCATAAGATATCACTTAGGAAGATCCTGTAAACATGGCTACACATGAACTGAGTTAGGCAAGAGAACAGAGTCTCACATTTAGAAAACACTCTTATGCCTGCTTAAGGGGTAAGGAGAGGTGGGGTGATGCATCAAACCAGAGTTTGATATAAGCACAGGTACCATTCCAAAATCCAACTATGGAATAGACAAGACCTACACCTTCCTCAGTGAAAGGGACTCAATACCTCATATTTCCCGCAGAGGAATAGATCTGACTAGTAAGCATCTTATAACCTATGTATTGATATGTCTCCGTAAGGGAATCAAGTGTGTCTAGACTGGCATAAACCTGGCAGCGAGAATCAGCTCAAACCCACTCTAAAAAGGAATTTCAAAAACAGAACAAAGAAACAGGGTAATTCTTCACAATTCCTTCAGGGTCTCTGATGCAACCTGGAATGACCATATCTACAATGACAGCTGGATGTGGCATAAGGCTGGACACTTGGGACTGAGAGGATTGGTGAGATTGGGTGAGCAAATGCAGACCCTTTAAAGCAATAATGCATGGCACCCATTCCATGGGTCCCAGCTCTCCAGGTTGAAGGGAATATTACTACAGCTATAACGTGTACGGGAAACCTAGAGAATGGACACACTGTGAATATGAAAGGTTTCTAAAACTCAACGAAGAGCCCCTCTCCTGGTGCTCCGGTTTGACTTTCCAACTGCTTTCCTATCAATCTACCAACTTAGAGAGACAGCCCCTTTAAGCTCCTGGTTCGCACAGGTTGCCAATTTGGCAGAGGATGAAAGGGAAGAGGGAGAACCAATGAGAGAGTAGCTGTTAGGCATTTGGATGGGCACATGTCACTCTAATTTCCCGGCAGGAAGAAGAATTAACCAAAGTCTCAGCCACCCTCCGGGAACCAGTATAGGTCCTGAACCAAAAGTTTGGACTTTCGTTCAGCTCACAAAAAACGAGTTGAAAAATGGAGCTCAGGGGCACAGCAATTCACAAACTAGCAGAGTAATCAAGGCCAACTATCGTCCAAAAATCTGTTGAGGGAAGGCAACGAGGCGGACTTGAAAGCGAGGCAGAATAGCAGGAAACAGATTTCAAGAGGTACGTTGGAATCGCCTGTAAAGCACAGGAAGAGGGGCACAACTTCGACAATGATGCACTTGGCCAAAAAGGGCGTATGCGTTATCTCCTGAATATATTCAGGAGAAAACGCATACGCCCTTTTTGGCGAAGCAAGCAAGCGCGCAATGCAAATCTGCACTACAAAGAAGTATCACTTCCCACCGGTCAAAAGGGACATCCACAAAATGTGTAAAAACCAGAAAGGCAAGACAGGCCCTGGAGAACAGGGAGCCTTGTTATGCTGATGGGCGGGATGTAAGTTGCCAACTGCCTCACTGGAGGAGTGCATTGTGTTCCCTAAAACAAGTAAACAACAGAGCTACAGAGCCAAGGGCACTTCCAGTCTAGGGAATATACCTTGGGAAAACTGAAAATCCATAAGACAGAGCCACCCCCAAATTGAGGGCTGCACTGCTTACAAGAACCTCAACCTGGGTACACCTGAAATATCCCAGGAAATATAAAAATGGTTCAAAACATTGTGGAACTTACGTACGATGGAATACCCCTCAGCCATGAAATCAATGTCATAAGACCAGTAGCAGCAAAATGAGTGGATTCAGGTACGATGATTCTAACTGAAAGAAGTCACACAGGAAAAGAAACTTATCATAAGATATCAATTAGGAAGATCCTGTAAACATGGCTACACATGAACTGAGTTAGGCAAGAGAACAGAGACTCACATTTAGAAAACACTCTTATGCCTGCTTAAGGGGGAAGGAGAGGTGGGGTGATGCATAAAACCAGAGTTTGATATAAGCACAGGTACTGTTCCAAAAACCAACTATGGAATAGACAAGACCTACACCTTCTTCAGTGAAAGGGACTCAAAACCCCATATTTCCCGCAGAGGTATAGATCTGAGTAGTAAGAATCTTAAAACCTATGTATTGATATGTCTCCGTAAGGGAATCAAGTGTGTCTAGACTGGCATAAACATGGCAGCGAGAATCAGCTAAAACCCACTCTAAACAGGAATTTCAAAAACAGAACAAAGAAACAGGGTAATTCTTCACAATTCCTTCAGGGTCGCTGATGCAACCTGGAATGACCCTATCTACAATGACAGCTGGATGTGGCATAAGGCTGGACACTTGGGACTGAGAGGATTGGTGAGATTGGGTGAGCAAATGCAGACCCTTTAAAGCAATAATGCATGGCACCCATTCCATGGGTCCCAGCTCTCCAGGTTGAAGTGAATATTACTACAGCTATAACGTGTACGGGAAACCTAGAGAATGGACACACTGTGAATACAAAAGGTTTCTAAAACTCAACGAAGAGCCCCTCTCCTGGTGCTCTGGTTTGACTTTCCAACTGCTTTCCTATCAATCTCCCAACTTGGAGAGACAGCCCCTTTAAGCTCCTGGTTCGCACAGGTTGCCAATTTGGCAGAGGATGAAAGGGAAGAGGGAGAACCAATGAGAGAGTAGCTGTTAGGCATTTGGATGGGCACATGTCACTCTAATTTCCCGGCAGGAAGAAGAATTAACCAAAGTCTCAGCCACCCTCCGGGAACCATTATAGGTCCTGAACCAAAAGTTTGGACTTGCGTTCAGCTCACAAGAAACGAGTTGAAAAATGGAGCTCAGGGGCACAGCAATTCACAAACTGGCAGAGTAATCAAGGCCAACTATCGTCCAAAAATCTGTTGAGGGAAGGCAACGAGGTGGACTTGAAAGCGAGGCAGAATAGCAGGAAAGAGATTTCAAGAGGTACGTTGGAATCGCCTGTAAAGCACAGGAAGAGGGGCACAACTTCGACAATGATGCACTTGGCCAAAAAGGGCGTGTGCGTTTTCTCCTGAATATATTCAGGAGAAAACGCAGACGCCCTTTGTGGCCAAGCAAACAAGCAGGCAATGCAAATCTGCACTACAAAGAAGTATCACTTCCCACTGGTCAAAAGGGACATCCACAAAATGTGTAAAAACCAGAAAGGCAAGACAGGCCCTGGAGAACAGGGAGCCTTGTTATGCTGATGGGTGGGATGTAAGTTGCCAACTGCCTCACTGGAGGAGTGCATTGTGTTCCCTAAAACAAGTAAACAACAGAGCTACAGAGCCAAGGGCACTTCCAGTCTAGGGAATATACCTTGGGAAAAATGAAAATCCATAACACAGAGCCACCCCCAAATTGAGGGCTGCACTGCTTACAAGAACCTCAACCTGGGTACACCTGAAATATCCCAGGAAATATAAAAATGGTTCAAAACATTGTGGAACTTACGTACGATGGAATATCCCTCAGCCACGAAATCAATGTCATAAGACCAGTAGCAGCAAAATGAGTGGATTCAGGTACGATGATTCTAAGTGAAAGAAGTCACACAGGAAAAGAAACTTATCATAAGATATCACTTAGGAAGATCCTGTAAACATGGCTAAACATGAACTGAGTTAGGCAAGAGAACAGAGTCTCACATTTAGAAAACACTCTTATGCCTGCTTAAGGGGGAAGGAGAGGTGGGGTGATGCATCAAACCAGAGTTTGATATAAGCACAGGTACCGTTCCAAAAACCAACTATGGTATACACAAGACCTACACCTTCCTCACTGACAGGGTCTCAAAACCCCATATTTCCCGCAGAGGAATAGATCTGACTAGTAAGAATCTTAAAACCTATGTATTGATATGTCTCCGTAAGGGAATCAAGTGTGTCTAGACTGGCATAAACATGGCAGCGAGAATCAGCTCAAACCCACTCTAAAAAGGAATTTCAAAAACAGAACAAAGAAACAGGGAAATTCTTTACAATTCCTTCAGGGTCTCTGATGTAACCTGGAATGACCATATCTACAATGACAGCTGGATGTGGCATAAGGCTGGACACTTGGGACTGAGAGGATTGGTGAGATTGGGTGAGCAAATGCAGACCCTTTAAAGCAATAATGCATGGCACCCATTCCATGGGTCCCAGCTCTCCAGGTTGAAGGGAATATTACTACTGTAATAACGTGTACGGGTAACCTAGAGAATGGACACACTGTGAATACGAAAGGTTTCTAAAACTCAACGAAGAGCCCCTCTCCTGGTTCTCCGGTTTGACTTTCCAACTGCTTTCCTATCAATCTACCAACTTGGAGAGACAGCCCCTTTAAGCTCCTGGTTAGCACAGGTTGCCAATTTGGCAGAGGATGAAAGGGAAGAGGGAGAACCAATGAGAGAGTAGCTGTTAGGCATTTGGATGGGCACATGTCACTCTAATTTCCCGGCAGGAAGAAGAATTAACCAAAGTCTCAGCCACCCACCGGGAACCAGTATAGGTCCTGAACCAAAAGTTTGGACTTGCGTTCAGCTCACAAGAAACGAGTTGAAAAATGGAGCTCAGGGGCACAGCAATTCACAAACTGGCAGAGTAATCAAGGCCAAGTATCGTCCAAAAATCTGTTGAGGGAAGGCAACGAGGTGGACTTGAAAGCGAGGCAGAATAGCAGGAAAGAGATTTCAAGAGGTACGTTGGAATCGCCTGTAAAGCACAGGAAGAGGGGCACAACTTCGACAATGATGCACTTGGCCAAAAAGGGCGTGTGCGTTTTCTCCTGAATATATTCAGGAGAAAACGCAGACGCCCTTTGTGGCCAAGCAAACAAGCGGGCAATGCAAATCTGCACTACAAAGAAGTATCACTTCCCACTGGTCAAAAGGGACATCCACAAAATGTGTAAAAACCAGAAAGGCAAGACAGGCCCTGGAGAACAGGGAGCCTTGTTATGCTGATGGGTGGGATGTAAGTTGCCAACTGCCTCACTGGAGGAGTGCATTGTGTTCCCTAAAACAAGGAAACAACAGAGCTACAGAGCCAAGGGCACTTCCAGTCTAGGGAATATACCTTGGGAAAACTGAAAATCCATAACACAGAGCCACCCCCAAATTGAGGGCTGCACTGCTTACAAGAACCTCAACCTGGGTACACCTGAAATATCCCAGGAAATATAAAAATGGTTCCAAACATTGTGGAACTTACGTACGATGGAATATCCCTCAGCCACGAAATCAATGTCATAAGACCAGTAGCAGCAAAATGAGTGGATTCAGGTACGATGATTTTAAGTGAAAGAAGTCACACAGGAAAAGAAACTTATCATAAGATATCACTTAGGAAGATCCTGTAAACATGGCTACACATGAACTGAGTTAGGAAAGAGAACAGAGTCTCACATTTAGAAAACACTCTTATGCCTGCTTAAGGGGGAAGGAGAGGTGGGGTGATGCATCAAACCAGAGTTTGATATAAGCACAGGTACCGTTCCAAAAACCAACTATGGTATACACAAGACCTACACCTTCCTCACTGACAGGGTCTCAAAACCCCATATTTCCCGCAGAGGAATAGATCTGACTAGTAAGAATCTTAAAACCTATGTATTGATATGTCTCCGTAAGGGAATCAAGTGTGTCTAGACTGGCATAAACATGGCAGCGAGAATCAGCTCAAACCCACTCTAAACAGGAATTTCAAAAACAGAACAAAGAAACAGGGTAATTCTTCACAATTCCTTCAGGGTCTCTGATGCAACCTGGAATGACCCTATCTACAATGACAGCTGGATGTGGCATAAGGCTGGACACTTGGGACTGAGAGGATTGGTGAGATTGGGTGAGCAAATGCAGACCCTTTAAAGCAATAATGCATGGCACCCATTCCATGGGTCCCAGCTCTCCAGGTTGAAGGGAATATTACTACTGCTATAACGTGTACGGGAAACCTAGAGAATGGACACACTGTGAATACGAAAGGTTTCTAAAACTCAACGAAGAGCCCCTCTCCTGGTGCTCCGGTTTGACTTTCCAACTGCTTTCCTATCAATCTCCCAACTTGGAGAGAAAGCCCCTTTAAGCTCCTGGTTCACACAGGTTGCCAATTTGGCGGAGGATGAAAGGGAAGAGGGAGAACCAATGAGAGAGTAGCTGTTAGGCATTTGGATGGGCACATGTCACTCTAATTTCCCGGCAGGAAGAAGAATTAACCAAAGTCTCAGCCACCCACCGGGAACCAGTATAGGTCCTGAAACAAAAGTTTGGACTTGCGTTCAGCTCACAAGAAACGAGTTGAAAAATGGATCTCAGGGGCACAGCAATTCACAAACTGGCAGAGTAATCAAGGCTAACTATCGTCCAAAAATCTGTTGAGGGAAGGCAACGAGGTGGACTTGAAAGCGAGGCAGAATAGCAGGAAAGAGATTTCAAGAGGTACGTTGGAATCGCCTGTAAAGCACAGGAAGAGGGGCACAACTTCGACAATGATGCACTTGGACAAAAAGGGCGTATGTGTTTTCTCCTGAATATATTCAGGAGAAAACGCATACGCCCTTTTTGGCCAAGCAAGCAAGCGGGCAATGCAAATCTGCACTACAAAGAAGTATCACTTCCCACCGGTCAAAAGGGACATCCACAAAATGTGTAAAAACCAGAAAGGCAAGACAGGCCCTGGAGAACAGGGAGCCTTTTTATGCTGATGGGCGGGATGTAAGTTGCAAACTGCCTCACTGGAGGAGTGCATTGTGTTCCCTAAAACAAGTAAACAACAGAGCTACAGAGCCAAGGGCACTTCCAGTCTAGGAAATATACGTTGGGAAAACTGAAAATCCATAAGACAGAGCCACCCCCAAATTGAGGGCTGCACTGCTTACAAGAACCTCAACCTGGGTACACATGAAATATACCAGGAAATATAAAAATGGTTCAAAACATTGTGGAACTTACGTACGATGGAATATCCCTCAGCCACGAAATCAATGTCATAAGACCAGTAGCAGCAAAATGAGTGGATTCAGGTACGATGATTCTAAGTGAAAGAAGTCACACAGGAAAAGAAACATCATAAGATATCACTTAGGAAGATCCTGTAAACATGGCTACACATAAACTGAGTTAGGCAAGAGAACAGAGTCTCACATTTAGAAAACACTCTTATGCCTGCTTAAGGGGGAAGGAGAGGTGGGGTGATGCATCAAACCAGAGTTTGATATAAGCACAGGTACCGTTCCAAAATCTAACTATGGATTAGACAAGACCTACACCTTCCTCAGTGAAAGGGACTCAATACCTCATATTTCCCGCAGAGGAATAGATCTGACTAGTAAGAATCTTATAACCTATGTATTGATATGTCTCCGTAAGGGAATCAAGTGTGTCTAGACTGGCATAAACAGGGCAGCGAGAATCAGCTCAAACCCACTCTAAACAGGAATTACAAAAAAAGAACAAAGAAACAGGTAAATTCTTCACAATTCCTTCAGGGTCTCTGATGCAACCTGGAATGACCCTATCTACAATGACAGCTGGATGTGGCATGAGGCTTGACACTTGGGACTGAGAGGATTGGTGAGATTGGGTGAGCAAATGCAGACCCTTTAAAGCAATAATGCATGGCACCCATTCCATGGGTCCCAGCTCTCCAGGTTGAAGTGAATATTACTACAGCTATAACGTGTACGGGAAACCTAGAGAATGGACACACTGTGAATACAAAAGGTTTCTAAAACTCAACGAAGAGCCCCTCTCCTGGTGCTCTGGTTTGACTTTCCAACTGCTTTCCTATCAATCTCCCAACTTGGAGAGACAGCCCCTTTAAGCTCCTGGTTCGCACAGGTTGCCAATTTGGCAGAGGATGAAAGGGAAGAGGGAGAACCAATGAGAGAGTAGCTGTTAGGCATTTGGATGGGCACATGTCACTCTAATTTCCCGGCAGGAAGAAGAATTAACCAAAGTCTCAGCCACCCTCCGGGAACCATTATAGGTCCTGAACCAAAAGTTTGGACTTGCGTTCAGCTCACAAGAAACGAGTTGAAAAATGGAGCTCAGGGGCACAGCAATTCACAAACTGGCAGAGTAATCAAGGCCAACTATCGTCCAAAAATCTGTTGAGGGAAGGCAACGAGGTGGACTTGAAAGCGAGGCAGAATAGCAGGAAAGAGATTTCAAGAGGTACGTTGGAATCGCCTGTAAAGCACAGGAAGAGGGGCACAACTTCGACAATGATGCACTTGGCCAAAAAGGGCGTGTGCGTTTTCTCCTGAATATATTCAGGAGAAAACGCAGACGCCCTTTGTGGCCAAGCAAACAAGCAGGCAATGCAAATCTGCACTACAAAGAAGTATCACTTCCCACTGGTCAAAAGGGACATCCACAAAATGTGTAAAAACCAGAAAGGCAAGACAGGCCCTGGAGAACAGGGAGCCTTGTTATGCTGATGGGTGGGATGTAAGTTGCCAACTGCCTCACTGGAGGAGTGCATTGTGTTCCCTAAAACAAGTAAACAACAGAGCTACAGAGCCAAGGGCACTTCCAGTCTAGGGAATATACCTTGGGAAAAATGAAAATCCATAACACAGAGCCACCCCCAAATTGAGGGCTGCACTGCTTACAAGAACCTCAACCTGGGTACACCTGAAATATCCCAGGAAATATAAAAATGGTTCAAAACATTGTGGAACTTACGTACGATGGAATATCCCTCAGCCACGAAATCAATGTCATAAGACCAGTAGCAGCAAAATGAGTGGATTCAGGTACGATGATTCTAAGTGAAAGAAGTCACACAGGAAAAGAAACTTATCATAAGATATCACTTAGGAAGATCCTGTAAACATGGCTAAACATGAACTGAGTTAGGCAAGAGAACAGAGTCTCACATTTAGAAAACACTCTTATGCCTGCTTAAGGGGGAAGGAGAGGTGGGGTGATGCATCAAACCAGAGTTTGATATAAGCACAGGTACCGTTCCAAAAACCAACTATGGTATACACAAGACCTACACCTTCCTCACTGACAGGGTCTCAAAACCCCATATTTCCCGCAGAGGAATAGATCTGACTAGTAAGAATCTTAAAACCTATGTATTGATATGTCTCCGTAAGGGAATCAAGTGTGTCTAGACTGGCATAAACATGGCAGCGAGAATCAGCTCAAACCCACTCTAAAAAGGAATTTCAAAAACAGAACAAAGAAACAGGGAAATTCTTTACAATTCCTTCAGGGTCTCTGATGTAACCTGGAATGACCATATCTACAATGACAGCTGGATGTGGCATAAGGCTGGACACTTGGGACTGAGAGGATTGGTGAGATTGGGTGAGCAAATGCAGACCCTTTAAAGCAATAATGCATGGCACCCATTCCATGGGTCCCAGCTCTCCAGGTTGAAGGGAATATTACTACTGTAATAACGTGTACGGGTAACCTAGAGAATGGACACACTGTGAATACGAAAGGTTTCTAAAACTCAACGAAGAGCCCCTCTCCTGGTTCTCCGGTTTGACTTTCCAACTGCTTTCCTATCAATCTACCAACTTGGAGAGACAGCCCCTTTAAGCTCCTGGTTAGCACAGGTTGCCAATTTGGCAGAGGATGAAAGGGAAGAGGGAGAACCAATGAGAGAGTAGCTGTTAGGCATTTGGATGGGCACATGTCACTCTAATTTCCCGGCAGGAAGAAGAATTAACCAAAGTCTCAGCCACCCACCGGGAACCAGTATAGGTCCTGAACCAAAAGTTTGGACTTGCGTTCAGCTCACAAGAAACGAGTTGAAAAATGGAGCTCAGGGGCACAGCAATTCACAAACTGGCAGAGTAATCAAGGCCAAGTATCGTCCAAAAATCTGTTGAGGGAAGGCAACGAGGTGGACTTGAAAGCGAGGCAGAATAGCAGGAAAGAGATTTCAAGAGGTACGTTGGAATCGCCTGTAAAGCACAGGAAGAGGGGCACAACTTCGACAATGATGCACTTGGCCAAAAAGGGCGTGTGCGTTTTCTCCTGAATATATTCAGGAGAAAACGCAGACGCCCTTTGTGGCCAAGCAAACAAGCGGGCAATGCAAATCTGCACTACAAAGAAGTATCACTTCCCACTGGTCAAAAGGGACATCCACAAAATGTGTAAAAACCAGAAAGGCAAGACAGGCCCTGGAGAACAGGGAGCCTTGTTATGCTGATGGGTGGGATGTAAGTTGCCAACTGCCTCACTGGAGGAGTGCATTGTGTTCCCTAAAACAAGTAAACAACAGAGCTACAGAGCCAAGGGCACTTCCAGTCTAGGGAATATACCTTGGGAAAACTGAAAATCCATAACACAGAGCCACCCCCAAATTGAGGGCTGCACTGCTTACAAGAACCTCAACCTGGGTACACCTGAAATATCCCAGGAAATATAAAAATGGTTCCAAACATTGTGGAACTTACGTACGATGGAATATCCCTCAGCCACGAAATCAATGTCATAAGACCAGTAGCAGCAAAATGAGTGGATTCAGGTACGATGATTTTAAGTGAAAGAAGTCACACAGGAAAAGAAACTTATCATAAGATATCACTTAGGAAGATCCTGTAAACATGGCTACACATGAACTGAGTTAGGAAAGAGAACAGAGTCTCACATTTAGAAAACACTCTTATGCCTGCTTAAGGGGGAAGGAGAGGTGGGGTGATGCATCAAACCAGAGTTTGATATAAGCACAGGTACCGTTCCAAAAACCAACTATGGTATACACAAGACCTACACCTTCCTCACTGACAGGGTCTCAAAACCCCATATTTCCCGCAGAGGAATAGATCTGACTAGTAAGAATCTTAAAACCTATGTATTGATATGTCTCCGTAAGGGAATCAAGTGTGTCTAGACTGGCATAAACATGGCAGCGAGAATCAGCTCAAACCCACTCTAAACAGGAATTTCAAAAACAGAACAAAGAAACAGGGTAATTCTTCACAATTCCTTCAGGGTCTCTGATGCAACCTGGAATGACCCTATCTACAATGACAGCTGGATGTGGCATAAGGCTGGACACTTGGGACTGAGAGGATTGGTGAGATTGGGTGAGCAAATGCAGACCCTTTAAAGCAATAATGCATGGCACCCATTCCATGGGTCCCAGCTCTCCAGGTTGAAGGGAATATTACTACTGCTATAACGTGTACGGGAAACCTAGAGAATGGACACACTGTGAATACGAAAGGTTTCTAAAACTCAACGAAGAGCCCCTCTCCTGGTGCTCCGGTTTGACTTTCCAACTGCTTTCCTATCAATCTCCCAACTTGGAGAGAAAGCCCCTTTAAGCTCCTGGTTCACACAGGTTGCCAATTTGGCGGAGGATGAAAGGGAAGAGGGAGAACCAATGAGAGAGTAGCTGTTAGGCATTTGGATGGGCACATGTCACTCTAATTTCCCGGCAGGAAGAAGAATTAACCAAAGTCTCAGCCACCCACCGGGAACCAGTATAGGTCCTGAAACAAAAGTTTGGACTTGCGTTCAGCTCACAAGAAACGAGTTGAAAAATGGATCTCAGGGGCACAGCAATTCACAAACTGGCAGAGTAATCAAGGCTAACTATCGTCCAAAAATCTGTTGAGGGAAGGCAACGAGGTGGACTTGAAAGCGAGGCAGAATAGCAGGAAAGAGATTTCAAGAGGTACGTTGGAATCGCCTGTAAAGCACAGGAAGAGGGGCACAACTTCGACAATGATGCACTTGGACAAAAAGGGCGTATGTGTTTTCTCCTGAATATATTCAGGAGAAAACGCATACGCCCTTTTTGGCCAAGCAAGCAAGCGGGCAATGCAAATCTGCACTACAAAGAAGTATCACTTCCCACCGGTCAAAAGGGACATCCACAAAATGTGTAAAAACCAGAAAGGCAAGACAGGCCCTGGAGAACAGGGAGCCTTTTTATGCTGATGGGCGGGATGTAAGTTGCAAACTGCCTCACTGGAGGAGTGCATTGTGTTCCCTAAAACAAGTAAACAACAGAGCTACAGAGCCAAGGGCACTTCCAGTCTAGGAAATATACGTTGGGAAAACTGAAAATCCATAAGACAGAGCCACCCCCAAATTGAGGGCTGCACTGCTTACAAGAACCTCAACCTGGGTACACATGAAATATACCAGGAAATATAAAAATGGTTCAAAACATTGTGGAACTTACGTACGATGGAATATCCCTCAGCCACGAAATCAATGTCATAAGACCAGTAGCAGCAAAATGAGTGGATTCAGGTACGATGATTCTAAGTGAAAGAAGTCACACAGGAAAAGAAACATCATAAGATATCACTTAGGAAGATCCTGTAAACATGGCTACACATAAACTGAGTTAGGCAAGAGAACAGAGTCTCACATTTAGAAAACACTCTTATGCCTGCTTAAGGGGGAAGGAGAGGTGGGGTGATGCATCAAACCAGAGTTTGATATAAGCACAGGTACCGTTCCAAAATCTAACTATGGATTAGACAAGACCTACACCTTCCTCAGTGAAAGGGACTCAATACCTCATATTTCCCGCAGAGGAATAGATCTGACTAGTAAGAATCTTATAACCTATGTATTGATATGTCTCCGTAAGGGAATCAAGTGTGTCTAGACTGGCATAAACAGGGCAGCGAGAATCAGCTCAAACCCACTCTAAACAGGAATTACAAAAAAAGAACAAAGAAACAGGTAAATTCTTCACAATTCCTTCAGGGTCTCTGATGCAACCTGGAATGACCCTATCTACAATGACAGCTGGATGTGGCATGAGGCTTGACACTTGGGACTGAGAGGATTGGTGATATTGGGTGAGCAAATGCAGACCCTTTAAAGCAATAATGCATGGCACCCATTCCATGGGTCCCAGCTCTCCAGGTTGAAGGGAATATTACTACAGCTATAACGTGTACGGGAAACCTAGAGAATGGACACACTGTGAATACGAAAGGTTTCTAAAACTCAACGAAGAGCCCCTCTCCTGGTGCTCCGGTTTGACTTTCCAACTGCTTTCCTATCAATCTCCCAACTTGGAGAGACAGCCCCTTTAAGCTCCTGGTTCGCACAGGTTGCCAATTTGGCAGAGGATGAAAGGGAAGAGGGAGAACCAATGAGAGAGTAGCTGTTAGGCATTTGGATGGGCACATGTCACTCTAATTTCCCGGCAGGAAGAGGAATTAACCAAAGTCTCAGCCACCCACCGGGAAGCAGTATAGGTCCTGAACCAAAAGTTTGGACTTGCGTTCAGCTCACAAAAAACGAGTTGAAAAATGGAGCTCAGGGGCACAGCAATTCACAAACTGGCAGAGTAATCAAGGCCAACTATCGTCCAAAAATCTGTTCAGGGAAGGCAACGAGGCGGAATTGAAAGCGAGGCAGAATAGCAGGAAAGAGATTTCAAGAGGTATGTTGGAATCGCCTGTAAAGCACAGGAAGAGGGGCACAACTTCGACAATGATGCACTTGGCCAAAAAGGGCGTATGCGTTTTCTCCTGAATATATTCAGGAGAAAACGCATACGCCCTTTTTGGCGAAGCAAGCAAGCGGGCAATGCAAATCTGCACTACAAAGAAGTATCACTTCCCACCGGTCAAAAGGGACATCCACAAAATGTGTAAAAACCAGAAAGGCAAGACAGGCCCTGGAGAACAGGGAGCCTTGTTATGCTGATGGGCGGGATGTAAGTTGCCAACTGCCTCACTGGAGGAGTGCATTGTGTTCCCTAAAACAAGTAAACGACAGAGCTACAGAGCCAAGGGCACTTCCAGTCTAGGAAATATACCTTGGGAAAACTGAAAATCCATAAGACAGAGCCACCCCAAAATTGAGGGCTGCACTGCTTACAAGAACCTCAACCTGGGTACACCTGAAATATCCCAGGAAATATAAAAATGGTTCAAAACATTGTGGAACTTACGTACGATGGAATATCCCTCAGCCACGAAATCAATGTCATAAGACCAGTAGCAGCAAAATGAGTGGATTCAGGTACGATGATTCTAAGTGAAAGAAGTCACACAGGAAAAGAAACTTATCATAAGATATCACTTAGGAAGATCCTGTAAACATGGCTACACATGAACTGAGTTAGGCAAGAGAACAGAGTCTCACATTTAGAAAACACTCTTATGCCTGCTTAAGGGGTAAGGAGAGGTGGGGTGATGCATCAAACCAGAGTTTGATATAAGCACAGGTACCATTCCAAAATCCAACTATGGAATAGACAAGACCTACACCTTCCTCAGTGAAAGGGACTCAATACCTCATATTTCCCGCAGAGGAATAGATCTGACTAGTAAGCATCTTATAACCTATGTATTGATATGTCTCCGTAAGGGAATCAAGTGTGTCTAGACTGGCATAAACCTGGCAGCGAGAGTCAGCTCAAACCGACTCTAAACAGGAATTTCAAAAACAGAACAAAGAAACAGGGTAATTCTTCACAATTCCTTCAGGGTCTCTGATGCAACCTGGAATGACCATATCTACAATGACAGCTGGATGTGGCATAAGGCTGGACACTTGGGACTGAGAGGATTGGTGAGATTGGGTGAGCAAATGCAGACCCTTTAAAGCAATAATGCATGGCACCCATTCCATGGGTCCCAGCTCTCCAGGTTGAAGGGAATATTACTACAGCTATAACGTGTACGGGAAACCTAGAGAATGGACACACTGTGAATATGAAAGGTTTCTAAAACTCAACGAAGAGCCCCTCTCCTGGTGCTCCGGTTTGACTTTCCAACTGCTTTCCTATCAATCTACCAACTTAGAGAGACAGCCCCTTTAAGCTCCTGGTTCGCACAGGTTGCCAATTTGGCAGAGGATGAAAGGGAAGAGGGAGAACCAATGAGAGAGTAGCTGTTAGGCATTTGGATGGGCACATGTCACTCTAATTTCCCGGCAGGAAGAAGAATTAACCAAAGTCTCAGCCACCCTCCGGGAACCAGTATAGGTCCTGAACCAAAAGTTTGGACTTTCGTTCAGCTCACAAAAAACGAGTTGAAAAATGGAGCTCAGGGGCACAGCAATTCACAAACTAGCAGAGTAATCAAGGCCATCTATCGTCCAAAAATCTGTTGAGGGAAGGCAACGAGGCGGACTTGAAAGCGAGGCAGAATAGCAGGAAACAGATTTCAAGAGGTACGTTGGAATCGCCTGTAAAGCACAGGAAGAGGGGCACAACTTCGACAATGATGCACTTGGCCAAAAAGGGCGTATGCGTTATCTCCTGAATATATTCAGGAGAAAACGCATACGCCCTTTTTGGCCAAGCAAGCAAGCGCGCAATGCAAATCTGCACTACAAAGAAGTATCACTTCCCACCGGTCAAAAGGGACATCCACAAAATGTGTAAAAACCAGAAAGGCAAGACAGGCCCTGGAGAACAGGGAGCCTTGTTATGCTGATGGGCGGGATGTAAGTTGCCAACTGCCTCACTGGAGGAGTGCATTGTGTTCCCTAAAACAAGTAAACAACAGAGCTACAGAGCCAAGGGCACTTCCAGTCTAGGGAATATACCTTGGGAAAACTGAAAATCCATAAGACAGAGCCACCCCCAAATTGAGGGCTGCACTGCTTACAAGAACCTCAACCTGGGTACACCTGAAATATCCCAGGAAATATAAAAATGGTTCAAAACATTGTGGAACTTACGTACGATGGAATACCCCTCAGCCATGAAATCAATGTCATAAGACCAGTAGCAGCAAAATGAGTGGATTCAGGTACGATGATTCTAACTGAAAGAAGTCACACAGGAAAAGAAACTTATCATAAGATATCAATTAGGAAGATCCTGTAAACATGGCTACACATGAACTGAGTTAGGCAAGAGAACAGAGACTCACATTTAGAAAACACTCTTATGCCTGCTTAAGGGGGAAGGAGAGGTGGGGTGATGCATAAAACCAGAGTTTGATATAAGCACAGGTACTGTTCCAAAAACCAACTATGGAATAGACAAGACCTACACCTTCTTCAGTGAAAGGGACTCAAAACCCCATATTTCCCGCAGAGGTATAGATCTGACTAGTAAGAATCTTAAAACCTATGTATTGATATGTCTCCGTAAGGGAATCAAGTGTGTCTAGACTGGCATAAACATGGCAGCGAGAATCAGCTAAAACCCACTCTAAACAGGAATTTCAAAAACAGAACAAAGAAACAGGGTAATTCTTCACAATTCCTTCAGGGTCGCTGATGCAACCTGGAATGACCCTATCTACAATGACAGCTGGATGTGGCATAAGGCTGGACACTTGGGACTGAGAGGATTGGTGAGATTGGGTGAGCAAATGCAGACCCTTTAAAGCAATAATGCATGGCACCCATTCCATGGGTCCCAGCTCTCCAGGTTGAAGGGAATATTACTACTGTAATAACGTGTACGGGTAACCTAGAGAATGGACACACTGTGAATACGAAAGGTTTCTAAAACTCAACGAAGAGCCCCTCTCCTGGTTCTCCGGTTTGACTTTCCAACTGCTTTCCTATCAATCTACCAACTTGGAGAGACAGCCCCTTTAAGCTCCTGGTTAGCACAGGTTGCCAATTTGGCAGAGGATGAAAGGGAAGAGGGAGAACCAATGAGAGAGTAGCTGTTAGGCATTTGGATGGGCACATGTCACTCTAATTTCCCGGCAGGAAGAAGAATTAACCAAAGTCTCAGCCACCCACCGGGAACCAGTATAGGTCCTGAACCAAAAGTTTGGACTTGCGTTCAGCTCACAAGAAACGAGTTGAAAAATGGAGCTCAGGGGCACAGCAATTCACAAACTGGCAGAGTAATCAAGGCCAAGTATCGTCCAAAAATCTGTTGAGGGAAGGCAACGAGGTGGACTTGAAAGCGAGGCAGAATAGCAGGAAAGAGATTTCAAGAGGTACGTTGGAATCGCCTGTAAAGCACAGGAAGAGGGGCACAACTTCGACAATGATGCACTTGGCCAAAAAGGGCGTGTGCGTTTTCTCCTGAATATATTCAGGAGAAAACGCAGACGCCCTTTGTGGCCAAGCAAACAAGCGGGCAATGCAAATCTGCACTACAAAGAAGTATCACTTCCCACTGGTCAAAAGGGACATCCACAAAATGTGTAAAAACCAGAAAGGCAAGACAGGCCCTGGAGAACAGGGAGCCTTGTTATGCTGATGGGTGGGATGTAAGTTGCCAACTGCCTCACTGGAGGAGTGCATTGTGTTCCCTAAAACAAGTAAACAACAGAGCTACAGAGCCAAGGGCACTTCCAGTCTAGGGAATATACCTTGGGAAAACTGAAAATCCATAACACAGAGCCACCCCCAAATTGAGGGCTGCACTGCTTACAAGAACCTCAACCTGGGTACACCTGAAATATCCCAGGAAATATAAAAATGGTTCCAAACATTGTGGAACTTACGTACGATGGAATATCCCTCAGCCACGAAATCAATGTCATAAGACCAGTAGCAGCAAAATGAGTGGATTCAGGTACGATGATTTTAAGTGAAAGAAGTCACACAGGAAAAGAAACTTATCATAAGATATCACTTAGGAAGATCCTGTAAACATGGCTACACATGAACTGAGTTAGGAAAGAGAACAGAGTCTCACATTTAGAAAACACTCTTATGCCTGCTTAAGGGGGAAGGAGAGGTGGGGTGATGCATCAAACCAGAGTTTGATATAAGCACAGGTACCGTTCCAAAAACCAACTATGGTATACACAAGACCTACACCTTCCTCACTGACAGGGTCTCAAAACCCCATATTTCCCGCAGAGGAATAGATCTGACTAGTAAGAATCTTAAAACCTATGTATTGATATGTCTCCGTAAGGGAATCAAGTGTGTCTAGACTGGCATAAACATGGCAGCGAGAATCAGCTCAAACCCACTCTAAAAAGGAATTTCAAAAACAGAACAAAGAAACAGGGAAATTCTTTACAATTCCTTCAGGGTCTCTGATGTAACCTGGAATGACCATATCTACAATGACAGCTGGATGTGGCATAAGGCTGGACACTTGGGACTGAGAGGATTGGTGAGATTGGGTGAGCAAATGCAGACCCTTTAAAGCAATAATGCATGGCACCCATTCCATGGGTCCCAGCTCTCCAGGTTGAAGGGAATATTACTACTGTAATAACGTGTACGGGTAACCTAGAGAATGGACACACTGTGAATACGAAAGGTTTCTAAAACTCAACGAAGAGCCCCTCTCCTGGTTCTCCGGTTTGACTTTCCAACTGCTTTCCTATCAATCTACCAACTTGGAGAGACAGCCCCTTTAAGCTCCTGGTTAGCACAGGTTGCCAATTTGGCAGAGGATGAAAGGGAAGAGGGAGAACCAATGAGAGAGTAGCTGTTAGGCATTTGGATGGGCACATGTCACTCTAATTTCCCGGCAGGAAGAAGAATTAACCAAAGTCTCAGCCACCCACCGGGAACCAGTATAGGTCCTGAACCAAAAGTTTGGACTTGCGTTCAGCTCACAAGAAACGAGTTGAAAAATGGAGCTCAGGGGCACAGCAATTCACAAACTGGCAGAGTAATCAAGGCCAAGTATCGTCCAAAAATCTGTTGAGGGAAGGCAACGAGGTGGACTTGAAAGCGAGGCAGAATAGCAGGAAAGAGATTTCAAGAGGTACGTTGGAATCGCCTGTAAAGCACAGGAAGAGGGGCACAACTTCGACAATGATGCACTTGGCCAAAAAGGGCGTGTGCGTTTTCTCCTGAATATATTCAGGAGAAAACGCAGACGCCCTTTGTGGCCAAGCAAACAAGCGGGCAATGCAAATCTGCACTACAAAGAAGTATCACTTCCCACTGGTCAAAAGGGACATCCACAAAATGTGTAAAAACCAGAAAGGCAAGACAGGCCCTGGAGAACAGGGAGCCTTGTTATGCTGATGGGTGGGATGTAAGTTGCCAACTGCCTCACTGGAGGAGTGCATTGTGTTCCCTAAAACAAGTAAACAACAGAGCTACAGAGCCAAGGGCACTTCCAGTCTAGGGAATATACCTTGGGAAAACTGAAAATCCATAACACAGAGCCACCCCCAAATTGAGGGCTGCACTGCTTACAAGAACCTCAACCTGGGTACACCTGAAATATCCCAGGAAATATAAAAATGGTTCCAAACATTGTGGAACTTACGTACGATGGAATATCCCTCAGCCACGAAATCAATGTCATAAGACCAGTAGCAGCAAAATGAGTGGATTCAGGTACGATGATTTTAAGTGAAAGAAGTCACACAGGAAAAGAAACTTATCATAAGATATCACTTAGGAAGATCCTGTAAACATGGCTACACATGAACTGAGTTAGGAAAGAGAACAGAGTCTCACATTTAGAAAACACTCTTATGCCTGCTTAAGGGGGAAGGAGAGGTGGGGTGATGCATCAAACCAGAGTTTGATATAAGCACAGGTACCGTTCCAAAAACCAACTATGGTATACACAAGACCTACACCTTCCTCACTGACAGGGTCTCAAAACCCCATATTTCCCGCAGAGGAATAGATCTGACTAGTAAGAATCTTAAAACCTATGTATTGATATGTCTCCGTAAGGGAATCAAGTGTGTCTAGACTGGCATAAACATGGCAGCGAGAATCAGCTCAAACCCACTCTAAACAGGAATTTCAAAAACAGAACAAAGAAACAGGGTAATTCTTCACAATTCCTTCAGGGTCTCTGATGCAACCTGGAATGACCCTATCTACAATGACAGCTGGATGTGGCATAAGGCTGGACACTTGGGACTGAGAGGATTGGTGAGATTGGGTGAGCAAATGCAGACCCTTTAAAGCAATAATGCATGGCACCCATTCCATGGGTCCCAGCTCTCCAGGTTGAAGGGAATATTACTACTGCTATAACGTGTACGGGAAACCTAGAGAATGGACACACTGTGAATACGAAAGGTTTCTAAAACTCAACGAAGAGCCCCTCTCCTGGTGCTCCGGTTTGACTTTCCAACTGCTTTCCTATCAATCTCCCAACTTGGAGAGAAAGCCCCTTTAAGCTCCTGGTTCACACAGGTTGCCAATTTGGCGGAGGATGAAAGGGAAGAGGGAGAACCAATGAGAGAGTAGCTGTTAGGCATTTGGATGGGCACATGTCACTCTAATTTCCCGGCAGGAAGAAGAATTAACCAAAGTCTCAGCCACCCACCGGGAACCAGTATAGGTCCTGAAACAAAAGTTTGGACTTGCGTTCAGCTCACAAGAAACGAGTTGAAAAATGGATCTCAGGGGCACAGCAATTCACAAACTGGCAGAGTAATCAAGGCTAACTATCGTCCAAAAATCTGTTGAGGGAAGGCAACGAGGTGGACTTGAAAGCGAGGCAGAATAGCAGGAAAGAGATTTCAAGAGGTACGTTGGAATCGCCTGTAAAGCACAGGAAGAGGGGCACAACTTCGACAATGATGCACTTGGACAAAAAGGGCGTATGTGTTTTCTCCTGAATATATTCAGGAGAAAACGCATACGCCCTTTTTGGCCAAGCAAGCAAGCGGGCAATGCAAATCTGCACTACAAAGAAGTATCACTTCCCACCGGTCAAAAGGGACATCCACAAAATGTGTAAAAACCAGAAAGGCAAGACAGGCCCTGGAGAACAGGGAGCCTTTTTATGCTGATGGGCGGGATGTAAGTTGCAAACTGCCTCACTGGAGGAGTGCATTGTGTTCCCTAAAACAAGTAAACAACAGAGCTACAGAGCCAAGGGCACTTCCAGTCTAGGAAATATACGTTGGGAAAACTGAAAATCCATAAGACAGAGCCACCCCCAAATTGAGGGCTGCACTGCTTACAAGAACCTCAACCTGGGTACACATGAAATATACCAGGAAATATAAAAATGGTTCAAAACATTGTGGAACTTACGTACGATGGAATATCCCTCAGCCACGAAATCAATGTCATAAGACCAGTAGCAGCAAAATGAGTGGATTCAGGTACGATGATTCTAAGTGAAAGAAGTCACACAGGAAAAGAAACATCATAAGATATCACTTAGGAAGATCCTGTAAACATGGCTACACATAAACTGAGTTAGGCAAGAGAACAGAGTCTCACATTTAGAAAACACTCTTATGCCTGCTTAAGGGGGAAGGAGAGGTGGGGTGATGCATCAAACCAGAGTTTGATATAAGCACAGGTACCGTTCCAAAATCTAACTATGGATTAGACAAGACCTACACCTTCCTCAGTGAAAGGGACTCAATACCTCATATTTCCCGCAGAGGAATAGATCTGACTAGTAAGAATCTTATAACCTATGTATTGATATGTCTCCGTAAGGGAATCAAGTGTGTCTAGACTGGCATAAACAGGGCAGCGAGAATCAGCTCAAACCCACTCTAAACAGGAATTACAAAAAAAGAACAAAGAAACAGGTAAATTCTTCACAATTCCTTCAGGGTCTCTGATGCAACCTGGAATGACCCTATCTACAATGACAGCTGGATGTGGCATGAGGCTTGACACTTGGGACTGAGAGGATTGGTGATATTGGGTGAGCAAATGCAGACCCTTTAAAGCAATAATGCATGGCACCCATTCCATGGGTCCCAGCTCTCCAGGTTGAAGGGAATATTACTACAGCTATAACGTGTACGGGAAACCTAGAGAATGGACACACTGTGAATACGAAAGGTTTCTAAAACTCAACGAAGAGCCCCTCTCCTGGTGCTCCGGTTTGACTTTCCAACTGCTTTCCTATCAATCTCCCAACTTGGAGAGACAGCCCCTTTAAGCTCCTGGTTCGCACAGGTTGCCAATTTGGCAGAGGATGAAAGGGAAGAGGGAGAACCAATGAGAGAGTAGCTGTTAGGCATTTGGATGGGCACATGTCACTCTAATTTCCCGGCAGGAAGAGGAATTAACCAAAGTCTCAGCCACCCACCGGGAAGCAGTATAGGTCCTGAACCAAAAGTTTGGACTTGCGTTCAGCTCACAAAAAACGAGTTGAAAAATGGAGCTCAGGGGCACAGCAATTCACAAACTGGCAGAGTAATCAAGGCCAACTATCGTCCAAAAATCTGTTCAGGGAAGGCAACGAGGCGGAATTGAAAGCGAGGCAGAATAGCAGGAAAGAGATTTCAAGAGGTATGTTGGAATCGCCTGTAAAGCACAGGAAGAGGGGCACAACTTCGACAATGATGCACTTGGCCAAAAAGGGCGTATGCGTTTTCTCCTGAATATATTCAGGAGAAAACGCATACGCCCTTTTTGGCGAAGCAAGCAAGCGGGCAATGCAAATCTGCACTACAAAGAAGTATCACTTCCCACCGGTCAAAAGGGACATCCACAAAATGTGTAAAAACCAGAAAGGCAAGACAGGCCCTGGAGAACAGGGAGCCTTGTTATGCTGATGGGCGGGATGTAAGTTGCCAACTGCCTCACTGGAGGAGTGCATTGTGTTCCCTAAAACAAGTAAACGACAGAGCTACAGAGCCAAGGGCACTTCCAGTCTAGGAAATATACCTTGGGAAAACTGAAAATCCATAAGACAGAGCCACCCCAAAATTGAGGGCTGCACTGCTTACAAGAACCTCAACCTGGGTACACCTGAAATATCCCAGGAAATATAAAAATGGTTCAAAACATTGTGGAACTTACGTACGATGGAATATCCCTCAGCCACGAAATCAATGTCATAAGACCAGTAGCAGCAAAATGAGTGGATTCAGGTACGATGATTCTAAGTGAAAGAAGTCACACAGGAAAAGAAACTTATCATAAGATATCACTTAGGAAGATCCTGTAAACATGGCTACACATGAACTGAGTTAGGCAAGAGAACAGAGTCTCACATTTAGAAAACACTCTTATGCCTGCTTAAGGGGTAAGGAGAGGTGGGGTGATGCATCAAACCAGAGTTTGATATAAGCACAGGTACCATTCCAAAATCCAACTATGGAATAGACAAGACCTACACCTTCCTCAGTGAAAGGGACTCAATACCTCATATTTCCCGCAGAGGAATAGATCTGACTAGTAAGCATCTTATAACCTATGTATTGATATGTCTCCGTAAGGGAATCAAGTGTGTCTAGACTGGCATAAACCTGGCAGCGAGAGTCAGCTCAAACCGACTCTAAACAGGAATTTCAAAAACAGAACAAAGAAACAGGGTAATTCTTCACAATTCCTTCAGGGTCTCTGATGCAACCTGGAATGACCATATCTACAATGACAGCTGGATGTGGCATAAGGCTGGACACTTGGGACTGAGAGGATTGGTGAGATTGGGTGAGCAAATGCAGACCCTTTAAAGCAATAATGCATGGCACCCATTCCATGGGTCCCAGCTCTCCAGGTTGAAGGGAATATTACTACAGCTATAACGTGTACGGGAAACCTAGAGAATGGACACACTGTGAATATGAAAGGTTTCTAAAACTCAACGAAGAGCCCCTCTCCTGGTGCTCCGGTTTGACTTTCCAACTGCTTTCCTATCAATCTACCAACTTAGAGAGACAGCCCCTTTAAGCTCCTGGTTCGCACAGGTTGCCAATTTGGCAGAGGATGAAAGGGAAGAGGGAGAACCAATGAGAGAGTAGCTGTTAGGCATTTGGATGGGCACATGTCACTCTAATTTCCCGGCAGGAAGAAGAATTAACCAAAGTCTCAGCCACCCTCCGGGAACCAGTATAGGTCCTGAACCAAAAGTTTGGACTTTCGTTCAGCTCACAAAAAACGAGTTGAAAAATGGAGCTCAGGGGCACAGCAATTCACAAACTAGCAGAGTAATCAAGGCCATCTATCGTCCAAAAATCTGTTGAGGGAAGGCAACGAGGCGGACTTGAAAGCGAGGCAGAATAGCAGGAAACAGATTTCAAGAGGTACGTTGGAATCGCCTGTAAAGCACAGGAAGAGGGGCACAACTTCGACAATGATGCACTTGGCCAAAAAGGGCGTATGCGTTATCTCCTGAATATATTCAGGAGAAAACGCATACGCCCTTTTTGGCCAAGCAAGCAAGCGCGCAATGCAAATCTGCACTACAAAGAAGTATCACTTCCCACCGGTCAAAAGGGACATCCACAAAATGTGTAAAAACCAGAAAGGCAAGACAGGCCCTGGAGAACAGGGAGCCTTGTTATGCTGATGGGCGGGATGTAAGTTGCCAACTGCCTCACTGGAGGAGTGCATTGTGTTCCCTAAAACAAGTAAACAACAGAGCTACAGAGCCAAGGGCACTTCCAGTCTAGGGAATATACCTTGGGAAAACTGAAAATCCATAAGACAGAGCCACCCCCAAATTGAGGGCTGCACTGCTTACAAGAACCTCAACCTGGGTACACCTGAAATATCCCAGGAAATATAAAAATGGTTCAAAACATTGTGGAACTTACGTACGATGGAATACCCCTCAGCCATGAAATCAATGTCATAAGACCAGTAGCAGCAAAATGAGTGGATTCAGGTACGATGATTCTAACTGAAAGAAGTCACACAGGAAAAGAAACTTATCATAAGATATCAATTAGGAAGATCCTGTAAACATGGCTACACATGAACTGAGTTAGGCAAGAGAACAGAGACTCACATTTAGAAAACACTCTTATGCCTGCTTAAGGGGGAAGGAGAGGTGGGGTGATGCATAAAACCAGAGTTTGATATAAGCACAGGTACTGTTCCAAAAACCAACTATGGAATAGACAAGACCTACACCTTCTTCAGTGAAAGGGACTCAAAACCCCATATTTCCCGCAGAGGTATAGATCTGACTAGTAAGAATCTTAAAACCTATGTATTGATATGTCTCCGTAAGGGAATCAAGTGTGTCTAGACTGGCATAAACATGGCAGCGAGAATCAGCTAAAACCCACTCTAAACAGGAATTTCAAAAACAGAACAAAGAAACAGGGTAATTCTTCACAATTCCTTCAGGGTCGCTGATGCAACCTGGAATGACCCTATCTACAATGACAGCTGGATGTGGCATAAGGCTGGACACTTGGGACTGAGAGGATTGGTGAGATTGGGTGAGCAAATGCAGACCCTTTAAAGCAATAATGCATGGCACCCATTCCATGGGTCCCAGCTCTCCAGGTTGAAGGGAATATTACTACTGTAATAACGTGTACGGGTAACCTAGAGAATGGACACACTGTGAATACGAAAGGTTTCTAAAACTCAACGAAGAGCCCCTCTCCTGGTTCTCCGGTTTGACTTTCCAACTGCTTTCCTATCAATCTACCAACTTGGAGAGACAGCCCCTTTAAGCTCCTGGTTAGCACAGGTTGCCAATTTGGCAGAGGATGAAAGGGAAGAGGGAGAACCAATGAGAGAGTAGCTGTTAGGCATTTGGATGGGCACATGTCACTCTAATTTCCCGGCAGGAAGAAGAATTAACCAAAGTCTCAGCCACCCACCGGGAACCAGTATAGGTCCTGAACCAAAAGTTTGGACTTGCGTTCAGCTCACAAGAAACGAGTTGAAAAATGGAGCTCAGGGGCACAGCAATTCACAAACTGGCAGAGTAATCAAGGCCAAGTATCGTCCAAAAATCTGTTGAGGGAAGGCAACGAGGTGGACTTGAAAGCGAGGCAGAATAGCAGGAAAGAGATTTCAAGAGGTACGTTGGAATCGCCTGTAAAGCACAGGAAGAGGGGCACAACTTCGACAATGATGCACTTGGCCAAAAAGGGCGTGTGCGTTTTCTCCTGAATATATTCAGGAGAAAACGCAGACGCCCTTTGTGGCCAAGCAAACAAGCGGGCAATGCAAATCTGCACTACAAAGAAGTATCACTTCCCACTGGTCAAAAGGGACATCCACAAAATGTGTAAAAACCAGAAAGGCAAGACAGGCCCTGGAGAACAGGGAGCCTTGTTATGCTGATGGGTGGGATGTAAGTTGCCAACTGCCTCACTGGAGGAGTGCATTGTGTTCCCTAAAACAAGGAAACAACAGAGCTACAGAGCCAAGGGCACTTCCAGTCTAGGGAATATACCTTGGGAAAACTGAAAATCCATAACACAGAGCCACCCCCAAATTGAGGGCTGCACTGCTTACAAGAACCTCAACCTGGGTACACCTGAAATATCCCAGGAAATATAAAAATGGTTCCAAACATTGTGGAACTTACGTACGATGGAATATCCCTCAGCCACGAAATCAATGTCATAAGACCAGTAGCAGCAAAATGAGTGGATTCAGGTACGATGATTTTAAGTGAAAGAAGTCACACAGGAAAAGAAACTTATCATAAGATATCACTTAGGAAGATCCTGTAAACATGGCTACACATGAACTGAGTTAGGCAAGAGAACAGAGTCTCACATTTAGAAAACACTCTTATGCCTGCTTAAGGGGGAAGGAGAGGTGGGGTGATGCATCAAACCAGAGTTTGATATAAGCACAGGTACCGTTCCAAAAACCAACTATGGTATACACAAGACCTACACCTTCCTCACTGACAGGGTCTCAAAACCCCATATTTCCCGCAGAGGAATAGATCTGACTAGTAAGAATCTTAAAACCTATGTATTGATATGTCTCCGTAAGGGAATCAAGTGTGTCTAGACTGGCATAAACATGGCAGCGAGAATCAGCTCAAACCCACTCTAAACAGGAATTTCAAAAACAGAACAAAGAAACAGGGTAATTCTTCACAATTCCTTCAGGGTCTCTGATGCAACCTGGAATGACCCTATCTACAATGACAGCTGGATGTGGCATAAGGCTGGACACTTGGGACTGAGAGGATTGGTGAGATTGGGTGAGCAAATGCAGACCCTTTAAAGCAATAATGCATGGCACCCATTCCATGGGTCCCAGCTCTCCAGGTTGAAGGGAATATTACTACTGCTATAACGTGTACGGGAAACCTAGAGAATGGACACACTGTGAATACGAAAGGTTTCTAAAACTCAACGAAGAGCCCCTCTCCTGGTGCTCCGGTTTGACTTTCCAACTGCTTTCCTATCAATCTCCCAACTTGGAGAGAAAGCCCCTTTAAGCTCCTGGTTCACACAGGTTGCCAATTTGGCGGAGGATGAAAGGGAAGAGGGAGAACCAATGAGAGAGTAGCTGTTAGGCATTTGGATGGGCACATGTCACTCTAATTTCCCGGCAGGAAGAAGAATTAACCAAAGTCTCAGCCACACACCTGGAACCAGTATAGGTCCTGAACCAAAAGTTTGGACTTGCGTTCAGCTCACAAGAAACGAGTTGAAAAATGGAGCTCAGGGGCACAGCAATTCACAAACTGGCAGAGTAATCAAGGCCAACTATCGTCCAAAAATCTGTTGAGGGAAGGCAACGAGGTGGACTTGAAAGCGAGGCAGAATAGCAGGAAAGAGATTTCAAGAGGTACGTTGGAATCGCCTGTAAAGCACACGAAGAGGGGCACAACTTCGAAAATGATGCACTTGGCCAAAAAGGGCGGATGCGTTTTCTCCTGAATATATTCAGGAGAAAACGCATACGCCCTTTTTGGCCAAGCAAACAAGCGGGCAATGCAAATCTGCACTACAAAGGAGTATCACTTCCCACCGGTCAAAAGGGACATCCACAAAATGTGTAAAAACCAGAAAGGCAAGACAGGCCCTGGAGAACAGGGAGCCTTGTTATGCTGAAGGGCGGGATGTATGTTGCCAACAGCCTCACTGGAGGAGTGCATTGTGTTCCCTAAAACAAGTAAACAACAGAGCTACAGAGCCAAGGGCACTTCCAGTCTAGGGAATATACCTAGGGAAAACTGAAAATCCATAACACAGAGCCACCCCCAAATTGAGGGCTGCACTGCTTACAAGAACCCCAACCTGGCTACACCTGAAATATCCCAGGAAATATAAAAATGGTTCCAAACATTGTGGAACTTACGTACGATGGAATATCCCTCAACCACGAAATCAATGTCATAAGACCAGTATCAGCAAAATGAGTGGATTCAGGTACGATGATTCTAAGTGAAAGAAGTCATACAGGAAAAGAAACTTATCATAAGATATCACTTAGGAAGATCCTGTAAACATGGCTACACATGAACTGATTTAGGCAAGAGAACAGAGTCTCACATTTAGAAAACACTCTTATGCCTGCTTAAGGAGGAAGGAGAGGTGGGGTGATGCATCAAACCAGAGTTTGATATAAGCACAGGTACCGTTCCAAAAACCAACTATGGAATAGACAAGACCTACACCTTCCTCACTGACAGGGTCTCAAAACCCCATATTTCCCGCAGAGGAATAGATCTGACTAGTAAGAATCTTAAAACCTATGTATTGATATGTCTCCATAAGGGAATCAAGTGTGTCTAGACTGGCATAAACATGGCAGCGAGAATCAGCTCAAACCCACTCTAAAAAGGAATTTCAAAAACAGAACAAAGAAACAGGGAAATTCTTTACAATTCCTTCAGGGACTCTGATGCAACCTGGAATGACCCTATCTACAATGACAGCTGGATGTGGCATAAGGCTGGACACTTGGGACTGAGAGGATTGGTGAGATTGGGTGAGCAAATGCAGACCCTTTAAAGCAATAATGCATGGCACCCATTCCATGGGTCCCAGCTCTCCAGGTTGAAGGGAATATTACTACAGCTATAACGTGTACGGGAAACCTAGAGAATGGACACACTGTGAATACGAAAGGCTTCTAAAACTCAACGAAGAGCCCCTCTCCTGGTGCTCCGGTTTGACTTTCCAACTGCTTTCCTATCAATCTCCCAACTTGGAGAGACAGCCCCTTTAAGCTCCTGGTTCGCACAGGTTGCCAATTTGGCAGAGGATGAAAGGGAAGAGGGAGAACCAATGAGAGAGTAGCTGTTAGGCATTTGGATGGGCACATGTCACTCTAATTTCCCGGCAGGAAGAAGAATTAACCAAAGTCTCAGCCACCCTCCGGGAACCAGTATAGGTCCTGAACCAAAAGTTTGGACTTGCGTTCAGCTCACAAGAAACGAGTTGAAAAATGGAGCTCAGGGGCACAGCAATTCACAAACTGGCAGAGTAATCAAGGCCAACTATCGTCCAAAAATCTGTTGAGGGAAGGCAACGAGGCGGACTTGAAAGCGAGGCAGAATAGCAGGAAACAGATTTCAAGAGGTACGTTGGAATCGCCTGTAAAGCACAGGAAGAGGGGCACAACTTCGACAATGATGCACTTGGCCAAAAAGGGCGTATGCGTTTTCTCCTGAATATATTCAGGAGAAAACGCATACGCCCTTTTTGGCCAAGCAAGCAAGCGGGCAATGCAAATCTGCACTACAAAGAAGTATCACTTCCCACCGGTCAAAAGGGACATCCACAAAATGTGTAAAAACCAGAAAGGCAAGACAGGCCCTGGAGAACAGGGAGCCTTGTTATGCTGATGGGCGGGATGTAAGTTGCCAACTGCCTCACTGGAGGAGTGCATTGTGTTCCCTAAAACAAGTAAACGACAGAGCTACAGAGCCAAGGGCACATCCAGTCTAGGAAATATACCTTGGGAAAACTGAAAATCCATAAGACAGAGCCACCCCAAAATTGAGGGCTGCACTGCTTACAAGAACCTCAACCTGGGTACACCTGAAATATCCCAGGAAATATAAAAATGGTTCAAAACATTGTGGAACTTACGTACGATGGAATATCCCTCAGCCACGAAATCAATGTCATAAGACCAGTAGCAGCAAAATGAGTGGATTCAGGTACGATGATTCTAAGTGAAAGAAGTCACACAGGAAAAGAAACTTATCATAAGATATCACTTAGGAAGATCCTGTAAACATGGCTACACATGAACTGAGTTAGGCAAGAGAACAGAGTCTCACATTTAGAAAACACTCTTATGCCTGCTTAAGGGGTAAGGAGAGGTGGGGTGATGCATCAAACCAGAGTTTGATATAAGCACAGGTACCATTCCAAAATCCAACTATGGAATAGACAAGACCTACACCTTCCTCAGTGAAAGGGACTCAATACCTCATATTTCCCACAGAGGAATAGATCTGACTAGTAAGAATTTTATAACCTATGTATTGATATGTCTCCGTAAGGGAATCAAGTGTGTCTAGACTGGCATAAACATGGCAGCGAGAATCAGCTCAAACCCACTCTAAACAGGAATTTCAAAAACAGAACAAAGAAACAGGGTAATTCTTCACAATTCCTTCAGGGTCTCTGATGCAACCTGGAATGACCCTATCTACAATGACAGCTGGATGTGGCATAAGGCTGGACACTTGGGACTGAGAGGATTGGTGAGATTGGGTGAGCAAATGCAGACCCTTTAAAGCAATAATGCATGGCAACCATTCCATGGGTCCCAGCTCTCCAGGTTGAAGGGAATATTACTACAGCTATAACGTGTACGGGAAACCTAGAGAATGGACACACTGTGAATATGAAAAGTTTCTAAAACTCAACGAAGAGCCCCTCTCCTGGTGCTCCGGTTTGACTTTCCAACTGCTTTCCTATCAATCTACCAACTTAGAGAGACAGCCCCTTTAAGCTCCTGGTTCGCACAGGTTGCCAATTTGGCAGAGGATGAAAGGGAAGAGGGAGAACCAATGAGAGAGTAGCTGTTAGGCATTTGGATGGGCACATGTCACTCTAATTTCCCGGCAGGAAGAAGAATTAACCAAAGTCTCAGCCACCCTCCGGGAACAAGTATAGGTCCTGAACCAAAAGTTTGGACTTGCGTTCAGCTCACAAAAAATGAGTTGAAAAATGGAGCTCAGGGGCACAGCAATTCACAAACTAGCAGAGTAATCAAGGCCAACTATCGTCCAAAAATCTGTTGAGGGAAGGCAACGAGGCGGACTTGAAAGCGAGGCAGAATAGCAGGAAACAGATTTCAAGAGGTACGTTGGAATCGCCTGTAAAGCACAGGAAGAGGGGCACAACTTCGACAATGATGCACTTGGCCAAAAAGGGCGTATGCGTTTTCTCCTGAATATATTCAGGAGAAAACGCATACGCCCTTTTTGGCCAAGCAAGCAAGTGCGCAATGCAAATCTGCACTACAAAGAAGTATCACTTCCCACCGGTCAAAAGGGACAGCCACAAAATGTGTAAAAACCAGAAAGGCAAGACAGGCCCTGGAGAACAGGGAGCCTTGTTATGCTGATGGGCGGGATGTAAGTTGCCAACTGCCTCACTGGAGGAGTGCATTGTGTTCCCTAAAACAAGTAAACAACAGAGCTACAGAGCCAAGGGCACTTCCAGTCTAGGGAATATACCTTGGGAAAACTGAAAATCTATAATACAGAGCCACCCCCAAATTGAGGCCTGCACTGCTTACAAGAACCTCAACCTTGGTACACCTGAAATATCCCAGGAAATATAAAAATGGTTCAAAACACTGTGGAACTTACGTACGATGGAATATCCCTCAGCCATGAAATCAATGTCATAAGACCAGTAGCAGCAAAATGAGTGGATTCAGGTACGATGATTCTAACTGAAAGAAGTCACACAGGAAAAGAAACTTATCATAAGATATCACTTAGGAAGTTCCTGCAAACATGGCTACACATGAACTGAGTTAGGCAAGAGAACAGAGACTCACATTTAGAAAACACTCTTATGCCTGCTTAATGGGGAAGGAGAGGTGGGGTGATGCATCAAACCAGAGTTTGATATAAGCACAGGTACTGTTCCAAAAACCAACTATGGAATAGACAAGACCTACACCTTCTTCAGTGAAAGGGACTCAAAACCCCATATTTCCCGGAGAGGAATATATCTGACTAGTAAGAATCTTAAAACCTATGTATTGATATGTCTCCGTAAGGGAATCAAGTGTGTCTAGACTGGCATAAACATGGCAGCGAGAATCAGCTAAAACCCACTCTAAACAGGAATTTCAAAAACAGAACAAAGAAACAGGGTAATTCTTCACATTTCCTTCAGGGTCGCTGATGCAACCTGGAATGACCCTATCTACAATGACAGCTGGATGTGGCATAAGGCTGGACACTTGGGACTGAGAGGATTGGTGAGATTGGGTGAGCAAATGCAGACCCTTTAAAGCAATAATGCATGGCACCCATTCCATGGCTCCCAGCTCTCCAGGTTGAAGGGAATATTACTACAGCTATAACGTGTACAGGAAACCTAGAGAATGGACACACTGTGAATACAAAAGGTTTCTAAAACTCAACGAAGAGCCCCTCTCCTGGTGCTCCGGTTTGACTTTCCAACTGCTTTCCTATCAATCTACCAACTTGGAGAGACAGCCCCTTTAAGCTCCTGGTTCGCACAGGTTGCCAATTTGGCAGAGGATGAAAGGGAAGAGGGAGAACCAATGAGAGAGTAGCTGTTAGGCATTTGGATGGGCACATGTCACTCTAATTTCCCGGCAGGAAGAAGAATTAACCAAAGTCTCAGCCACCCACCGGGAACCAGTATAGGTCCTGAACCAAAAGTTTGGACTTGCGTTCAGCTCACAAGAAACGAGTTGAAAAATGGAGCTCAGCGGCACAGCAATTCACAAACTGGCAGAGTAATCAAGGCCAACTATCGTCCAAAAATCTGTTGAGGGAAGGCAACGAGGTGGACTTGAAAGCGAGGCAGAATAGCAGGAAAGAGATTTCAAGAGGTACGTTGGAATCGCCTGTAAAGCACAGGAAGAGGGGCACAACTTCGACAATGATGCACTTGGCCAAAAAGGGCGTGTGCGTTTTCTCCTGAATATATTCAGGAGAAAACGCAGACGCCCTTTGTGGCCAAGCAAACAAGCGTGCAATGCAAATCTGCACTACAAAGAAGTATCACTTCCCACTGGTCAAAAGGGACATCCACAAAATGTGTAAAAACCAGAAAGGCAAGACAGGCCCTGCAGAACAGGGAGCCTTGTTATGCTGATGGGTGGGATGTAAGTTGCCAACTGCCTCACTGGAGGAGTGCATTGTGTTCCCTAAAACAAGTAAACAACAGAGCTACAGAGCCAAGGGCACTTCCAGTCTAGGGAATATACCTTGGGAAAACTGAAAATCCATAAGACAGAGCCACCCCCAAATTGAGGGCTGCACTGCTTACAAGAACCTCAACCTGGGTACACCTGAAATATCCCAGGAAATATAAAAATGGTTCAAAACATTGTGGAACTTACGTACGATGGAATATCCCTCAGCCACGAAATCAATGTCATAAGACCAGTAGCAGCAAAATGAGTGGATTCAGGTACGATGATTCTAAGTGAAAGAAGTCACACAGGAAAAGAAACTTATCATAAGATATCACTTAGGAAGATCCTGTAAACATGGCTACACATGAACTGAGTTAGGCAAGAGAACAGAGTCTCACATTTAGAAAACACTCTTATGCCTGCTTAAGGGGTAAGGAGAGGTGGGGTGATGCATCAAACCAGAGTTTGATATAAGCACAGGTACCATTCCAAAGTCCAACTATGGAATAGACAAGACCTACACCTTCCTCAGTGAAAGGGACTCAATACCTCATATTTCCCACAGAGGAATAGATCTGACTAGTAAGAATTTTATAACCTATGTATTGATATGTCTCCGTAAGGGAATCAAGTGTGTCTAGACTGGCATAAACCTGGCAGCGAGAATCAGCTCAAACCCACTCTAAACAGGAATTTCAAAAACAGAACAAAGAAACAGGGTAATTCTTCACAATTCCTTCAGGGTCTCTGATGCAACCTTGAATGACCCTATCTACAATGACAGCTGGATGTGGCATAAGGCTGGACACTTGGGACTGAGAGGATTGGTGAGATTGGGTGAGCAAATGCAGACCCTTTAAAGCAATAATGCATGGCAACCATTCCATGGGTCCCAGCTCTCCAGGTTGAAGGGAATATTACTACAGCTATAACGTGTACGGGAAACCTAGAGAATGGACACACTGTGAATACGAAAGGTTTCTAAAACTCAACGAAGAGCCCCTCTCCTGGTGCTCCGGTTTGACTTTCCAACTGCTTTCCTATCAATCTACCAACTTGGAGAGACAGCCCCTTTAAGCTCCTGGTTCGCACAGGTTGCCAATTTGGCAGAGGATGAAAGGGAAGAGGGAGAACCAATGAGAGAGTAGCTGTTAGGCATTTGGATGGGCACATGTCACTCTAATTTCCCGGCAGGAAGAAGAATTAACCAAAGTCTCAGCCACCCACCGGGAACCAGTATAGGTCCTGAACCAAAAGTTTGGACTTGCGTTCAGCTCACAAGAAACGAGTTGAAAAATGGAGCTCAGGGGCACAGCAATTCACAAACTGGCAGAGTAATCAAGGCCAAGTATCGTCCAAAAATCTGTTGAGGGAAGGCAACGAGGTGGACTTGAAAGCGAGGCAGAATAGCAGGAAAGAGATTTCAAGAGGTACGTTGGAATCGCCTGTAAAGCACAGGAAGAGGGGCACCACTTCGACAATGATGCACTTGGCCAAAAAGGGCGTGTGCGTTTTCTCCTGAATATATTCAGGAGAAAACGCAGACGCCCTTTGTGGCCAAGCAAACAAGCGGGCAATGCAAATCTGCACTACAAAGAAGTATCACTTCCCACCGGTCAAAAGGGACATCCACAAAATGTGTAAAAACCAGAAAGGCAAGACAGGCCCTGGAGAACAGGGAGCCTTGTTATGCTGATGGGCGGGATGTAAGTTGCCAACTGCCTCACTGGAGGAGTGCATTGTGTTCCCTAAAACAAGGAAACAACAGAGCTACAGAGCCAAGTGCACTTCCAGTCTAGGGAATATACCTTGGGAAAACTGAAAATCCATAAGACAGAGCCACCCCCAAATTGAGGGCTGCACTGCTTACAAGAACCTCAACCTGGGTACACCTGAAATATCCCAGGAAATATAAAAATGGTTCCAAACTTTGTGGAACTTACATACGATGGAATATCCCTCAGCCACGAAATCAATGTCATAAGACCAGTAGCAGCAAAATGAGTGGATTCAGGTACGATGATTTTAAGTGAAAGAAGTCACACAGGAAAAGAAACTTATCATAAGATATCACTTAGGAAGATCCTGTAAACATGGCTACACATGAACTGAGTTAGGCAAGAGAACAGAGTCTCACATTTAGAAAACACTCTTATGCCTGCTTAAGGGGGAAGGAGAGGTGGGGTGATGCATCAAACCAGAGTTTGATATAAGCAGAGGTACCGTTCCAAAAACCAACTATGGTATACACAAGACCTACACCTTCCTCACTGACAGGGTCTCAAAACCCCATATTTCACGCAGAGGAATAGATCTGACTAGTAAGAATCTTAAAACCTATGTATTGATATGTCTCCGTAAGGGAATCAAGTGTGTCTAGACTGGCATAAACATGGCAGCGAGAATCAGCTCAAACCCACTCTAAAAAGGAATTTCAAAAACAGAACAAAGAAACAGGGAAATTCTTTACAATTCCTTCAGGGTCTCTGATGCAACCTGGAATGACCATATCTACAATGACAGCTGGATGTGGCATAAGGCTGGACACTTGGGACTGAGAGGATTGGTGAGATTGGGTGAGCAAATGCAGACCCTTTAAAGCAATAATGCATGGCACCCATTCCATGGGTCCCAGCTCTCCAGGTTGAAGGGAATATTACTACTGCTATAACGTGTACAGGAAACCTAGAGAATGGACACACTGTGAATACGAAAGGTTTCTAAAACTCAACGAAGAGCCCCTCTCCTGGTGCTCCGGTTTGACTTTCCAACTGCTTTCCTATCAATCTCCCAACTTGGAGAGACAGCCCCTTTAAGCTCCTGGTTCACACAGGTTGCCAATTTGGCAGAGGATGAAAGGGAAGAGGGAGAACCAATGAGAGAGTAGCTGTTAGGCATTTGGATGGGCACATGTCACTCTAATTTCCCGGCAGGAAGAAGAATTAACCAAAGTCTCAGCCACACACCGGGAACCAGTATAGGTCCTGAACCAAAAGTTTGGACTTGCGTTCAGCTCACAAGAAACGAGTTGAAAAATGGAGCTCAGGGGCACAGCAATTCACAAACTGGCAGAGTAATCAACGCCAACTATCGTCCAAAAATCTGTTGAGGGAAGGCAACGAGGTGGACTTGAAAGCGAGGCAGAATAGCAGGAAAGAGATTTCAAGAGGTACGTTGGAATCGCCTGTAAAGCACACGAAGAGGGGCACAACTTCGACAATGATGCAGTTGGCCAAAAAGGGCGTATGCGTTTTCTCCTGAATATATTCAGGAGAAAACGCATACGCCCTTTTTGGCCAAGCAAACAAGCGGGCAATGCAAATCTGCACTACAAAGGAGTATCACTTCCCACCGGTCAAAAGGGACATCCACAAAATGTGTAAAAACCAGAAAGGCAAGACAGGCCCTGGAGAACAGGGAGCCTTGTTATGCTGATGGGCGGGATGTATGTTGCCAACAGCCTCACTGGAGGGATGCATTGTGTTCCCTAAAACAAGTAAACAACAGAGCTACAGAGCCAAGGGCACTTCCAGTCTAGGGAATATACCTAGGGAAAACTGAAAATCCATAAGACAGAGCCACCCCCAAATTGAGGGCTACACTGCTTACAAGAACCCCAACCTGGGTACACCTGAAATATCCCAGGAAATATAAAAATGGTTCCAAACATTGTGGAACTTACGTACGATGGAATATCCCTCAACCACGAAATCAATGTCATAAGACCAGTAGCAGCAAAATGAGTGGATTCAGGTATGATGATTCTAAGTGAAAGAAGTCATACAGGAAAAGAAACTTATCATAAGATATCACTTAGGAAGATCCTGTAAACATGGCTACACATGAACTGATTTAGGAAAGAGAACAGAGTCTCACATTTAGAAAACACTCTTATGCCTGCTTAAGGAGGAAGGAGAGGTGGGGTGATGCATCAAACCAGAGTTTGATATAAGCACAGGTACCGTTCCAAAAACCAACTATGGAATAGACAAGACCTACACCTTCCTCACTGACAGGGTCTCAAAACCCCATATTTCCCGCAGAGGAATAGATCTGACTAGTAAGAATCTTAAAACCTATGTATTGATATGTCTCCATAAGGGAATCAAGTGTGTCTAGACTGGCATAAACATGGCAGCGAGAATCAGCTCAAACCCACTCTAAAAAGGAATTTGAAAAACAGAACAAAGAAACAGGGAAATTCTTTACAATTCCTTCAGGGTCTCTGATGCAACCTGGAATGACCCTATCTACAATGACAGCTGGATGTGGCATAAGGCTGGACACTTGGGACTGAGAGGATTGGTGAGATTGGGTGAGCAAATGCAGACCCTTTAAAGCAATAATGCATGGCACACATTCCATGGGTCCCAGCTCTCCAGGTTGAAGGGAATATTACTACAGCTATAACGTGTACGGGAAACCTAGAGAATGGACACACTGTGAATACGAAAGGCTTCTAAAATTCAACGAAGAGCCCCTCTCCTGGTGCTCCGGTTTGACTTTCCAACTGCTTTACTATCAATCTCCCAACTTGGAGAGACAGCCCCTTTAAGCTCCTGGTTCGCACAGGTTGCCAATTTGGCAGAGGATGAAAGGGAAGAGGGAGAACCAATGAGAGAGTAGCTGTTAGGCATTTGGATGGGCACATGTCACTCTAATTTCCCGGCAGGAAGAAGAATTAACCAAAGTCTCAGCCACCCTCCGGGAACCAGTATAGGTCCTGAACCAAAAGTTTGGACTTGCGTTCAGCTCACAAGAAACGAGTTGAAAAATGGAGCTCAGGGGCACAGCAATTCACAAACTGGCAGAGTAATCAAGGCCAACTATCGTCCAAAAATCTGTTGAGGGAAGGCAACGAGGCGGACTTGAAAGCGAGGCAGAATAGCAGGAAACAGATTTCAAGAGGTACGTTGGAATCGCCTGTAAAGCACAGGAAGAGGGGCACAACTTCGACAATGATGCACTTGGCCAAAAAGGGCGTATGCGTTTTCTCCTGAATATATTCAGGAGAAAACGCATACGCCCTTTTTGGCCAAGCAAGCAAGCGGGCAATGCAAATCTACACTACAAAGTAGTATCACTTCCCACCGGTCAAAAGGGACATCCACAAAATGTGTAAAAACCAGAAAGGCAAGACAGGCCCTGGAGAACAGGGAGCCTTGTTATGCTGATGGGCGGGATGTAAGTTGCCAACTGCCTCACTGGAGGAGTGCATTGTGTTCCCTAAAACAAGTAAACGACAGAGCTACAGAGCCAAGGGCACTTCCAGTCTAGGAAATATACCTTGGGAAAACTGAAAATCCATAAGACAGAGCCACCCCAAAATTGAGGGCTGCACTGCTTACAAGAACCTCAACCTGGGTACACCTGAAATATCCTAGGAAATATAAAAATGGTTCCAAACATTGTGGAACTTACGTACGATGGAATATCCCTCAGCCATGAAATCAATGTCATAAGACCAGTAGCAGCAAAATGAGTGGATTCAGGTACGATGATTCTAAGTGAAAGAAGTCACACAGGAAAAGAAACTTATCATAAGATATCACTTAGGAAGATCCTGTAAACATGGCTACACATGAACTGAGTTAGGCAAGAGAACAGAGACTCACATTTAGAAAACACTCTTATGCCTGCTTAAGGGGGAAGGAGAGGTGGGGTGATGCATCAAACCTGAGTTTGATATAAGCACAGGTACCGTTCCAAAAACCAACTATGGAATAGACAAGACCTACACCTTCTTCAGTGAAAGGGACTCAAAACCCCATATTTCCCGCAGTGGAATAGATCTGACTAGTAAGAACCTTAAAACCTATGTATTGATATGTCTCCGTAAGGGAATCAAGTGTGTCTAGACTGGCATAAACATGGCAGCGAGAATCAGCTCAAACCCACTCTAAACAGGAATTTCAAAAACAGAACAAAGAAACAGGGTAATTCTTCACAATTCCTTCAGGGTCTCTGATGCAACCTGGAATGACCCTATCTACAATGACAGCTGCATGTGGCATAAGGCTGGACACTTGGGACTGAGAGGAATGGTGAGATTGGGTGAGCAAATGCAGACCCTTTAAAGCAATAATGCATGGCACCCATTCCATGGGTCCCAGCTCTCCAGGTTGAAGGGAATATTACTACAGCTATAACGTGTACGGGAAACCTAGAGAATAGACACACTGTGAATACGAAAGGTTTCTAAAACTCAACGAAGAGCCCCTCTCCTGGTGCTCCGGTTTGACTTTCCAACTGCTTTCCTATCAATCTCCCAACTTGGAGAGACAGCCCCTTTAAGCTCCTGGTTCGCACAGGTTGCCAATTTGGCAGAGGATGAAAGGGAAGAGGGAGAACCAATGAGAGAGTAGCTGTTAGGCATTTGGATGGGCACATGTCACTCTAATTTCCCGGCAGGAAGAAGAATTAACCAAAGTCTCAGCCACCCACCAGGAACCAGTATAGGTCCTGAACCAAAAGTTTGGACTTGCGTTCAGCTCACAAGAAACGAGTTGAAAAATGGAGCTCAGGGGCACAGCAAGAGGGGCACAACTTCGACAATGATGCACTTGGCCAAAAAGGGCGTATGCGTTTTCTCCTGAATATATTCAGGAGAAAACGCATACGCTCTTTTTGGCCAAGCAAACAAGCGGGCAATGCAAATCTGCACTACAAAGAAGTATCCCTTCCCACCGGTCAAAAGGGACATCCGCAAAATGTGTAAAAACCAGAAAGGCAAGACAGGCCCTGGAGAACAGGGAGCCTTGTTATGCTGATGGGCGGGATGTAAGTTGCCAACTGCCTCACTGGAGGAGTGCATTGTGTTCCCTAAAACAAGTAAACAACAGAGCTACAGAGCCAAGGGCACTTCCAGTCTAGGGAATATACCTTGGGAAAACTGAAAATCCATAAGACAGAGCCACCCCCAAATTGAGGGCTGCTCTGCTTACAAGAACCTCAACCTGGGTACACCTGAAATATCCCAGGAAATATAAAAATGGTTCCAAACATTGTGGAACTTACGTACGATGGAATATCCCTCAGCCACGAAATCAATGTCATAAGACCAGTAGCAGCAAAATGAGTGGATTCAGGTACGATGATTTTAAGTGAAAGAAGTCACACAGGAAAAGAAACTTATCATAAGATATCACTTAGGAAGATCCTGTAAACATGGCTACACATGAACTGAGTTAGGCAAGAGAACAGAGTCTCACATTTAGAAAACACTCTTATGCCTGCTTAAGGGGGAAGGAGAGGTGGGGAGATGCATCAAACCAGAGTTTGATATAAGCACAGGTACCGTTCCAAAAACCAACTATGGTATACACAAGACCTACACCTTCCTCACTGACAGGGTCTCAAAACCCCATATTTCCCGCAGAGGAATAGATCTGACTAGTAAGAATCTTAAAACCTATGTATTGATATGTCTCCATAAGGGAATCAAGTGTGTCTAGACTGGCATAAACATGGCAGCGAGAATCAGCTCAAACCCACTCTAAAAAGGAATTTCAAAAACAGAACAAAGAAACAGGGAAATTCTTTACAATTCCTTCAGGGTCTCTGATGCAACCTGGAATGACCATATCTACAATGACAGCTGGATGTGGCATAAGGCTGGACACTTGGGACTGAGAGGATTGGTGAGATTGGGTGAGCCAATGCAGACCCTTTAAAGCAATAATGCATGGCACCCATTCCATGGGTCCCAGCTCTCCAGATTGAAGGGAATATTACTACAGCTATAACATGTACGGGAAACCTAGAGAATGGACACACTGTGAATACGAAAGGCTTCTAAAACTCAACGAAGAGCCCCTCTCCTGGTGCTCCGGTTTGACTTTCCAACTGCTTTCCTATCAATCTCCCAACTTGGAGAGACAGCCCCTTTAAGCTCCTGGTTCGCACAGGTTGCCAATTTGGCAGAGGATGAAAGGGAAGAGGGAGAACCAATGAGAGAGTAGCTGTTAGGCATTTGGATGGGCACATGTCACTCTAATTTCCCGGCAGGAAGAAGAATTAACCAAAGTCTCAGCCACCCACCGGGAACCAGTATAGGTCCTGAACCAAAAGTTTGGACTTGCGTTCAGCTCACAAGAAACGAGTTGAAAAATGGAGCTCAGGGGCACAGCAATTCACAAACTGGCAGAGTAATCAAGGCCAACTATCGTCCAAAAATCTGTTGAGGGAAGGCAACGAGGCGGACTTGAAAGCGAGGCAGAATAGCAGGAAACAGATTTCAAGAGGTACGTTGGAATCGCCTGTAAAGCATAGGAAGAGGGGCACAACTTCGACAATGATGCACTTGGCCAAAAAGGGCGTATGCGTTTTCTCCTGAATATATTCAGGAGAAAACGCATACGCCCTTTTTGGCCAAGCAAGCAAGCGGGCAATGCAAATCTGCACTACAAAGAAGTATCACTTCCCACCGGTCAAAAGGGACATCCACAAAATGTGTAAAAACCAGAAAGGCAAGACAGGCCCTGGAGAACAGGGAGCCTTGTTATGCTGATGGGCGGGATGTAAGTTGCCAACTGCCTCACTGGAGGAGTGCATTGTGTTCCCTAAAACAAGTAAACAACAGAGCTACAGAGCCAAGGGCACTTCCAGTCTAGGGAATATACCTTGGGAAAACTGAAAATCCATAAGACAGAGCCACCCCCAAATTGAGGGCTGCACTGCTTACAAGAACCTCAACCTGGGTACACCTGAAATATCCCAGGAAATATAAAAATGGTTCCAAACATTGTGGAACTTACGTACGATGGAATATCCCTCAGCCACGAAATCAATGTCATAAGACCAGTAGCAGCAAAATGAGTGGATTCAGGTACGATGATTCTAAGTGAAAGAAGTCACACTGGAAAAGAAACTTATCATTAAATATCACTTAGTAAGATCCTGTAAACATGGCTACACATGAACTGAGTTAGGAAAGAGAACAGAGTCTCACATTTAGAAAACACTCTTATGCCTGCTTAAGGGGGAAGGAGAGGTGGGGTGATGCATCAAACCAGAGTTTGATATAAGCACAGGTACCGTTCCAAAAACCAACTATGGAATAGACAAGACCTACACCTTCCTCAGTGAAAGGGACTCAAAACCCCATATTTCCCGCAGAGGAATAGATCTGACTAGTAAGAATCTTAAAACCTATGTATTGATATGTCTCCGTAAGGGAATCAAGTGTGTCTAGACTGGCATAAACATGGCAGCGAGAATCAGCTCAATCCCACTCTAAAAAGGAATTTCAAAAACAGAACAAAGAAACAGGGAAATTCTTCACAATTCCTTCAGGGTCTCTGATGCAACCTGGAATGACCCTATCTACAATGACAGCTGGATGTGGCATAAGGCTGGACACTTGGGACTGAGAGGATCGGTGAGATTGGGTGAGCAAATGCAGACCCTTTAAAGCAATAATGCATGGCACCCATTCCTTCGGTCCCAGCTCTCCAGGTAGAAGGGAATATTACTACAGCTATAACATGTACGGGAAACCTAGAGAATGGACACACTGTGAATAAGAAAGGTTTCTAAAACTCAACGAAGAGCCCCTCTCCTGGTGCTCCGGTTTGAATTTCCAACTGCTTTCCTATCAATCTCCCAACTTGGAGAGACAGCCCCTTTAAGCTCCTGGTTTGCACAGGTTGCCAATTTGGCAGAGGATGAAAGGGAAGAGGGAGAACCAATGAGAGAGTAGCTGTTAGGCATTTGGATGGGCACATGTCACTCTAATTTCCCGGCAGGAAGAAGAATTAACCAAAGTCTCAGCCACCCACCGGGAACCAGGATAGGTCCTGAACCAAAAGTTTGGACTTGCGTTCAGCTCACAAGAAACGAGTTGAAAAATGGAGCTCAGGGGCACAGCAATTCACAAACTGGCAGAGTAATCAAGGCCAACTATCATCCAAAAATCTGTTGAGGGAAGGCAACGAGGCGGACTTGAAAGCGAGGCAGAATAGCAGGAAACAGATTTCAGGAGGTACGTTGGATTCGCCTGTAAAGCACAGGAAGAGGGGCACAACTTTGACAATGATGCACTTGGCCAAAAAGGGCGTATGCGTTTTCTCCTGAATATATTCAGGAGAAAACGCATACGCCCTTTTTGGCCAAGCAAGCAAGCGGGCAATGCAAATCTGCACTACAAAGAAGTATCACTTCCCACCGGTCAAAAGGGACATCCACAAAATGTGTAAAAACCAGAAAGGCAAGACAGGCCCTGGAGAACAGGGAGCCTTGTTATGCTGATGGGCGGGATGTAAGTTGCCAACTGCCTCACTGGAGGAGTGCATTGTGTTCCCTAAAACAAGAAAACAACAGAGGAACAGAGCCAAGGGCACTTTCAGTCTAGGGAATATACCTTGGGAAAACTGAAAATCCATAACACAGAGCCACCCCTAAATTGAGGGCTGCACTGCTTAGAAGAACATCAACATGGGTACACCTAAAATATCCCAGGAAATATAAAAATGGTTCCAAACCTTGTGGAACTTACGTACGATGGAATATCCCTCAGCCATGAAATCAATGTCATAAGAGCAGTAGCAGCAAAATGAGTGGATTCAGGTACGATGATTCTAAGTGAAAGAAGTCACACAGGAAAAGAAACTTATCATAAGATATCACTTAGGAAGATCCTGTAAACATGGCTACACATGAACTGAGTTAGGCAAGAGAACAGAGACTCACATTTAGAAAACACTCTTATGCCTGCTTAAGGGGGAAGGAGAGGTGGGGTGATGCATCAAACCAGAGTTTGATATAAGCACAGGTACCGTTCCAAAAACCAACTATGGAATAGACAAGACCTCCACCTTCCTCAGTGAAAGGTACTCAAAACCCCATATTTCCCGCAGAGGAATAGATCTGACTAGTAAGAATCTTAAAACCTATGTATTGATATGTCTCCGTAAGGGAATCAAGTGTGTCTAGACTGGCATAAACATGGCAGCGAGAATCAGCTCAAACCCACTCAAAAAAGGAATTTCAAAAACAGAACAAAGAAACAGGGAAATTCTTCACAATTCCTTCAGGGTCTCTGATGCAACCTGGAATGACCCTATCTACAATGACAGCTGGATGTGGCATAAGGCTGGACACTTGGGTCTGAGAGGATTGGTGAGATTGGGTGAGCAAATGCAGACCCTATAAAGCAATAATGCATGGCACCCATTCCTTCGGTCCCAGCTCTCCAGGTAGAAGGGAATATTACTACAGCTATAACATGTACGGGAAACCTAGAGAATGGACACACTGTGAATACGAAAGGTTTCTAAAACTCAACGAAGAGCCCCTCTCCTGGTGCTCCGGTTTGACTTTCCAACTGATTTCCTATCAATCTCCCAACTTGGAGAGACAGCCCCTTTAAGCTCCTGGTTTGCACAGGTTGCCAATTTGGCAGAGGATGAAAGGGAAGAGGGAGAACCAATGAGAGAGTAGCTGTTAGGCATTTGGATGGGCACATGTCACTCTAATTTCCCGGCAGGAAGAAGAATTAACCAAAGTCTCAGCCACCCACCGGGAACCAGGATAGGTCCTGAACCAAAAGTTTGGACTTGCGTTCAGCTCACAATAAACGAGTTGAAAAATGGAGCTCAGGGGCACAGCAATTCACAAACTGGCAGAGTAATCAAGGCCAACTATCGTCCAAAAATCTGTTGAGGGAAGGCAACGAGGCGGACTTGAAAGCGAGGCAGAATAGCAGGAAACAGATTTCAAGAGGTACGTTGGATTCGCCTGTAAAGCACAGGAAGAGGGGCACAACTTTGACAATGATGCACTTGGCCAAAAAGGGCGTATGCGTTTTCTCCTGAATATATTCAGGAGAAAACGCATACGCCCTTTTTGGCCAAGCAAGCAAGCGGGCAATGCAATTCTGCACTACAAAGAAGTATCACTTCCCACCGGTCAAAAGGGACATCCACAAAATGTGTAAAAACCAGAAAGGCAGGACAGGCCCTGGAGAACAGGGAGCCTTGTTATGCTGATGGGCGGGATGTAAGTTGCCAACTGCCGCACTGGAGGAGTGCATTGTGTTCCCTAAAACAAGTAAACAACAGAGCTACAGAGCTAAGGTCACTTCCAGTCTAGGGAATATACCTTGGGAAAACTGAAAATCCATAAGACAGAGCCACCCCCAAATTGAGGGCTGCACTGCTTACAAGAACCTCAACCTGGGTACACCTGAAATATCCCAGGAAATATAAAAATGGTTCCAAACATTGTGGAACTTACGTACGATGGAATATCCCTCAGCCACGAAATCAATGTCATAAGACCAGTAGCAGCAAAATGAGTGGATTCAGGTACGATGATTCTAAGTGAAAGAAGTCACACAGGAAAAGAAACTTATCATAAGATATCACTTAGGAAGATCCTGTAAACATGGCTACACATGAACTGAGTTAGGCAAGAGAACAGAGTCTCACATTTAGAAAACACTCTTATGCCTGCTTAAGGGGGAAGGAGAGGTGGGGTGATGCATCAAACCAGAGTTTGATATAAGCACAGGTACCGTTCCAAAAACCAACTATGGAATAGACAAGACCTACACCTTCCTCAGTGAAAGGGACTCAAAACCCCATATTTCCCGCAGAGGAATAGATCTGACTAGTAAGAATCTTAAAACCTATGTATTGATATGTCTCTGTAAGGGAATCAAGTGTGTCTAGACTGGCATAAACATGGCAGCGAGAATCAGCTCAAACCCACTCTAAACAGGAATTTCAAAAACAGAACAAAGAAACAGGGTAAATCTTCACAATTCCTTCAGGGTCGCTGATGCAACCTGGATGACCCTATCTACAATGACAGCTGGATGTGGCATAAGGCTGGACACTTGGGACTGAGAGGATTGGTGAGATTGGGTGAGCAAATGCAGACCCTTTAAAGCAATAATGCATGGCACACATTCCATGGGTCCCAGCTCTCCAGGTTGAAGGGAATATTACTACAGCTATAACATGTACGGGAAACCTAGAGAATGGACACACTGTGAATACGAAAGGTTTCTAAAACTCAACGAAGAGCCCCTCTCCTGGTGCTCCGGTTTGACTTTCCAACTGCTTTCCTATCAATCTCCCAACTTGGAGAGACAGCCCCTTTAAGCTCCTGGTTCGCACAGGTTGCCAATTTGGCAGAGGATGAAAGGGAAGAGGGAGAACCAATGAGAGAGCAGCTGTTAGGCATTTGGATGGGCACATGTCACTCTAATTTCCCGGCAGGAAGAAGAATTAACCAAAGTCTCAGCCACCCACCGGGAACCAGTATAGGTCCTGAACCAAAAGTTTGGACTTGCGTTCAGCTCACAAAAAACGAGTTGAAAAATGGAGCTCAGGGGCACAGCAATTCACAAACTGGCAGAGTAATCAAGGCCAACTATCGTCCAAAAATCTGTTGAGGGAAGGCAACGAGGCAGACTTGAAAGCGAGGCAGAATAGCAGGAAACAGATTTCAAGAGGTACGTTGGAATCGCCTGTAAAGCACAGGAAGAGGGGCACAACTTCGACAATGATGCACTTGGCCAAAAAGGGCGTATGCGTTTTCTCCTGAATATATTCAGGAGAAAACGCATACGCCCTTTTTGGCCAAGCAAGCAAGCGGGCAAAGCAAATCTGCACTACAAAGTAGTATCACTTCCCACCGGTCAAAAGGGACATCCACAAAATGTGTAAAAACCAGAAAGGCAAGACAGGCCCTGGAGAACAGGGAGCCTTGTTATGCTGATGGGCGGGATGTAAGTTGCCAACTGCCTCACTGGAGGAGTGCATTGTGTTCCCTAAAACAAGTAAACAACAGAGCTACAGAGCCAAGGGCACTTCCAGTCTAGGGAATATACCTTGGGAAAACTGAAAATCCATAAGACAGAGCCACCCCCAAATTGAGGGCTGCACTGCTTACAAGAACCTCAACCTGGGTACACATGAAATATCCCAGGAAATATAAAAATGGTTCCAAACATTGTGGAACTTACGTACGATGGAATATCCCTCAACCAGGAAATCAATGTCATAAGACCAGTAGCAGCAAAATGAGTGGATTCAGGTACGATGATTCTAAGTGAAAGAAGTCACACAGGAAAAGAAACTTATCATAAGATATCACTTAGAAAGATCCTGTAAACATGGCTACACATGAACTGAGTTAGGAAAGAGAACAGAGTCTCACATTTAGAAAACACTCTTATGCCTGCTTAAGGGGGAAGGAGAGGTGGGGTGATGCATCAAACCAGAGTTTGATATAAGCACAGGTACCGTTCCAAAAACCAACTATGGTATAGACAAGACCTACACCTTCGTCACTGAAAGGGTCTCAAAACCCCATATTTCCCGCAGAGGAATAGATCTGACTAGTAAGAATCTTAAAACCTATGTATTGATATGTCTCCGTAAGGGAATCAAGTGTGTCTAGACTGGCATAAACATGGCAGCGAGAATCAGCTCAAACCCACTCTAAAAAGGAATTTCAAAAACAGAACAAAGAAACAGAGAAATTCTTTACAATTCCTTCAGGGTCTCTGATGCAACCTGGAATGACCCTATCTACAATGACAGCTGGATGTGGCATAAGGCTGGACACTTGGGACTGAGAGGATCGGTGAGATTGGGTGAGCAAATGCAGACCCTTTAAAGCAATAATGCATGGCACCCATTCCATGGGTCCCAGCTCTCCAGGTTGAAGGGAATATTACTACAGCTATAACGTGTACGGGAAACCTAGAGAATGGACACAATGTGAATACGAAAGGTTTCTAAAACTCAACGAAGAGCCCCTCTCCTGGTGCTCCAGTTTGACTTTCCAACTGCTTTCCTATCAATCTCCCAACTTGGAGAGACAGCCCCTTTAAGCTCCTGGTTCGCACAGGTTGCCAATTTGGCAGAGGATGAAAGGGAAGAGGGAGAACCAATGAGAGAGTAGCTGTTAGGCATTTGGATGGGCACATGTCACTCTAATTTCCCGGCAGGAAGAAGAATTAACCAAAGTCTCAGCCACCCACCGGGAACCAGTATAGGTCCTGAACCAAAAGTTTGGACTTGCGTTCAGCTCACAAGAAACGAGTTGAAAAATGGAGCTCAGGGGCACAGCAATTCACAAACTGGCAGAGTAATCAAGGCCAACTATCGTCCAAAAATCTGTTGAGGGAAGGCAACGAGGCGGACTTGAAAGCGAGGCAGAATAGCAGGAAACAGATTTCAAGAGGTACGTTGGAATCGCCTGTAAAGCACAGGAAGAGGGGCACAACTTCGACAATGATGCACTTGGCCAAAAAGGGCGTCTGCGTTTTCTCCTGAATATATTCAGGAGAAAACGCATACGCCCTTTTTGGCCAAGCAAGCAAGCGGGCAATGCAAATCTGCACTACAAAGAAGTATCACTTCCCACCGGTCAAAAGGGACATCCACAAAATGTGTAAAAACCAGAAAGGCAAGACAGGCCCTGGAGAACAGGGAGCCTTGTTATGCTGATGGGCGGGATGTAAGTTGCCAACTGCCTCACTGGAGGAGTGCATTGTGTTCCCTAAAACAAGTAAACAACAGAGCTACAGAGCCAAGGGCACTTTCAGTCTAGGGAATATACCTTGGGAAAACTGAAAATCCATAACACAGAGCCACCCCTAAATTGAGGGCTGCACTGCTTAGAAGAACCTCAACATGGGTACACCTAAAATATCCCAGGAAATATAAAAATGGTTCCAAACATTGTGGAACTTACGTACGATGGAATATCCCTCAGCCATGAAATCAATGTCATAAGACCAGTAGCAGCAAAATGAGTGGATTCAGGTACGATGATTCTAAGTGAAAGAAGTCACACTGGAAAAGAAACTTATCATAAGATATCACTTAGGAAGATCCTGTAAACATGGCTACACATGAACTGAGTTAGGCAAGAGAACAGAGTCTCACATTTAGAAAACACTCTTATGCCTGCTTAAGGGGGAAGGAGAGGTGGGGTGATGCATCAAACCAGAGTTTGATATAAGCACAGGTACCGTTCCAAAAACCAACTATGGAATAGACAAGACCTACACCTTCCTCAGTGAAAGGGACTCAAAACCCCATATTTCCCGCAGAGGAATAGATCTGACTAGTAAGAATCTTAAAACCTATGTATTGATATGTCTCCGTAAGGGAATCAAGTGTGTCTAGACTGGCATAAACATGGCAGCGAGAATCAGCTCAAACCCACTCTAAAAAGGAATTTCAAAAACAGAACAAAGAAACAGGGAAATTCTTCACAATTCCTTCAGGGTCTCTGATGCAACCTGGAATGACCCTATCTACAATGACAGCTGGATGTGGCATAAGGCTGGACACTTGGGTCTGAGAGGATTGGTGAGATTGGGTGAGCAAATGCAGACCCTTTAAAGCAATAATGCATGGCACCCATTCCTTCGGTCCCAGCTCTCCAGGTAGAAGGGAATATTACTACAGCTATAACATGTACGGGAAACCTAGAGAATGGACACACTGTGAATACGAAAGGTTTCTAAAACTCAACGAAGAGCCCCTCTCCTGGTGCTCCGGTTTGACTTTCCAACTGCTTTCCTATCAATCTCCCAACTTGGAGAGACAGCCCCTTTAACCTCCTGGTTTGCACAGGTTGCCAATTTGGCAGAGGATGAAAGGGAAGAGGGAGAACCAATGAGAGAGTAGCTGTTAGGCATTTGGATGGGCACATGTCACTCTAATTTCCCGGCAGGAAGAAGAATTAACCAAAGTCTCAGCCACCCACCGGGAACCAGGATAGGTCCTGAACCAAAAGTTTGGACTTGCGTTCAGCTCACAAAAAACGAGTTGAAAAATGGAGCTCAGGGGCACAGCAATTCACAAACTGGCAGAGTAATCAAGGCCAACTATCGTCCAAAAATCTGTTGAGGGAAGGCAACGAGGCGGACTTGAAAGCGAGGCAGAATAGCAGGAAACAGATTTCAAGAGGTACGTTGGATTCGCCTGTAAAGCACAGGAAGAGGGGCACAACTTTGACAATGATGCACTTGGCCAAAAAGGGCGTATGCGTTTTCTCCTGAATATATTCAGGAGAAAACGCATACGCCCTTTTTGGCCAAGCAAGCAAGCGGGCAATCTAATTCTGCACTACAAAGAAGTATCACTTCCCACCGGTCAAAAGGGACATCCACAAAATGTGTAAAAACCAGAAAGGCAGGACAGGCCCTGGAGAACAGTGAGCCTTGTTATGCTGATGGGCGGGATGTAAGTTGCCAACTGCCTCACTGGAGGAGTGCATTGTGTTCCCTAAAACAAGTAAACAACAGAGCTACAGAGCCAAGGGCACTTCCAGTCTAGGGAATATACCTTGGGAAAACTGAAAATCCATAACACAGAGCCACCCCCAAATTGAGGGCTGCACTGCTTACAAGAACCTCAACCTGGGTACACATGAAATATCCCAGGAAATATAAAAATGGTTGCAAACATTGTGGAACTTACGTACGATGGAATATCCCTCAACCACGAAATCAATGTCATAAGACCAGTAGCAGCAAAATGAGTGGATTCAGGTACGATGATTCTAAGTGAAAGAAGTCACACAGGAAAAGAAACTTATCATAAGATATCACTTAGAAAGATCCTGTAAACATGGCTACACATGAACTGAGTTAGGAAAGAGAACAGAGTCTCACATTTAGAAAACACTCTTATGCCTGCTTAAGGGGGAAGGAGAGGTGGGGTGATGCATCAAACCAGAGTTTGATATAAGCACAGGTACCGTTCCAAAAACCAACTATGGTATAGACAAGACCTACACCTTCCTCACTGAAAGGGTCTCAAAACCCCATATTTCCCGCAGAGGAATAGATCTGACTAGTAAGAATCTTAAAACCTATGTATTGATATGTCTCCGTAAGGGAATCAAGTGTGTCTAGACTGGCATAAACATGGCAGCGAGAATCAGCTCAAACCCACTCTAAAAAGGAATTTCAAAAACAGAACAAAGAAACAGAGAAATTCTTTACAATTCCTTCAGGGTCTCTGATGCAACCTGGAATGACCCTATCTACAATGACAGCTGGATGTGGCATAAGGCTGGACACTTGGGACTGAGAGGATCGGTGAGATTGGGTGAGCAAATGCAGACCCTTTAAAGCAATAATGCATGGCACCCATTCCATGGGTCCCAGCTCTCCAGGTTGAAGGGAATATTACTACAGCTATAACGTGTACGGGAAACCTAGAGAATGGACACAATGTGAATACGAAAGGTTTCTAAAACTCAACGAAGAGCCCCTCTCCTGGTGCTCCAGTTTGACTTTCCAACTGCTTTCCTATCAATCTCCCAACTTGGAGAGACAGCCCCTTTAAGCTCCTGGTTCGCACAGGTTGCCAATTTGGCAGAGGATGAAAGGGAAGAGGGAGAACCAATGAGAGAGTAGCTGTTAGGCATTTGGATGGGCACATGTCACTCTAATTTCCCGGCAGGAAGAAGAATTAACCAAAGTCTCAGCCACCCACCGGGAACCAGTATAGGTCCTGAACCAAAAGTTTGGACTTGCGTTCAGCTCACAAGAAACGAGTTGAAAAATGGAGCTCAGGGGCACAGCAATTCACAAACTGGCAGAGTAATCAAGGCCAACTATCGTCCAAAAATCTGTTGAGGGAAGGCAACGAGGCGGACTTGAAAGCGAGGCAGAATAGCAGGAAACAGATTTCAAGAGGTACGTTGGAATCGCCTGTAAAGCACAGGAAGAGGGGCACAACTTCGACAATGATGCACTTGGCCAAAAAGGGCGTCTGCGTTTTCTCCTGAATATATTCAGGAGAAAACGCATACGCCCTTTTTGGCCAAGCAAGCAAGCGGGCAATGCAAATCTGCACTACAAAGAAGTATCACTTCCCACCGGTCAAAAGGGACATCCACAAAATGTGTAAAAACCAGAAAGGCAAGACAGGCCCTGGAGAACAGGGAGCCTTGTTATGCTGATGGGCGGGATGTAAGTTGCCAACTGCCTCACTGGAGGAGTGCATTGTGTTCCCTAAAACAAGTAAACAACAGAGCTACAGAGCCAAGGGCACTTTCAGTCTAGGGAATATACATTGGGAAAACTGAAAATCCATAACACAGAGCCACCCCTAAATTGAGGGCTGCACTGCTTAGAAGAACCTCAACATGGGTACACCTAAAATATCCCAGGAAATATAAAAATGGTTCCAAACATTGTGGAACTTACGTACGATGGAATATCCCTCAGCCATGAAATCAATGTCATAAGACCAGTAGCAGCAAAATGAGTGGATTCAGGTACGATGATTCTAAGTGAAAGAAGTCACACTGGAAAAGAAACTTATCATAAGATATCACTTAGGAAGATCCTGTAAACATGGCTACACATGAACTGAGTTAGGCAAGAGAACAGAGTCTCACATTTAGAAAACACTCTTATGCCTGCTTAAGGGGGAAGAAGAGGTGGGGTGATGCATCAAACCAGAGTTTGATATAAGCACAGGTACCGTTCCAAAAACCAACTATGGAATAGACAAGACCTACACCTTCCTCAGTGAAAGGGACTCAAAACCCCATATTTCCCGCAGAGGAATAGATCTGACTAGTAAGAATCTTAAAACCTATGTATTGATATGTCTCCGTAAGGGAATCAAGTGTGTCTAGACTGGCATAAACATGGCAGCGAGAATCAGCTCAAACCCACTCTAAAAAGGAATTTCAAAAACAGAACAAAGAAACAGGGAAATTCTTCACAATTCCTTCAGGGTCTCTGATGCAACCTGGAATGACCCTATCTACAATGACAGCTGGATGTGGCATAAGGCTGGACACTTGGGTCTGAGAGGATTGGTGAGATTGGGTGAGCAAATGCAGACCCTTTAAAGCAATAATGCATGGCACCCATTCCTTCGGTCCCAGCTCTCCAGGTAGAAGGGAATATTACTACAGCTATAACATGTACGGGAAACCTAGAGAATGGACACACTGTGAATACGAAAGGTTTCTAAAACTCAACGAAGAGCCCCTCTCCTGGTGCTCCGGTTTGACTTTCCAACTGCTTTCCTATCAATCTCCCAACTTGGAGAGACAGCCCCTTTAACCTCCTGGTTTGCACAGGTTGCCAATTTGGCAGAGGATGAAAGGGAAGAGGGAGAACCAATTGGAGAGTAGCTGTTAGGCATTTGGATGGGCACATGTCACTCTAATTTCCCGGCAGGAAGAAGAATTAACCAAAGTCTCAGCCACCCACCGGGAACCAGGATAGGTCCTGAACCAAAAGTTTGGACTTGCGTTTAGCTCACAAAAAACGAGTTGAAAAATGGAGCTCAGGGGCACAGCAATTCACAAACTGGCAGAGTAATCAAGGCCAACTATCGTCCAAAAATCTGTTGAGGGAAGGCAACGAGGCGGACTTGAAAGCGAGGCAGAATAGCAGGAAACAGATTTCAAGAGGTACGTTGGATTCGCCTGTAAAGCACAGGAAGAGGGGCACAACTTTGACAATGATGCACTTGGCCAAAAAGGGCGTATGCGTTTTCTCCTGAATATATTCAGGAGAAAACGCATACGCCCTTTTTGGCCAAGCAAGCAAGCGGGCAATCTAATTCTGCACTACAAAGAAGTATCACTTCCCACCGGTCAAAAGGGACATCCACAAAATGTGTAAAAACCAGAAAGGCAGGACAGGCCCTGGAGAACAGTGAGCCTTGTTATGCTGATGGGCGGGATGTAAGTTGCCAACTGCCTCACTGGAGGAGTGCATTGTGTTCCCTAAAACAAGTAAACAACAGAGCTACAGAGCCAAGGGCACTTCCAGTCTAGGGAATATACCTTGGGAAAACTGAAAATCCATAACACAGAGCCACCCCCAAATTGAGGGCTGCACTGCTTACAAGAACCTCAACCTGGGTACACATGAAATATCCCAGGAAATATAAAAATGGTTGCAAACATTGTGGAACTTACGTACGATGGAATATCCCTCAACCACGAAATCAATGTCATAAGACCAGTAGCAGCAAAATGAGTGGATTCAGGTACGATGATTCTAAGTGAAAGAAGTCACACAGGAAAAGAAACTTATCATAAGATATCACTTAGAAAGATCCTGTAAACATGGCTACACATGAACTGAGTTAGGAAAGAGAACAGAGTCTCACATTTAGAAAACACTCTTATGCCTGCTTAAGGGGGAAGGAGAGGTGGGGTGATGCATCAAACCAGAGTTTGATATAAGCACAGGTACCGTTCCAAAAACCAACTATGGTATAGACAAGACCTACACCTTCCTCACTGAAAGGGTCTCAAAACCCCATATTTCCCGCAGAGGAATAGATCTGACTAGTAAGAATCTTAAAACCTATGTATTGATATGTCTCCGTAAGGGAATCAAGTGTGTCTAGACTGGCATAAACATGGCAGCGAGAATCAGCTCAAACCCACTCTAAAAAGGAATTTCAAAAACAGAACAAAGAAACAGAGAAATTCTTTACAATTCCTTCATGGTCTCTGATGTAACCTGGAATGACCCTATCTACAATGACAGCTGGATGTGGCATAAGGCTGGACACTTGGGACTGAGAGGATCGGTGAGATTGGGTGAGCAAATGCAGACCCTTTAAAGCAATAATGCATGGCACCCATTCCATGGGTCCCAGCTCTCCAGGTTGAAGGGAATATTACTACAGCTATAACGTGTACGGGAAACCTAGAGAATGGACACACTGTGAATACGAAAGGTTTCTAAAACTCAACGAAGAGCCCCTCTCCTGGTGCTCCGGTTTGACTTTCCAACTGCTTTCCTATCAATCTCCCAACTTGGAGAGACAGCCCCTTTAAGCTCCTGGTTCGCACAGGTTGCCAATTTGGCAGAGGATGAAAGGGAAGAGGGAGAACCAATGAGAGAGTAGCTGTTAGGCATTTGGATGGGCACATGTCACTCTAATTTCCCGGCAGGAAGAAGAATTAACCAAAGTCTCAGCCACCCACCGGGAACCAGTATAGGTCCTGAACCAAAAGTTTGGACTTGCGTTCAGCTCACAAGAAACGAGTTGAAAAATGGAGCTCAGGGGCACAGCAATTCACAAACTGGCAGAGTAATCAAGGCCAACTATCGTCCAAAAATCTGTTGAGGGAAGGCAACGAGGCGGACTTGAAAGCGAGGCAGAATAGCAGGAAACAGATTTCAAGAGGTACGTTGGAATCGCCTGTAAAGCACAGGAAGAGGGGCACAACTTCGACAATGATGCACTTGGCCAAAAAGGGCGTCTGCGTTTTCTCCTGAATATATTCAGGAGAAAACGCATACGCCCTTTTTGGCCAAGCAAGCAAGCGGGCAATGCAAATCTGCACTACAAAGAAGTATCACTTCCCACCGGTCAAAAGGGACATCCACAAAATGTGTAAAAACCAGAAAGGCAAGACAGGCCCTGGAGAACAGGGAGCCTTGTTATGCTGATGGGCGGGATGTAAGTTGCCAACTGCCTCACTGGAGGAGTGCATTGTGTTCCCTAAAACAAGTAAACGACAGAGCTACAGAGCCAAGGGCACTTTCAGTCTAGGGAATATACCTTGGGAAAACTGAAAATCCATAACACAGAGCCACCCCTAAATTGAGGGCTGCACTGCTTAGAAGAACCTCAACATGGGTACACCTAAAATATCCCAGGAAATATAAAAATGGTTCCAAACATTGTGGAACTTACGTACGATGGAATATCCCTCAGCCATGAAATCAATGTCATAAGACCAGTAGCAGCAAAATGAGTGGATTCAGGTACGATGATTCTAAGTGAAAGAAGTCACACTGGAAAAGAAACTTATCATAAGATATCACTTAGGAAGATCCTGTAAACATGGCTACACATGAACTGAGTTAGGCAAGAGAACAGAGTCTCACATTTAGAAAACACTCTTATGCCTGCTTAAGGGGGAAGAAGAGGTGGGGTGATGCATCAAACCAGAGTTTGATATAAGCACAGGTACCGTTCCAAAAACCAACTATGGAATAGACAAGACCTACACCTTCCTCAGTGAAAGGGACTCAAAACCCCATATTTCCCGCAGAGGAATAGATCTGACTAGTAAGAATCTTAAAACCTATGTATTGATATGTCTCCGTAAGGGAATCAAGTGTGTCTAGACTGGCATAAACATGGCAGCGAGAATCAGCTCAAACCCACTCTAAAAAGGAATTTCAAAAACAGAACAAAGAAACAGGGAAATTCTTCACAATTCCTTCAGGGTCTCTGATGCAACCTGGAATGACCCTATCTACAATGACAGCTGGATGTGGCATAAGGCTGGACACTTGGGACTGAGAGGATTGGTGAGATTGGGTGAGCAAATGCAGACCCTTTAAAGCAATAATGCATGGCACCCATTCCTTCGGTCCCAGCTCTCCAGGTAGAAGGGAATATTACTACAGCTATAACATGTACGGGAAACCTAGAGAATGGACACACTGTGAATACGAAAGGTTTCTAAAACTCAACGAAGAGCCCCTCTCCTGGTGCTCCGGTTTGACTTTCCAACTGCTTTCCTATCAATCTCCCAACTTGGAGAGACAGCCCCTTTAACCTCCTGGTTTGCACAGGTTGCCAATTTGGCAGAGGATGAAAGGGAAGAGGGAGAACCAATGAGAGAGTAGCTGTTAGGCATTTGGATGGGCACATGTCACTCTAATTTCCCGGCAGGAAGAAGAATTAACCAAAGTCTCAGCCACCCACCGGGAACCAGGATAAGTCCTGAACCAAAAGTTTGGACTTGCGTTCAGCTCACAAAAAACGAGTTGAAAAATGGAGCTCAGGGGCACAGCAATTCACAAACTGGCAGAGTAATCAAGGCCAACTATCGTCCAAAAATCTGTTGAGGGAAGGCAACGAGGCGGACTTGAAAGCGAGGCAGAATAGCAGGAAACAGATTTCAAGAGGTACGTTGGATTCGCCTGTAAAGCACAGGAAGAGGGGCACAACTTTGACAATGATGCACTTGGCCAAAAAGGGCGTATGCGTTTTCTCCTGAATATATTCAGGAGAAAACGCATACGCCCTTTTTGGCCAAGCAAGCAAGCGGGCAATCTAATTCTGCACTACAAAGAAGTATCACTTCCCACCGGTCAAAAGGGACATCCACAAAATGTGTAAAAACCAGAAAGGCAGGACAGGCCCTGGAGAACAGTGAGCCTTGTTATGCTGATGGGCGGGATGTAAGTTGCCAACTGCCTCACTGGAGGAGTGCATTGTGTTCCCTAAAACAAGTAAACAACAGAGCTACAGAGCCAAGGGCACTTCCAGTCTAGGGAATATACCTTGGGAAAACTGAAAATCCATAACACAGAGCCACCCCCAAATTGAGGGCTGCACTGCTTACAAGAACCTCAACCTGGGTACACATGAAATATCCCAGGAAATATAAAAATGGTTGCAAACATTGTGGAACTTACGTACGATGGAATATCCCTCAACCACGAAATCAATGTCATAAGACCAGTAGCAGCAAAATGAGTGGATTCAGGTACGATGATTCTAAGTGAAAGAAGTCACACAGGAAAAGAAACTTATCATAAGATATCACTTAGGAAGATCCTGTAAACATGGCTACACATGAACTGAGTTAGGAAAGAGAACAGAGTCTCACATTTAGAAAACACTCTTATGCCTGCTTAAGGGGGAAGGAGAGGTGGGGTGATGCATCAAACCAGAGTTTGATATAAGCACAGGTACCGTTCCAAAAACCAACTATGGTATAGACAAGACCTACACCTTCCTCACTGAAAGGGTCTCAAAACCCCATATTTCCCGCAGAGGAATAGATCTGACTAGTAAGAATCTTAAAACCTATGTATTGATATGTCTCCGTAAGGGAATCAAGTGTGTCTAGACTGGCATAAACATGGCAGCGAGAATCAGCTCAAACCCACTCTAAAAAGGAATTTCAAAAACAGAACAAAGAAACAGAGAAATTCTTTACAATTCCTTCAGGGTCTCTGATGCAACCTGGAATGACCCTATCTACAATGACAGCTGGATGTGGCATAAGGCTGGACACTTGGGACTGAGAGGATCGGTGAGATTGGGTGAGCAAATGCAGACCCTTTAAAGCAATAATGCATGGCACCCATTCCATGGGTCCCAGCTCTCCAGGTTGAAGGGAATATTACTACAGCTATAACGTGTACGGGAAACCTAGAGAATGGACACACTGTGAATACGAAAGGTTTCTAAAACTCAACGAAGAGCCCCTCTCCTGGTGCTCCGGTTTGACTTTCCAACTGCTTTCCTATCAATCTCCCAACTTGGAGAGACAGCCCCTTTAAGCTCCTGGTTCGCACAGGTTGCCAATTTGGCAGAGGATGAAAGGGAAGAGGGAGAACCAATGAGAGAGTAGCTGTTAGGCATTTGGATGGGCACATGTCACTCTAATTTCCCGGCAGGAAGAAGAATTAACCAAAGTCTCAGCCACCCACCGGGAACCAGTATAGGTCCTGAACCAAAAGTTTGGACTTGCGTTCAGCTCACAAGAAACGAGTTGAAAAATGGAGCTCAGGGGCACAGCAATTCACAAACTGGCAGAGTAATCAAGGCCAACTATCGTCCAAAAATCTGTTGAGGGAAGGCAACGAGGCGGACTTGAAAGCGAGGCAGAATAGCAGGAAACAGATTTCAAGAGGTACGTTGGAATCGCCTGTAAAGCACAGGAAGAGGGGCACAACTTCGACTATGATGCACTTGGCCAAAAAGGGCGTATGCGTTTTCTCCTGAATATATTCAGGAGAAAACGCATACGCCCTTTTTGGCCAAGCAAGCAAGCGCGCAATGCAAATCTGCACTACAAACAAGTATCACTTCCCACCGGTCAAAAGGGACATCCACAAAATGTGTAAAAACCAGAAAGGCAAGACAGGCCCTGGAGAACAGGGAGCCTTGTTATGCTGATGGGCGGGATGTAAGTTGCCAACTGCCTCACTGGAGGAGTGCATTGTGTTCCCGAAAACAAGTAAACAACAGAGCTACAGAGCCAAGGGCACTTCCAGTCTAGGGAATATACCTTGGGAAAACTGAAAATCCATAAAACAGAGCCACCCCCAAATTGAGGGCTGCACTGCTTACAAGAACCTCAACCTGGGTACACCTGAAATATCCCAGGAAATATAAAAATGGTTCCAAACATTGTGGAAATTACGTACGATGGAATATCCCTCAACCACGAAATCAATGTCATAAGACCAGTAGCAGCAAAATGAGTGGATTCAGGTACGATGATTCTAAGTGAAAGAAGTCACACAGGAAAAGAAACTTATCATAAGATATCACTTAGAAAGATCCTGTAAACATGGCTACACATGAACTGAGTTAGGAAAGAGAACAGAGTCTCACATTTAGAAAACACTCTTATGCCTGCTTAAGGGGGAAGGAGAGGTGGGGTGATGCATCAAACCAGAGTTTGATATAAGCACAGGTACCGTTCCAAAAACCAACTATGGAATAGACAAGACCTACACCTTCCTCAGTGAAAGGGACTCAAAACCCCATATTTCCCACAGAGGAATAGATCTGACTAGTAAGAATCTTAAAACCTATGTATTGATATGTCTCCGTAAGGGAATCAAGTGTGTCTAGACAGGCATAAACAGGGCAGCGAGAATCATCTCATACCCACTCTAAACAGGAATTTCAAAAACAGAACAAAGAAACAAGGTAATTCTTCACAATTCCTTCAGGGTCGGTGATGCAACCTGGAATGACCCTATCTACAATGACAGCTGGATGTGGCATAAGGCTGGACACTTGGGACTGAGAGGATTGGTGAGATTGGGTGAGCAAATGCAGACCCTTTAAAGCAATAATGCATGGCACCCATTCCATGGGTCCCAGCTCTCCAGGTTGAAGGGAATATTACTACAGCTATAACGTGTACGGAAACCTAGAGAATGGACACACTGTGAATACGAAAGGTTTCTAAAACTCAACGAAGAGCCCCTCTCCTGGTGCTCCGGTTTGACTTTCCAACTGCTTTCCTATCAATCTCCCAACTTGGAGAGACAGCCCCTTTAAGCTCCTGGTTCACACAGGTTGCCAATTTGGCAGAGGATGAAAGGGAAGAGGGAGAACCAATGAGAGAGTAGCTGTTAGGCATTTGGATGGGCACATGTCACTCTAATTTCCCGGCAGGAAGAAGAATTAACCAAAGTCTCAGCCACCCACCGGGAACCAGTATAGGTCCTGAACCAAAAGTTTGGACTTGCGTTCAGCTCACAAGAAACGAGTTGAAAAATGGAGCTCAGGGGCACAGCAATTCACAAACTGGCAGAGTAATCAAGGCCAACTATCGTCCAAAAATCTGTTGAGGGAAGGCAACGAGGCGGACTTGAAAGCGAGGCAGAATAGCAGGAAACAGATTTCAAGAGGTACGTTGGAATCGCCTGTAAAGCACAGGAAGAGGGGCACAACTTCGACAATGATGCACTTGGCCAAAAAGGGCGTCTGCGTTTTCTCCTGAATATATTCAGGAGAAAACGCATACGCCCTTTTTGGCCAAGCAAGCAAGCGGGCAATGCAAATCTGCACTACAAAGAAGTATCACTTCCCACCGGTCAAAAGGGACATCCACAAAATGTGTAAAAACCAGAAAGGCAAGACAGGCCCTGGAGAACAGGGAGCCTTGTTATGCTGATGGGCGGGATGTAAGTTGCCAACTGCCTCACTGGAGGAGTGCATTGTGTTCCCTAAAACAAGTAAACAATAGAGCTACAGAGCCAAGGGCACTTCCAGTCTAGGGAATATACCTTGGGAAAACTGAAAATCCATAAGACAGAGCCACCCCCAAATTGAGGGCTGCACTGCTTACAAGAACCTCAACCTGGGTACACATGAAATAACCCAGGAAATATAAAAATGGTTCCAAACATTGTGGAACTTACGTACGATGGAATATCCCTCAGCCACGAAATCAATGTCATAAGACCAGTAGCAGAAAAATGAGTGGATTCATGTACGATGATTCTAAGTGAAAGAAGTCACACAGGAAAAGAAACTTATCATAAGATATCACTTAGGAAGATCCTGTAAACATGGCTACACATGAACTGAGTTAGGCAAGAGAACAGAGTCTCACATTTAGAAAATACTCTTATGCCTGCTTAAGGGGGAAGGAGAGGTGGGGTGATGCATCAAACCAGAGTTTGATATAACACAGGTACCGTTCCAAAAACCAACTATGGAATAGACAAGACCTACACCTTCCTCAGTGAAAGGGACTCAAAACCCCATATTTCCCGCAGAGGAATAGATCTGACTAGTAAGAATCTTAAAACCTATGTATTGATATGTCTCCGTAAGGGAATCAAGTGTGTCTAGACTGGCATAAACATGGCAGCGAGAATCAGCTCAAACCCACTCTAAACAGGAATTTCAAAAACAGAACAAAGAAACAGGGTAATTCTTCACAATTCCTTCAGGGTCGCTGATGCAACCTGGAATGACCCTAACTACAATGACAGCTGGATGTGGCATAAGGCTGGACACTTGGGACTGAGAGGATTGGTGAGATTGGGTGAGCAAATGCAGACCCTTTAAAGCAATAATGCATGGCACCCATTCCATGGGTCCCAGCTCTCCAGGTTGAAGGGAATATTACTACAGCTATAACGTGTACGGGAAACCTAGAGAATGGACACACTGTGAATACGAAAGGTTTCTAAAACTCAACGAAGAGCCCCTCTCCTGGTGCTCCGGTTTGACTTTCCAACTGCTTTCCTATCAATCTCCCAACTTGGAGAGACAGCCCCTTTAAGCTCCTGGTTCGCACAGGTTGCCAATTTGGCAGAGGATGAAAGGGAAGAGGGAGAACCAATGAGAGAGTAGCTGTTAGGCATTTGGATGGGCACATGTCACTCTAATTTCCCGGCAGGAAGAAGAATTAACCAAAGTCTCAGCCACCCACCGGGAACCAGTATAGGTCCTGAACCAAAAGTTTGGACTTGCGTTCAGCTCACAAGAAATGAGTTGAAAAATGGAGCTCAGGGGCACAGCAATTCACAAACTGGCAGTGTAATCAAGGCCAACTATCGTCCAAAAATCTGTTGAGGGAAGGCAACGAGGCGGACTTGAAAGCGAGGCAGAATAGCAGGAAACAGATTTCAAGAGGTACGTTGGAATCGCCTGTAAAGCACAGGAAGAGGGGCACAACTTCGACAATGATGCACTTGGCCAAAAACGGCGTATGCGTTTTCTCCTGAATATATTCAGGAGAAAACGCATACGCCCTTTTTGGCCAAGCAAGCAAGCGGGCAATGCAAATCTGCACTACAAAGAAGTATCACTTCCCACCGGTCAAAAGGGACATCCACAAAATGTGTAAAAACCAGAAAGGCAAGACAGGCCCTGGAGAACAGGGAGCCTTGTTATGCCGATGGGTGGGATGTAAGTTGCCAACTGCCTCACTGGAGGAGTGCATTGTCTTCCCTAAAACAAGTAAACAACAGAGCTACAGAGCCAAGGGCACTTCCAGTCTAGGGAATATACCTTGGGAAAACTGAAAATCCATAAGACAGAGCCACCCCCAAATTGAGGGCTGCACTGCTTACAAGAACCTCAACCTGGGTACACCTGAAATATCCCAGGAAATATAAAAATGGTTCCAAACATTGTGGAACTTACGTACGATGGAATATCCCTCAGCCATGAAATCAATGTCATAAGACCAGTAGCTGCAAAATGAGTGGATTCAGGTACGATGATTCTAAGTGAAAGAAGTCACACAGGAAAAGAAACTTATCATAAGATATCACTTTGGAAGATCCTGTAAACATGGCTACACATGAACTGAGTTAGGCAAGAGAACAGAGTCTCACATTTAGAAAACACTCTTATGCCTGCTTAAGGGGGAAGGAGAGGTGGGGTGATGCATCAAACCAGAGTTTGATATAAGCACAGGTACCGTTCCAAAAACCAACTAAGGAATAGACAAGACCTACACCTTCCTCAGTGAAAGGGACTCAAAACCCCATATTTCCCGCAGAGGAATAGATCTGACTAGTAAGAATCTTAAAACCTATGTATTGATATGTCTCCGTAAGGGAATCAAGTGTGTCTAGACTGGCATAAACATGGCAGCGAGAATCAGCTCAAACCCACTCTAAACAGGAATTTCAAAAACAGAACAAAGAAACAGGGTAATTCTTCACAATTCCTTCAGGGTCGCTGATGCAACCAGGAATGACCCTATCTACAATGACAGCTGGATGTGGCATAAGGCTGGACACTTGGGACTGAGAGGATTGGTGAGATTGGGTGAGCAAATGCAGACCCTTTAAAGCAATAATGCATGGCACCCATTCCATGGGTCCCAGCTCTCCAGGTTGAAGGGAATATTACTACAGCTATAACGTGTACGGAAACCTAGAGAATGGACACACTGTGAATACGAAAGGTTTCTAAAACTCAACGAAGAGCCCCTCTCCTGGTGCTCCGGTTTGACTTTCCAACTGCTTTCCTATCAATCTCCCAACTTGGAGAGACAGCCCCTTTAAGCTCCTGGTTCACACAGGTTGCCAATTTGGCAGAGGATGAAAGGGAAGAGGGAGAACCAATGAGAGAGTAGCTGTTAGGCATTTGGATGGGCACATGTCACTCTAATTTCCCGGCAGGAAGAAGAATTAACCAAAGTCTCAGCCACCCACCGGGAACCAGTATAGGTCCTGAACCAAAAGTTTGGACTTGCGTTCAGCTCACAAGAAACGAGTTGAAAAATGGAGCTCAGGGGCACAGCAATTCACAAACTGGCAGAGTAATCAAGGCCAACTATCGTCCAAAAATCTGTTGAGGGAAGGCAACGAGGCGGACTTGAAAGCGAGGCAGAATAGCAGGAAACAGATTTCAAGAGGTACGTTGGAATCGCCTGTAAAGCACAGGAAGAGGGGCACAACTTCGACAATGATGCACTTGGCCAAAAAGGGCGTCTGCGTTTTCTCCTGAATATATTCAGGAGAAAACGCAGACGCCCTTTTTGGCCAAGCAAGCAAGCGGGCAATGCAAATCTGCACAACAAAGAAGTATCACTTCCCACCGGTCAAAAGGGACATCCACAAAATGTGTAAAAACCAGAAAGGCAAGAGAGGCCCTGGAGAACAGGGAGCCTTGTTACGATGATGGGCGGGATGTAAGTTGCCAACTGCCTCACTGGAGGTGTGCACTGTGTTCCCTAAAACAAGTAAACAACAGAGCTACAGAGCCAAGGGCACTTCCAGTCTAGGGAATATACATTGTGAAAACTGAAAATCCATAACACAGAGCCACCCCCAAATTGAGGGCTGCACTGCTTACAAGAACCTCAACCTGGGTACACCTGAAATATCCCAGGAAATATAAAAATGGTTCCAAACATTGTGGAACTTACGTACGATGGAATATCCCTCAACCAGGAAATCAATGTCATAAGACCAGTAGCAGCAAAATGAGTGGATTCAGGTACGATGATTCTAAGTGAAAGAAGTCACACAGGAAAAGAAACTTATCATAAGATATCACTTAGAAAGATCCTGTAAACATGGCTACACATGAACTGAGTTAGGAAAGAGAACAGAGTATCACATTTAGAAAACACTCTTATGCCTGCTTAAGGGGGAAGGAGAGGTGGGGTGATGCATCAAACCAGAGTTTGATATAAGCACAGGTACCGTTCCAAAAACCAACTATGGTATAGACAAGACCTACACCTTCGTCACTGAAAGGGTCTCAAAACCCCATATTTCCCGCAGAGGAATAGATCTGACTAGTAAGAATCTTAAAACCTATGTATTGATATGTCTCCGTAAGGGAATCAAGTGTGTCTAGACTGGCATAAACATGGCAGCGAGAATCAGCTCAAACCCACTCTAAAAAGGAATTTCAAAAACAGAACAAAGAAACAGAGAAATTCTTTACAATTCCTTCAGGGTCTCTGATGCAACCTGGAATGACCCTATCTACAATGACAGCTGGATGTGGCATAAGGCTGGACACTTGGGACTGAGAGGATCGGTGAGATTGGGTGAGCAAATGCAGACCCTTTAAAGCAATAATGCATGGCACCCATTCCATGGGTCCCAGCTCTCCAGGTTGAAGGGAATATTACTACAGCTATAACGTGTACGGGAAACCTAGAGAATGGACACAATGTGAATACGAAAGGTTTCTAAAACTCAACGAAGAGCCCCTCTCCTGGTGCTCCAGTTTGACTTTCCAACTGCTTTCCTATCAATCTCCCAACTTGGAGAGACAGCCCCTTTAAGCTCCTGGTTCGCACAGGTTGCCAATTTGGCAGAGGATGAAAGGGAAGAGGGAGAACCAATGAGAGAGTAGCTGTTAGGCATTTGGATGGGCACATGTCACTCTAATTTCCCAGCAGGAAGAAGAATTAACCAAAGTCTCAGCCACCCACCGGGAACCAGTATAGGTCCTGAACCAAAAGTTTGGACTTGCGTTCAGCTCACAAGAAACGAGTTGAAAAATGGAGCTCAGGGGCACAGCAATTCACAAACTGGCAGAGTAATCAAGGCCAACTATCGTCCAAAAATCTGTTGAGGGAAGGCAACGAGGCGGACTTGAAAGCGAGGCAGAATAGCAGGAAACAGATTTCAAGAGGTACGTTGGAATCGCCTGTAAAGCACAGGAAGAGGGGCACAACTTCGACAATGATGCACTTGGCCAAAAAGGGCGTCTGCGTTTTCTCCTGAATATATTCAGGAGAAAACGCATACGCCCTTTTTGGCCAAGCAAGCAAGCGGGCAATGCAAATCTGCACTACAAAGAAGTATCACTTCCCACCGGTCAAAAGGGACATCCACAAAATGTGTAAAAACCAGAAAGGCAAGACAGGCCCTGGAGAACAGGGAGCCTTGTTATGCTGATGGGCGGGATGTAAGTTGCCAACTGCCTCACTGGAGGAGTGCATTGTGTTCCCTAAAACAAGTAAACAACAGAGCTACAGAGCCAAGGGCACTTTCAGTCTAGGGAATATACCTTGGGAAAACTGAAAATCCATAACACAGAGCCACCCCTAAATTGAGGGCTGCACTGCTTAGAAGAACCTCAACATGGGTACACCTAAAATATCCCAGGAAATATAAAAATGGTTCCAAACATTGTGGAACTTACGTACGATGGAATATCCCTCAGCCATGAAATCAATGTCATAAGACCAGTAGCAGCAAAATGAGTGGATTCAGGTACGAAGATTCTAAGTGAAAGAAGTCACACTGGAAAAGAAACTTATCATAAGATATCACTTAGGAAGATCCTGTAAACATGGCTACACATGAACTGAGTTAGGCAAGAGAACAGAGTCTCACATTTAGAAAACACTCTTATGCCTGCTTAAGGGGGAAGAAGAGGTGGGGTGATGCATCAAACCAGAGTTTGATATAAGCACAGGTACCGTTCCAAAAACCAACTATGGAATAGACAAGACCTACACCTTCCTCAGTGAAAGGGACTCAAAACCCCATATTTCCCGCAGAGGAATAGATCTGACTAGTAAGAATCTTAAAACCTATGTATTGATATGTCTCCGTAAGGGAATCAAGTGTGTCTAGACTGGCATAAACATGGCAGCGAGAATCAGCTCAAACCCACTCTAAAAAGGAATTTCAAAAACAGAACAAAGAAACAGGGAAATTCTTCACAATTCCTTCAGGGTCTCTGATGCAACCTGGAATGACCCTATCTACAATGACAGCTGGATGTGGCATAAGGCTGGACACTTGGGTCTGAGAGGATTGGTGAGATTGGGTGAGCAAATGCAGACCCTTTAAAGCAATAATGCATGGCACCCATTCCTTCGGTCCCAGCTCTCCAGGTAGAAGGGAATATTACTACAGCTATAACGTGTACGGAAACCTAGAGAATGGACACACTGTGAATACGAAAGGTTTCTAAAACTCAACGAAGAGCCCCTCTCCTGGTGCTCCGGTTTGACTTTCCAACTGCTTTCCTATCAATCTCCCAACTTGGAGAGACAGCCCCTTTAACCTCCTGGTTCGCACAGGTTGCCAATTTGGCAGAGAATGAAAGGGAAGAGGGAGAACCAATGAGAGAGTAGCTGTTAGGCATTTGGATGGGCACATGTCACTCTAATTTCCCGGCAGGAAGAAGAATTAACCAAAGTCTCAGCCACCCACCGGGAACCAGGATAGGTCCTGAACCAAAAGTTTGGACTTGCGTTCAGCTCACAAAAAACGAGTTGAAAAATGGAGCTCAGGGGCACAGCAATTCACAAACTGGCAGAGTAATCAAGGCCAACTATCGTCCAAAAATCTGTTGAGGGAAGGCAACGAGGCGGACTTGAAAGCGAGGCAGAATAGCAGGAAACAGATTTCAAGAGGTACGTTGGATTCGCCTGTAAAGCACAGGAAGAGGGGCACAACTTTGACAATGATGCACTTGGCCAAAAAGGGCGTATGCGTTTTCTCCTGAATATATTCAGGAGAAAACGCATACGCCCTTTTTGGCCAAGCAAGCAAGCGGGCAATCTAATTCTGCACTACAAAGAAGTATCACTTCCCACCGGTCAAAAGGGACATCCACAAAATGTGTAAAAACCAGAAAGGCAGGACAGGCCCTGGAGAACAGTGAGCCTTGTTATGCTGATGGGCGGGATGTAAGTTGCCAACTGCCTCACTGGAGGAGTGCATTGTGTTCCCTAAAACAAGTAAACAACAGAGCTACAGAGCCAAGGGCACTTCCAGTCTAGGGAATATACCTTGGGAAAACTGAAAATCCATAACACAGAGCCACCCCCAAATTGAGGGCTGCACTGCTTACAAGAACCTCAACCTGGGTACACCTGAAATATCCCAGGAAATATAAAAATGGTTCCAAACATTGTGGAAATTACGTACGATGGAATATCCCTCAACCACGAAATCAATGTCATAAGACCAGTAGCAGCAAAATGAGTGGATTCAGGTACGATGATTCTAAGTGAAAGAAGTCACACAGGAAAAGAAACTTATCATAAGATATCACTTAGAAAGATCCTGTAAACATGGCTACACATGAACTGAGTTAGGAAAGAGAACAGAGTCTCACATTTAGAAAACACTCTTATGCCTGCTTAAGGGGGAAGGAGAGGTGGGGTGATGCATCAAACCAGAGTTTGATATAAGCACAGGTACCATTCCAAAAACCAACTATGGAATAGACAAGACCTACACCTTCCTCAGTGAAAGGGACTCAAAACCCCATATTTCCCACAGAGGAATAGATCTGACTAGTAAGAATCTTAAAACCTATGTATTGATATGTCTCCGTAAGGGAATCAAGTGTGTCTAGACAGGCATAAACAGGGCAGCGAGAATCATCTCATACCCACTCTAAACAGGAATTTCAAAAACAGAACAAAGAAACAAGTTAATTCTTCACAATTCCTTCAGGGTCGGTGATGCAACCTGGAATGACCCTATCTACAATGACAGCTGGATGTGGCATAAGGCTGGACACTTGGGACTGAGAGGATTGGTGAGATTGGGTGAGCAAATGCAGACCCTTTAAAGCAATAATGCATGGCACCCATTCCATGGGTCCCAGCTCTCCAGGTTGAAGGGAATATTACTACAGCTATAACGTGTACGGAAACCTAGAGAATGGACACACTGTGAATACGAAAGGTTTCTAAAACTCAACGAAGAGCCCCTCTCCTGGTGCTCCGGTTTGACTTTCCAACTGCTTTCCTATCAATCTCCCAACTTGGAGAGACAGCCCCTTTAAGCTCCTGGTTCACACAGGTTGCCAATTTGGCAGAGGATGAAAGGGAAGAGGGAGAACCAATGAGAGAGTAGCTGTTAGGCATTTGGATGGGCACATGTCACTCTAATTTCCCGGCAGGAAGAAGAATTAACCAAAGTCTCAGCCACCCACCGGGAACCAGTATAGGTCCTGAACCAAAAGTTTGGACTTGCGTTCAGCTCACAAGAAACGAGTTGAAAAATGGAGCTCAGGGGCACAGCAATTCACAAACTGGCAGAGTAATCAAGGCCAACTATCGTCCAAAAATCTGTTGAGGGAAGGCAACTAGGCGGACTTGAAAGCGAGGCAGAATAGCAGGAAACAGATTTCAAGAGGTACGTTGGAATCGCCTGTAAAGCACAGGAAGAGGGGCACAACTTCGACAATGATGCACTTGGCCAAAAAGGGCGTCTGCGTTTTCTCCTGAATATATTCAGGAGAAAACGCAGACGCCCTTTTTGGCCAAGCAAGCAAGCGGGCAATGCAAATCTGCACTACAAAGAAGTATCACTTCCCACCGGTCAAAAGGGACATCCACAAAATGTGTAAAAACCAGAAAGGCAAGACAGGCCCTGGAGAACAGGGAGCCTTGTTATGCTGATGGGCGGGATGTAAGTTGCCAACTGCCTCACTGGAGGAGTGCATTGTGTTCCCTAAAACAAGTAAACAATAGAGCTACAGAGCCAAGGGCACTTCCAGTCTAGGGAATATACCTTGGGAAAACTGAAAATCCATAAGACAGAGCCACCCCCAAATTGAGGGCTGCACTGCTTACAAGAACCTCAACCTGGGTACACATGAAATAACCCAGGAAATATAAAAATGGTTCCAAACATTGTGGAACTTACGTACGATGGAATATCCCTCAGCCACGAAATCAATGTCATAAGACCAGTAGCAGCAAAATGAGTGGATTCATGTACGATGATTCTAAGTGAAAGAAGTCACACAGGAAAAGAAACTTATCATAAGATATCACTTAGGAAGATCCTGTAAACATGGCTACACATGAACTGAGTTAGGCAAGAGAACAGAGTCTCACATTTAGAAAATACTCTTATGCCTGCTTAAGGGGGAAGGAGAGGTGGGGTGATGCATCAAACCAGAGTTTGATATAAGCACAGGTACCGTTCCAAAAACCAACTATGGAATAGACAAGACCTACACCTTCCTCAGTGAAAGGGACTCAAAACCCCATATTTCCCGCAGAGGAATAGATCTGACTAGTAAGAATCTTAAAACCTATGTATTGATATGTCTCCGTAAGGGAATCAAGTGTGTCTAGACTGGCATAAACATGGCAGCGAGAATCAGCTCAAACCCACTCTAAACAGGAATTTCAAAAACAGAACAAAGAAACAGGGTAATTCTTCACAATTCCTTCAGGGTCGCTGATGCAACCTGGAATGACCCTAACTACAATGACAGCTGGATGTGGCATAAGGCTGGACACTTGGGACTGAGAGGATTGGTGAGATTGGGTGAGCAAATGCAGACCCTTTAAAGCAATAATGCATGGCACCCATTCCATGGGTCCCAGCTCTCCAGGTTGAAGGGAATATTACTACAGCTATAACGTGTACGGGAAACCTAGAGAATGGACACACTGTGAATATGAAAGGTTTCTAAAACTCAACGAAGAGCCCCTCTCCTGGTGCTCCGGTTTGACTTTCCAACTGCTTTCCTATCAATCTCCCAACTTGGAGAGACAGCCCCTTTAAGCTCCTGGTTCGCACAGGTTGCCAATTTGGCAGAGGATGAAAGGGAAGAGGGAGAACCAATGAGAGAGTAGCTGTTAGGCATTTGGATGGGCACATGTCACTCTAATTTCCCGGCAGGAAGAAGAATTAACCAAAGTCTCAGCCACCCACCGGGAACCAGTATAGGTCCTGAACCAAAAGTTTGGACTTGCGTTCAGCTCACAAGAAACGAGTTGAAAAATGGAGCTCAGGGGCACAGCAATTCACAAACTGGCAGTGTAATCAAGGCCAACTATCGTCCAAAAATCTGTTGAGGGAAGGCAACGAGGCGGACTTGAAAGCGAGGCAGAATAGCAGGAAACAGATTTCAAGAGGTACGTTGGAATCGCCTGTAAAGCACAGGAAGAGGGGCACAACTTCGACAATGATGCACTTGGCCAAAAACGGCGTATGCGTTTTCTCCTGAATATATTCAGGAGAAAACGCATACGCCCTTTTTGGCCAATCAAGCAAGCGGGCAATGCAAATCTGCACTACAAAGAAGTATCACTTCCCACCGGTCAAAAGGGACATCCACAAAATGTGTAAAAACCAGAAAGGCAAGACAGGCCCTGGAGAACAGGGAGCCTTGTTATGCCGATGGGTGGGATGTAAGTTGCCAACTGCCTCACTGGAGGAGTGCATTGTCTTCCCTAAAACAAGTAAACAACAGAGCTACAGAGCCAAGGGCACTTCCAGTCTAGGGAATATACCTTGGGAAAACTGAAAATCCATAAGACAGAGCCACCCCCAAATTGAGGGCTGCACTGCTTACAAGAACCTCAACCTGGGTACACCTGAAATATCCCAGGAAATATAAAAATGGTTCCAAACATTGTGGAACTTACGTACGATGGAATATCCCTCAGCCATGAAATCAATGTCATAAGACCAGTAGCTGCAAAATGAGTGGATTCAGGTACGATGATTCTAAGTGAAAGAAGTCACACAGGAAAAGAAACTTATCATAAGATATCACTTTGGAAGATCCTGTAAACATGGCTACACATGAACTGAGTTAGGCAAGAGAACAGAGTCTCACATTTAGAAAACACTCTTATGCCTGCTTAAGGGGGAAGGAGAGGTGGGGTGATGCATCAAACCAGAGTTTGATATAAGCACAGGTACCGTTCCAAAAACCAACTAAGGAATAGACAAGACCTACACCTTCCTCAGTGAAAGGGACTCAAAACCCCATATTTCCCGCAGAGGAATAGATCTGACTAGTAAGAATCTTAAAACCTATGTATTGATATGTCTCCGTAAGGGAATCAAGTGTGTCTAGACTGGCATAAACAGGGCAGCGAGAATCAGCTCAAACCCACTCTAAACAGGAATTTCAAAAACAGAACAAAGAAACAGGGTAATTCTTCACAATTCCTTCAGGGTCGCTGATGCAACCTGGAATGACCCTATCTACAATGACAGCTGGATGTGGCATAAGGCTGGACACTTGGGACTGAGAGGATTGGTGAGATTGGGTGAGCAAATGCAGACCCTTTAAAGCAATAATGCATGGCACCCATTCCATGGGTCCCAGCTCTCCAGGTTGAAGGGAATATTACTACAGCTATAACGTGTACGGAAACCTAGAGAATGGACACACTGTGAATACGAAAGGTTTCTAAAACTCAACGAAGAGCCCCTCTCCTGGTGCTCCGGTTTGACTTTCCAACTGCTTTCCTATCAATCTCCCAACTTGGAGAGACAGCCCCTTTAAGCTCCTGGTTCACACAGGTTGCCAATTTGGCAGAGGATGAAAGGGAAGAGGGAGAACCAATGAGAGAGTAGCTGTTAGGCATTTGGATGGGCACATGTCACTCTAATTTCCCGGCAGGAAGAAGAATTAACCAAAGTCTCAGCCACCCACCGGGAACCAGTATAGGTCCTGAACCAAAAGTTTGGACTTGCGTTCAGCTCACAAGAAACGAGTTGAAAAATGGAGCTCAGGGGCACAGCAATTCACAAACTGGCAGAGTAATCAAGGCCAACTATCGTCCAAAAATCTGTTGAGGGAAGGCAACGAGGCGGACTTGAAAGCGAGGCAGAATAGCAGGAAACAGATTTCAAGAGGTACGTTGGAATCGCCTGTAAAGCACAGGAAGAGGGGCACAACTTCGACAATGATGCACTTGGCCAAAAAGGGCGTCTGCGTTTTCCCCTGAATATATTCAGGAGAAAACGCAGACGCCCTTTTTGGCCAAGCAAGCAAGCGGGCAATGCAAATCTGCACTACAAAGAAGTATCACTTCCCACCGGTCAAAAGGGACATCCACAAAATGTGTAAAAACCAGAAAGGCAAGAGAGGCCCTGGAGAACAGGGAGCCTTGTTACGATGATGGGCGGGATGTAAGTTGCCAACTGCCTCACTGGAGGTGTGCACTGTGTTCCCTAAAACAAGTAAACAACAGAGCTACAGAGCCAAGGGCACTTCCAGTCTAGGGAATATACATTGTGAAAACTGAAAATCCATAACACAGAGCCACCCCCAAATTGAGGGCTGCACTGCTTACAAGAACCTCAACCTGGGTACACCTGAAATATCCCAGGAAATATAAAAATGGTTCCAAACATTGTGGAACTTACGTACGATGGAATATCCCTCAACCACGAAATCAATGTCATAAGACCAGTAGCAGCAAAATGAGTGGATTCAGGTACGATGATTCTAAGTGAAAGAAGTCACACAGGAAAAGAAACTTATCATAAGATATCACTTAGGAAGATCCTGTAAACATGGCTACACATGAACTGAGTTAGGCAAGAGAATAGAGTCTCACATTTAGAAAACACTCTTATGCCTGCTTAAGGGGGAAGGAGAGGTGGGGTGATGCATCAAACCAGAGTTTGATATAAGGACAGGTACCGTTCCAAAAACCAACTATGGTATAGACAAGACCTACACCTTCCTCACTGAAAGGGTCTCAAAACCCCATATTTCCCACAGAGGAATAGATCTGACTAGTAAGAATCTTAAAACCTATGTATTGATATGTCTCCGTAAGGGAATCAAGTGTGTCTAGACTGGCATAAACATGGCAGCGAGAATCAGCTCAAACCCACTCTAAACAGGAATTTCAAAAACAGAACAAAGAAACAGGGAAATTCTTCACAATTCCTTCAGGGTCTATGATGCAACCTGGAATGACCCTATCTACAATGACAGCTGGATGTGGCATAAGGCTGGACACTTGGGACTGAGAGGATTGGTGAGATTGGGTGAGCAAATGCAGACCCTTTAAAGCAATAATGCATGGCACCCATTCCATGGGTCCCAGCTCTCCAGGTTGAAGGGAATATTACTACAGCTATAACATGTACGGGAAACCTACAGAATGGACACACTGTGAATACAAAAGGTTTCTAAAACTCAACGAAGAGCCCCTCTCCTGGTGCTCCGGTTTGACTTTCCAACTGCTTTCCTATCAGTCTCCCAACTTGGAGAGACAGCCCCTTTAAGCTCCTGGTTCGCACAGGTTGCCAATTTGGCAGAGGATGAAAGGGAAGAGGGAGAACCAATGAGAGAGTAGCTGTTAGGCATTTGGATGGGCACATGTCACTCTAATTTCCCGGCAGGAAGAAGAATTAACCAAAGTCTCAGCCACCCACCGGGAACCAGTATAGGTCCTGAAACAAAAGTTTGGACTTGCGTTCAGCTCACAAGAAACGAGTTGAAAAATGGAGCTCAGGGGCACAGCAAATCACAAACTGGCAGAGTAATCAAGGCCAACTATCGTCCAAAAATCTGTTGAGGGAAGGCAACGAGGCGGACTTGAAAGTGAGGCAGAATAGCAGGAAACAGATTTCAAGAGGTACGTTGGAATCGCCTGTAAAGCACAGGAAGAGGGGCACAACTTCGACAATGATGCACTTGGCCAAAAAGGGCGTATGCGTTTTCTCCTGAATATATTCAGGAGAAAACGCATACGCCCTTTTTGGCCAAGCAAGCAAGCGGGCAATGCAAATCTGCACTACAAAGAAGTATCACTTCCCACCGGTCAAAAGGGACATCCACAAAATGTGTAAAAACCAGAAAGGCAAGACAGGCCCTGGAGAACAGGGAGCCTTGTTATGCTGATGGGCGGGATGTAAGTTGCCAACTGCCTCACTGGAGGAGTGCATTGTGTTCCCTAATACAAGTAAACAACAGAGCTACAGAGCCAAGGGCACTTCCAGTCTAGGGAATATACCTTGGGAAAACTGAAAATCCATAAGACAGAGCCACCCCCAAATTGAGGGCTGCACTGCTTACAAGAACCTCAGCCTGGGTACACCTGAAATATCCCAGGAAATATAAAAATGGTTCCAAACATTGTGGAACTTACGTACGATGGAATATCCCTCAGCCACGAAATCAATGTCATAAGACCAGTAGCAGCAAAATGAGTTGATTCAGGTACGATGATTCTAAGTGAAAGAAGTCACACAGGAAAAGAAACTTATCATAAGATATCACTTAGGAAGAATCTGTAAACATGGCTACACATGAACTGAGTTAGGCAAGAGAACAGAGTCTCACATTTAGAAAACACTCTTATGCCTGCTTAAGGGGGAAGGAGAGGTGGGGTGATGCATCAAACCAGAGTTTGATATAAGCACAGGTACCGTTCCAAAAACCAACTAAGGAATAGACAAGACCTACACCTTCCTCAGTGAAAGGGACTCAAAACCCCATATTTCCCGCAGAGGAATAGATCTGACTAGTAAGAATCTTAAAACCTATGTATTGATATGTCTCCGTAAGGGAATCAAGTGTGTCTAGACTGGCATAAACATGGCAGCGAGAATCAGCTCAAACCCACTCTAAACAGGAATTTCAAAAACAGAACAAAGAAACAGGGTAATTCTTCACAATTCCTTCAGGGTCGCTGATGCAACCTGGAATGACCCTATCTACAATGACAGCTGGATGTGGCATGAGGCTGGACACTTGGGATTGAGAGGATTGCTGAGATTGGGTGAGCAAATGCAGACCCTTTAAAGCAATAATGCATGGCACCCATTCCAAGGGTCCCAGCTCTCCAGGTTGAAGGGAATATTACTACAGCTATAACGTGTACGGGAAACCTAGAGAATGGACACACTGTGAATACGAAAGGTTTCTAAAACTCAACGAAGAGCCCCTCTCCTGGTGCTCCGGTTTGACTTTCCAACTGCTTTCCTATCAATCTCCCAACTTGGAGAGACAGCCCCTTTAAGCTCCTGGTTCGCACAGGTTGCCAATTTGGCAGAGGATGAAAGGGAAGAGGGAGAACCAATGAGAGAGTAGCTGTTAGGCATTTGGATGGGCACATGTCACTCTAATTTCCCGGCAGGAAGAAGAATTAACCAAAGTCTCAGCCACCCTCCGGGAACCAGTATAGGTCCTGAACCAAAAGTTTGGACTTGCGTTCAGCTCACAAGAAACGAGTTGAAAAATGGAGCTCAGGGGCACAGCAATTCACAAACTGGCAGAGTAATCAAGGCCAACTATCGTCCAAAAATCTGTTGAGGGAAGGCAACGAGGCGGACTTGAAAGCGAGGCAGAATAGCAGGAAACAGATTTCAAGAGGTACGTTGGAATCGCCTGTAAAGCACAGGAAGAGGGGCACAACTTCGACAATGATGCACTTGGCCAAAAAGGGCGTATGCGTTTTCTCCTGAATATATTCAGGAGAAAACGCATACGCCCTTTTTGGCCAAGCAAGCAAGCGGGCAATGCAAATCTGCACTACAAAGAAGTATCACTTCCCACCGGTCAAAAGGGACATCCACAAAATGTGTAAAAACCAGAAAGGCAAGACAGGCCCTGGAGAACAGGGAGCCTTGTTATGCTGATGGGCGGGATGTAAGTTGCCAACTGCCTCACTGGAGGAGTGCATTGTGTTCCCTAAAACAAGTAAACAACAGAGCTACAGAGCCAAGGGCACTTCCAGTCTAGGGAATATACCTTGGGAAAACTGAAAATCCATAAAACAGGGCCACCCCCAGATTGAGGGCTGCACTGCTTACAAGAACCTCAACCTGGGTACACCTGAAATATCCCAGGAAATATAAAAATGGTTCCAAACATTGTGGAACTTACGTACGATGGAATATCCCTCAACCACGAAATCAATGTCATAAGACCAGTAGCAGCAAAATGAGTGGATTCAGGTACGATGATTCTAAGTGAAAGAAGTCACACAGGAAAAGAAACTTATCATAAGATATCACTTAGGAAGTTCCTGTAAACATGGCTACACATGAACTGAGTTAGGCAAGAGAACAGAGTCTCACATTTAGAAAACACTCTTATGCCTGCTTAAGGGGGAAGGAGAGGTGGGGTGATGCATCAAACCAGAGTTTGATATAAGGACAGGTACCGTTCCAAAAACCAACTATGGAATAGACAAGACCTACACCTTCCTCACTGAAAGGGTCTCAAAACCCCATATTTCCCACAGAGGAATAGATCTGACTAGTAAGAATCTTAAAACTTATGTATTGATATGTCTCCGTAAGGGAATCAAGTGTGTCTAGACTGGCATAAACATGGCCGCGAGAATCAGCTCAAACCCACCCTAAAAAGGAATTTCAAAAACAGAACAATGAAACAGGGAAATTCTTTACAATTCCTTCAGGGTCTCTGATGCAACCTGGAATGACCCTATCTACAATGACAGCTGGATGTGGCATGAGGCTGGACACTTGGGACTGAGAGGATTGGTGAGATTGGGTGAGCAACTGCAGACCCTTTAAAGCAATAATGCATGGCACCCATTCCATGGGTCCCAGCTCTCCAGGTTGAAGGGTATATTACTACAGCTATAACATGTACGGGAAACCTAGAGAATGGACACACTGTGAATACAAAAGGTTTCTAAAACTCAACGAAGAGCCCTTCTCCTGGTGCTCCGGTTTGACTTTCCAACTGCTTTCCTATCAATCTCCCAACTTGGAGAGACAGCCCCTTTAAGCTCCTGGTTCGCACAGGTTGCCAGTTTGGCAGAGGATGAAAGGGAAGAGGGAGAACCAATGAGAGAGTAGCTGTTAGGCATTTGGATGGGCACATGTCACTCTAATTTCCCGGCAGGAAGAAGAATTAACCGAAGTCTCAGCCACCCACCGGGAACCAGTATAGGTCCTGAACCAAAAGTTTGGACGTGCGTTCAGCTCACAAGAAACGAGTTGAAAAATGGAGCTCAGGGGCACAGCAATTCACAAACTGGCAGAGTAATCAAGGCCAACTATCGTCCAAAAATCTGTTGAGGGAAGGCAACTAGGCGGACTTGAAAGCGAGGCAGAATAGCAGGAAACAGATTTCAAGAGGTACGTTGGAATCGCTTGTAAAGCACAGGAAGAGGGGCACAACTTCGAATATGATGCACTTGGCCAAAAAGGGCGTATGCGTTTTCTCCTGAATATATTCAGGAGAAAACGCATACGCCCTTTTTGGCCAAGCAAGCAAGCGGGCAATGCAAATCTGCACTACAAAGGAGTATCACTTCCCACCGGTCAAAAGGGGCATCCACAAAATGTGTAAAAACCAGAAAGGCAAGACAGGCCCTGGAGAACAGGGAGCCTTGTTATGCTGATGGGCCGGATGTAAGTTGCCAACTGCCTCACTGGAGGAGTGCATTGTGTTCCCTAAAACAAGTAAACAACAGAGCTACAGAGCCAAGGGCACTTCCAGTCTAGGGAATATACCTTGGGAAAACTGAAAATCCATAACACAGAGCCACCCCCAAATTGAGGGCTGCACTGCTTACAAGAACCTCAACCTGGGTACACCTGAAATATCCCAGGAAATATAAAAATGGTTCCAAACATTGTGGAACTTACGTACGATGGAATATCCCTCAGCCACGAAATCAATGTCATAAGACCAGTAGCAGCAAAATGAGTGGATTCAGGTACGATGATTCTAAGTGAAAGAAGTCACACAGGAAAAGAAACTTATCATAAGATATAACTTAGGAAGATCCTGTAAACATGGCTACACATGAACTGAGTTAGGCAAGAGAACAGAGTCTCACATTTAGAAAACACTCTTATGCCTGCTTAAGGGGGAAGGAGAGGTGGGGTGATGCATCAAACCAGAGTTTGATATAAGCACAGGTACCGTTCCAAAAACCAACTATGGAATAGACAAGACCTACACCTTCCTCAGTGAAAGGGACTCAAAACCCCATATTTCCCGCAGAGGAATAGATCTGACTAGTAAGAATCTTAAAACCTATGTATTGATATGTCTCCGTAAGGGAATCAAGTGTGTCTAGACTGGCATAAACAGGGCAGCGAGAATCAGCTCAAACCCACTCTAAACAGGAATTTCAAAAACAGAACAAAGAAACAGGGTAATTCTTCACAATTCCTTCAGGGTCGCTGATGCAACCTGGAATGACCCTATCTACAATGACAGCTGGATGTGACATAAGGCTGGACACTTGGGACTGAGAGGATTGGTGAGATTGGGTGAGCAAATGCAGACCCTTTAAAGCAATAAGGCATGGCACCCATTCCATGGGTCCCAGCTCTCCAGGTTGTAGGGAATATTACTACAGCTATAACGTGTACGGGAAACCTAGAGAATGGACACACTGTGAATACGAAAGGTTTCTAAAACTCAACGAAGAGCCCCTCTCCTGGTGCTCCGGTTTGACTTTCCAACTGCTTTCCTATCAATCTCCCAACTTGGAGAGACAGCCCCTTTAAGCTCCTGGTTCGCACAGGTTGCCAATTTGGCAGAGGATGAAAGGGAAGAGGGAGAACCAATGAGAGAGTAGCTGTTAGGCATTTGGATGGGCACATGTCACTCTAATTTCCCGGCAGGAAGAAGAATTCACCAAAGTCTCAGCCACCCACCGGGAACCAGTATAGGTCCTGAACCAAAAGTTTGGACTTGCGTTCAGCTCACAAGAAACGAGTTGAAAAATGGAGCTCAGGGGCACAGCAATTCACAAACTGGCAGAGTAATCAAGGCCAACTATCGTCCAAAAATCTGTTGAGGGAAGGCAACGAGGCGGACTTGAAAGCGAGGCAGAATAGCAGGAAACAGATTTCAAGAGGTACGTTGGAATCACCTGTAAAGCACAGGAAGAGGGGCACAACTTCGACAATGATGCACTTGGCCAAAAAGGGCGTATGCGTTTTCTCCTGAATATATTCAGGAGAAAATGCATACGCCCATTTTGGCCAAGCAAGCAAGCAGGCAATGCAAATCTGCACTACAAAGAAGTATCACTTCCCACCGGTCAAAAGGGACATCCACAAAATGTGTAAAAACCAGAAAGGCAAGACAGGCCCTGGAGAACAGGGAGCCTTGTTATGCTGATGGGCGGGATGTAAGTTGCCAACTGCCTCACTGGAGGAGTGCATTGTGTTCCCTAAAACAAGTAAATAACAGAGCTACAGAGCCAAGGGCACTTCCAGTCTAGGGAATATACCTTGGGAAAACTGAAAATCCATAAGACAGAGCCACCCCCAAATTGAGGGCTGCACTGCTTACAAGAACCTCAACCTGGGTACACCTGAAATATCCCAGGAAATATAAAAATGGTTCCAAACATTGTGGAACTTATGTACGATGGAATATCCCTCAGCCATGAAATCAATGTCATAAGACCAGTAGCAGCAAAATGAGTGGATTCAGGTACGATGATTCTAAGTGAAAGAAGTCACACAGGAAAAGAAACTTATCATAAGATATCACTTAGGAAGATCCTGTAAACATGGCTACACATGAACTGAGTTAGGGAAGAGCACAGAGTCTCACATTTAGAAAACACTCTTATGCCTGCTTAAGGGGGAAGGAGAGGTGGGGTGATGCATCAAACCAGAGTTTGATATAAGCACAGGTACCGTTCCAAAAACCAACTATGGAATAGACAAGACCTACACCTTCCTCAGTGAAAGGGACTCAAAACCCCATATTTCCCGCAGAGGAATAGATCTGACTAGTAAGAATCTTAAAACCTATGTATTGATATGTCTCCGTAAGGGAATCAAGTGTGTCTACACTGGCATAAACAGGGCAGCGAGAATCAGCTCAAACCCACTCTAAAAAGGAATTTCAAAAACAGAACAAAGAAACAGGGAAATTCTTTACAATTCCTTCAGGGTCTCTGATGCAACCTGGAATGACACTATCTACAATGACAGCTGGATGTGGCATAAGGCTGGACACTTGGGACTGAGAGGATCGGTGAGATTGGGTGAGCAAATGCAGACCCTTTAAAGCAATAATGCATGGCACCCATTCCATGGGTCCCAGCTCTCCAGGTTGAAGGGAATATTACTACAGCTATAACGTGTACGGGTAACCTAGAGAATGGACACACTGTGAATACGAAAGGTTTCTAAATCTCAACGAAGAGCCCCTCTCCTGGTGCTCCGGTTTGACTTTCCAACTGCTTTCCTATCAATCTCCCAACTTGGAGAGACAGCCCCTTTAAACTCCTGGTTCGCACAGGTTGCCAATTTGGCAGAGGATGAAAGGGAAGAGGGAGAACCAATGAGAGAGTAGCTGTTAGGCATTTGGATGGGCACATGTCACTCTAATTTCCCGGCAGGAAGAAGAATTAACCAAAGTCTCAGCCACCCACCGGGAACCAGTATAGGTCCTGAACCAGAAGTTTGGACTTGCATTCAGCTCACAAGAAACGAGTTGAAAAATGGAGCTCAGGGGCACAGCAATTCACAAACTGGCAGAGTAATCAAGGCCAACTATCCTCCAAAAATCTGTTGAGGGAAGGCAACGAGGCGGACTTGAAAGCGAGGCAGAATAGCAGGAAACAGATTTCAAGAGGTACGTTGGAATCGCCTGTAAAGCACAGGAAGAGGGGCACAACTTCGACAATGATGTACTTGGCCAAAAAGGGCGTATGCGATTTCTCCTGAATATATTCAGGAGAAAACGCATACGCCCTTTTTGGCCAAGCAAGCAAGCGGGCAATGCAAATCTGCACTACAAAGAAGTATCACTTCCCACCGGTCAAAAGGGACATCCACAAAATGTGTAAAAACCAGAAAGGCAAGACAGGCCCTGGAGAACAGGGAGCCTTGTTATGCTGATGGGCGGGATGTAAGTTGCCAACTGCCTCACTGGAGGAGTGCATTGTGTTCCCTAAAACAAGTAAACAACAGAGCTACAGAGCCAAGGCCACTTCCAGTCTAGGGAATATACCTTGGGAAAACTGAAAATCCATAAGAGAGAGCCACCACCAAATGGAGGGCTGCACTGCTTACAAGAACCTCAGCCTGGGTACACCTGAAATATCCCAGGAAATATAAAAATGGTTCCAAACATTGTGGAACTTACGTACGATGGAATATCCCTCAGCCATGAAATCAATGTCATAAGACCAGTAGCAGCAAAATGAGTGGATTCAGGTACGATGATTCTAAGTGAAAGAAGTCACACAGGAAAAGAAACTTATCATAAGATATCACTTAGGAAGATCCTGTAAACATGGCTACACATGAACTGAGTTAGGCAAGAGAACAGAGTCTCACATTTAGAAAACACTCTTATGCCTGCTTAAGGGGGAAGGAGAGGTGGGGTGATGCATCAAACCAGAGTTTGATATAAGCACAGGTACCGTTCCAAAAACCAACTATGGAATAGACAAGACCTACACCTTCCTCAGTGAAAGGGACTCAAAACCCCATATTTCCCGCAGAGGAATAGATCTGACTAGTAAGAATCTTAAAACCTATGTATTGATATGTCTCCGTAAGGGAATCAAGTGTGTCTAGACTGGCATAAACATGGCAGCGAGAATCAGCTCAAACCCACTCTAAACAGGAATTTCAAAAACAGAACAAAGAAACAGGGTAATTCTTCACAATTCCTTCAGGGTCGCTGATGCAACCTGGAATGACCCTATCTACAATGACAGCTGGATGTGGCATAAGGCTGGACACTTGGGACTGAGAGGATTGGTGAGATTGGGTGAGCAAATGCAGACCCTTTAAAGCAATAATGCATGGCACCCATTCCATGGGTCCCAGGTCTCCAGGTTGAAGGGAATATTACTACAGCTATAACATGTACGGGAAACCTAGAGAATGGACACACTGTGAATACGAAAGGTTTCTAAAACTCAACGAAGAGCCCCTCTCCTGGTGCTCCGGTTTGACTTTCCAACTGCTTTCCTATCAATCTCCCAACTTGGATAGACAGCCCCTTTAAGCTCCTGGTTCACACAGGTTGCCAATTTGGCAGAGGATGAAAGGGAAGAGGGAGAACCAATGAGAGAGTAGCTGTTAGGCATTTGGATGGGCACATGTCACTCTAATTTCCTGGCAGGAGGAAGAATTAACCAAAGTCTCAGCCACCCACCGGGAACCAGTATAGGTCCTGAACCAAAAGTTTGGACTTGCGTTCAGCTCACAAGAAACGAGTTGAAAAATGGAGCTCAGGGGCACAGCAATTCACAAACTGGCAGAGTAATCAAGGCCAACTATCGTCCAAAAATCTGTTGAGGGAAGGCAACGAGGCGGACTTGAAAGCGAGGCAGAATAGCAGGAAACAGATTTCAACAGGTACGTTGGAATCGCCTGTAAAGCACAGGAAGAGGGGCACAACTTCGACAATGATGCACTTGGCCAAAAAGGGCGTATGCGTTTTCTCCTGAATATATTCAGGAGAAAACGCATACGCAATTTTTGGCCAAGCAAGCAAGCGGGCAATGCAAATCTGCACTACAAAGAAGTATCACTTCCCACCGGTCAAAAGGGACATCCACAAAATGTGTAAAAACCAGAAAGGCAAGACAGGCCCTGGAGAAAAGGGAGCCTTGTTATGCTGATGGGCGGGATGTAAGTTGCCAACTGCCTCACTGGAGGAGTGCATTGTGTTCCCTAAAACAAGTAAACAACAGAGCTACAGAGCCATGGGCACTTCCAGTCTAGGGAATATACCTTGGGAAAACTGAAAATCCATAACACAGAGCCACCCCCAAATTGAGGGCTGCACTGCTTACAAGAACCTCAACCTGGGTACACCTGAAATATCCCAGGAAATATAAAAATGGTTCCAAACATTGTGGAACTTATGTACGATGGAATATCCCTCAACCACGAAATCAATGTCATAAGACCAGTAGCAGCAAAATGAGTGGATTCAGGTACGATGATTCTAAGTGAAAGAAGTCACACAGGAAAAGAAACTTATCATAAGATATCACTTAGAAAGATCCTGTAAACATGGCTACACATGAACTGAGTTAGGCAAGAGAACAGAGTCTCACATTTAGAAAACACTCTTATGCCTGCTTAAGGGGTAGGAGAGGTGGGGTGATGCATCAAACCAGAGTTTGATATAAGCACAGGTACCATTCCAAAAACCAACTATGGAATAGACAAGACCTACACCTTCCTCAGTGAAAGGGACTCAAAACCCCATATTTCCCGCAGAGGAATAGATCTGACTAGTAAGAATCTTAAAACCTATGTATTGATATGTCTCCGTAAGGGAATCAAGTGTGTCTAGACTGGCATAAACATGGCAGCGAGAATCAGCTCAAACCCACTCTAAACAGGAATTTCAAAAACAGAACAAAGAAACAGGGTAATTCTTCACAATTCCTTCAGGGTCGCTGATGCAACCTGGAATGACCCTATCTACAATGACAGCTGGATGTGGCATAAGGCTGGACACTTGGGACTGAGAGGATTGGTGAGATTGGGTGAGCAAATGCAGACCCTTTAAAGCAATAATGCATGGCACCCATTCCATGGGTCCCAGCTCTCCAGGTTGAAGGGAATATTACTACAGCTATAACGTGTACGGGAAACCTAGAGAATGGACACACTGTGAATACGAAAGGTTTCTAAAACTCAACGAAGAGCCCCTCTCCTGGTGCTCCGGTTTGACTTTCCAACTGCTTTCCTATCAATCTCCCAACTTGGAGAGACAGCCCCTTTAAGCTCCTGGTTCGCACAGCTTGCCAATTTGGCAGAGGATGAAAGGGAAGAGGGAGAACCAATGAGAGAGTAGCTGTTAGGCATTTGGATGGGCACATGTCACTCTAATTTCCCGGCAGGAAGAAGAATTAACCAAAGTCTCAGCCACCCACCGGGAACCAGGATAGGTCCTGAACCAAAAGTTTGGACTTGCGTTCAGCTCACAAGAAACGAGTTGAAAAATGGAGCTCAGGGGCACAGCATTTCACAAACTGGCAGAGTAATCAAGGCCAACTATCGTCCAAAAATCTGTTGAGGGAAGGCAACGAGGCGGACTTGAAAGCGAGGCAGAATAGCAGGAAACAGATTTCAAGAGGTACGTTGGAATCGCCTGTAAAGCACAGGAAGAGGGGCACAACTTCAACAATGATGCACTTGGCCAAAAAGGGCGTATGCGTTTTCTCCTGAATATATTCAGGAGAAAACGCATACGCCCTTTTTGGCCAAGCAAGCAAGCGGGCAATGCAAATCTGCACTACAAAGAAGTATCACTGCCCACCGGTCAAAAGGGACATCCACAAAATGTGTAAAAACCAGAAAGGCAAGACAGGCCCTGGAGAACAGGGAGCCTTGTTATGCTGATGGGCGGGATGTAAGTTGCCAACTGCCTCACTGGAGGAGTGCATTGTGTTCCCTAAAACAAGTAAACAACAGAGCTACAGAGCCAAGGCCACTTCCAGTCTAGGGAATATACCTTGGGAAAACTGAAAATCCATAAGAGAGAGCCACCCCCAAATGGAGGGCTGCACTGCTTACAAGAACCTCAGCCTGGGTACACCTGAAATATCCCAGGAAATATAAAAATGGTTCCAAACATTGTGGAACTTAAATACGATGGAATATCCCTCAGCCATGAAATCAATGTCATAAGACCAGTAGCAGCAAAATGAGTGGATTCAGGTACGATGATTCTAAGTGAAAGAAGTCACACAGGAAAAGAAACTTATCATAAGATATCACTTAGGAAGATCCTGTAAACATGGCTACACATGAACTGAGTTAGGCAAGAGAACAGAGTCTCACATTTAGAAAACACTCTTATGCCTGCTTAAGGGGGAAGGAGAGGTGGGGTGATGCATCAAACCAGAGTTTGATATAAGCACAGGTACCGTTCCAAAAACCAACTATGGAATAGACAAGACCTACACCTTCCTCAGTGAAAGGGACTCAAAACCCCATATTTCCCGCAGAGGAATAGATCTGACTAGTAAGAATCTTAAAACCTATGTATTGATATGTCTCCGTAAGGGAATCAAGTGTGTCTAGACTGGCATAAACATGGCAGCGAGAATCAGCTCAAACCCACTCTAAACAGGAATTTCAAAAACAGAACAAAGAAACAGGGTAATTCTTCACAATTCCTTCAGGGTCGCTGATGCAACCTGGAATGACCCTATCTACAATGACAGCTGGATGTGGCATAAGGCTGGACACTTGGGACTGAGAGGATTGGTGAGATTGGGTGAGCAAATGCAGACCCTTTAAAGCAATAATGCATGGCACCCATTCCATGGGTCCCAGCTCTCCAGGTTGAAGGGAATATTACTACAGCTATAACATGTACGGGAAACCTAGAGAATGGACACACTGTGAATACGAAAGGTTTCTAAAACTCAACGAAGAGCCCCTCTCCTGGTGCTCCGGTTTGACTTTCCAACTGCTTTCCTATCAATCTCCCAACTTGGAGAGACAGCCCCTTTAAGCTCCTGGTTCACACAGGTTGCCAATTTGGCAGAGGATGAAAGGGAAGAGGGAGAACCAATGAGAGAGTAGCTGTTAGGCATTTGGATGGGCACATGTCACTCTAATTTCCTGGCAGGAGGAAGAATTAACCAAAGTCTCAGCCACCCACCGGGAACCAGTATAGGTCCTGAACCAAAAGTTTGGACTTGCGTTCAGCTCACAAGAAACGAGTTGAAAAATGGAGCTCAGGGGCACAGCAATTCACAAACTGGCAGAGTAATCAAGGCCAACTATCGTCCAAAAATCTGTTGAGGGAAGGCAACGAGGCGGACTTGAAAGCGAGGCAGAATAGCAGGAAACAGATTTCAAGAGGTACGTTGGAATCGCCTGTAAAGCACAGGAAGAGGGGCACAACTTCGACAATGATGCACTTGGCCAAAAAGGGCGTATGCGTTTTCTCCTGAATATATTCAGGAGAAAACGCATACGCCCTTTTTGGCCAAGCAAGCAAGCGGGCAATGCAAATCTGCACTACAAAGAAGTATCACTTCCCACCGGTCAAAAGGGACATCCACAAAATGTGTAAAAACCAGAAAGGCAAGACAGGCCCTGGAGAACAGGGAGCCTTGTTATGCTGATGGGCGGGATGTAAGTTGCCAACTGCCTCACTGGAGGAGTGCATTGTGTTCCCTAAAACAAGTAAACAACAGAGCTACAGAGCCAAGGGCACTTCCAGTCTAGGGAATATACCTTGGGAAAACTGAAAATCCATAAGACAGAGCCACCCCCAAATTGAGGGCTGCACTGCTTAGAGGAACCTCAACCTGGGTACACCTGAAATATCCCAGGAAATATAAAAATGGTTCCAAACATTGTGGAACTTACGTACGATGGAATATCCCTTAACCACGAAATCAATGTCATAAGACCAGTAGCAGCAAAATGAGTGGATTCAGGTACGATAATTCTAAGTGAAAGAAGTCACACAGGAAAAGAAACTTATCATAAGATATCACTTAGAATGATCCTGTAAACATGGCTACACATGGACTGAGTTAGGCAAGAGAACAGAGTCTCACATTTAGAAAACACTCTTATGCCTGCTTAAGGGGGAAGGAGAGGTGGGGTGATGCATCAAACCAGAGTTTGATATAAGCACAGGTACCGTTCCAAAAACCAACTATGGAATAGACAAGACCTACACCTTCCTCAGTGAAAGGGACTCAAAACCCCATATTTCCCGCAGAGGAATAGATCTGACTAGTAAGAATCTTAAAACCTATGTATTGATATGTCTCCGTAAGGGAATCAAGTGTGTCTAGACTGGCATAAACATGGCAGCGAGAATCAGCTCAAACCCACTCTAAACAGGAATTTCAAAAACAGAACAAAGAAACAGGGTAATTCTTCACAATTCCTTCAGGGTCGCTGATGCAACCTGGAATGACCCTATCTACAATGACAGCTGGATGTGGCATAAGGCTGGACACTTGGGACGGAGAGGATTGGTGAGATTGGGTGAGCAAATGCAGACCCTTTAAAGCAATAATGCACGGCACCCATTCCATGGGTCCCAGCTCTCCAGGTTGAAGGGAATATTACTACAGCTATAACGTGTACGGGAAACCTAGAGAATGGACACACAGTGAATACGAAAGGTTTCTAAAACTCAACGAAGAGCCCCTCTCCTGGCGCTCCGGTTTGACTTTCCAACTGCTTTCCTATCAATCTCCCAACTTGGAGAGACAGCCCCTTTAAGCTCCTAGTTCGCACAGGTTGCCAATTTGGCAGAGGATGAAAGGGAAGAGGGAGAACCAATGAGAGAGTAGCTGTTAGGCATTTGGATGGGCACATGTCACTCTAATTTCCCGGCAGGAAGAAGAATTAACCAAAGTCTCAGCCACCCACCGGGAACCAGTATAGGTCCTGAACCAAAAGTTTGGACTTGCGTTCAGCTCACAAGAAACGAGTTGAAAAATGGAGCTCAGGGGCACAGCAATTCACAAACTGGCAGAGTAATCAAGGCCAACTATCGTCCAAAAATCTGTTGAGGGAAGGCAACGAGGCGGACTTGAAAGCGAGGCAGAATAGCAGGGAACAGATTTCAACAGGTACGTTGGAATCGCCTGTAAAGCACAGGAAGAGGGGCACAACTTCGACAATGATGCACTTGGCCAATAAGGGCGTATGCGTTTTCTCCTGAATATATTCAGGAGAAAACGCATACGCCCTTTTTGGCCAAGCAAGCAAGCGGGCAATGCAAATCTGCACTACAAAGAAGTATCACTTCCCACCGGTCAAAAGGGACATCCACAAAATGTGTAAAACCAGAAAGGCAAGACAGGCCCTGGAGAACAGGGAGCCTTGTTATGCTGATGGGCGGGATGTAAGTTGCCAACTGCCTCACTGGAGGAGTGCATTGTGTTCCCTAAAACAAGTAAACAACAGAGCTACAGAGCCAAGGGCACTTCCAGTCTAGGGAATATACCTTGGGAAAACTGAAAATCCATAAGACAGAGCCACCCCCAAATGGAGGGCTGCACTGCTTACAAGAACCTCAGCCTGGGTACACCTGAAATATCCCAGGAAATATAAAAATGGTTCCAAACATTGTGGAACTTACGTACGATGGAATATCCCTCAGCCATGAAATCAATGTCATAAGACCAGTAGCAGCAAAATGAGTGGATTCAGGTACGATGATTCTAAGTGAAAGAAGTCACACAGGAAAAGAAACTTATCATAAGATATCACTTAGGAAGATCCTGTAAACATGGCTACACATGAACTGAGTTAGGCAAGAGAACAGAGTCTCACATTTAGAAAACACTCTTATGCCTGCTTAAGGGGGAAGGAGAGGTGGGGTGATGCATCAAACCAGAGTTTGATATAAGCACAGGTACCGTTCCAAAAACCAACTATGGAATAGACAAGACCTACACCTTCCTCAGTGAAAGAGACTCAAAACCCCATATTTCCCGCAGAGGAATAGATCTGACTAGTAAGAATCTTAAAACCTATGTATTGATATGTCTCCGTAAGGGAATCAAGTGTGTCTAGACTGGCATAAACAGGGCAGCGAGAATCAGCTCAAACCCACTCTAAACAGGAATTTCAAAAACAGAACAAAGAAACAGGGTAATTCTTCACAATTCCTTCAGGGTCGCTGATGCAACCTGGAATGACCCTATCTACAATGACAGCTGGATATGGCATAAGGCTGGACACTTGGGACTGAGAGGATTGGTGAGATTGGGTGAGCAAATGCAGACCCTTTAAAGCAATAAGGCATGGCACCCATTCCATGGGTCCCAGCTCTCCAGGTTGAAGGGAATATTACTACAGCTATAACGTGTACGGGAAACCTAGAGAATGGACACACTGTGAATACGAAAGGTTTCTAAAACTCAACGAAGAGCCCCTCTCCTGGTGCTCCGGTTTGACTTTCCAACTGCTTTCCTATCAATCTCCCAACTTGGAGAGACAGCCCCTTTAAGCTCCTGGTTCACACAGGTTGCCAATTTGGCAGAGGATGAAAGGGAAGAGGGAGAACCAATGAGAGAGTAGCTGTTAGGCATTTGGATGGGCACATGTCACTCTAATTTCCCGGCAGGAAGAAGAATTAACCAAAGTCTCAGCCACCCACCGGGAACCAGTATAGGTCCTGAACCAGAAGTTTGGACTTGCATTCAGCTCACAAGAAACGAGTTGAAAAATGGAGCTCAGGGGCACAGCAATTCACAAACTGGCAGAGTAATCAAGGCCAACTATCGTCCAAAAATCTGTTGAGGGAAGGCAACGAGGCGGACTTGAAAGCGAGGCAGAATAGCAGGAAACAGATTTCAAGAGGTACGTTGGAATCGCCTGTAAAGCACAGGAAGAGGGGCACAACTTCGACAATGAAGTACTTGGCCAAAATGGGCGTATGCGTTTTCTCCTGAATATATTCAGGAGAAAATGCATACGCCCTTTTTGGCCAAGCAAGCAAGCCGGCAATGCAAATCTGCACTACAAAGAAGTATCACTTCCCACCGGTCAAAAGGGACATCCACAAAATGTGTAAAAACCAGAAAGGCAAGACAGGCCCTGGAGTACAGGGAGCCTTGTTATGCTGATGGGCGGGATGTAAGTTGCCAACTGCCTCACTGGAGGAGTGCATTGTGTTCCCTAAAACAAGTAAACAACAGAGCTACAGAGCCAAGGGCACTTCCAGTCTAGGGAATATACCTTGGGAAAACTGAAAATCCATAACACAGAGCCACCCCCAAATTGAGGGCTGCACTGCTTACAAGAACCTCAACCTGGGTACACCTGAAATATCCCAGGAAATATAAAAATGGTTCCAAACATTGTGGAAATTACGTACGATGGAATATCCCTCAACCACGAAATCAATGTCATAAGACCAGTAGCAGCAAAATGAGTGGATTCAGGTACGATGATTCTAAGTGAAAGAAGTCACACAGGAAAAGAAACTTATCATAAGATATCACTTAGGAAGATGCTGTAAACATGGCTACACATGAACTGAGTTAGGCAAGAGAACAGAGTCTCACATTTAGAAAACACTCTTATGCCTGCTTAAGGGGGAAGGAGAGGTGGGGTGATGCATCAAACCAGAGTTTGATATAAGCACAGGTACCGTTCCAAAAACCAACTATGGTATAGACAAGACCTACACCTTCCTCACTGAAAGGGTCTCAAAACCCCATATTTCCCACAGAGGAATAGATCTGACTAGTAAGAATCTTAAAACCTATGTATTGATATGTCTCCGTAAGGGAATCAAGTGTGTCTAGACTGGCATAAACATGGCAGCGAGAATCAGCTCAAACCCACTCTAAAAAGGAATTTCAAAAACAGAACAAAGAAACAGGGAAATTCTTTACAATTCCTTCAGGGTCTATGATGCAACCTGGAATGACCCTATCTACAATGACAGCTGGATGTGGCATAAGGCTGGACACTTGGGACTGAGAGGATTGGTGAGATTGGGTGAGCAAATGCAGACCCTTTAAAGCAATAAGGCATGGCACCCATTCCATGGGTCCCAGCTCTCCAGGTTGAAGGGAATATTACTACAGCTATAACATATACGGGAAACCTAGAGAATGGAAACACTGTGAATACGAAAGGTTTCTAAAACTCAACGAAGAGCCCCTCTCCTGGTGCTCCGGTTTGACTTTCCAACTGCTTTCCTATCAATCTCCCAACTTGGAGAGACAGCCCCTTTAAGCTCCTGGTTCACACAGGTTGCCAATTTGGCAGAGGATGAAAGGGAAGAGGGAGAACCAATGAGAGAGTAGCTGTTAGGCATTTGGATGGGCACATGTCACTCTAATTTCCCGGCAGGAAGAAGAATTAACCAAAGTCTCAGCCACCCACCGGGAACCAGTATAGGTCCTGAACCAAAAGTTTGGACTTGCGTTCAGCTCACAAGAAACGAGTTGAAAAATGGAGCTCAGGGGCACAGCAATTCACAAACTGGCAGAGTAATCAAGGCCAACTATCGTCCAAAAATCTGTTGAGGGAAGGCAACGAGGCGGACTTGAAAGCGAGGCAGAATAGGAGGAAACAGATTTCAAGAGGTACGTTGGAATCGCCTGTAAAGCACAGGAAGAGGGGCACAACTTCGACAATGATGCACTTGGCCAAAAAGGGCGTATGCGTTTTCTCCTGAATATATTCAGGAGAAAACGCATACGCCCTTTTTGGCCAAGCAAGCAAGCGGGCAATGCAAATCTGCACTACAAAGAAGTATCACTTCCCACCGGTCAAAAGGGACATCCACAAAATGTGTAAAAACCAGAAAGGCAAGACAGGCCCTGGAGAACAGGGAGCCTTGTTATGCTGATGGGCGGGATGTAAGTTGCCAACTGCCTCACTGGAGGAGTGCATTGTGTTCCCTAAAACAAGTAAACAACAGAGCTACAGAGCCAAGGGCACTTCCAGTCTAGGGAATATACCTTGGGAAAACTGAAAATCCATAAGACAGAGCCACCCCCAAATTGAGGGCTGCACTGCTTAGAGGAACCTCAACCTGGGTACACCTGAAATATCCCAGGAAATATAAAAATGGTTCCAAACATTGTGGAACTTACGTACGATGGAATATCCCTTAACCACGAAATCAATGTCATAAGACCAGTAGCAGCAAAATGAGTGGATTCAGGTACGATAATTCTAAGTGAAAGAAGTCACACAGGAAAAGAAACTTATCATAAGATATCACTTAGAATGATCCTGTAAACATGGCTACACATGGACTGAGTTAGGCAAGAGAACAGAGTCTCACATTTAGAAAACACTCTTATGCCTGCTTAAGGGGGAAGGAGAGGTGGGGTGATGCATCAAACCAGAGTTTGATATAAGCACAGGTACCGTTCCAAAAACCAACTATGGAATAGACAAGACCTACACCTTCCTCAGTGAAAGGGACTCAAAACCCCATATTTCCCGCAGAGGAATAGATCTGACTAGTAAGAATCTTAAAACCTATGTATTGATATGTCTCCGTAAGGGAATCAAGTGTGTCTAGACTGGCATAAACATGGCAGCGAGAATCAGCTCAAACCCACTCTAAACAGGAATTTCAAAAACAGAACAAAGAAACAGGGTAATTCTTCACAATTCCTTCAGGGTCGCTGATGCAACCTGGAATGACCCTATCTACAATGACAGCTGGATGTGGCATAAGGCTGGACACTTGGGACGGAGAGGATTGGTGAGATTGGGTGAGCAAATGCAGACCCTTTAAAGCAATAATGCACGGCACCCATTCCATGGGTCCCAGCTCTCCAGGTTGAAGGGAATATTACTACAGCTATAACGTGTACGGGAAACCTAGAGAATGGACACACAGTGAATACGAAAGGTTTCTAAAACTCAACGAAGAGCCCCTCTCCTGGCGCTCCGGTTTGACTTTCCAACTGCTTTCCTATCAATCTCCCAACTTGGAGAGACAGCCCCTTTAAGCTCCTAGTTCGCACAGGTTGCCAATTTGGCAGAGGATGAAAGGGAAGAGGGAGAACCAATGAGAGAGTAGCTGTTAGGCATTTGGATGGGCACATGTCACTCTAATTTCCCGGCAGGAAGAAGAATTAACCAAAGTCTCAGCCACCCACCGGGAACCAGTATAGGTCCTGAACCAAAAGTTTGGACTTGCGTTCAGCTCACAAGAAACGAGTTGAAAAATGGAGCTCAGGGGCACAGCAATTCACAAACTGGCAGAGTAATCAAGGCCAACTATCGTCCAAAAATCTGTTGAGGGAAGGCAACGAGGCGGACTTGAAAGCGAGGCAGAATAGCAGGGAACAGATTTCAAGAGGTACGTTGGAATCGCCTGTAAAGCACAGGAAGAGGGGCACAACTTCGACAATGATGCACTTGGCCAATAAGGGCGTATGCGTTTTCTCCTGAATATATTCAGGAGAAAACGCATACGCCCTTTTTGGCCAAGCAAGCAAGCGGGCAATGCAAATCTGCACTACAAAGAAGTATCACTTCCCACCGGTCAAAAGGGACATCCACAAAATGTGTAAAACCAGAAAGGCAAGACAGGCCCTGGAGAACAGGGAGCCTTGTTATGCTGATGGGCGGGATGTAAGTTGCCAACTGCCTCACTGGAGGAGTGCATTGTGTTCCCTAAAACAAGTAAACAACAGAGCTACAGAGCCAAGGGCACTTTCAGTCTAGGGAATATACATTGGGAAAACTGAAAATCCATAAGACAGAGCCACCCCCAAATGGAGGGCTGCACTGCTTACAAGAACCTCAGCCTGGGTACACCTGAAATATCCCAGGAAATATAAAAATGGTTCCAAACATTGTGGAACTTACGTACGATGGAATATCCCTCAGCCATGAAATCAATGTCATAAGACCAGTAGCAGCAAAATGAGTGGATTCAGGTACGATGATTCTAAGTGAAAGAAGTCACACAGGAAAAGAAACTTATCATAAGATATCACTTAGGAAGATCCTGTAAACATGGCTACACATGAACTGAGTTAGGCAAGAGAACAGAGTCTCACATTTAGAAAACACTCTTATGCCTGCTTAAGGGGGAAGGAGAGGTGGGGTGATGCATCAAACCAGAGTTTGATATAAGCACAGGTACCGTTCCAAAAACCAACTATGGAATAGACAAGACCTACACCTTCCTCAGTGAAAGAGACTCAAAACCCCATATTTCCCGCAGAGGAATAGATCTGACTAGTAAGAATCTTAAAACCTATGTATTGATATGTCTCCGTAAGGGAATCAAGTGTGTCTAGACTGGCATAAACAGGGCAGCGAGAATCAGCTCAAACCCACTCTAAACAGGAATTTCAAAAACAGAACAAAGAAACAGGGTAATTCTTCACAATTCCTTCAGGGTCGCTGATGCAACCTGGAATGACCCTATCTACAATGACAGCTGGATGTGGCATAAGGCTGGACACTTGGGACTGAGAGGATTGGTGAGATTGGGTGAGCAAATGCAGACCCTTTAAAGCAATAAGGCATGGCACCCATTCCATGGGTCCCAGCTCTCCAGGTTGAAGGGAATATTACTACAGCTATAACGTGTACGGGAAACCTAGAGAATGGACACACTGTGAATACGAAAGGTTTCTAAAACTCAACGAAGAGCCTCTCTCCTGGTGCTCCGGTTTGACTTTCCAACTGCTTTCCTATCAATCTCCCAACTTGGAGAGACAGCCCCTTTAAGCTCCTGGTTCACACAGGTTGCCAATTTGGCAGAGGATGAAAGGGAAGAGGGAGAACCAATGAGAGAGTAGCTGTTAGGCATTTGGATGGGCACATGTCACTCTAATTTCCCGGCAGGAAGAAGAATTAACCAAAGTCTCAGCCACCCACCGGGAACCAGTATAGGTCCTGAACCAGAAGTTTGGACTTGCATTCAGCTCACAAGAAACGAGTTGAAAAATGGAGCTCAGGGGCACAGCAATTCACAAACTGGCAGAGTAATCAAGGCCAACTATCGTCCAAAAATCTGTTGAGGGAAGGCAACGAGGCGGACTTGAAAGCGAGGCAGAATAGCAGGAAACAGATTTCAAGAGGTACGTTGGAATCGCCTGTAAAGCACAGGAAGAGGGGCACAACTTCGACAATGAAGTACTTGGCCAAAATGGGCGTATGCGTTTTCTCCTGAATATATTCAGGAGAAAATGCATACGCCCTTTTTGGCCAAGCAAGCAAGCCGGCAATGCAAATCTGCACTACAAAGAAGTATCACTTCCCACCGGTCAAAAGGGACATCCACAAAATGTGTAAAAACCAGAAAGGCAAGACAGGCCCTGGAGTACAGGGAGCCTTGTTATGCTGATGGGCGGGATGTAAGTTGCCAACTGCCTCACTGGAGGAGTGCATTGTGTTCCCTAAAACAAGTAAACAACAGAGCTACAGAGCCAAGGGCACTTCCAGTCTAGGGAATATACCTTGGGAAAACTGAAAATCCATAACACAGAGCCACCCCCAAATTGAGGGCTGCACTGCTTACAAGAACCTCAACCTGGGTACACCTGAAATATCCCAGGAAATATAAAAATGGTTCCAAACATTGTGGAAATTACGTACGATGGAATATCCCTCAACCACGAAATCAATGTCATAAGACCAGTAGCAGCAAAATGAGTGGATTCAGGTACGATGATTCTAAGTGAAAGAAGTCACACAGGAAAAGAAACTTATCATAAGATATCACTTAGGAAGATGCTGTAAACATGGCTACACATGAACTGAGTTAGGCAAGAGAACAGAGTCTCACATTTAGAAAACACTCTTATGCCTGCTTAAGGGGGAAGGAGAGGTGGGGTGATGCATCAAACCAGAGTTTGATATAAGCACAGGTACCGTTCCAAAAACCAACTATGGTATAGACAAGACCTACACCTTCCTCACTGAAAGGGTCTCAAAACCCCATATTTCCCACAGAGGAATAGATCTGACTAGTAAGAATCTTAAAACCTATGTATTGATATGTCTCCGTAAGGGAATCAAGTGTGTCTAGACTGGCATAAACATGGCAGCGAGAATCAGCTCAAACCCACTCTAAAAAGGAATTTCAAAAACAGAACAAAGAAACAGGGAAATTCTTTACAATTCCTTCAGGGTCTATGATGCAACCTGGAATGACCCTATCTACAATGACAGCTGGATGTGGCATAAGGCTGGACACTTGGGACTGAGAGGATTGGTGAGATTGGGTGAGCAAATGCAGACCCTTTAAAGCAATAAGGCATGGCACCCATTCCATGGGTCCCAGCTCTCCAGGTTGAAGGGAATATTACTACAGCTATAACATATACGGGAAACCTAGAGAATGGAAACACTGTGAATACGAAAGGTTTCTAAAACTCAACGAAGAGCCCCTCTCCTGGTGCTCCGGTTTGACTTTCCAACTGCTTTCCTATCAATCTCCCAACTTGGAGAGACAGCCCCTTTAAGCTCCTGGTTCACACAGGTTGCCAATTTGGCAGAGGATGAAAGGGAAGAGGGAGAACCAATGAGAGAGTAGCTGTTAGGCATTTGGATGGGCACATGTCACTCTAATTTCCCGGCAGGAAGAAGAATTAACCAAAGTCTCAGCCACCCACCGGGAACCAGTATAGGTCCTGAACCAAAAGTTTGGACTTGCGTTCAGCTCACAAGAAACGAGTTGAAAAATGGAGCTCAGGGGCACAGCAATTCACAAACTGGCAGAGTAATCAAGGCCAACTATCGTCCAAAAATCTGTTGAGGGAAGGCAACGAGGCGGACTTGAAAGCGAGGCAGAATAGGAGGAAACAGATTTCAAGAGGTACGTTGGAATCGCCTGTAAAGCACAGGAAGAGGGGCACAACTTCGACAATGATGCACTTGGCCAAAAAGGGCGTATGCGTTTTCTCCTGAATATATTCAGGAGAAAACGCATACGCCCTTTTTGGCCAAGCAAGCAAGCGGGCAATGCAAATCTGCACTACAAAGAAGTATCACTTCCCACCGGTCAAAAGGGACATCCACAAAATGTGTAAAAACCAGAAAGGCAAGACAGGCCCTGGAGAACAGGGAGCCTTGTTATGCTGATGGGCGGGATGTAAGTTGCCAACTGCCTCACTGGAGGAGTGCATTGTGTTCCCTAAAACAAGTAAACAACAGAGCTACAGAGCCAAGGGCACTTCCAGTCTAGGGAATATACCTTGGGAAAACTGAAAATCCATAAGACAGAGCCACCCCCAAATTGAGGTCTGCACTGCTTACAAGTACCTCAACCTGGGTACACCTGAAATATCCCAGGAAATATAAAAATGGTTCCAAATATTGTGGAACTTACGTACGATGGAATATCCCTCAGCCACGAAATCAATGTCATAAGACCAGTAGCAGCAAAATGAGTGGATTCAGGTACGATGATTCTAAGTGAAAGAAGTCACACAGGAAAAGAAACTTATCATAAGATATCACTTAGGAAGATGCTGTAAACATGGCTACACATGAACTGAGTTAGGCAAGAGAACAGAGTCTCACATTTAGAAAACACTCTTATGCCCGCTTAAGGGGGAAGGAGAGGTGGGGTGATGCATCAAACCAGAGTTTGATATAAGCACAGGTACCGTTCCAAAAACCAACTATGGAATAGACAAGACCTACACCTTCCTCAGTGAAAGGGACTCAAAACCCCATATTTCCCGCAGAGGAATAGATCTGACTAGTAAGAATCTTAAAACCTATGTATTGATATGTCTCCGTAAGGGAATCAAGTGTGTCTAGACTGGCATAAACAGGGCAGCGAGAATCAGCTCAAGCCCACTCTAAACAGGAATTTCAAAAACAGAACAAAGAAACAGGGTAATTCTTCACAATTCCTTCAGGGTCGCTGATGCAACCTGGAATGACCCTATCTACAATGACAGCTGGATGTGGCATAAGGCTGGACACTTGGGACTGAGAGGATTGGTGAGATTGGGTGAGCAAATGCAGACCCTTTAAAGCAATAAGGCATGGCACCCATTCCATGGGTCCCAGCTCTCCACGTTGAAGGGAATATTACTACAGCTATAACATGTACGGGAAACCTAGAGAATGGAAACACTGTGAATACGAAAGGTTTCTAAAACTCAACGAAGAGCCCCTCTCCTGGTGCTCCGGTTTGAGTTTCCAACTGCTTTCCTATCAATCTCCCAACTTGGATAGACAGCCCCTTTAAGCTCCTGGTTCACACAGGTTGCCAATTTGGCAGAGGATGAAAGGGAAGAGGGAGAACCAATGAGAGAGTAGCTGTTAGGCATTTGGATGGGCACATGTCACTCTAATTTCCTGGCAGGAGGAAGAATTAACCAAAGTCTCAGCCACCCACCGGGAACCAGTATAGGTCCTGAACCAAAAGTTTGGACTTGCGTTCAGCTCACAAGAAACGAGTTGAAAAATGGAGCTCAGGGGCACAGCAATTCACAAACTGGCAGAGTAATCAAGGCCAACTATCGTCCAAAAATCTGTTGAGGGAAGGCAACGAGGCGGACTTGAAAGCGAGGCAGAATAGCAGGAAACAGATTTCAAGAGGTACGTTGGAATCGCCTGTAAAGCACAGGAAGAGGGGCACAACTTCGACAATGATGCACTTGGCCAAAAAGGGCGTATGCGTTTTCTCCTGAATATATTCAGGAGAAAACGCATACGCCCTTTTTGGCCAAGCAAGCAAGCGGGCAATGCAAATCTGCACTACAAAGAAGTATCACTGCCCACCGGTCAAAAGGGACATCCACAAAATGTGTAAAAACCAGAAAGGCAAGACAGGCCCTGGAGAACAGGGAGCCTTGTTATGCTGATGGGCGGGATGTAAGTTGCCAACTGCCTCACTGGAGGAGTGCATTGTGTTCCCTAAAACAAGTAAACAACAGAGCTACAGAGCCAAGGGCACTTCCAGTCTAGGGAATATACCTTGGGAAAACTGAAAATCCATAAGACAGAGCCACCCCCAAATTGAGGTCTGCACTGCTTACAAGTACCTCAACCTGGGTACACCTGAAATATCCCAGGAAATATAAAAATGGTTCCAAACATTGTGGAACTTACGTACGATGGAATATCCCTCAGCCACGAAATCAATGTCATAAGACCAGTAGCAGCAAAATGAGTGGATTCAGGTACGATGATTCTAAGTGAAAGAAGTCACACAGGAAAAGAAACTTATCATAAGATATCACTTAGGAAGATGCTGTAAACATGGCTACACATGAAATGAGTTAGGCAAGAGAACAGAGTCTCACATTTAGAAAACACTCTTATGCCCGCTTAAGGGGGAAGGAGAGGTGGGGTGATGCATCAAACCAGAGTTTGATATAAGCACAGGTACCGTTCCAAAAACCAACTATGGAATAGACAAGACCTACACCTTCCTCAGTGAAAGGGACTCAAAACCCCATATTTCCCGCAGAGGAATAGATCTGACTAGTAAGAATCTTAAAACCTATGTATTGATATGTCTCCGTAAGGGAATCAAGTGTGTCTAGACTGGCATAAACAGGGCAGCGAGAATCAGCTCAAACCCACTCTAAACAGGAATTTCAAAAACAGAACAAAGAAACAGGGTAATTCTTCACAATTCCTTCAGGGTCGCTGATGCAACCTGGAATGACCCTATCTACAATGACAGCTGGATGTGGCATAAGGCTGGACACTTGGGACTGAGAGGATTGGTGAGATTGGGTGAGCAAATGCAGACCCTTTAAAGCAATAATGCATGGCACCCATTCCATGGGTCCCAGCTCTCCAGGTTGAAGGGTATATTACTACAGCTATAACGTGTACGGGAAACCTAGAGAATGGACACACTGTGAATACGAAAGGTTTCTAAAACTCAACGAAGAGCCCCTCTCCTGGTGCTCCGGTTTGACTTTCCAACTGCTTTCCTATCAATCTCCCAACTTGGAGAGACAGCCCCTTTAAGCTCCTGGTTCACACAGGTTGCCAATTTGGCAGAGGATGAAAGGGAAGAGGGAGAACCAATGAGAGAGTAGCTGTTAGGCATTTGGATGGGCACATGTCACTCTAATTTCCTGGCAGGAGGAAGAATTAACCAAAGTCTCAGCCACCCTCCGGGAACCAGTATAGGTCCTGAACCAAAAGTTTGGACTTGCGTTCAGCTCACAAGAAACGAGTTGAAAAATGGAGCTCAGGGGCACAGCAATTCACAAACTGGCAGAGTAATCAAGGCCAACTATCGTCCAAAAATCTGTTGAGGGAAGGCAACGAGGCGGATTTGAAAGCGAGGCAGAATAGCAGGAAACAGATTTCAAGAGGTATGTTGGAATCGCTTGTAAAGCACAGGAAGAGGGGCGCAACTTCGACAATGATGCACTTGGCCAAAAAGGGCGTCTGCGTTTTCTCCTGAATATATTCAGGAGAAAACGCATACGCAATTTTTGGCCAAGCAAGCAAGCGGGCAATGCAAATCTGCACTACAAAGAAGTATCACTTCCCACCGGTCAAAAGGGACATCCACAAAATGTGTAAAAACCAGAAAGGCAAGACAGGCCCTGGAGAACAGGGAGCCTTGTTATGCTGATGGGCGGGATGTAAGTTGCCAACTGCCTCACTGGAGGAGTGCATTGTGTTCCCTAAAACAAGTAAACAACAGAGCTACAGAGCCAAGGGCACTTCCAGTCTAGGGAATATACCTTGGGAAAACTGAAAATCCATAAGACAGAGCCACCCCCAAATTGAGGGCTGCACTGCTTACAAGAACCTCAACCTGGGTACACCTGAAATATCCCAGGAAATATAAAAATGGTTCCAAACATTGTGGAACTTACGTACGATGGAATATCCCTCAACCACGAAATCAATGTCATAAGACCAGTAGCAGCAAAATGAGTGGATTCAGGTACGATGATTCTAAGTGAAAGAAGTCACACAGGAAAAGAAACTTATCATAAGATATCACTTAGAAAGATCCTGTAAACATGGCTACACATGAACTGAGTTAGGCAAGAGAACAGAGTCTCACATTTAGAAAACACTCTTATGCCTGCTTAAGGGGTAGGAGAGGTGGGGTGATGCATCAAACCAGAGTTTGATATAAGCACAGGTACCGTTCCAAAAACCAACTATGGAATAGACAAGACCTACACCTTCCTCAGTGAAAGGGACTCAAAACCCCATATTTCCCGCAGAGGAATAGATCTGACTAGTAAGAATCTTAAAACCTATGTATTGATATGTCTCCGTAAGGGAATCAAGTGTGTCTAGACTGGCATAAACATGGCAGCGAGAATCAGCTCAAACCCACTCTAAACAGGAATTTCAAAAACAGAACAAAGAAACAGGGTAATTCTTCACAATTCCTTCAGGGTCGCTGATGCAACCTGGAATGACCCTATCTACAATGACAGCTGGATGTGGCATAAGGCTGGACACTTGGGACTGAGAGGATTGGTGAGATTGGGTGAGCAAATGCAGACCCTTTAAAGCAATAATGCATGGCACCCATTCCATGGGTCCCAGCTCTCCAGGTTGAAGGGAATATTACTACAGCTATAACGTGTACGGGAAACCTAGAGAATGGACACACTGTGAATACGAAAGGTTTCTAAAACTCAACGAAGAGCCCCTCTCCTGGTGCTCCGGTTTGACTTTCCAACTGCTTTCCTATCAATCTCCCAACTTGGAGAGACAGCCCCTTTAAGCTCCTAGTTCGCACAGGTTGCCAATTTGGCAGAGGATGAAAGGGAAGAGGGAGAACCAATGAGAGAGTAGCTGTTAGGCATTTGGATGGGCACATGTCACACTAATTTCCCGGCAGGAAGAAGAATTAACCAAAGTCTCAGCCACCCACCGGGAACCAGGATAGGTCCTGAACCAAAAGTTTGGACTTGCATTCAGCTCACAAGAAACGAGTTGAAAAATGGAGCTCAGGGGCACAGCAATTCACAAACTGGCAGAGTAATCAAGGCCAACTATCGTCCAAAAATCTGTTGAGGGAAGGCAACGAGGCGGACTTGAAAGCGAGGCAGAATAGCAGGAAACAGATTTCAAGAGGTACGTTGGAATCGCCTGTAAAGCACAGGAAGAGGGGCACAACTTCGACAATGATGTACTTGGCCAAAAAGGGCGTATGCGTTTTCTCCTGAATATATTCAGGAGAAAACGCATACGCCCTTTTTGGCCAAGCAAGCAAGCGGGCAATGCAAATCTGCACTACAAAGAAGTATCACTTCCCACCGGTCAAAAGGGACATCCACAAAATGTGTAAAAACCAGAAAGGCAAGACAGGCCCTGGAGAACAGGGAGCCTTGTTATGCTGATGGGCGGGATGTAAGTTGCCAACTGCCTCACTGGAGGAGTGCATTGTGTTCCCTAAAACAAGTAAACAACAGAGCTACAGAGCCAAGGGCACTTCCAGGCTAGGGAATATACCTTGGGAAAACTGAAAATCCATAAGACAGAGCCACCCCCAAATTGAGGTCTGCACTGCTTACAAGTACCTCAACCTGGGTACACCTGAAATATCCCAGGAAATATAAAAATGGTTCCAAACATTGTGGAACTTACGTACGATGGAATATCCCTCAACCACGAAATCAATGTCATAAGACCAGTAGCAGCAAAATGAGTGGATTCAGGTACGATGATTCTAAGTGAAAGAAGTCACACAGGAAAAGAAACTTATCATAAGATATCACTTAGAAAGATCCTGTAAACATGGCTACACATGAACTGAGTTAGGCAAGAGAACAGAGTCTCACATTTAGAAAACACTCTTATGCCTGCTTAAGGGGTAGGAGAGGTGGGGTGATGCATCAAACCAGAGTTTGATATAAGCACAGGTACCGTTCCAAAAACCAACTATGGAATAGACAAGACCTACACCTTCCTCAGTGAAAGGGACTCAAAACCCCATATTTCCCGCAGAGGAATAGATCTGACTAGTAAGAATCTTAAAACCTATGTATTGATATGTCTCCGTAAGGGAATCAAGTGTGTCTAGACTGGCATAAACATGGCAGCGAGAATCAGCTCAAACCCACTCTAAACAGGAATTTCAAAAACAGAACAAAGAAACAGGGAAATTCTTCACAATTCCTTCAGGGTCGCTGATGCAACCTGGAATGACCCTATCTACAATGACAGCTGGATGTGGCATAAGGCTGGACACTTGGGACTGAGAGGATTGGTGAGATTGGGTGAGCAAATGCAGACCCTTTAAAGCAATAATGCATGGCACCCATTCCATGGGTCCCAGCTCTCCAGGTTGAAGGGAATATTACTACAGCTATAACGTGTATGGGAAACCTAGAGAATGGACACACTGTGAATACGAAAGGTTTCTAAAACTCAACGAAGAGCCCCTCTCCTGGTGCTCCGGTTTGACTTTCCAACTGCTTTCCTATCAATCTCCCAACTTGGAGAGACAGCCCCTTTAAGCTCCTGGTTCGCACAGGTTGCCAATTTGGCAGAGGATGAAAGGGAAGAGGGAGAACCAATGAGAGAGTAGCTGTTAGGCATTTGGATGGGCACATGTCACTCTAATTTCCCGGCAGGAAGAAGAATTAACCAAAGTCTCAGCCACCCACCGGGAACCAGGATAGGTCCTGAACCAAAAGTTTGGACTTGCGTTCAGCTCACAAGAAATGAGTTGAAAAATGGAGCTCAGGGGCACAGCATTTCACAAACTGGCAGAGTAATCAAGGCCAACTATCGTCCAAAAATCTGTTGAGGGAAGGCAACGAGGCGGACTTGAAAGCGAGGCAGAATAGCAGGAAACAGATTTCAAGAGGTACGTTGGAATCGCCTGTAAAGCACAGGAAGAGGGGCACAACTTCGACAATGATGCACTTGGCCAAAAAGGGCGTATGCGTTTTCTCCTGAATATATTCAGGAGAAAACGCATACGCCCTTTTTGGCCAAGCAAGCAAGCGGGCAATGCAAATTTGCACTACAAAGAAGTATCACTTCCCACCGGTCAAAAGGGACATCCACAAAATGTGTAAAAACCAGAAAGGCAAGACAGGCCCTGGAGAACAGGGAGCCTTGTTATGCTGATGGGCGGGATGTAAGTTGCCAACTGCCTCACTGGAGGAGTGCATTGTGTTCCCTAAAACAAGTAAACAACAGAGCTACAGAGCCAAGGCCACTTCCAGTCTAGGGAATATAGCTTGGGAAAACTGAAAATCCATAAGAGAGAGCCACCCCCAAATGGAGGGCTGCACTGCTTACAAGAACCTCAGCCTGGGTACACCTGAAATATCCCAGGAAATATAAAAATGGTTCCAAACATTGTGGAACTTACGTACGATGGAATATCCCTCAGCCATGAAATCAATGTCATAAGACCAGTAGCAGCAAAATGAGTGGATTCAGGTACGATGATTCTAAGTGAAAGAAGTCACACAGGAAAAGAAACTTATCATAAGATATCACTTAGGAAGATCCTGTAAACATGGCTACACATGAACTGAGTTAGGAAAGAGAACAGAGTCTCACATTTAGAAAACACTCTTATGCCTGCTTAAGGGGGAAGGAGAGGTGGGGTGATGCATCAAACCAGAGTTTGATATAAGCACAGGTACCGTTCCAAAAACCAACTATGGAATAGACAAGACCTACACCTTCCTCAGTGAAAGGGACTCAAAACCCCATATTTCCCGCAGAGGAATAGATCTGACTAGTAAGAATCTTAAAACCTATGTATTGATATGTCTCTGTAAGGGAATCAAGTGTGTCTAGACTGGCATAAACATGGCAGCGAGAATCAGCTCAAACCCACTCTAAACAGGAATTTCAAAAACAGAACAAAGAAACAGGGTAATTCTTCACAATTCCTTCAGGGTCGCTGATGCAACCTGGAATGACCCTATCTACAATGACAGCTGGATGTGGCATAAGGCTGGACACTTGGGACTGAGAGGATTGGTGAGATTGGGTGAGCAAATGCAGACCCTTTAAAGCAATAATGCATGGCACCCATTCCATGGGTCCCAGCTCTCCAGGTTGAAGGGAATATTACTACAGCTATAACATGTACGGGAAACCTAGAGAATGGAAACACTGTGAATACGAAAGTTTTCTAAAACTCAACGAAGAGCCCCTCTCCTGGTGCTCCGGTTTGACATTCCAACTGCTTTCCTATCAATCTCCCAACTTGGATAGACAGCCCCTTTAAGCTCCTGGTTCACACAGGTTGCCAATTTGGCAGAGGATGAAAGGGAAGAGGGAGAACCAATGAGAGAGTAGCTGTTAGGCATTTGGATGGGCACATGTCACTCTAATTTCCCGGCAGGAGGAAGAATTAACCAAAGTCTCAGCCACCCACCGGGAACCAGTATAGGTCCTGAACCAAAAGTTTGGACTTGCGTTCAGCTCACAAGAAACGAGTTGAAAAATGGAGCTCAGGGGCACAGCATTTCACAAACTGGCAGAGTAATCAAGGCCAACTATCGTCCGAAAATCTGTTGAGGGAAGGCAACGAGGCGGACTTGAAAGCGAGGCAGAATAGCAGGAAACAGATTTCAAGAGGTACGTTGGAATCGCCTGTAAAGCACAGGAAGAGGGGCACAACTTCGACAATGATGCACTTGGCCAAAAAGGGCGTATGCGTTTTCTCCTGAATATATTCAGGAGAAAACGCATACGCCCTTTTTGGCCAAGCAAGCAAGCGGGCAATGCAAATCTGCACTACAAAGAAGTATCACTTCCCACAGGTCAAAAGGGACATCCACAAAATGTGTAAAAACCAGAAAGGCAAGACAGGCCCTGGAGAACAGGGAGCCTTGTTATGCTGATGGGCGGGATGTAAGTTGCCAACTGCCTCACTGGAGGAGTGCATTGTGTTCCCTAAAACAAGTAAACAACAGAGCTACAGAGCCAAGGGCACTTCCAGTCTAGGGAATATACCTTGGGAAAACTGAAAATCCATAAGACAGAGCCACCCCCAAATTGAGGGCTGCACTGCTTACTGGAACCTCAACCTGGGTACACCTGAAATATCCCAGGAAATATAAAAATGGTTCCAAACATTGTGGAACTTACGTACGATGGAATATCCCTCAACCACGAAATCAATGTCATAAGACCAGTAGCAGCAAAATGAGTGGATTCAGGTATGATAATTCTAAGTGAAAGAAGTCACACAGGAAAAGAAACTTATCATAAGATATCACTTAGAAAGATCCTGTAAACATGGCTACACATGAACTGAGTTAGGCAAGAGAACAGAGTCTCACATTTAGAAAACACTCTTATGCCTGCTTAAGGGGGAAGGAGAGGTGGGGTGATGCATCAAACCAGAGTTTGATATAAGCACAGGTACCGTTCCAAAAACCAACTATGGAATAGACAAGACCTACACCTTCCTCAGTGAAAGGGACTCAAAACCCCATATTTCCCGCAGAGGAATAGATCTGACTAGTAAGAATCTTAAAACCTATGTATTGATATGTCTCCGTAAGGGAATCAAGTGTGTCTAGACTGGCATAAACATGGCAGCGAGAATCAGCTCAAACCCACTCTAAACAGGAATTTCAAAAACAGAACAAAGAAACAGGGTAATTCTTCACAATTCCTTCAGGGTCGCTGATGCAACCTGGAATGACCCTATCTACAATGACAGCTGGATGTGGCATAAGGCTGGACACTTGGGACTGAGAGGATTGGTGAGATTGGGTGAGCAAATGCAGACCCTTTAAAGCAATAATGCATGGCACCCATTCCATGGGTCCCAGCTCTCCAGGTTGAAGGGAATATTACTACAGCTATAACGTGTACGGGAAACCTAGAGAATGGACACACTGTGAATACGAAAGGTTTCTAAAACTCAACGAAGAGCCCCTCTCCTGGTGCTCCGGTTTGACTTTCCAACTGCTTTCCTATCAATCTCCCAACTTGGAGAGACAGCCCCTTTAAGCTCCTAGTTCGCACAGGTTGCCAATTTGGCAGAGGATGAAAGGGAAGAGGGAGAACCAATGAGAGAGTAGCTGTTAGGCATTTGGATGGGCACATGTCACACTAATTTCCCGGCAGGAAGAAGAATTAACCAAAGTCTCAGCCACCCACCGGGAACCAGGATAGGTCCTGAACCAAAAGTTTGGACTTGCGTTCAGCTCACAAGAAACGAGTTGAAAAATGGAGCTCAGGGGCACAGCAATTCACAAACTGGCAGAGTTATCAAGTCCAACTATTGTCCAAAAATCTGTTGAGGGAAGGCAACGAGGCGGACTTGAAAGCGAGGCAGAATAGCAGGAAACAGATTTCAAGAGGTACGTTGGAATCGCCTGTAAAGCACAGGAAGAGGGGCACAACTTCGACAATGATGCACTTGGCCAAAAAGGGCGTCTGCGTTTTCTCCTGAATATATTCAGGAGAAAACGCATACGCCCTTTTTGGCCAAGCAAGCAAGCGGGCAATGCAAATCTGCACTACAAAGAAGTATCACTTCCCACCGGTCAAAAGGGACATCCACAAAATGTGTAAAACCAGAAAGGCAAGACAGGCCCTGGAGAACAGGGAGCCTTGTTATGCTGATGGGCGGGATGTAAGTTGCCAACTGCCTCACTGGAGGAGTGCATTGTGTTCCCGAAAACAAGTAAACAACAGAGCTACAGAGCCAAGGGCACTTCCAGTCTAGGGAATATACCTTGGGAAAACTGAAAATCCATAAGACAGAGCCACCCCCAAATGGAGGGCTGCACTGCTTACAAGAACCTCAGCCTGGGTACACCTGAAATATCCCAGGAAATATAAAAATGGTTCCAAACATTGTGGAATTTACGTACGATGGAATATCCCTCAGCCATGAAATCAATGTCATAAGACCAGTAGCAGCAAAATGAGTGGATTCAGGTACGATGATTCTAAGTGAAAGAAGTCACACAGGAAAAGAAACTTATCATAAGATATCACTTAGGAAGATCCTGTAAACATGGCTACACATGAACTGAGTTAGGCAAGAGAACAGAGTCTCACATTTAGAAAACACTCTTATGCCTGCTTAAGGGGGAAGGAGAGGTGGGGTGATGCATCAAACCAGAGTTTGATATAAGCACAGGTACCGTTCCAAAAACCAACTATGGAATAGACAAGACCTACACCTTCCTCAGTGAAAGAGACTCAAAACCCCATATTTCCCGCAGAGGAATAGATCTGACTAGTAAGAATCTTAAAACCTATGTATTGATATGTCTCCGTAAGGGAATCAAGTGTGTCTAGACTGGCATAAACAGGGCAGCGAGAATCAGCTCAAACCCACTCTAAACAGGAATTTCAAAAACAGAACAAAGAAACAGGGTAATTCTTCACAATTCCTTCAGGGTCGCTGATGCAACCTGGAATGACCCTATCTACAATGACAGCTGGATGTGGCATAAGGCTGGACACTTGGGACTGAGAGGATTGGTGAGATTGGGTGAGCAAATGCAGACCCTTTAAAGCAATAAGGCATGGCACCCATTCCATGGGTCCCAGCTCTCCAGGTTGAAGGGAATATTACTACAGCTATAACGTGTACGGGAAACCTAGAGAATGGACACACTGTGAATACGAAAGGTTTCTAAAACTCAACGAAGAGCCCCTCTCCTGGTGCTCCGGTTTGACTTTCCAACTGCTTTCCTATCAATCTCCCAACTTGGAGAGACAGCCCCTTTAAGCTCCTGGTTCACACAGGTTGCCAATTTGGCAGAGGATGAAAGGGAAGAGGGAGAACCAATGAGAGAGTAGCTGTTAGGCATTTGGATGGGCACATGTCACTCTAATTTCCCGGCAGGAAGAAGAATTAACCAAAGTCTCAGCCACCCACCGGGAACCAGTATAGGTCCTGAACCAGAAGTTTGGACGTGCATTCAGCTCACAAGAAACGAGTTGAAAAATGGAGCTCAGGGGCACAGCAATTCACAAACTGGCAGAGTAATCAAGGCCAACTATCGTCCAAAAATCTGTTGAGGGAAGGCAACGAGGCGGACTTGAAAGCGAGGCAGAATAGCAGGAAACAGATTTCAAGAGGTACGTTGGAATCGCCTGTAAAGCACAGGAAGAGGGGCACAACTTCGACAATGATGTACTTGGCCAAAAAGGGCGTATGCGTTTTCTCCTGAATATATTCAGGAGAAAACGCATACGCCCTTTTTGGCCAAGCAAGCAAGCGGGCAATGCAAATCTGCACTACAAAGAAGTATCACTTCCCACCGGTCAAAAGGGACATCCACAAAATGTGTAAAAACCAGAAAGGCAAGACAGGCCCTGGAGTACAGGGAGCCTTGTTATGCTGATGGGCGGGATGTAAGTTGCCAACTGCCTCACTGGAGGAGTGCATTGTGTTCCCTAAAACAAGTAAAAAACAGAGCTACAGAGCCAAGGGCACTTCCAGTCTAGGGAATATACCTTGGGAAAACTGAAAATCCATAACACAGAGCCACCCCCAAATTGAGGGCTGCACTGCTTACAAGAACCTCAACCTGGGTACACCTGAAATATCCCAGGAAATATAAAAATGGTTCCAAACATTGTGGAACTTACGTACGATGGAATATCCCTCCACCACGAAATCAATGTCATAAGACCAGTAGCAGCAAAATGAGTGGATTCAGGTACGATGATTCTAAGTGAAAGAAGTCACACAGGAAAAGAAACTTATCATAAGATATCACTTAGGAAGATGCTGTAAACATGGCTACACATGAACTGAGTTAGGCAAGAGAACAGAGTCTCACATTTAGAAAACACTCTTATGCCCGCTTAAGGGGGAAGGAGAGGTGGGGTGATGCATCAAACCAGAGTTTGATATAAGCACAGGTACCGTTCCAAAAACCAACTATGGAATAGACAAGACCTACACCTTCCTCAGTGAAAGGGACTCAAAACCCCATATTTCCCGCAGAGGAATAGATCTGACTAGTAAGAATCTTAAAACCTATGTATTGATATGTCTCCGTAAGGGAATCAAGTGTGTCTAGACTGGCATAAACAGGGCAGCGAGAATCAGCTCAAACCCACTCTAAACAGGAATTTCAAAAACAGAACAAAGAAACAGGGTAATTCTTCACAATTCCTTCAGGGTCGCTGATGCAACCTGGAATGACCCTATCTACAATGACAGCTGGATGTGGCATAAGGCTGGACACTTGGGACTGAGAGGATTGGTGAGATTGGGTGAGCAAATGCAGACCCTTTAAATCAATAAGGCATGGCACACATTCCATGGGTCCCAGCTCTCCACGTTGAAGGGAATATTACTACAGCTATAACATGTACGGGAAACCTAGAGAATGGAAACACTGTGAATACGAAAGGTTTCTAAAACTCAACGAAGAGCCCCTCTCCTGGTGCTCCGGTTTGACTTTCCAACTGCTTTCCTATCAATCTCCCAACTTGGAGAGACAGCCCCTTTAAGCTCCTGGTTCACACAGGTTGCCAATTTGGCAGAGGATGAAAGGGAAGAGGGAGAACCAATGAGAGAGTAGCTGTTAGGCATTTGGATGGGCACATGTCACTCTAATTTCCTGGCAGGAGGAAGAATTAACAAAAGTCTCAGCCACCCACCGGGAACCAGTATAGGTCCTGAACCAAAAGTTTGGACTTGCGTTCAGCTCACAAGAAACGAGTTGAAAAATGGAGCTCAGGGGCACAGCAATTCACAAACTGGCAGAGTAATCAAGGCCAACTATCGTCCAAAAATCTGTTGAGGGAAGGCAACGAGGCGGACTTGAAAGCGCGGCAGAATAGCAGGAAACAGATTTCAAGAGGTACGTTGGAATCGCCTGTAAAGCACAGGAAGAGGGGCACAACTTCGACAATGATGCACTTGGCCAAAAAGGGCGTCTGCGTTTTCTCCTGAATATATTCAGGAGAAAACGCAGACGCCCTTTTTGGCCAAGCAAGCAAGCGGGCAATGCAAATCTGCACTACAAAGAAGTATCACTTCCCACCGGTCAAAAGGGACATCCACAAAATGTGTAAAAACCAGAAAGGCAAGACAGGCCCTGGAGAACAGGGAGCCTTGTTATGCTGATGGGCGGGATGTAAGTTGCCAACTGCCTCACTGGATGAGTGCATTGTGTTCCCTAAAACAAGTAAACAACAGAGCTACAGAGCCAAGGGCACTTCCAGTCTAGGGAATATACCTTGGGAAAACTGGAAATCCATAAGACAGAGCCACCACCAAATTGAGGGCTGCACTGCTTACAGGAACCTCAACCTGGGTACACCTGAAATATCCCAGGAAATATAAAAATGGTTCCAAACATTGTGGAACTTACGTACGATGGAATATCCCTCAACCACGAAATCAATGTCATAAGACCAGTAGCAGCAAAATGAGTGGATTCAGGTTCGATAATTCTAAGTGAAAGAAGTCACACAGGAAAAGAAACTTATCATAAGATATCACTTAGAAAGATCCTGTAAACATGGCTACACATGAACTGAGTTAGGCAAGAGAACAGAGTCTCACATTTAGAAAACACTCTTATGCCTGCTTAAGGGGGAAGGAGAGGTGGGGTGATGCATCAAACCAGAGTTTGATATAAGCACTGGTACCGTTCCAAAAACCAACTATGGAATAGACAAGACCTACACCTTCCTCAGTGAAAGGGACTCAAAACCCCATATTTCCCGCAGAGGAATAGATCTGACTAGTAAGAATCTTAAAACCTATGTATTGATATGTCTCCGTAAGGGAATCAAGTGTGTCTAGACTGGCATAAACATGGCAGCGAGAATCAGCTCAAACCCACTCTAAACAGGAATTTCAAAAACAGAACAAAGAAACAGGGTAATTCTTCACAATTCCTTCAGGGTCGCTGATGCAACCTGGAATGACCCTATCTACAATGACAGCTGGATGTGGCATAAGGCTGGACACTTGGGACTGAGAGGATTGGTGAGATTGGGTGAGCAAATGCAGACCCTTTAAAGCAATAAGGCATGGCACCCATTCCATGGGTCCCAGCTCTCCAGGTTGAAGGGAATATTACTACAGCTATAACGTGTACGGGAAACCTAGAGAATGGACACACTGTGAATACGAAAGGTTTCTAAAACTCAACGAAGAGCCCCTCTCCTGGTGCTCCGGTTTGACTTTCCAACTGCTTTCCTATCAATCTCCCAACTTGGAGAGACAGCCCCTTTAAGCTCCTAGTTCGCACATGTTGGCAATTTGGCAGAGGATGAAAGGGAAGAGGGAGAACCAATGAGAGAGTAGCTGTTAGGCATTTGGATGGGCACATGTCACTCTAATTTCCCGGCAGGAAGAAGAATTAACCAAAGTCTCAGCCACCCACCGGGAACCAGTATAGGTCCTGAACCAAAAGTTTGGACTTGCGTTCAGCTCACAAGAAACGAATTGAAAAATGGAGCTCAGGGGCACAGCCATTCACAAACTGGCAGAGTTATCAAGGCCAACTATCGTCCAAAAATCTGTTGAGGGACGGCAACGAGGCGGACTTGAAAGCGAGGCAGAATAGCAGGAAACAGATTTCAAGAGGTACGTTGGAATCGCCTGTAAAGCACAGGAAGAGGGGCACAACTTCGACAATGATGCACTTGGCCAAAAAGGGCGTATGCGTTTTCTCCTGAATATATTCAGGAGAAAACGCATACGCCCTTTTTGGCCAAGCAAGCAAGCGGGCAATGCAAATCTGCACTACAAAGAAGTATCACTTCCCACCGGTCAAAAGGGACATCCACAAAATGTGTAAAAACGAGAAAGGCAAGACAGGCCCTGGAGAACAGGGAGCCTTGTTATGCTGATGGGCGGGATGTAAGTTGCCAACTGCCTCACTGGAGGAGTGCATTGTGTTCCCTAAAACAAGTAAACAACAGAGCTACAGAGCCAAGGGCACTTCCAGTCTAGGGAATATACCTTGGGAAAACAGAAAATCCATAAGACAGAGCCACCCCCAAATGGAGGGCTGCACTGCTTACAAGAACCTCAACCTGGGTACACCTGAAATATCCCAGGTAATATAAAAATGTTTCCAAACATTGTGGAACTTACGTACGATGGAATATCCCTCAGCCACGAAATCAATGTCATAAGACCAGTAGCAGCAAAATGAGTGGATTCAGGTACGATGATTCTAAGTGAAAGAAGTCACACAGGAAAAGAAACTTATCATAAGATATCACTTAGGAAGATCCTGTAAACATGGCTACACATGAACTGAGTTGGGAAAGAGAACAGAGTCTCACATTTAGAAAACACTCTTATGCCTGCTTAAGGGGGAAGGAGAGGTGGGGTGATGCATCAAACCAGAGTTTGATATAAGCACAGGTACCGTTCCAAAAACCAACTATGGTATAGACAAGACCTACACCTTCCTCAGTGAAAGGGACTCAAAACACCATATTTCCCGCAGAGGAATAGATCTGACTAGTAAGAATCTTAAAACCTATGTATTGATATGTCTCCGTAAGGGAATCAAGTGTGTCTAGACTGGCATAAACAGGGCAGCGAGAATCAGCTCAAACCCACTCTAAACAGGAATTTCAAAAACAGAACAAAGAAACAGGGTAATTCTTCACAATTCCTTCAGGGTCGCTGATGCAACCTGGAATTACCCTATCTACAATGACAGCTGGATGTGGCATAAGGCTGGACACTTGGGACTGAGAGGATTGGTGAGATTGGGTGAGCAAATGCAGACCCTTTAAAGCAATAATGCATGGCACCCATTCCATGGGTCCCAGCTCTCCATGTTGAAGGGAATATTACTACAGCTATAACGTGTACGGGAAACCTAGAGAATGGACACACTGTGAATACGAAAGGTTTCTAAAACTCAACGAAGAGCCCCTCTCCTGGTGCTCCGGTTTGACTTTCCAACTGCTTTCCTATCAATCTCCCAACTTGGAGAGACAGCCCCTTTAAGCTCCTGGTTCGCACATGTTGGCAATTTGGCAGAGGATGAAAGGGAAGAGGGAGAACCAATGAGAGAGTAGCTGTTAGGCATTTGGATGGGCACATGTCACTCTAATTTCCCGGCAGGAAGAAGAATTAACCAAAGTCTCAGCCACCCACCTGGAACCAGTATAGGTCCTGAACCAAAAGTTTGGACTTGCGTTCAGCTCACAAGAAACGAATTGAAAAATGGAGCTCAGGGGCACAGCCATTCACAAACTGGCAGAGTTATCAAGGCCAACTATCGTCCAAAAATCTGTTGAGGGAAGGCAACGAGGCGGACTTGAAAGCGAGGCAGAATAGCAGGAAACAGATTTCAAGAGGTACGTTGGAATCGCCTGTAAAGCACAGGAAGAGGGGCACAACTTCGACAATGATGCACTTGGCCAAAAAGGGCGTATGCGTTTTCTCCTGAATATATTCAGGAGAAAACGCATACGCCCTTTTTGGCCAAGCAAGCAAGCGGGCAATGCAAATCTGCACTACAAAGAAGTATCACTTCCCACCGGTCAAAAGGGACATCCACAAAATGTGTAAAAACCAGAAAGGCAAGACAGGCCCTGGAGAACAGGGAGCCTTGTTATGCTGATGGGCGGGATGTAAGTTGCCAACTGCCTCACTGGAGGAGTGCATTGTGTTCCCTAAAACAAGTAAACAACAGAGCTACAGAGCCAAGGGCACTTCCAGTCTAGGGAATATACCTTGGGAAAACTGAAAATCCATAAGACAGAGCCACCCCCAAATTGAGGGCTGCACTGCTTACAGGAACCTCAACCTGGGTACACCTGAAATATCCCAGGAAATATAAAAATGGTTCCAAACATTGTGGAACTTATGTACGATGGAATATCCCTCAGCCATGAAATCAATGTCATAAGACCAGTAGCAGCAAAATGAGTGGATTCAGGTACGATGATTCTAAGTGAAAGAAGTCACACAGGAAAAGAAACTTATCATAAGATATCACTTAGGAAGATGCTGTAAACATGGCTACACATGAACTGAGTTAGGCAAGAGAACAGAGTCTCACATTTAGAAAACACTCTTATGCCTGCTTAAGGGGGAAGGAGAGGTGGGGTGATGCATCAAACCAGAGTTTGATATAAGCACAGGTACCGTTCCAAAAACCAACTATGGAATAGACAAGACCTACACCTTCCTCAGTGAAAGGGACTCAAAACCCCATATTTCCCGCAGAGGAATAGATCTGACTAGTAAGAATCTTAAAACCTATGTATTGATATGTCTCCATAAGGGAATCAAGTGTGTCTAGACTGGCATAAACAGGGCAGCGAGAATCAGCTCAAACCCACTCTAAAAAGGAATTTCAAAAACAGAACAAAGAAACAGGGAAATTCTTTACAATTCCTTCAGGGTCTCTGATGCAACCTGGAATGACCCTATCTACAATGACAGCTGGATGTGGCATAAGGCTGGACACTTGGGACTGAGAGGATTGGTGAGATTGGGTGAGCAACTGCAGACCCTTTAAAGCAATAATGCATGGCACCCATTCCATGGGTCGCAGCTCTCCAGGTTGAAGGGAATATTAGTACAGCTATAACATGTACGGGAAACCTAGAGAATGGACACACTGTGAATACAAAAGGTTTCTAAAACTCAACGAAGAGCCCCTCTCCTGGTGCTCCGGTTTGACTTTCCAACTGCTTTCCTATCAATCTCCCAACTTGGAGAGACAGCCCCTTTAAGCTCCTGGTTCGCACAGGTTGCCAATTTGGCAGAGGATGAAAGGGAAGAGGGAGAACCAATGAGAGAGTAGCTGTTAGGCATTTGGATGGGCACATGTCACTCTAATTTCCCGGCAGGAAGAAGAATTAACCAAAGTCTCAGCCACCCACCGGGAACCAGTATAGGTCCTGAACCAAAAGTTTGGACTTGCGTTCAGCTCACAAAAAACGAGTTGAAAAATGGAGCTCAGGGGCACAGCAATTCACAAACTGGCAGAGTAATCAAGGCCAACTATCGTCCAAAAATCTGTTGAGGGAAGGCAACGAGGCGGACTTGAAAGCGAGGCAGAATACAAGGAAACATATTTCAAGAGGTACGTTGGAATCGCCTGTAAAGCACAGGAAGAGGGGCACAACTTCGACAATGATGCACTTGGCCAAAAAGGGCGTATGCGTTTTCTCCTGAATATATTCAGGAGAAAACGCATACGCCCTTTTTGGCCAAGCAAGCAAGCGGGCAATGCAAATCTGCACTACAAAGAAGTATCACTTCCCACCGGTCAAAAGGGACATCCACAAAATGTGTAAAAACCAGAAAGGCAAGACAGGCCCTGGAGAACAGGGAGCCTTGTTATGCTGATGGGCGGGATGTAAGTTGCCAACTGCCTCACTGGAGGAGTGCATTGTGTTCCCTAAAACAAGTAAACAACAGAGCTACAGAGCCAAGGGCACTTCCAGTCTAGCGAATATACCTTGGGAAAACTGAAAATCCATAAGACAGAGCCACCCCCAAATTGAGGGCTGCACTGCTTACAAGAACCTCAACCTGGGTACACCTGAAATATCCCAGGAAATATAAAAATGGTTCCAAACATTGTGGAACTTACGTACGATGGAATATCCCTCAACCACGAAATCAATGTCATAAGACCAGTAGCAGCAAAATGAGTGGATTCAGGTACGATGATTCTAAGTGAAAGAAGTCACACAGGAAAAGAAACTTATCATAAGATATCACTTAGAAAGATCCTGTAAACATGGCTACACATGAACTGAGTTAGGCAAGAGAACAGAGTCTCACATTTAGAAAACACTCTTATGCCTGCTTAAGGGGGAAGGAGAGGTGGGGTGATGCATCAAACCAGAGTTTGATATAAGCACAGGTACCGTTCCAAAAACCAACTATGGAATAGACAAGACCTACACCTTCCTCAGTGAAAGGGACTCAAAACCCCATATTTCCCGCAGAGGAATAGATCTGACTAGTAAGAATCTTAAAACCTATGTATTGATATGTCTCCGTAAGGGAATCAAGTGTGTCTAGACTGGCATAAACATGGCAGCGAGAATCAGCTCAAACCCACTCTAAACAGGAATTTCAAAAACAGAACAAAGAAACAGGGTAATTCTTCACAATTCCTTCAGGGTCGCTGATGCAACCTGGAATGACCCTATCTACAATGACAGCTGGATGTGGCATAAGGCTGGACACTTGGGACTGAGAGGATTGGTGAGATTGGGTGAGCAAATGCAGACCCTTTAAAGCAATAATGCATGGCACCCATTCCATGGGTCCCAGCTCTCCAGGTTGAAGGGAATATTACTACAGCTATAACGTGTACGGGAAACCTAGAGAATGGACACACTGTGAATACGAAAGGCTTCTAAAACTCAACGAAGAGCCCCTCTCCTGGTGCTCCGGTTTGACTTTCCAACTGCTTTCCTATCAATCTCCCAACTTGGAGAGACAGCCCCTTTAAGCTCCTGGTTCGCACAGGTTGCCAATTTGGCAGAGGATGAAAGGGAAGAGGGAGAACCAATGAGAGAGTAGCTGTTAGGCATTTGGATGGGCACATGTCACTCTAATTTCCCGGCAGGAAGAAGAATTAACCAAAGTCTCAGCCACCCACCGGGAACCAGTATAGGTCCTGAACCAAAAGTTTGGACTTGCGTTCAGCTCACAAGAAACGAGTTGAAAAATGGAGCTCAGGGGCACAGCAATTCACAAACTGGCAGAGTAATCAAGGCCAACTATCGTCCAAAAATCTGTTGAGGGAAGGCAACGAGGCGGACTTGAAAGCGAGGCAGAATAGCAGGAAACAGATTTCAAGAGGTACGTTGGAATCGCCTGTAAAGCACAGGAAGAGGGGCACAACTTCGACAATGATGCACTTGGCCAAAAAGGGCGTATGCGTTTTCTCCTGAATATATTCAGGAGAAAACGCATACGCCCTTTTTGGCCAAGCAAGCAAGCGGGCAATGCAAATCTGCACTACAAAGAAGTATCACTTCCCACCGGTCAAAAGGGACATCCACAAAATGTGTAAAAACCAGAAAGGCAAGACAGGCCCTGGAGAACAGGGAGCCTTGTTATGCTGATGGGCGGGATGTAAGTTGCCAACTGCCTCACTGGAGGAGTGCATTGTGTTCCCTAAAACAAGTAAACAACAGAGCTACAGAGACAAGGGCACTTCCAGTCTAGGGAATATACCTTGGGAAAACTGAAAATCCATAAGAGAGAGCCACCCCCAAATGGAGGGCTGCACTGCTTACAAGAACCTCAGCCTGGGTACACCTGAAATATCCCAGGAAATATAAAAATGGTTCCAAACATTGTGGAACTTACGTACGATGGAATATCCCTCAGCCATGAAATCAATGTCATAAGACCAGTAGCAGCAAAATGAGTGGATTCAGGTACGATGATTCTAAGTGAAAGAAGTCACACAGGAAAAGAAACTTATCATAAGATATCACTTAGGAAGATCCTGTAAACATGGCTACACATGAACTGAGTTAGGCAAGAGAACAGAGTCTCACATTTAGAAAACACTCTTATGCCTGCTTAAGGGGGAAGGAGAGGTGGGGTGATGCATCAAACCAGAGTTTGATATCAGGACAGGTACCGTTCCAAAAACCAACTATGGAATAGACAAGACCTACACCTTCCTCAGTGAAAGGGACTCAAAACCCCATATTTCCCACAGAGGAATAGATCTGACTAGTAAGAATCTTAAAACCTATGTATTGATATGTCTCCGTAAGGGAATCAAGTGTGTCTAGACTGGCATAAACAGGGCAGCGAGAATCAGCTCAAACCCACTCTAAACAGGAATTTCAAAAACAGAACAAAGAAACAGGGTACTTCTTCACAATTCCTTTAGGGTCGCTGATGCAACCTGGAATGACCCTATCTACAATGACAGCTGGATGTGGCATAAGGCTGGACACTTGGGACTGAGAGGATTGGTGAGATTGTGTGAGCAAATGCAGACCCTTTAAAGCAATAATGCATGGCACCCATTCCATGGGTCCCAGCTCTCCAGGTTGAAGGGAATATTACTACAGCTATAACGTGTACGGGAAACCTAGAGAATGGACACACTGTGAATACGAAAGGTTTCTAAAACTCAACGAAGAGCCCCTCTCTTGGTGCTCCGGTTTGACTTTCCAACTGCTTTCCTGTCAATCTCCCAACTTGGAGAGACAGCCCCTTTAAGCTCCTGGTTCACACAGGTTGCCAATTTGGCAGAGGATGAAAGGGAAGAGGGAGAACCAATGAGAGAGTAGCTGTTAGGCATTTGGATGGGCACATGTCACTCTAATTTCCCGGCAGGAAGAAGAATTAACCAAAGCCTCAGCCACCCACCAGGAACCAGTATAGGTCCTGATCCAAAAGTTTGGACTTGCGTTCAGCTCACAAGAAACGAGTTGAAAAATGGAGCTCAGGGGCACAGCAATTCACAAACTGGCAGAGTAATCAAGGCCAACTATCGTCCAAAAATCTGTTGAGGGAAGGCAACGAGGCAGACTTGAAAGCGAGGCAGAATAGCAGGAAACAGATTTCAAGAGGTACGTTGGAATCGCCTGTAAAGCACAGGAAGAGGGGCACAACTTCGACAATGATGCACTTGGCCAAAAAGGGCGTATGTGTTTTCTCCTGAATATATTCAGGAGAAAACGCATACGCCCTTTTTGGCCAAGCAAGCAAGCGGGCAATGCAAATCTGCACTACAAAGAAGTATCACTGCCCACCGGTCAAAAGGGACATCCACAAAATGTGTAAAAACCAGAAAGGCAAGACAGGCCCTGGAGAACAGGGAGCCTTGTTATGCTGATGGGCGGGATGTAAGTTGCCAACTGCCTCACTGGAGGAGTGCATTGTGTTCCCTAAAACAAGTAAACAACAGAGCTACAGAGCCAAGGGCACTTCCAGTCTAGGGAATATACCTTGGGAAAACTGAAAATCCATAAGACAGAGCCACCCCCAAATTGAGGGCTGCACTGCTTACAAGAACCTCAACCTGGGTACACCTGAAATATCCCAGGAAATATAAAAATGTTTCCAAACATTGTGGAACTTACGTACGATGGAATATCCCTCAGCCACGAAATCAATGTCATAAGACCAGTAGCAGCAAAATGAGTGGATTCAGGTACGATGATTCTAAGTGAAAGAAGTCACACAGGAAAAGAAACTTATCATAAGATATCACTTAGGAAGATCCTGTAAACATGGCTACACATGAACTGATTTAGGCAAGAGAACAGAGTCTCACATTTAGAAAACACTCTTATGCCTGCTTAAGGGAGAAGGAGAGGTGGGGTGATGCATCAAACCAGAGTTTGATATAAGCACAGGTACCGTTCCAAAAACCAACTATGGAATAGACAAGACCTACACCTTCCTCAGTGAAAGGGACTCAAAACTCCATATTTCCCGCAGAGGAATAGATCTGACTAGTAAGAATCTTAAAACCTATGTATTGATATGTCTCCGTAAGGGAATCAAGTGTGTCTAGACTGGCATAAACAGGGCAGCGAGAATCAGCTCAAACCCACTCTAAACAGGAATTTCAAAAACAGAACAAAGAAACAGGGTAATTCTTCACAATTCCTTCAGGGTCGCTGATGCAACCTGGAATGACCCTATCTACAATGACAGCTTGATGTGGCATAAGGCTGGACACTTGGGACTGAGAGGATTGGTGAGATTGGGTGAGCAAATGCAGACCCTTTAAAGCAATAATGCATGGCACCCATTCCATGGGTCCCAGCTCTCCAGGTTGAAGGGAATATTACTACAGCTATAACATGTACGGGAAACCTAGAGAATGGACACACTGTGAATACGAAAGGTTTCTATAACTCAACGAAGAGCCCCTCTCCTGGTGCTTCGGTTTGACTTTCCAACTGCTTTCCTATCAATCTCCCAACTTGGAGAGACAGCCCCTTTAAGCTCCTGGTTCACACAGGTTGCCAATTTGGCAGAGGATGAAAGGGAAGAGGGAGAACCAATGAGAGAGTAGCTGTTAGGCATTTGGATGGGCACATGTCACTCTAATTTCCCGGCAGGAAGAAGAATTAACCAAAGTCTCAGCCACCCACCGGGAACCAGTATAGGTCCTGAACCAAAAGTTTGGACTTGCGTTCAGCTCACAAGAAACGAGTTGAAAAATGGAGCTCAGGGGCACAGCAATTCACAAACTGGCAGAGTAATCAAGGCCAACTATCGTCCAAAAATCTGTTGAGGGAAGGCAACGAGGCGGACTTGTAAGCGAGGCAGAATAGCAGGAAACAGATTTCAAGAGGTACGTTGGAATCGCCTGTAAAGCACAGGAAGAGGGGCACAACTTCAACAATGATGCACTTGGCCAAAAAGGGCGTATGCGTTTTCTCCTGTATATATTCAGGAGAAAACGCATACGCCCTTTTTGGCCAAGCAAGCAAGCGGGCAATGCAAATCTGCACTACAAAGAAGTATCACTTCCCACCGGTCAAAAGGGACATCCACAAAATGTGTAAAAACCAGAAAGGCAAGACAGGCCCTGGAGAACAGGGAGCCTTGTTATGCTGATGGGCGGGATGTAAGTTGCCAACTGCCTCACTGGAGGAGTGCATTGTGTTCCCGAAAACAAGTAAACAACAGAGCTACAGAGCCAAGGGCACTTCCAGTCTACGGAATATACCTTGGGAAAACTGAAAATCCATAACACAGAGCCACCCCCAAATTGAGGGCTGCACTGCTTACAAGAACCTCTACCTGGGTACACCTGAAATATCCCAGGAAATATAAAAATGGTTCCAAACATTGTGGAACTTACGTACGATGGAATATCCCTCAACCACGAAATCAATGTCATAACACCAGTAGCAGCAAAATGAGTGGATTCAGGTACGATGTTTCTAAGTGAAAGAAGTCACACAGGAAAAGAAACTTATCATAAATATCACTTAGGAAGATGCTGTAAACATGGCTACACATGAACTGAGTTAGGCAAGAGAACAGAGTCTCACATTTAGAAAACACTCTTATGCCTGCTTAAGGGGGAAGGAGAGGTGGGGTGATGCATCAAACCAGAGTTTGATATAAGGACAGGTACCGTTCCAAAAACCAACTATGGTATAGACAAGCCCTACACCTTCCTCACTGAAAGGGTCTCAAAACCCCATATTTCCCACAGAGGAATAGATCTGACTAGTAAGAATCTTAAAACCTATGTATTGATATGTCTCCGTAAGGGAATCAAGTGTGTCTAGACTGGCATAAACAGGGCAGCGAGAATCAGCTCAAACCCACTCTAAAAAGGAATTTCAAAAACAGAAAAAAGAAACAGGGAAATTCTTTACAATTCCTTCAGGGCCTCTGATGCAACCTGGAATGACCCTATCTACAATGACAGCTGGATGTGGCATAAGGCTGGACACTTGGGACTGAGAGGATTGGTGAGATTGGGTGAGCAAAGGCAGACCCTTTAAAGCAATAATGCATGGCACCCATTCCATGGGTCCCAGCTCTCCAGGTTGAAGGGAATATTACTACAGCTATAACATGTATGGGAACCCTAGAGAATGGAAACACTGTGAATACGAAAAGTTTCTAAAACTCAACGAAGAGCCCCTCTCCTGGTGCTCCGGTTTGACTTTCCAACTGCTTTCCTATCAATCTCCCAACTTGGAGAGACAGCCCCTTTAAGCTCCTGGTTCGCACAGGTTGCCAATTTGGCAGAGGATGAAAGGGAAGAGGGAGAACCAATGAGAGAGTAGCTGTTAGGCATTTGGATGGGCACATGTCACTCTAATTTCCCGGCAGGAAGAAGAATTAACCAAAGTCTCAGCCACCCACCGGGAACCAGTATAGGTCCTGAACCAAAAGTTTGGACTTGCGTTCAGCTCACAAGAAACGAGTTGAAAAATGGAGCTCAGGGGCACAGCAATTCACAAACTGGCAGAGTAATCAAGGCCAACTATCGTCCAAAAATCTGTTGAGGGAAGGCAACGAGGCGGACTTGAAAGCGAGGCAGAATAGCAGGAAACAGATTTCAAGAGGTACGTTGGAATCGCCTGTAAAGCACAGGAAGAGGGGCACAACTTCGACAATGATGCACTTGGCCAAAAAGGGCGTATGCGTTTTCTCCTGAATATATTCAGGAGAAAACGCATACGCCCTTTTTGGCCAAGCAAGCAAGCGGGCAATGCAAATCTGCACTACAAAGAAGTATCACTCCCCACCGGTCAAAAGGGACATCCACAAAATGTGTAAGAACCAGAAAGGCAAGACAGGCCCTGGAGAACAGGGAGCCTTGTTATGCTGATGGGCGGGATGTAAGTTGCCAACTGCCTCACTGGAGGAGTGCATTGTGTTCCCTAAAACAAGTAAACAACAGAGCTACAGAGCCAAGGGCACTTCCAGTCTAGGGAATATACCTTGGGAAAACTGAAAATCCATAAGACAGAGCCACCCCCAAATTGAGGGCTGCACTGCTTACAGGAACCTCAACCTGGGTACACCTGAAATATCCCAGGAAATATAAAAATGGTTCCAAACATTGTGGAACTTATGTACGATGGAATATCCCTCAGCCATGAAATCAATGTCATAAGACCAGTAGCAGCAAAATGAGTGGATTCAGGTACGATGATTCTAAGTGAAAGAAGTCACACAGGAAAAGAAACTTATCATAAGATATCACTTAGGAAGATGCTGTAAACATGACTACACATGAACTGAGTTAGGCAAGAGAACAGAGTCTCACATTTAGAAAACACTCTTATGCCTGCTTAAGGGGGAAGGAGAGGTGGGGTGATGCATCAAACCAGAGTTTGATATAAGCACAGGTACCGTTCCAAAAACCAACTATGGAATAGACAAGACCTACACCTTCCTCAGTGAAAGGGACTCAAAACCCCATATTTCCCGCAGAGGAATAGATCTGACTAGTAAGAATCTTAAAACCTATGTATTGATATGTCTCCGTAAGGGAATCAAGTGTGTCTAGACTGGCATAAACAGGGCAGCGAGAATCAGCTCAAACCCACTCTAAAAAGGAATTTCAAAATCAGAACAAAGAAACAGGGAAATTCTTTACAATTCCTTCAGGATCTCTGATGCAACCTGGAATGACCCTATCTACAATGACAGCTGGATGTGGCATAAGGCTGGACACTTGGGACTGAGAGGATTGGTGAGATTGGGTGAGCAACTGCAGACCCTTTAAAACAATAATGCATGGCACCCATTCCATGGGTCGCAGCTCTCCAGGTTGAAGGGAATATTACTACAGCTATAATGTGTACGGGAAACCTAGAGAATGGACACACTGTGAATACAAAAGGTTTCTAAAACTCAACGAAGAGCCCCTCACCTGGTGCTCCGGTTTGACTTTCCAACTGTTTTCCTATCAATCTCCCAACTTGGAGAGACAGCCCCTTTAAGCTCCTGGTTCGCACAGGTTGCCAATTTGGCAGAGGATGAAAGGGAAGAGGGAGAACCAATGAGAGAGTAGCTGTTAGGCATTTGGATGGGCACATGTCACTCTAATTTCCCGGCAGGAATAAGAATTAACCAAAGTCTCAGCCACCCACCGGGAACCAGTATAGGTCCTGAACCAAAAGTTTGGACTTGCGTTCAGCTCACAAAAAACGAGTTGAAAAATGGAGCTCAGGGCCACAGCAATTCACAAACTGGCAGAGTAATCAAGGCCAACTATCGTCCAAAAATCTGTTGAGGGAAGGCAACGAGGCGGACTTGAAAGCGAGGCAGAATAGCAGGAAACAGATTTCAAGAGGTACGTTGGAATCGCCTGTAAAGCACAGGAAGAGGGGCACAACTTCGACAATGATGCACTTGGCAAAAAGGGCGTATGCGTTTTCTCCTGAATATATTCAGGAGAAAACGCATACGCCCTTTTTGGCCAAGCAAGCAAGCGGGCAATGCAAATCTGCACTACAAAGAAGTATCACTTCCCACCGGTCAAAAGGGACATCCACAAAATGTGTAAAAACCAGAAAGGCAAGACAGGCCCTGGAGAACAGGGAGCCTTGTTATGCTGATGGGCGGGATGTAAGTTGCCAACTGCCTCACTGGAGGAGTGCATTGTGTTCCCTAAAACAAGTAAACAACAGAGCTACAGAGCCAAGGGCACTTCCAGTCTAGGGAATATACATTGAGAAAAATGAAAATCCATAACACAGAGCCACCCCCAAATTGAGGGCTGCACTGCTTACAAGAACCCCTACCTGGGTACACCTGAAATATCACAGGAAATATAAAAATGGTTCCAAACATTGTGGAACTTACGTACGATGGAATATCCCTCAACCACGAAATCAATGTCATAAGACCAGTAGCAGCAAAATGAGTGGATTCAGGTATGATGATTCTAAGTGAAGGAAGTCACACAGGAAAAGAAATTTATCATAAGATATCACTTAGGAAGATGCTGTAAACATGGCTACACATGAACTGAGTTAGGCAAGAGAACAGAGTCTCACATTTAGAAAACACTCTTATGCCTGCTTAAGGGGGAAGGAGAGGTGGGGTGATGCATCAAACCAGAGTTTGATATAAGGACAGGTACCGTTCCAAAAACCAACTATGGTATAGACAAGACCTACACCTTCCTCACAGAAAGGGTCTCAAAACCCCATATTTCCCACAGAGGAATAGATCTGACTAGTAAGAATCTTAAAACCTATGTATTGATATGTCTCCGTAAGGGAATCAAGTGTGTCTAGACTGGCATAAACAGGGCAGCGAGAATCAGCTCAAACCCACTCTAAAAAGGAATTTCAAAAACAGAACAAAGAAACAGGGAAATTCTTTACAATTCCTTCAGGGTCTATGATGCAACCTGGAATGACCCTATCTACAATGACAGCTGGATGTGGCAAAAGGCTGGACACTTGGGAATGAGAGGATTGGTGAGATTGGGTGAGCAAATGCAGACCCTTTAAAGCAATAATGCATGGCACCCATTCCATGGGTCCCAGCTCTCCAGGTTGAAGGGAATATTACTACAGCTATAACATGTACGGGAACCCTAGAGAATGGAAACACTGTGAATACGAAAAGTTTCTAAAACTCAACGAAGAGACCCTCTCCTGGTGCTCCGGTTTGACTTTCCAACTGCTTTCCTATCAATCTCCCAACTTGGAGAGACAGCCCCTTTAAGCTCCTGGTTCACACAGGTTGCCAATTTGGCAGAGGATGAAAGGGAAGAGGGAGAACCAATGAGAGAGTAGCTGTTAGGCATTTGGATGGGCACATGTCTCTCTAATTTCCCGGCAGGAAGAAGAATTAACCAAAGTCTCAGCCACCCACCGGGAACCAGTATAGGTCCTGAACCAAAAGTTTGGACTTGCGTTCAGCTCACAAAAAACGAGTTGAAAAATGGAGCTCAGGGGCACAGCAATTCACAAACTGGCAGAGTAATCAAGGCCAACTATCGTCCAAAAATCTGTTGAGGGAAGGCAACGAGGCGGACTTGAAAGCGAGGCAGAATAGCAGGAAACAGATTTCAAGAGGTACGTTGGAATCGCCTGTAAAGCACAGGAAGAGGGGCACAACTTCGACAATGATGCACTTGGCCAAAAAGGGCGTATGCGTTTTCTCCTGAATATATTCAGGAGAAAACGCATACGCCCTTTTTGGCCAAGCAAGCAAGCGGGCAATGCAAATCTGCACTACAAAGAAGTATCACTTCCCACCGGTCAAAAGGGACATCCACAAAATGTGTAAAAACCAGAAAGGCAAGACAGGCCCTGGAGAACAGGGAGCCTTGTTATGCTGATGGGCGGGATGTAAGTTGCCAACTGCCTCACTGGAGGAGTGCATTGTGTTCCCTAAAACAAGTAAACAACAGAGCTACAGAGCCAAGGGCACTTCCAGTCTAGGGAATATACCTTGGGAAAACTGAAAATCCATAAGACAGAGCCACCCCCCAAATTGAGGGCTGCACTGCTTACAGGAACCTCAACCTGGGTACACCTGAAATATCCCAGGAAATATAAAAATGGTTCCAAACATTGTGGAACTTATGTACGATGGAATATCCCTCAACCACGAAATCAATGTCATAAGACCAGTAGCAGCAAAATGAGTGGATTCAGGTACGATGATTCTAAGTGAAAGAAGTCACACAGGAAAAGAAACTTATCATAAGATATCACTTAGGAAGATCCTGTAAACATGGCTACACATGAACTGAGTTAGGCAAGAGAACAGAGTCTCACATTTAGAAAACACTCTTATGCCTGCTTAAGGGGGAAGGAGAGGTGGGGTGATGCATCAAACCAGAGTTTGATATAAGCACAGGTACCGTTCCAAAAACCAACTATGGAATAGACAAGACCTACACCTTCCTCAGTGAAAGGGACTCAAAACCCCATATTTCCCACAGAGGAATAGATCTGACTAGTAAGAATCTTAAAACCTATGTATTGATATGTCTCCGTAAGGGAATCAAGTGTGTCTAGACTGGCATAAACAGGGCAGCGAGAATCAGCTCAAACCCACTCTAAAAAGGAATTTCAAAAACAGAACAAAGAAACAGGGAAATTCTTTACAATTCCTTCAGGGTCTCTGATGCAACCTGGAATGACCCTATCTACAATGACAGCTGGATGTGGCATAAGGCTCGACACTTTGGACTGAGGGGATTGGTGACATTGGGTGAGCAAATGCAGACCCTTTAAAGCAATAATGCATGGCTCCCATTCCTTGGCTCCCAGCTCTCCAGGTTGAAGGGAATATTACTACAGCTATAACATGTACGGGAAACCTAGAGAATGGACACACTGTGAATACAAAAGGTTTCTAAAACTCAACGAAGAGCCCCTCTCCTGGTGCTCCGGTTTGACTTTCCAACTGCTTTCCTATCAATCTCCCAAATTGGAGAGACAGACCCTTTAAGCTCCTGGTTTGCACAGGTTGCCAATTTGGCAGAGGATGAAAGGGAAGAGGGAGAACCAATGAGAGAGTAGCTGTTAGGCATTTGTATGGGCACATGTCACTCTAATTTCCCGGCAGGAAGAAGAATTAACCAAAGTCTCAGCCACCCACCGGGAACCAGTATAGGTCCTGAACCAAAAGTTTGGACTTGCGTTCAGCTCACAAAAAACGAGTTGAAAAATGGAGCTCAGGGGCACAGCAATTCACAAACTGGCAGAGTAATCAAGGCCAACTATCGTCCAAAAATCTGTTGAGGGAAGGCAACAAGGCGGACTTGAAAGCGAGGCAGAATAGCAGGAAACAGATTTCAAGAGGTACGTTGGAATCGGCTGTAAAGCACATGAAGAGGGGCACAACTTCGACAATGATGCACTTGGCCAAAAAGGGCATATGTGTTTTCTCCTGAATATATTCAGGAGAAAACGCATATGCCCTTTTTGGCCAAGCAAGCAAGCGGGCAATGCAAATCTGCACTACAAAGTAGTATCACTTCCCACCGGACAAAAGGGACATCCACAAAATGTGTAAAAACCAGAAAGGCAAGACAGGCCCTGGAGAACAGGGAGCCTTGTTATGCTGATGGGCGGGATGTAAGTTGACAACTGCCTCACTGGAGGAGTGCATTGTGTTCCCTAAAACAAGTAAACAACAGAGCTACAGAGCCAAGGGCACTTCCAGTCTAGGGAATATACCTTGGGAAAACTGAAAATCCATAAGACAGAGCCACCCGCAAATTGAGGGCTGCACTGCTTACAGGAACCTCAACCTGGGTACACCTGAAATATCCCAGGAAATATAAAAATGGTTCCAAACATTGTGGAACTTACGTACGATGGAATATCCCTCAGCCACGAAATCAATGTCATAAGACCAGTAGCAGCAAAATGAGTGGATTCAGGTACGATGATTCTAAGTGAAAGAAGTCACACAGGAAAAGAAACTTATCATAAGATATCACTTAGGAAGATCCTGTAAACATGGCTACACATGAACTGAGTTAGGCAAGAGAACAGAGTCTCACATTTAGAAAACACTCTTATGCCTGCTTAAGGGGGAAGGAGAGGTGGGGTGATGCATCAAACCAGAGTTTGATATAAGCACAGGTACCGTTCCAAAAACCAACTATGGAATAGACAAGACCTACACCTTCCTCAGTGAAAGGGACTCAAAACCCCATATTTCCCGCAGAGGAATAGATCTGACTAGTAAGAATCTTAAAACCTATGTATTGATATGTCTCCGTAAGGGAATCAAGTGTGTCTAGACTGGCATAAACAGGGCAGCGAGAATCAGCTCAAACCCACTCTAAAAAGGAATTTCAAAATCAGAACAAAGAAACAGGGAAATTCTTTACAATTCCTTCAGGATCTCTGATGCAACCTGGAATGACCCTATCTACAATGACAGCTGGATGTGGCATAAGGCTGGACACTTTGGACTGAGGGGATTGGTGACATTGGGTGAGCAAATGCAGACCCTTTAAAGCAATAATGCATGGCTCCCATTCCTTGGGTCCCAGCTCTCCAGGTTGAAGGGAATATTACTACAGCTATAACATGTACGGGAAACCTAGAGAATGGACACACTGTGAATACAAAAGGTTTCTAAAACTCAACGAAGAGCCACTCTCCTGGTGCTCCGGTTTGACTTTCCAACTGCTTTCCTATCAATCTCCCAACTTGGAGAGACAGCCCCTTTAATCTCCTGGTTCGCACAGATTGCCAATTTGGCAGAGGATGAAAGGGAAGAGGGAGAACCAATGAGAGAGTAGCTGTTAGGCATTTGGATGGGCACATGTCACTCTAATTTCCCGGCAGGAAGAAGAATTAACCAAAGTCTCAGCCACCCACCGGGAACCAGTATAGGTCCTGAACCAAAAGTTTGGACTTGCGTTCAGCTCACAAAAAACGAGTTGAAAAATGGAGCTCAGGGGCACAGCAATTCACAAACTGGCAGAGTAATCAAGGCCAACTATTGTCCAAAAATCTGTTGAGGGAAGGCAACGAGGCGGACTTGAAAGCGAGGCAGAATAGCAGGAAACAGATTTCAAGAGGTACGTTGGAATCGGCTGTAAAGCACAGGAAGAGGGGCACAACTTCGACAATGATGCACTTGGCCAAAAAGGGCGTATGTGTTTTCTCCTGAATATATTCAGGAGAAAACGCATACGCCCTTTTTGGCCAAGCAAGCAAGCGGGCAATGCAAATCTGCACTACAAAGAAGTATCACTTCCCACCGATCAAAAGGGACATCCACAAAATGTGTAAAAACCAGAATGGCAAGACAGGCCCTGGAGAACAGGGAGCCTTGTTATGCTGATGGGCGGGATGTAAGTTGCCAACTGCCTCACTGGAGGAGTGCATTGTGTTCCCTAAAACAAGTAAACAACAGAGCTACAGAGCCAAGGGCACTTCCAGTCTAGGGAATATACCTTGGGAAAACTGAAAATCCATAAGACAGAGCCACCCGCAAATTGAGGGCTGCACTGCTTACAGGAACCTCAACCTGGGTACACCTGAAATATCCCAGGAAATATAAAAATGGTTCCAAACATTGTGGAACTTACGTACGATGGAATATCCCTCAGCCACGAAATCAATGTCATAAGACCAGTAGCAGCAAAATGAGTGGATTCAGGTACGATGATTCTAAGTGAAAGAAGTCACACAGGAAAAGAAACTTATCATAAGATATCACTTAGGAAGATCCTGTAAACATGGCTACACATGAACTGAGTTAGGCAAGAGAACAGAGTCTCACATTTAGAAAACACTCTTATGCCTGCTTAAGGGGGAAGGAGAGGTGGGGTGATGCATCAAACCAGAGTTTGATATAAGCACAGGTACCGTTCCAAAAACCAACTATGGAATAGACAAGACCTACACCTTCCTCAGTGAAAGGGACTCAAAACCCCATATTTCCCGCAGAGGAATAGATCTGACTAGTAAGAATCTTAAAACCTATGTATTGATATGTCTCCGTAAGGGAATCAAGTGTGTCTAGACTGGCATAAACAGGGCAGCGAGTATCAGCTCAAACCCACTCTAAAAAGGAATTTCAAAAACAGAACAAAGAAACAGGGAAATTCTTTACAATTCCTTCAGGGTCTCTGATGCAACCTGGAATGACCCTATCTACAATGACAGCTGGATGTGACATAAGGCTGGACACTTGGGACTGAGGGGATTGGTGACATTGGGTGAGCAAATGCAGACCCTTTAAAGCAATAATGCATGGCTCCCATTCCTTGGGTCCCAGCTCTCCAGGTTGAAGGGAATATTACTACAGCTATAACATGTACGGGAAACCTAGAGAATGGACACACTGTGAATACAAAAGGTTTCTAAAACTCAACGAAGAGCCCCTCTCCTGGTGCTCCGGTTTGACTTTCCAACTGCTTTCCTATCAATCTCCCAACTTGGAGAGACAGCCCCTTTAATCTCCTGGTTCGCACAGATTGCCAATTTGGCAGAGGATGAAAGGGAAGAGGGAGAACCAATGAGAGAGTAGCTGTTAGGCATTTGGATGGGCACATGTCACTCTAATTTCCCGGCAGGAAGAAGAATTAACCAAAGTCTCAGCCACCCACCGGGAACCAGTATAGGTCCTGAACCAAAAGTTTGGACTTGCGTTCAGCTCACAAAAAACGAGTTGAAAAATGGAGCTCAGGGGCACAGCAATTCACAAACTGGCAGAGTAATCAAGGCCAACTATTGTCCAAAAATCTGTTGAGGGAAGGCAACGAGGCGGACTTGAAAGCGAGGCAGAATAGCAGGAAACAGATTTCAAGAGGTACGTTGGAATCGGCTGTAAAGCACAGGAAGAGGGGCACAACTTCGACAATGATGCACTTGGCCAAAAAGGGCGTATGTGTTTTCTCCTGAATATATTCAGGAGAAAACGCATACGCCCTTTTTGGCCAAGCAAGCAAGCGGGCAATGCAAATCTGCACTACAAAGAAGTATCACTTCCCACCGGTCAAAAGGGACATCCACAAAATGTGTAAAAACCAGAAAGGCAAGACAGGCCCTGGAGAACAGGGAGCCTTGTTATGCTGATGGGCGGGATGTAAGTTGCCAACTGCCTCACTGGAGGAGTGCATTGTGTTCCCTAAAACAAGTAAACAACAGAGCTACAGAGCCAAGGGCACTTCCAGTCTAGGGAATATACCTTGGGAAAACTGAAAATCCATAAGACAGAGCCACCCGCAAATTGAGGGCTGCACTGCTTACAGGAACCTCAACCTGGGTACATCTGAAATATCCCAGGAAATATAAAAATGGTTCCAAACATTGTGGAACTTACGTACGATGGAATATCCCTCAGCCACGAAATCAATGTCATAAGACCAGTAGCAGCAAAATGAGTGGATTCAGGTACGATGATTCTAAGTGAAAGAAGTCACACAGGAAAAGAAACTTATCATAAGATATCACTTAGGAAGATCCTGTAAACATGGCTACACATGAACTGAGTTAGGCAAGAGAACAGAGTCTCACATTTAGAAAACACTCTTATGCCTGCTTAAGGGGGAAGGAGAGGTGGGGTGATGCATCAAACCAGAGTTTGATATAAGCACAGGTACCGTTCCAAAAACCAACTATGGAATAGACAAGACCTACACCTTCCTCAGTGAAAGGGACTCAAAACCCCATATTTCCCGCAGAGGAATAGATCTGACTAGTAAGAATCTTAAAACCTATGTATTGATATGTCTCCGTAAGGGAATCAAGTGTGTCTAGACTGGCATAAACAGGGCAGCGAGAATCAGCTCAAACCCACTCTAAAAAGGAATTTCAAAAACAGAACAAAGAAAGAGGGAAATTCTTTACAATTCCTTCAGGGTCTCTGATGCAACCTGGAATGACCCTATCTACAATGACAGCTGGATGTGGCATAAGGCTCGACACTTTGGACTGAGGGGATTGGTGACATTGGGTGAGCAAATGCAGACCCTTTAAAGCAATAATGCATGGCTCCCATTCCTTGGGTCCCAGCTCTCCAGGTTGAAGGGAATATTACTACAGCTATAACATGTATGGGAAACCTAGAGAATGGACACACTGTGAATACAAAAGGTTTCTAAAACTCAACGAAGAGCCCCTCTCCTGGTGCTCCGGTTTGACTTTCCAACTGCTTTCCTATCAATCTCCCAACTTGGAGAGACAGCCCCTCTAAGCTCCTGGTTCGCACAGGTTGCCAATTTGGCAGAGGATGAAAGGGAAGAGGGAGAACCAATGAGAGAGTAGCTGTTAGGCATTTGTATGGGCACATGTCACTCTAATTTCCCGGCAGGAAGAAGAATTAACCAAAGTCTCAGCCACCCACCGGGAACCAGTATAGGTCCTGAACCAAAAGTTTGGACTTGCGTTCAGCTCACAAGAAACGAGTTGAAAAATGGAGCTCAGGGGCACAGCAATTCACAAACTGGCAGAGTAATCAAGGCCAACTATTGTCCAAAAATCTGTTGAGGGAAGGCAACGAGGCGGAATTGAAAGCGAGGCAGAATAGCAGGAAACAGATTTCAAGAGGTACGTTGGAATCAGCTGTAAAGCACAGGAAGAGGGGCACAACTTCGACAATGATGCACTTGCCCAAAAAGGGCGTATGTGTTTTCTCCTGAATATATTCAGGAGAAAACGCATACGCCCTTTTTGGCCAAGCAAGCAAGCGGGCAATGCAAATCTGCACTACAAAGAAGTATCACTTCCCACCGGTCAAAAGGGACATCCACAAAATGTGTAAAACCAGAAAGGCAAGACAGGCCCTGGAGAACAGGGAGCCTTGTTATGCTGATGGGCGGGATGTAAGTTGCCAACTGCCTCACTGGAGGAGTGCATTGTGTTCCCTAAAACAAGTAAACAACAGAGCTACAGAGCCAAGGGCACTTCCAGTCTAGGGAATATACCTTGGGAAAACTGAAAATCCATAAGACAGAGCCACCCCCAAATTGAGGGCTGCACTGCTTACAGGAACCTCAACCTGGGTAAACCTGAAATATCCCAGGAAATATAAAAATGGTTCCAAACATTGTGGAACTTATGTACGATGGAATATCCCTCAGCCACGAAATCAATGTCATAAGACCAGTAGCAGCAAAATGAGTGGATTCAGGTACGATGATTCTAAGTGAAAGAAGTCACACAGGAAAAGAAACTTATCATAAGATATCACTTAGGAAGATCCTGTAAACATGGCTACACATGAACTGAGTTAGGCAAGAGAACAGAGTCTCACATTTAGAAAACACTCTTATGCCTGCTTAAGGGGGAAGGAGAGGTGGGGTGATGCATCAAACCAGAGTTTGATATAAGCACAGGTACCGTTCCAAAAACCAACTATGGAATAGACAAGACCTACACCTTCCTCAGTGAAAGGGACTCAAAACCCCATATTTCCCGCAGAGGAATAGATCTGACTAGTAAGAATCTTAAAACCTATGTATTGATATGTCTCCGTAAGGGAATCAAGTGTGTCTAGACTGGCATAAACAGGGCAGCGAGTATCAGCTCAAACCCACTCTAAAAAGGAATTTCAAAAACAGAACAAAGAAACAGGGAAATTCTTTACAATTCCTTCAGGGTCTCTGATGCAACCTGGAATGACCCTATCTACAATGACAGCTGGATGTGGCATAAGGCTGGACACTTTGGACTGAGGGGATTGGTGACATTGGGTGAGCAAATGCAGACCCTTTAAAGCACTAATGCATGGCTCCCATTCCTTGGGTCCCAGCTCTCCAGGTTGAAGGGAATATTACTACAGCTATAACATGTACGGGAAACCTAGAGAATGGACACACTGTGAATACAAAAGGTTTCTAAAACTCAACTAAGAGCCCCTCTCCTGGTGCTCCGGTTTGACTTTCCAACTGCTTTCCTATCAATCTCCCAACTTGGAGAGACAGCCCCTTTAAGCTCCTGGTTCGCACAGGTTGCCAATTTGTCAGAGGATGAAAGGGAAGAGGGAGAACCAATGAGAGAGTAGCTGTTAGGCATTTGTATGGGCACATGTCACTCTAATTTCCCGGCAGGAAGAAGAATTAACCAAAGTCTCAGCCACCCACCGGGAACCAGTATAGGTCCTGAACCAAAAGTTTGGACTTGCGTTCAGCTCACAAAAAAACGAGTTGAAAAATGGAGCTCAGGGGCACAGCAATTCACAAACTGGCAGAGTAATCAAGGCCAACTATTCTCCAAAAATCTGTTGAGGGAAGGCAACGAGGCGGACTTGAAAGCGAGGCAGAATAGCAGGAAACAGATTTCAAGAGGTACGTTGGAATCGGCTGTAAAGCACAGGAAGAGGGGCACAACTTCGACAATGATGCACTTGGCCAAAAAGGGCGTATGTGTTTTCTCCTGAATATATTCAGGAGAAAACGCATACGCCCTTTTTGGCCAAGCAAGCAAGCGGGCAATGCAAATCTGCACTACAAAGAAGTATCACTTCCCACCGATCAAAAGGGACATCCACAAAATGTGTAAAAACCAGAATGGCAAGACAGGCCCTGGAGAACAGGGAGCCTTGTTATGCTGATGGGCGGGATGTAAGTTGCCAACTGCCTCACTGGAGGAGTGCATTGTGTTCCCTAAAACAAGTAAACAACAGAGCTACAGAGCCAAGGGCACTTCCAGTCTAGGGAATATACCTTGGGAAAACTGAAAATCCATAAGACAGAGCCACCCGCAAATTGAGGGCTGCACTGCTTACAGGAACCTCAACCTGGGTACATCTGAAATATCCCAGGAAATATAAAAATGGTTCCAAACATTGTGGAACTTACGTACGATGGAATATCCCTCAGCCACGAAATCAATGTCATAAGACCAGTAGCAGCAAAATGAGTGGATTCAGGTACGATGATTCTAAGTGAAAGAAGTCACACAGGAAAAGAAACTTATCATAAGATATCACTTAGGAAGATCCTGTAAACATGGCTACACATGAACTGAGTTAGGCAAGAGAACAGAGTCTCACATTTAGAAAACACTCTTATGCCTGCTTAAGGGGGAAGGAGAGGTGGGGTGATGCATCAAACCAGAGTTTGATATAAGCACAGGTACCGTTCCAAAAACCAACTATGGAATAGACAAGACCTACACCTTCCTCAGTGAAAGGGACTCAAAACCCCATATTTCCCGCAGAGGAATAGATCTGACTAGTAAGAATCTTAAAACCTATGTATTGATATGTCTCCGTAAGGGAATCAAGTGTGTCTAGACTGGCATAAACAGGGCAGCGAGAATCAGCTCAAACCCACTCTAAAAAGGAATTTCAAAAACAGAACAAAGAAACAGGGAAATTCTTTACAATTCCTTCAGGGTCTCTGATGCAACCTGGAATGACCCTATCTACAATGACAGCTGGATGTGACATAAGGCTGGACACTTGGGACTGAGGGGATTGGTGACATTGGGTGAGCAAATGCAGACCCTTTAAAGCAATAATGCATGGCTCCCATTCCTTGGGTCCCAGCTCTCCAGGTTGAAGGGAATATTACTACAGCTATAACATGTACGGGAAACCTAGAGAATGGACACACTGTGAATACAAAAGGTTTCTAAAACTCAACGAAGAGCCCCTCTCCTGGTGCTCCGGTTTGACTTTCCAACTGCTTTCCTATCAATCTCCCAACTTGGAGAGACAGCCCCTTTAATCTCCTGGTTCGCACAGATTGCCAATTTGGCAGAGGATGAAAGGGAAGAGGGAGAACCAATGAGAGAGTAGCTGTTAGGCATTTGGATGGGCACATGTCACTCTAATTTCCCGGCAGGAAGAAGAATTAACCAAAGTCTCAGCCACCCACCGGGAACCAGTATAGGTCCTGAACCAAAAGTTTGGACTTGCGTTCAGCTCACAAAAAACGAGTTGAAAAATGGAGCTCAGGGGCACAGCAATTCACAAACTGGCAGAGTAATCAAGGCCAACTATTGTCCAAAAATCTGTTGAGGGAAGGCAACGAGGCGGACTTGAAAGCGAGGCAGAATAGCAGGAAACAGATTTCAAGAGGTACGTTGGAATCGGCTGTAAAGCACAGGAAGAGGGGCACAACTTCGACAATGATGCACTTGGCCAAAAAGGGCGTATGTGTTTTCTCCTGAATATATTCAGGAGAAAACGCATACGCCCTTTTTGGCCAAGCAAGCAAGCGGGCAATGCAAATCTGCATTACAAAGAAGTATCACTTCCCACCGGTCAAAAGGGACATCCACAAAATGTGTAAAAACCAGAAAGGCAAGACAGGCCCTGGAGAACAGGGAGCCTTGTTATGCTGATGGGCGGGATGTAAGTTGCCAACTGCCTCACTGGAGGAGTGCATTGTGTTCCCTAAAACAAGTAAACAACAGAGCTACAGAGCCAAGGGCACTTCCAGTCTAGGGAATATACCTTGGGAAAACTGAAAATCCATAAGACAGAGCCACCCGCAAATTGAGGGCTGCACTGCTTACAGGAACCTCAACCTGGGTACATCTGAAATATCCCAGGAAATATAAAAATGGTTCCAAACATTGTGGAACTTACGTACGATGGAATATCCCTCAGCCACGAAATCAATGTCATAAGACCAGTAGCAGCAAAATGAGTGGATTCAGGTACGATGATTCTAAGTGAAAGAAGTCACACAGGAAAAGAAACTTATCATAAGATATCACTTAGGAAGATCCTGTAAACATGGCTACACATGAACTGAGTTAGGCAAGAGAACAGAGTCTCACATTTAGAAAACACTCTTATGCCTGCTTAAGGGGGAAGGAGAGGTGGGGTGATGCATCAAACCAGAGTTTGATATAAGCACAGGTACCGTTCCAAAAACCAACTATGGAATAGACAAGACCTACACCTTCCTCAGTGAAAGGGACTCAAAACCCCATATTTCCCGCAGAGGAATAGATCTGACTAGTAAGAATCTTAAAACCTATGTATTGATATGTCTCCGTAAGGGAATCAAGTGTGTCTAGACTGGCATAAACAGGGCAGCGAGAATCAGCTCAAACCCACTCTAAAAAGGAATTTCAAAAACAGAACAAAGAAAGAGGGAAATTCTTTACAATTCCTTCAGGGTCTCTGATGCAACCTGGAATGACCCTGTCTACAATGACAGCTGGATGTGGCATAAGGCTCGACACTTGGGACTGAGGGGATTGGTGACATTGGGTGAGCAAATGCAGACCCTTTAAAGCAATAATGCATGGCTCCCATTCCTTGGGTCCCAGCTCTCCAGGTTGAAGGGAATATTACTACAGCTATAACATGTACGGGAAACCTAGAGAATGGACACACTGTGAATACAAAAGGTTTCTAAAACTCAACGAAGAGCCCCTCTCCTGGTGCTCCGGTTTGACTTTCCAACTGCTTTCCTATCAATCTCCCAACTTGGAGAGACAGCCCCTTTAAGCTCCTGGTTCGCACAGGTTGCCAATTTGGCAGAGGATGAAAGGGAAGAGGGAGAACCAATGAGAGAGTAGCTGTTAGGCATTTGGATGGGCACATGTCACTCTAATTTCCCGGCAGGAAGAAGAATTAACCAAAGTCTCAGCCACCCACCGGGAACCAGTATAGGTCCTGAACCAAAAGTTTGGACTTGCGTTCAGCTCACAAAAAACGAGTTGAAAAATGGAGCTCAGGGGCACAGCAATTCACAAACTGGCAGAGTAATCAAGGCCAACTATTGTCCAAAAATCTGTTGAGGGAAGGCAACGAGACGGACTTGAAAGCGAGGCAGAATAGCAGGAAACAGATTTCAAGAGGTACGTTGGAATCAGCTGTAAAGCACAGGAAGAGGGGCACAACTTCGACAATGATGCACTTGCCCAAAAAGGGCGTATGTGTTTTCTCCTGAATATATTCAGGAGAAAACGCATACGCCCTTTTTGGCCAAGCAAGCAAGCGCGCAATGCAAATCTGCACTACAAAGAAGTATCACTTCCCACCGGTCAAAAGGGACATCCACAAAATGTGTAAAACCAGAAAGGCAAGACAGGCCCTGGAGAACAGGGAGCCTTGTTATGCTGATGGGCGGGATGTAAGTTGCCAACTGCCTCACTGGAGGAGTGCATTGTGTTCCCTAAAACAAGTAAACAACAGAGCTACAGAGCCAAGGGCACTTCCAGTCTAGGGAATATACCTTGGGAAAACTGAAAATCCATAAGACAGAGCCACCCCCAAATTGAGGGCTGCACTGCTTACAGGAACCTCAACCTGGGTAAACCTGAAATATCCCAGGAAATATAAAAATGGTTCCAAACATTGTGGAACTTATGTACGATGGAATATCCCTCAGCCACGAAATCAATGTCATAAGACCAGTAGCAGCAAAATGAGTGGATTCAGGTACGATGATTCTAAGTGAAAGAAGTCACACAGGAAAAGAAACTTATCATAAGATATCACTTAGGAAGATCCTGTAAACATGGCTACACATGAACTGAGTTAGGCAAGAGAACAGAGTCTCACATTTAGAAAACACTCTTATGCCTGCTTAAGGGGGAAGGAGAGGTGGGGTGATGCATCAAACCAGAGTTTGATATAAGCACAGGTACCGTTCCAAAAACCAACTATGGAATAGACAAGACCTACACCTTCCTCAGTGAAAGGGACTCAAAACCCCATATTTCCCGCAGAGGAATAGATCTGACTAGTAAGAATCTTAAAACCTATGTATTGATATGTCTCCGTAAGGGTATCAAGTGTGTCTAGACTGGCATAAACAGGGCAGCGAGTATCAGCTCAAACCCACTCTAAAAAGGAATTTCAAAAACAGAACAAAGAAACAGGGAAATTCTTTACAATTCCTTCAGGGTCTCTGATGCAACCTGGAATGACCCTATCTACAATGACAGCTGGATGTGGCATAAGGCTGGACACTTTGGACTGAGGGGATTGGTGACATTGGGTGAGCAAATGCAGACCCTTTAAAGCACTAATGCATGGCTCCCATTCCTTGGCTCCCAGCTCTCCAGGTTGAAGGGAATATTACTACAGCTATAACATGTACGGGAAACCTAGAGAATGGACACACTGTGAATACAAAAGGTTTCTAAAACTCAACGAAGAGCCCCTCTCCTGGTGCTCCGGTTTGACTTTCCAACTGCTTTCCTATCAATCTCCCAACTTGGAGAGACAGCCCCTTTAAGCTCCTGGTTCGCACAGGTTGCCAATTTGGCAGAGGATGAAAGGGAAGAGGGAGAACCAATGAGAGAGTAGCTGTTAGGCATTTGTATGGGCACATGTCACTCTAATTTCCCGGCAGGAAGAAGAATTAACCAAAGTCTCAGCCACCCACCGGGAACCAGTATAGGTCCTGAACCAAAAGTTTGGACTTGCGTTCAGCTAACAAAAAAACGAGTTGAAAAATGGAGCTCAGGGGCACAGCAATTCACAAACTGGCAGAGTAATCAAGGCCAACTATTGTCCAAAAATCTGTTGAGGGAAGGCAACGAGGCGGACTTGAAAGCGAGGCAGAATAGCAGGAAACAGATTTCAAGAGGTACGTTGGAATCGGCTGTAAAGCACAGGAAGAGGGGCACAACTTCGACAATGATGCACTTGGCCAAAAAGGGCGTATGTGTTTTCTCCTGAATATATTCAGGAGAAAACGCATACGCCCTTTTTGGCCAAGCAAGCAAGCGGGCAATGCAAATCTGCACTACAAAGAAGTATCACTTCCCACCGGTCAAAAGGGACATCCACAAAATGTGTAAAAACCAGAAAGGCAAGACAGGCCCTGGAGAACAGGGAGCCTTGTTATGCTGATGGGCGGGATGTAAGTTGCCAACTGCCTCACTGGAGGAGTGCATTGTGTTCCCTAAAACAAGTAAACAACAGAGCTACAGAGCCAAGGGCACTTCCAGTCTAGGGAATATACCTTGGGAAAACTGAAGATCCATAAGACAGAGCCACCCCCAAATTGAGGGCTGCACTGCTTACAAGAACCTCAACCTGGGTACAACTGAAATATCCCAGGAAATATAAAAATGGTTCCAAACATTGTGGAACTTACATACAATGGAATATCCCTCAGCCATGAAATCAATGTCATAAGACCAGTAGCAGCAAAATGAGTGGATTCAGGTACGATGATTCTAAGTGAAAGAAGTCACACAGGAAAAGAAACTTATCATAAGATATCACTTAGGAAGATCCTGTAAACATGGCTACACATGAACTGAGTTAGGCAAGAGAACAGAGTCTCACATTTAGAAAACACTCTTATGCCTGCTTAAGGGGGAAGGAGAGGTGGGGTGATGCATCAAACCAGAGTTTGATATAAGCACAGGTACCGTTCCAAAAACCAACTATGGAATAGACAAGACCTACACCTTCCTCAGTGAAAGGGACTCAAAACCCCATATTTCCCGCAGAGGAATAGATCTGACTAGTAAGAATCTTAAAACCTATGTATTGATATGTCTCCGTAAGGGAATCAAGTGTGTCTAGACTGGCATAAACAGGGCAGCGAGAATCAGCTCAAACCCACTCTAAAAAGGAATTTCAAAAACAGAACAAAGAAACAGGGAAATTCTTTACAATTCCTTCAGGGTCTCTGATGCAACCTGGAATGACCCTTTCTACAATGACAGCTGGATGTGGCATAAGGCTGGACACTTTGGACTGAGGGGATTGGTGACATTGGGTGAGCAAATGCAGACCCTTTAAAGCAATAATGCATGGCTCCCATTCCTTGGGTCCCAGCTCTCCAGGTTGAAGGGAATATTACTACAGCTATAACATGTACGGGAAACCTAGAGAATGGACACACTGTGAATACAAAATGTTTCTAAAACTCAACGAAGAGCCACTCTCCTGGTGCTCCGGTTTGACTTTCCAACTGCTTTCCTATCAATCTCCCAACTTGGAGAGACAGCCCCTTTAATCTCCTGGTTCGCACAGATTGCCAATTTGGCAGAGGATGAAAGGGAAGAGGGAGAACCAATGAGAGAGTAGCTGTTAGGCATTTGGATGGGCACATGTCACTCTAATTTCCCGGCAGGAAGAAGAATTAACCAAAGTCTCAGCCACCCACCGGGAACCAGTATAGGTCCTGAACCAAAAGTTTGGACTTGCGTTCAGCTCACAAAAAACGAGTTGAAAAATGGAGCTCAGGGGCACAGCAATTCACAAACTGGCAGAGTAATCAAGGCCAACTATTGTCCAAAAATCTGTTGAGGGAAGGCAACGAGGCGGACTTGAAAGCGAGGCAGAATAGCAGGAAACAGATTTCAAGAGGTACGTTGGAATCGGCTGTAAAGCACAGGAAGAGGGGCACAACTTCGACAATGATGCACTTGGCCAAAAAGGGCGTATGCGTTTTCTCCTGAATATATTCAGGAGAAAACGCATACGCCCTTTTTGGCCAAGCAAGCAAGCGGGCAATGCAAATCTGCACTACAAAGAAGTATCACTTCCCACCGGTCAAAAGGGACATCCACAAAATGTGTAAAAACCAGAAAGGCAAGACAGGCCCTGGAGAACAGGGAGCCTTGTTATGCTGATGGGCGGGATGTAAGTTGCCAACTGCCTCACTGGAGGAGTGCATTGTGTTCCCTAAAACATGTAAACAACAGAGCTACAGAGCCAAGGGCACTTCCAGTCTAGGGAATATACCTTGGGAAAACTGAAAATCCATAAGACAGAGCCACCCCCAAATTGAGGGCTGCACTGCTTACAGGAACCTCAACCTGGGTACACCTGAAATATCCCAGGAAATATAAAAATGGTTCCAAACATTGTGGAACTTACATACGATGGAATATCCCTCAGCCACGAAATCAATGTCATAAGACCAGTAGCAGCAAAATGAGTGGATTCAGGTACGATGATTCTAAGTGAAAGAAGTCACACAGGAAAAGAAACTTATCATAAGATATCACTTAGGAAGATCCTGTAAACATGACTACACATGAACTGAGTTAGGCAAGAGAACAGAGTCTCACATTTAGAAAACATTCTTATGCCTGCTTAAGGGGGAAGGAGAGGTGGGGTGATGCATCAAACCAGAGTTTGATATAAGCACAGGTACCGTTCCAAAAACCAACTATGGAATAGACAAGACCTCCGCCTTCCTCAGTGAAAGGGACTCAAAACCCCATATTTCCCGCAGAGGAAAAGATCTGACTAGTAAGAATCTTAAAACCTATGTATTGATATGTCTCCGTAAGGGAATCAAGTGTGTCTAGACTGGCATAAACAGGGCAGCGAGAATCAGCTCAAACCCACTCTAAAAAGGAATTTCAAAAACAGAACAAAGAAACAGGGAAATTTTTTACAATTCCTTCAGGGTCTCTGATGCAACCTGGAATGACCCTATCTACAATGACAGCTGGATGTGGCATAAGGCTGGACACTTGGGACTGAGGGGATTGGAGAGATTGGGTGAGCAACTGCAGACCCTTTAAAGCAATAATGCATGGCACCCATTCCATGGGTCGCAGCTCTCCATGTTGAAGGGAATATTACTACAGCTATAACATGTACGGGAAACCTAGAGAATGGACACACTGTGAATACGAAAGGTTTCTAAAACTCAACGAAGAGCCCCTCTCCTGGTGCTCCGGTTTGACTTTCCAACTGCTTTCCTATCAATCTCCCAACTTGGAGAGACGGCCCCTTTAAGCTCCTGGTTCGCACAGGTTGCCAATTTGGCAGAGGATGAAAGGGAAGAGGGAGAACCAATGAGAGAGTAGCTGTTAGGCATTTGGATGGGCACATGTCACTCAAATTTCCCGGCAGGAAGAAGAATTAACCAAAGTCTCAGCCACCCACCGGGAACCAGTATAGGTCCTGAACCAAAAGTTTGGACTTGCGTTCAGCTCACAAAAAACGATTTGAAAAATGGAGCTCAGGGGCACAGCAATTCACAAACTGGCAGAGTAATCAAGGCCAACTATCGTCCAAAAATCTGTTGAGGGAAGGCAACGAGGTGGACTTGAAAGCGAGGCAGAATAGCAGGAAACAGATTTCAAGAGGTACGTTGGAATCGCCTGTAAAGCACAGGAAGAGGGGCACAACTTCGACAATGATGCACTTGGCCAAAAAGGGCGTATGCGTTTTCTCCTGAATATATTCAGGAGAAAACGCATACGCCCTTTTTGGCCAAGCAAGCAAGCGGTCAATGCAAATCTGCACTACAAAGAAGTATCACTTCCCACCGGTCAAAAGGGACATCCACAAAATGTGTAAAAACCAGAAAGGCAAGACAGGCCCTGGAGAACAGGGAGCCTTGTTTTGCTGATGGGCTGGATGTAAGTTGCCAACTGCCTCACTGGAGGAGTGCATTGTGTTCCCTAAAACAAGTAAACAACAGAGCTACAGAGCCAAGGGCACTTCCAGTCTAGGGAATATACCTTGGGAAAACTGAAAATCCATAACACAGAGCCACCCCCAAATTGAGGGCTGCACTGCTTACAAGAACCTCAACCTGGGTACACCTGAAATATCCCAGGAAATATAAAAATGGTTCCAAACATTGTCGAACTTACGTACGATGGAATATCCCTCAGCCACGAAATCAATGTCATAAGTCCATTAGCAGCAAAATGAGTGGATTCAGGTACGATGATTCTAAGTGAAAGAAGTCACACAGGAAAAGAAACTTATCATAAGATATCACTTAGGAAGATCCTGTAAACATGGCTACACATGAACTGAGTTAGGCAAGAGAACAGAGTCTCACATTTAGAAAACACTCTTATGCCTGCTTAAGGGGGAAGGAGAGGTGGGGTGATGCATCAAACCAGAGTTTGATATAAGCACAGGTACCGTTCCAAAAACCAACTATGGTATAGACAAGACCTACACCTTCCTCACTGAAAGGGTCTCAAAACCCCATATTTCCCACAGAGGAATAGATCTGACTAGTAAGAATCTTAAAACCTATGTATTGATATGTCTCCGTAAGGGAATCAAGTGTGTCTAGACTGGCATAAACATGGCAGCGAGAATCAGCTCAAACCCACTCTAAAAAGGAATTTCAAAAACAGAACAAAGAAAGAGGGAAATTCTTTACAATTCCTTCAGTGTCTATGATGCAACCTGGAATGACCCTATCTACAATGACAGCTGGATGTGGCATAAGGCTGGACACTTGGGACTGAGAGGATTGGTGAGATTGGGTGAGCAAATGCAGACCCTTTAAAGCAATAATGCATGGCACCCATTCCATGGGTCCCAGCTCTCCAGGTTGAAGGGAATATTACTACAGCTATAACATGTACGGGTAACCTAGAGAATGGACACACTGTGAATACGAAAGTTTCTAAAACTCAACGAAGAGCCCCTCTCCTGGTGCTCCGGTTTGACTTTCCAACTGCTTTCCTATCAATCTCCCAACTTGGAGAGACAGCCCCTTTAAGCTCCTGGTTCGCACAGGTTGCCAATTTGGCAGAGGATGAAAGGGAAGAGGGAGAACCAATGAGAGAGTAGCTGTTAGGCATTTGGATGGGCACATGTCACTCTAATTTCCCGGCAGGAAGAAGAATTAACCAAAGTCTCAGCCACCCACCGGGAACCAGTATAGGTCCTGAACCAAAAGTTTGGACTTGCGTTCAGCTCACAAAAAACGAGTTGAAAAATGGAGCTCAGGGGCACAGCAATTCACAAACTGGCAGAGTAATCAAGGCCAACTATTGTCCAAAAATCTGTTGAGGGAAGGCAACGAGGCGGACTTGAAAGCGAGGCAGAATAGCAGGAAACAGATTTCAAGAGGTACGTTGGAATCGGCTGTAAAGCACAGGAAGAGGGGCACAACTTCGACAATGATGCACTTGGCCAAAAAGGGCGTATGTGTTTTCTCCTGAATATATTCAGGAGAAAACGCATACGCCCTTTTTGGCCAAGCAAGCAAGCGGGCAATGCAAATCTGCACTACAAAGAAGTATCACTTCCCACCGATCAAAAGGGACATCCACAAAATGTGTAAAAACCAGAATGGCAAGACAGGCCCTGGAGAACAGGGAGCCTTGTTATGCTGATGGGCGGGATGTAAGTTGCCAACTGCCTCACTGGAGGAGTGCATTGTGTTCCCTAAAACAAGTAAACAACAGAGCTACAGAGCCAAGGGCACTTCCAGTCTAGGGAATATACCTTGGGAAAACTGAAAATCCATAAGACAGAGCCACCCGCAAATTGAGGGCTGCACTGCTTACAGGAACCTCAACCTGGGTACATCTGAAATATCCCAGGAAATATAAAAATGGTTCCAAACATTGTGGAACTTACGTACGATGGAATATCCCTCAGCCACGAAATCAATGTCATAAGACCAGTAGCAGCAAAATGAGTGGATTCAGGTACGATGATTCTAAGTGAAAGAAGTCACACAGGAAAAGAAACTTATCATAAGATATCACTTAGGAAGATCCTGTAAACATGGCTACACATGAACTGAGTTAGGCAAGAGAACAGAGTCTCACATTTAGAAAACACTCTTATGCCTGCTTAAGGGGGAAGGAGAGGTGGGGTGATGCATCAAACCAGAGTTTGATATAAGCACAGGTACCGTTCCAAAAACCAACTATGGAATAGACAAGACCTACACCTTCCTCAGTGAAAGGGACTCAAAACCCCATATTTCCCGCAGAGGAATAGATCTGACTAGTAAGAATCTTAAAACCTATGTATTGATATGTCTCCGTAAGGGAATCAAGTGTGTCTAGACTGGCATAAACAGGGCAGCGAGAATCAGCTCAAACCCACTCTAAAAAGGAATTTCAAAAACAGAACAAAGAAAGAGGGAAATTCTTTACAATTCCTTCAGGGTCTCTGATGCAACCTGGAATGACCCTATCTACAATGACAGCTGGATGTGGCATAAGGCTCGACACTTTGGACTGAGGGGATTGGTGACATTGGGTGAGCAAATGCAGACCCTTTAAAGCAATAATGCATGGCTCCCATTCCTTGGGTCCCAGCTCTCCAGGTTGAAGGGAATATTACTACAGCTATAACATGTATGGGAAACCTAGAGAATGGACACACTGTGAATACAAAAGGTTTCTAAAACTCAACGAAGAGCCCCTCTCCTGGTGCTCCGGTTTGACTTTCCAACTGCTTTCCTATCAATCTCCCAACTTGGAGAGACAGCCCCTCTAAGCTCCTGGTTCGCACAGGTTGCCAATTTGGCAGAGGATGAAAGGGAAGAGGGAGAACCAATGAGAGAGTAGCTGTTAGGCATTTGTATGGGCACATGTCACTCTAATTTCCCGGCAGGAAGAAGAATTAACCAAAGTCTCAGCCACCCACCGGGAACCAGTATAGGTCCTGAACCAAAAGTTTGGACTTGCGTTCAGCTCACAAGAAACGAGTTGAAAAATGGAGCTCAGGGGCACAGCAATTCACAAACTGGCAGAGTAATCAAGGCCAACTATTGTCCAAAAATCTGTTGAGGGAAGGCAACGAGGCGGACTTGAAAGCGAGGCAGAATAGCAGGAAACAGATTTCAAGAGGTACGTTGGAATCAGCTGTAAAGCACAGGAAGAGGGGCACAACTTCGACAATGATGCACTTGCCCAAAAAGGGCGTATGTGTTTTCTCCTGAATATATTCAGGAGAAAACGCATACGCCCTTTTTGGCCAAGCAAGCAAGCGGGCAATGCAAATCTGCACTACAAAGAAGTATCACTTCCCACCGGTCAAAAGGGACATCCACAAAATGTGTAAAACCAGAAAGGCAAGACAGGCCCTGGAGAACAGGGAGCCTTGTTATGCTGATGGGCGGGATGTAAGTTGCCAACTGCCTCACTGGAGGAGTGCATTGTGTTCCCTAAAACAAGTAAACAACAGAGCTACAGAGCCAAGGGCACTTCCAGTCTAGGGAATATACCTTGGGAAAACTGAAAATCCATAAGACAGAGCCACCCCCAAATTGAGGGCTGCACTGCTTACAGGAACCTCAACCTGGGTAAACCTGAAATATCCCAGGAAATATAAAAATGGTTCCAAACATTGTGGAACTTATGTACGATGGAATATCCCTCAGCCACGAAATCAATGTCATAAGACCAGTAGCAGCAAAATGAGTGGATTCAGGTACGATGATTCTAAGTGAAAGAAGTCACACAGGAAAAGAAACTTATCATAAGATATCACTTAGGAAGATCCTGTAAACATGGCTACACATGAACTGAGTTAGGCAAGAGAACAGAGTCTCACATTTAGAAAACACTCTTATGCCTGCTTAAGGGGGAAGGAGAGGTGGGGTGATGCATCAAACCAGAGTTTGATATAAGCACAGGTACCGTTCCAAAAACCAACTATGGAATAGACAAGACCTACACCTTCCTCAGTGAAAGGGACTCAAAACCCCATATTTCCCGCAGAGGAATAGATCTGACTAGTAAGAATCTTAAAACCTATGTATTGATATGTCTCCGTAAGGGAATCAAGTGTGTCTAGACTGGCATAAACAGGGCAGCGAGTATCAGCTCAAACCCACTCTAAAAAGGAATTTCAAAAACAGAACAAAGAAACAGGGAAATTCTTTACAATTCCTTCAGGGTCTCTGATGCAACCTGGAATGACCCTATCTACAATGACAGCTGGATGTGGCATAAGGCTGGACACTTTGGACTGAGGGGATTGGTGACATTGGGTGAGCAAATGCAGACCCTTTAAAGCACTAATGCATGGCTCCCATTCCTTGGGTCCCAGCTCTCCAGGTTGAAGGGAATATTACTACAGCTATAACATGTACGGGAAACCTAGAGAATGGACACACTGTGAATACAAAAGGTTTCTAAAACTCAACTAAGAGCCCCTCTCCTGGTGCTCCGGTTTGACTTTCCAACTGCTTTCCTATCAATCTCCCAACTTGGAGAGACAGCCCCTTTAAGCTCCTGGTTCGCACAGGTTGCCAATTTGGCAGAGGATGAAAGGGAAGAGGGAGAACCAATGAGAGAGTAGCTGTTAGGCATTTGTATGGGCACATGTCACTCTAATTTCCCGGCAGGAAGAAGAATTAACCAAAGTCTCAGCCACCCACCGGGAACCAGTATAGGTCCTGAACCAAAAGTTTGGACTTGCGTTCAGCTCACAAAAAAACGAGTTGAAAAATGGAGCTCAGGGGCACAGCAATTCACAAACTGGCAGAGTAATCAAGGCCAACTATTGTCCAAAAATCTGTTGAGGGAAGGCAACGAGGCGGACTTGAAAGCGAGGCAGAATAGCAGGAAACAGATTTCAAGAGGTACGTTGGAATCGCCTGTAAAGCACAGGAAGAGGGGCACAACTTCGACAATGATGCACTTGGCCAAAAAGGGCGTATGTGTTTTCTCCTGAATATATTCAGGAGAAAACGCATACGCCCTTTTTGGCCAAGCAAGCAAGCGGGCAATGCAAATCTGCACTACAAAGAAGTATCACTTCCCACCGATCAAAAGGGACATCCACAAAATGTGTAAAAACCAGAAAGGCAAGACAGGCCCTGGAGAACAGGGAGCCTTGTTATGCTGATGGGCGGGATGTAAGTTGCCAACTGCCTCACTGGAGGAGTGCATTGTGTTCCCTAAAACAAGTAAACAACAGAGCTACAGAGCCAAGGGCACTTCCAGTCTAGGGAATATACCTTGGGAAAACTGAAAATCCATAAGACAGAGCCACCCGCAAATTGAGGGCTGCACTGCTTACAGGAACCTCAACCTGGGTACATCTGAAATATCCCAGGAAATATAAAAATGGTTCCAAACATTGTGGAACTTACGTACGATGGAATATCCCTCAGCCACGAAATCAATGTCATAAGACCAGTAGCAGCAAAATGAGTGGATTCAGGTACGATGATTCTAAGTGAAAGAAGTCACACAGGAAAAGAAACTTATCATAAGATATCACTTAGGAAGATCCTGTAAACATGGCTACACATGAACTGAGTTAGGCAAGAGAACAGAGTCTCACATTTAGAAAACACTCTTATGCCTGCTTAAGGGGGAAGGAGAGGTGGGGTGATGCATCAAACCAGAGTTTGATATAAGCACAGGTACCGTTCCAAAAACCAACTATGGAATAGACAAGACCTACACCTTCCTCAGTGAAAGGGACTCAAAACCCCATATTTCCCGCAGAGGAATAGATCTGACTAGTAAGAATCTTAAAACCTATGTATTGATATGTCTCCGTAAGGGAATCAAGTGTGTCTAGACTGGCATAAACAGGGCAGCGAGAATCAGCTCAAACCCACTCTAAAAAGGAATTTCAAAAACAGAACAAAGAAACAGGGAAATTCTTTACAATTCCTTCAGGGTCTCTGATGCAACCTGGAATGACCCTATCTACAATGACAGCTGGATGTGACATAAGGCTGGACACTTGGGACTGAGGGGATTGGTGACATTGGGTGAGCAAATGCAGACCCTTTAAAGCAATAATGCATGGCTCCCATTCCTTGGGTCCCAGCTCTCCAGGTTGAAGGGAATATTACTACAGCTATAACATGTACGGGAAACCTAGAGAATGGACACACTGTGAATACAAAAGGTTTCTAAAACTCAACGAAGAGCCCCTCTCCTGGTGCTCCGGTTTGACTTTCCAACTGCTTTCCTATCAATCTCCCAACTTGGAGAGACAGCCCCTTTAATCTCCTGGTTCGCACAGATTGCCAATTTGGCAGAGGATGAAAGGGAAGAGGGAGAACCAATGAGAGAGTAGCTGTTAGGCATTTGGATGGGCACATGTCACTCTAATTTCCCGGCAGGAAGAAGAATTAACCAAAGTCTCAGCCACCCACCGGGAACCAGTATAGGTCCTGAACCAAAAGTTTGGACTTGCGTTCAGCTCACAAAAAACGAGTTGAAAAATGGAGCTCAGGGGCACAGCAATTCACAAACTGGCAGAGTAATCAAGGCCAACTATTGTCCAAAAATCTGTTGAGGGAAGGCAACGAGGCGGACTTGAAAGCGAGGCAGAATAGCAGGAAACAGATTTCAAGAGGTACGTTGGAATCGGCTGTAAAGCACAGGAAGAGGGGCACAACTTCGACAATGATGCACTTGGCCAAAAAGGGCGTATGTGTTTTCTCCTGAATATATTCAGGAGAAAACGCATACGCCCTTTTTGGCCAAGCAAGCAAGCGGGCAATGCAAATCTGCACTACAAAGAAGTATCACTTCCCACCGGTCAAAAGGGACATCCACAAAATGTGTAAAAACCAGAAAGGCAAGACAGGCCCTGGAGAACAGGGAGCCTTGTTATGCTGATGGGCGGGATGTAAGTTGCCAACTGCCTCACTGGAGGAGTGCATTGTGTTCCCTAAAACAAGTAAACAACAGAGCTACAGAGCCAAGGGCACTTCCAGTCTAGGGAATATACCTTGGGAAAACTGAAAATCCATAAGACAGAGCCACCCGCAAATTGAGGGCTGCACTGCTTACAGGAACCTCAACCTGGGTACATCTGAAATATCCCAGGAAATATAAAAATGGTTCCAAACATTGTGGAACTTACGTACGATGGAATATCCCTCAGCCACGAAATCAATGTCATAAGACCAGTAGCAGCAAAATGAGTGGATTCAGGTACGATGATTCTAAGTGAAAGAAGTCACACAGGAAAAGAAACTTATCATAAGATATCACTTAGGAAGATCCTGTAAACATGGCTACACATGAACTGAGTTAGGCAAGAGAACAGAGTCTCACATTTAGAAAACACTCTTATGCCTGCTTAAGGGGGAAGGAGAGGTGGGGTGATGCATCAAACCAGAGTTTGATATAAGCACAGGTACCGTTCCAAAAACCAACTATGGAATAGACAAGACCTACACCTTCCTCAGTGAAAGGGACTCAAAACCCCATATTTCCCGCAGAGGAATAGATCTGACTAGTAAGAATCTTAAAACCTATGTATTGATATGTCTCCGTAAGGGAATCAAGTGTGTCTAGACTGGCATAAACAGGGCAGCGAGAATCAGCTCAAACCCACTCTAAAAAGGAATTTCAAAAACAGAACAAAGAAAGAGGGAAATTCTTTACAATTCCTTCAGGGTCTCTGATGCAACCTGGAATGACCCTGTCTACAATGACAGCTGGATGTGGCATAAGGCTCGACACTTTGGACTGAGGGGATTGGTGACATTGGGTGAGCAAATGCAGACCCTTTAAAGCAATAATGCATGGCTCCCATTCCTTGGGTCCCAGCTCTCCAGGTTGAAGGGAATATTACTACAGCTATAACATGTACGGGAAACCTAGAGAATGGACACACTGTGAATACAAAAGGTTTCTAAAACTCAACGAAGAGCCCCTCTCCTGGTGCTCCGGTTTGACTTTCCAACTGCTTTCCTATCAATCTCCCAACTTGGAGAGACAGCCCCTTTAAGCTCCTGGTTCGCACAGGTTGCCAATTTGGCAGAGGATGAAAGGGAAGAGGGAGAACCAATGAGAGAGTAGCTGTTAGGCATTTGGATGGGCACATGTCACTCTAATTTCCCGGCAGGAAGAAGAATTAACCAAAGTCTCAGCCACCCACCGGGAACCAGTATAGGTCCTGAACCAAAAGTTTGGACTTGCGTTCAGCTCACAAAAAACGAGTTGAAAAATGGAGCTCAGGGGCACAGCAATTCACAAACTGGCAGAGTAATCAAGGCCAACTATTGTCCAAAAATCTGTTGAGGGAAGGCAACGAGACGGACTTGAAAGCGAGGCAGAATAGCAGGAAACAGATTTCAAGAGGTACGTTGGAATCAGCTGTAAAGCACAGGAAGAGGGGCACAACTTCGACAATGATGCACTTGCCCAAAAAGGGCGTATGTGTTTTCTCCTGAATATATTCAGGAGAAAACGCATACGCCCTTTTTGGCCAAGCAAGCAAGCGGGCAATGCAAATCTGCACTACAAAGCAGTATCACTTCCCACCGGTCAAAAGGGACATCCACAAAATGTGTAAAACCAGAAAGGCAAGACAGGCCCTGGAGAACAGGGAGCCTTGTTATGCTGATGGGCGGGATGTAAGTTGCCAACTGCCTCACTGGAGGAGTGCATTGTGTTCCCTAAAACAAGTAAACAACAGAGCTACAGAGCCAAGGGCACTTCCAGTCTAGGGAATATACCTTGGGAAAACTGAAAATCCATAAGACAGAGCCACCCCCAAATTGAGGGCTGCACTGCTTACAGGAACCTCAACCTGGGTAAACCTGAAATATCCCAGGAAATATAAAAATGGTTCCAAACATTGTGGAACTTATGTACGATGGAATATCCCTCAGCCACGAAATCAATGTCATAAGACCAGTAGCAGCAAAATGAGTGGATTCAGGTACGATGATTCTAAGTGAAAGAAGTCACACAGGAAAAGAAACTTATCATAAGATATCACTTAGGAAGATCCTGTAAACATGGCTACACATGAACTGAGTTAGGCAAGAGAACAGAGTCTCACATTTAGAAAACACTCTTATGCCTGCTTAAGGGGGAAGGAGAGGTGGGGTGATGCATCAAACCAGAGTTTGATATAAGCACAGGTACCGTTCCAAAAACCAACTATGGAATAGACAAGACCTACACCTTCCTCAGTGAAAGGGACTCAAAACCCCATATTTCCCGCAGAGGAATAGATCTGACTAGTAAGAATCTTAAAACCTATGTATTGATATGTCTCCGTAAGGGTATCAAGTGTGTCTAGACTGGCATAAACAGGGCAGCGAGTATCAGCTCAAACCCACTCTAAAAAGGAATTTCAAAAACAGAACAAAGAAACAGGGAAATTCTTTACAATTCCTTCAGGGTCTCTGATGCAACCTGGAATGACCCTATCTACAATGACAGCTGGATGTGGCATAAGGCTGGACACTTTGGACTGAGGGGATTGGTGACATTGGGTGAGCAAATGCAGACCCTTTAAAGCACTAATGCATGGCTCCCATTCCTTGGGTCCCAGCTCTCCAGGTTGAAGGGAATATTACTACAGCTATAACATGTACGGGAAACCTAGAGAATGGACACACTGTGAATACAAAAGGTTTCTAAAACTCAACGAAGAGCCCCTCTCCTGGTGCTCCGGTTTGACTTTCCAACTGCTTTCCTATCAATCTCCCAACTTGGAGAGACAGCCCCTTTAAGCTCCTGGTTCGCACAGGTTGCCAATTTGGCAGAGGATGAAAGGGAAGAGGGAGAACCAATGAGAGAGTAGCTGTTAGGCATTTGTATGGGCACATGTCACTCTAATTTCCCGGCAGGAAGAAGAATTAACCAAAGTCTCAGCCACCCACCGGGAACCAGTATAGGTCCTGAACCAAAAGTTTGGACTTGCGTTCAGCTAACAAAAAAACGAGTTGAAAAATGGAGCTCAGGGGCACAGCAATTCACAAACTGGCAGAGTAATCAAGGCCAACTATTGTCCAAAAATCTGTTGAGGGAAGGCAACGAGGCGGACTTGAAAGCGAGGCAGAATAGCAGGAAACAGATTTCAAGAGGTACGTTGGAATCGGCTGTAAAGCACAGGAAGAGGGGCACAACTTCGACAATGATGCACTTGGCCAAAAAGGGCGTATGTGTTTTCTCCTGAATATATTCAGGAGAAAACGCATACGCCCTTTTTGGCCAAGCAAGCAAGCGGGCAATGCAAATCTGCACTACAAAGAAGTATCACTTCCCACCGGTCAAAAGGGACATCCACAAAATGTGTAAAAACCAGAAAGGCAAGACAGGCCCTGGAGAACAGGGAGCCTTGTTATGCTGATGGGCGGGATGTAAGTTGCCAACTGCCTCACTGGAGGAGTGCATTGTGTTCCCTAAAACAAGTAAACAACAGAGCTACAGAGCCAAGGGCACTTCCAGTCTAGGGAATATACCTTGGGAAAACTGAAGATCCATAAGACAGAGCCACCCCCAAATTGAGGGCTGCACTGCTTACAAGAACCTCAACCTGGGTACAACTGAAATATCCCAGGAAATATAAAAATGGTTCCAAACATTGTGGAACTTACATACAATGGAATATCCCTCAGCCATGAAATCAATGTCATAAGACCAGTAGCAGCAAAATGAGTGGATTCAGGTACGATGATTCTAAGTGAAAGAAGTCACACAGGAAAAGAAACTTATCATAAGATATCACTTAGGAAGATCCTGTAAACATGGCTACACATGAACTGAGTTAGGCAAGAGAACAGAGTCTCACATTTAGAAAACACTCTTATGCCTGCTTAAGGGGGAAGGAGAGGTGGGGTGATGCATCAAACCAGAGTTTGATATAAGCACAGGTACCGTTCCAAAAACCAACTATGGAATAGACAAGACCTACACCTTCCTCAGTGAAAGGGACTCAAAACCCCATATTTCCCGCAGAGGAATAGATCTGACTAGTAAGAATCTTAAAACCTATGTATTGATATGTCTCCGTAAGGGAATCAAGTGTGTCTAGACTGGCATAAACAGGGCAGCGAGAATCAGCTCAAACCCACTCTAAAAAGGAATTTCAAAAACAGAACAAAGAAACAGGGAAATTCTTTACAATTCCTTCAGGGTCTCTGATGCAACCTGGAATGACCCTTTCTACAATGACAGCTGGATGTGGCATAAGGCTGGACACTTTGGACTGAGGGGATTGGTGACATTGGGTGAGCAAATGCAGACCCTTTAAAGCAATAATGCATGGCTCCCATTCCTTGGGTCCCAGCTCTCCAGGTTGAAGGGAATATTACTACAGCTATAACATGTACGGGAAACCTAGAGAATGGACACACTGTGAATACAAAATGTTTCTAAAACTCAACGAAGAGCCACTCTCCTGGTGCTCCGGTTTGACTTTCCAACTGCTTTCCTATCAATCTCCCAACTTGGAGAGACAGCCCCTTTAATCTCCTGGTTCGCACAGATTGCCAATTTGGCAGAGGATGAAAGGGAAGAGGGAGAACCAATGAGAGAGTAGCTGTTAGGCATTTGGATGGGCACATGTCACTCTAATTTCCCGGCAGGAAGAAGAATTAACCAAAGTCTCAGCCACCCACCGGGAACCAGTATAGGTCCTGAACCAAAAGTTTGGACTTGCGTTCAGCTCACAAAAAACGAGTTGAAAAATGGAGCTCAGGGGCACAGCAATTCACAAACTGGCAGAGTAATCAAGGCCAACTATTGTCCAAAAATCTGTTGAGGGAAGGCAACGAGGCGGACTTGAAAGCGAGGCAGAATAGCAGGAAACAGATTTCAAGAGGTACGTTGGAATCGGCTGTAAAGCACAGGAAGAGGGGCACAACTTCGACAATGATGCACTTGGCCAAAAAGGGCGTATGCGTTTTCTCCTGAATATATTCAGGAGAAAACGCATACGCCCTTTTTGGCCAAGCAAGCAAGCGGGCAATGCAAATCTGCACTACAAAGAAGTATCACTTCCCACCGGTCAAAAGGGACATCCACAAAATGTGTAAAAACCAGAAAGGCAAGACAGGCCCTGGAGAACAGGGAGCCTTGTTATGCTGATGGGCGGGATGTAAGTTGCCAACTGCCTCACTGGAGGAGTGCATTGTGTTCCCTAAAACATGTAAACAACAGAGCTACAGAGCCAAGGGCACTTCCAGTCTAGGGAATATACCTTGGGAAAACTGAAAATCCATAAGACAGAGCCACCCCCAAATTGAGGGCTGCACTGCTTACAGGAACCTCAACCTGGGTACACCTGAAATATCCCAGGAAATATAAAAATGGTTCCAAACATTGTGGAACTTACATACGATGGAATATCCCTCAGCCACGAAATCAATGTCATAAGACCAGTAGCAGCAAAATGAGTGGATTCAGGTACGATGATTCTAAGTGAAAGAAGTCACACAGGAAAAGAAACTTATCATAAGATATCACTTAGGAAGATCCTGTAAACATGACTACACATGAACTGAGTTAGGCAAGAGAACAGAGTCTCACATTTAGAAAACATTCTTATGCCTGCTTAAGGGGGAAGGAGAGGTGGGGTGATGCATCAAACCAGAGTTTGATATAAGCACAGGTACCGTTCCAAAAACCAACTATGGAATAGACAAGACCTCCGCCTTCCTCAGTGAAAGGGACTCAAAACCCCATATTTCCCGCAGAGGAAAAGATCTGACTAGTAAGAATCTTAAAACCTATGTATTGATATGTCTCCGTAAGGGAATCAAGTGTGTCTAGACTGGCATAAACAGGGCAGCGAGAATCAGCTCAAACCCACTCTAAAAAGGAATTTCAAAAACAGAACAAAGAAACAGGGAAATTTTTTACAATTCCTTCAGGGTCTCTGATGCAACCTGGAATGACCCTATCTACAATGACAGCTGGATGTGGCATAAGGCTGGACACTTGGGACTGAGGGGATTGGAGAGATTGGGTGAGCAACTGCAGACCCTTTAAAGCAATAATGCATGGCACCCATTCCATGGGTCGCAGCTCTCCATGTTGAAGGGAATATTACTACAGCTATAACATGTACGGGAAACCTAGAGAATGGACACACTGTGAATACGAAAGGTTTCTAAAACTCAACGAAGAGCCCCTCTCCTGGTGCTCCGGTTTGACTTTCCAACTGCTTTCCTATCAATCTCCCAACTTGGAGAGACGGCCCCTTTAAGCTCCTGGTTCGCACAGGTTGCCAATTTGGCAGAGGATGAAAGGGAAGAGGGAGAACCAATGAGAGAGTAGCTGTTAGGCATTTGGATGGGCACATGTCACTCAAATTTCCCGGCAGGAAGAAGAATTAACCAAAGTCTCAGCCACCCACCGGGAACCAGTATAGGTCCTGAACCAAAAGTTTGGACTTGCGTTCAGCTCACAAAAAACGATTTGAAAAATGGAGCTCAGGGGCACAGCAATTCACAAACTGGCAGAGTAATCAAGGCCAACTATCGTCCAAAAATCTGTTGAGGGAAGGCAACGAGATGGACTTGAAAGCGAGGCAGAATAGCAGGAAAGAGATTTCAAGAGGTACGTTGGAATCGCCTGTAAAGCACAGGAAGAGGGGCACAACTTCGACAATGATGCACTTGGCCAAAAAGGGCGTATGCGTTTTCTCCTGAATATATTCAGGAGAAAACGCAGACGCCCTTTTTGGCCAAGCAAGCAAGCGGTCAATGCAAATCTGCACTACAAAGAAGTATCACTTCCCACCGGTCAAAAGGGACATCCACAAAATGTGTAAAAACCAGAAAGGCAAGACAGGCCCTGGAGAACAGGGAGCCTTGTTTTGCTGATGGGCTGGATGTAAGTTGCCAACTGCCTCACTGGAGGAGTGCATTGTGTTCCCTAAAACAAGTAAACAACAGAGCTACAGAGCCAAGGGCACTTCCAGTCTAGGGAATATACCTTGGGAAAACTGAAAATCCATAACACAGAGCCACCCCCAAATTGAGGGCTGCACTGCTTACAAGAACCTCAACCTGGGTACACCTGAAATATCCCAGGAAATATAAAAATGGTTCCAAACATTGTCGAACTTACGTACGATGGAATATCCCTCAGCCACGAAATCAATGTCATAAGTCCATTAGCAGCAAAATGAGTGGATTCAGGTACGATGATTCTAAGTGAAAGAAGTCACACAGGAAAAGAAACTTATCATAAGATATCACTTAGGAAGATCCTGTAAACATGGCTACACATGAACTGAGTTAGGCAAGAGAACAGAGTCTCACATTTAGAAAACACTCTTATGCCTGCTTAAGGGGGAAGGAGAGGTGGGGTGATGCATCAAACCAGAGTTTGATATAAGCACAGGTACCGTTCCAAAAACCAACTATGGTATAGACAAGACCTACACCTTCCTCACTGAAAGGGTCTCAAAACCCCATATTTCCCACAGAGGAATAGATCTGACTAGTAAGAATCTTAAAACCTATGTATTGATATGTCTCCGTAAGGGAATCAAGTGTGTCTAGACTGGCATAAACATGGCAGCGAGAATCAGCTCAAACCCACTCTAAAAAGGAATTTCAAAAACAGAACAAAGAAAGAGGGAAATTCTTTACAATTCCTTCAGTGTCTATGATGCAACCTGGAATGACCCTATCTACAATGACAGCTGGATGTGGCATAAGACTGGACACTTGGGACTGAGAGGATTGGTGAGATTGGGTGAGCAAATGCAGACCCTTTAAAGCAATAATGCATGGCACCCATTCCATGGGTCCCAGCTCTCCAGGTTGAAGGGAATATTACTACAGCTATAACATGTACGGGTAACCTAGAGAATGGACACACTGTGAATACGAAAGTTTCTAAAACTCAACGAAGAGCCCCTCTCCTGGTGCTCCGGTTTGACTTTCCAACTGCTTTCCTATCAATCTCCCAACTTGGAGAGACAGCCCCTTTAAGCTCCTGGTTCGCACAGGTTGCCAATTTGGCAGAGGATGAAAGGGAAGAGGGAGAACCAATGAGAGAGTAGCTGTTAGGCATTTGGATGGGCACATGTCACTCTAATTTCCCGGCAGGAAGAAGAATTAACCAAAGTCTCAGCCACCCACCGGGAACCAGTATAGGTCCTGAACCAAAAGTTTGGACTTGCGTTCAGCTCACAAAAAACGAGTTGAAAAATGGAGCTCAGGGGCACAGCAATTCACAAACTGGCAGAGTAATCAAGGCCAACTATCGTCCAAAAATCTGTTGAGGGAAGGCAACGAGGCGGACTTGAAAGCGAGGCAGAATAGCAGGAAACAGATTTCAAGAGGTACGTTGGAATCGCCTGTAAAGCACAGGAAGAGGGGCACAACTTCGACAATGATGCACTTGGCCAAAAAGGGTGTATGCGTTTTCTCCTGAATATATTCAGGAGAAAACGCAGACGCCCTTTTTGGCCCAGCAAGCAAGCGGGCAATGCAAATCTGCACTACAAAGAAGTATCACTTCCCACCGGTCAAAAGGGACATCCACAAAATGTGTAAAAACCAGAAAGGCAAGACAGGCCCTGGAGAACAGGGAGCCTTGTTATGCTGATGGGCCGGATGTAAGTTGCCAACTGCCTCACTGGAGGAGTGCATTGTGTTCCCTAAAACAAGTAAACAACAGAGCTACAGAGCCAAGGGCACTTCCAGTCTAGGGAATATACCTTGGGAAAACTGAAAATCCATAAGACAGAGCCACCCCCAAATTGAGGGCTGCACTGCTTACAAGAACCTCAACCTGGGTACACCTGAAATATCCCAGGAAATATAAAAATGGTTCCAAACATTGTGGAACTTACGTACGATGGAATATCCCTCAGCCACGAAATCAATGTCATAAGACCAGTAGCAGCAAAATGAGTGGATTCAGGTACGATGATTCTAAGTGAAAGAAGTCACACAGGAAAAGAAACTTATCATAAGATATCACTTAGGAAGATCCTGTAAACATGGCTACACATGAACTGAGTTAGGCAAGAGAACAGAGTCTCACATTTAGAAAACACTCTTATGCCTGCTTAAGGGGGAAGGAGAGGTGGGGTGATGCATCAAACCAGAGTTTGATATAAGCACAGGTACCGTTCCAAAAACCAACTATGGAATAGACAAGACCTACACCTTCCTCAGTGAAAGGGACTCAAAACCCCATATTTCCCGCAGAGGAATAGATCTGACTAGTAAGAATCTTAAAACCTATGTATTGATATGTCTCCGTAAGGGAATCAAGTGTGTCTAGACTGGCATAAACATGGCAGCGAGAATCAGCTCAAACCCACTCTAAAAAGGAATTTCAAAAACAGAACAAAGAAACAGGGAAATTCTTTACAATTTCTTCAGGGTCTCTGATGCAACCTGGAATGACCCTATCTACAATGACAGCTGGATGTGGCATAAGGCTGGACACTTGGGACTGAGAGGATTGGAGAGATTGGGTGAGCAACTGCAGACCCTTTAAAGCAATAATGCATGGCACCCATTCCATGGGTCCCAGCTCTCCAGGTTGAAGGGAATATTACTACAGCTATAACATGTACGGGAAACCTAGAGAATGGACACACTGTGAATACAAAAGGTTTCTAAAACTCAACGAAGAGCCCCTCTCCTGGTGCTCCGGTTTGACTTTCCAACTGCTTTCCTATCAATCTCCCAACTTGGAGAGACAGCCCCTTTAAGCTCCTGGTTCGCACAGGTTGCCAATTTGGCAGAGGATGAAAGGGAAGAGGGAGAACCAATGAGAGAGTAGCTGTTAGGCATTTGGATGGGCACATGTCACTCTAATTTCCCGGCAGGAAGAAGAATTAACCAAAGTCTCAGCCACCCACCGGGAACCAGTATAGGTCCTGAACCAAAAGTTTGGACTTGCGTTCAGCTCACAAAAAACGAGTTGAAAAATGGAGCTCAGGGGCACAGCAATTCACAAACCGGCAGAGTAATCAAGGCCAACTACCGTCCAAAAATCTGTTGAGGGAAGGCAACGAGGCGGACTTGAAAGCGAGGCAGAATAGCAGGAAACAGATTTCAAGAGGTACGTTGGAATCGCCTGTAAAGCACAGGAAGAGGGGCACAACTTCGACAATGATGCACTTGGCCAAAAAGGGCGTATGCGTTTTCTCCTGAATATATTCAGGAGAAAACGCAGACGCCCTTTTTGGCCAAGCAAGCAAGCGGGCAATGCAAATCTGCACTACAAAGAAGTATCACTTCCCACCGGTCAAAAGGGACATCCACAAAATGTGTAAAAACCAGAAAGGCAAGACAGGCCCTGGAGAACAGGGAGCCTTGTTATGCTGATGGGCCGGATGTAAGTTGCCAACTGCCTCACTGGAGGAGTGCATTGTGTTCCCTAAAACATGTAAACAACAGAGCTACAGAGCCAAGGGCACTTCCAGTCTAGGGAATATACCTTGGGAAAACTGAAAATCCATAAGACAGAGCCACCCCCAAATTGAGGGCTGCACTGCTTACAGGAACCTCAACCTGGGTACACCTGAAATATCCCAGGAAATATAAAAATGGTTCCAAACATTGTGGAACTTACATACGATGGAATATCCCTCAGCCACGAAATCAATGTCATAAGACCAGTAGCAGCAAAATGAGTGGATTCAGGTACGATGATTCTAAGTGAAAGAAGTCACACAGGAAAAGAAACTTATCATAAGATATCACTTAGGAAGATCCTGTAAACATGACTACACATGAACTGAGTTAGGCAAGAGAACAGAGTCTCACATTTAGAAAACATTCTTATGCCTGCTTAAGGGGGAAGGAGAGGTGGGGTGATGCATCAAACCAGAGTTTGATATAAGCACAGGTACCGTTCCAAAAACCAACTATGGAATAGACAAGACCTCCGCCTTCCTCAGTGAAAGGGACTCAAAACCCCATATTTCCCGCAGAGGAAAAGATCTGACTAGTAAGAATCTTAAAACCTATGTATTGATATGTCTCCGTAAGGGAATCAAGTGTGTCTAGACTGGCATAAACAGGGCAGCGAGAATCAGCTCAAACCCACTCTAAAAAGGAATTTCAAAAACAGAACAAAGAAACAGGGAAATTTTTTACAATTCCTTCAGGGTCTCTGATGCAACCTGGAATGACCCTATCTACAATGACAGCTGGATGTGGCATAAGGCTGGACACTTGGGACTGAGAGGATTGGAGAGATTGGGTGAGCAACTGCAGACCCTTTAAAGCAATAATGCATGGCACCCATTCCATGGGTCGCAGCTCTCCAGGTTGAAGGGAATATTACTACAGCTATAACATGTACGGGAAACCTAGAGAATGGACACACTGTGAATACGAAAGGTTTCTAAAACTCAACGAAGAGCCCCTCTCCTGGTGCTCCGGTTTGACTTTCCAACTGCTTTCCTATCAATCTCCCAACTTGGAGAGACGGCCCCTTTAAGCTCCTGGTTCGCACAGGTTGCCAATTTGGCAGAGGATGAAAGGGAAGAGGGAGAACCAATGAGAGAGTAGCTGTTAGGCATTTGGATGGGCACATGTCACTCTAATTTCCCGGCAGGAAGAAGAATTAACCAAAGTCTCAGCCACCCACCGGGAACCAGTATAGGTCCGGAACCAAAAGTTTGGACTTGCGTTCAGCTCACAAACAACGAGTTGAAAAATGGAGCTCAGGGGCACAGCAATTCACAAACTGGCAGAGTAATCAAGGCCAACTATCGTCCAAAAATCTGTTGAGGGAAGGCAACGAGGTGGACTTGAAAGCGAGGCAGAATAGCAGGAAACAGATTTCAAGAGGTACGTTGGAATCGCCTGTAAAGCACAGGAAGAGGGGCACAACTTCGACAATGATGCACTTGGCCAAAAAGGGCGTATGCGTTTTCTCCTGAATATATTCAGGAGAAAACGCATACGCCCTTTTTGGCCAAGCAAGCAAGCGGTCAATGCAAATCTGCACTACAAAGAAGTATCACTTCCCACCGGTCAAAAGGGACATCCACAAAATGTGTAAAAACCAGAAAGGCAAGACAGGCCCTGGAGAACAGGGAGCCTTGTTATGCTGATGGGCGGGATGTAAGTTGCCAACTGCCTCACTGGAGGAGTGCATTGTGTTCCCTAAAACAAGTAAACAACAGAGCTACAGAGCCAAGGGCACTTCCAGTCTAGGGAATATTCCTTGGGAAAACTGAAAATCCATAACACAGAGCCACCCCCAAATTGAGGGCTGCACTGCTTACAAGAACCTCAACCTGGGTACACCTGAAATATCCCAGGAAATATAAAAATGGTTCCAAACATTGTGGAACTTACGTACGATGGAATATCCCTCAGCCACGAAATCAATGTCATAAGTCCATTAGCAGCAAAATGAGTGGATTCAGGTACGATGATTCTAAGTGAAAGAAGTCACACAGGAAAAGAAACTTATCATAAGATATCACTTAGGAAGATCCTGTAAACATGGCTACACATGAACTGAGTTAGGCAAGAGAACAGAGTCTCACATTTAGAAAAAACTCTTATGCCTGCTTAAGGGGGAAGGAGAGGTGGGGTGATGCATCAAACCAGAGTTTGATATAAGCACAGGTACCGTTCCAAAAACCAACTATGGTATAGACAAGACCTACACCTTCCTCACTGAAAGGGTCTCAAAACCCCATATTTCCCACAGAGGAATAGATCTGACTAGTAAGAATCTTAAAACCTATGTATTGATATGTCTCCGTAAGGGAATCAAGTGTGTCTAGACTGGCATAAACATGGCAGCGAGAATCAGCTCAAACCCACTCTAAAAAGGAATTTCAAAAACAGAACAAAGAAACAGGGAAATTCTTTACAATTCCTTCAGTGTCTATGATGCAACCTGGAATGACCCTATCTACAATGACAGCTGGATGTGGCATAAGGCTGGACACTTGGGACTGAGAGGATTGGTGAGATTGGGTGAGCAAATGCAGACCCTTTAAACCAATAATGCATGGCACCCATTCCATGGGTCCCAGCTCTCCAGGTTGAAGGGAATATTACTACAGCTATAACATGTACGGGTAACCTAGAGAATGGACACACTGTGAATACGAAAGTTTCTAAAACTCAACGAAGAGCCCCTCTCCTAGTGCTCCGGTTTGACTTTCCAACTGCTTTCCTATCAATCTCCCAACTTGGAGAGACAGCCCCTTTAAGCTCCTGGTTCGCACAGGTTGCCAATTTGGCAGAGGATGAAAGGGAAGAGGGAGAACCAATGAGAGAGTAGCTGTTAGGCATTTGGATGGGCACATGTCACTCTAATTTCCCGGCAGGAAGAAGAATTAACCAAAGTCTCAGCCACCCACCGGGAACCAGTATAGGTCCTGAACCAAAAGTTTGGACTTGCGTTCAGCTCACAAAAAACGAGTTGAAAAATGGAGCTCAGGGGCACAGCAATTCACAAACTGGCAGAGTAATCAAGGCCAACTATCGTCCAAAAATCTGTTGAGGGAAGGCAACGAGGCGGACTTGAAAGCGAGGCAGAATAGCAGGAAACAGATTTCAAGAGGTACGTTGGAATCGCCTGTAAAGCACAGGAAGAGGGGCACAACTTCGACAATGATGCACTTGGCCAAAAAGGGCGTATGCGTTTTCTCCTGAATATATTCAGGAGAAAACGCATACGCCCTTTTTGGCCAAGCAAGCAAGCGGGCAATGCAAATCTGCACTACAAAGAAGTATCACTTCCCACCGGTCAAAAGGGACATCCACAAAATGTGTAAAAACCAGAAAGGCAAGACAGGCCCTGGAGAACAGGGAGCCTTGTTATGCTGATGGGCCGGATGTAAGTTGCCAACTGCCTCACTGGAGGAGTGCATTGTGTTCCCTAAAACAAGTAAACAACAGAGCTACAGAGCCAAGGGCACTTCCAGTCTAGGGAATATACCTTGGGAAAACTGAAAATCCATAAGACAGAGCCACCCCCAAATTGAGGGCTGCACTGCTTACAAGAACCTCAACCTGGGTACACCTGAAATATCCCAGGAAATATAAAAATGGTTCCAAACATTGTGGAACTTACGTACGATGGAATATCCCTCAGCCACGAAATCAATGTCATAAGACCAGTAGCAGCAAAATGAGTGGATTCAGGTACGATGATTCTAAGTGAAAGAAGTCACACAGGAAAAGAAACTTATCATAAGATATCACTTAGGAAGATCCTGTAAACATGGCTACACATGAACTGAGTTAGGAAAAAGAACAGAGTCTCACATTTAGAAAACACTCTTATGCCTGCTTAAGGGGGAAGGAGAGGTGGGGTGATGCATCAAACCAGAGTTTGATATAAGCACAGGTACCGTTCCAAAAACCAACTATGGTATAGACAAGACCTACACCTTCCTCACTGAAAGGGTCTCAAAACCCCATATATCTCACAGAGGAATAGATCTGACTAGTAAGAATCTTAAAACCTATGTATTGATATGTCTCCGTAAGGGAATCAAGTGTGTCTAGACTGGTATAAACATGGCAGCGAGAATCAGCTCAAACCCACTCTAAAAAGGAATTTCAAAAACAGAACAAAGAAACAGGGAAATTCTTTACAATTCCTTCAGGGTCTCTGATGCAACCTGGAATGACCCTATCTACAATGACAGCTGGATGTGGCATAAGGCTGGACACTTGGGACTGAGAGGATTGGTGAGATTGGGTGAGCAAATGCAGACCCTTTAAAGCAATAATGCATGGCACCCATTCCATGGGTCCCAGCTCTCCAGGTTGAAGGGAATATTACTACAGCTATAACATGTACGGGAAACCTAGAGAATGGACACACTGTGAATACGAAGGTTTCTAAAACTCAACGAAGAGCCCCTCTCCTCGTGCTCAGGTTTGACTTTCCAACTGCTTTCCTATCAATCTCCCAACTTGGAGAGACAGCCCCTTTAAGCTCCTGGTTCGCACAGGTTGCCAATTTGGCAGAGGATGAAAGGGAAGAGGGAGAACCAATGAGAGAGTAGCTGTTAGGCATTTGGATGGGCACATGTCACTCAAATTTCCCAGCAGGAAGAAGAATTAACCAAATTCTCAGCCACCCACTGGGAACCAGTATAGGTCCTGAACCAAAAGTTTGGACTTGCGTACAGCTCACAAGAAACGAGTTGAAAATGGAGCTCAGGGGCACAGCAATTCACAAACTGGCAGAGTAATCAAGGCCAACTATCGTCCAAAATTCTGTTGAGGGAAGGCAACGAGGCGGACTTGAAAGCGAGGCAGAATAGCAGGAAACAGATTTCAAGAGGTACGTTGGAATCGCCTGTAAAGCACAGGAAGAGGGGCACAACTTCGACAATGATGCACTTGGCCAAAAAGGGCGTATGCGTTTTCTCCTGAATATATTCAGGAGAAAACGCATACGCCCTTTTTGGCCAAGCAAGCAAGCGGGCAATGCAAATCTGCACTACAAAGAAGTATCACTTCCCACCGGTCAAAAGGGACATCCACAAAATGTGTAAAAACCAGAAAGGCAAGACAGGCCCTGGAGAACAGGGAGCCTTGTTATGCTGATGGGCCGGATGTAAGTTGCCAACTGCCTCACTGGAGGAGTGCATTGTGTTCCCTAAAACAAGTAAACAACAGAGCTACAGAGCCAAGGGCACTTCCAGTCTAGGGAATATACCTTGGGAAAACTGAAATTCCATAAGACAGAGCCACCCCCAAATTGAGGGCTGCACTGCTTACAAGAACCTCAACCTGGATACACCTGAAATATCCCAGGAAATATAAAAATGGTTCCAAACATTGTGGAACTTACGTACGATGGAATATCCCTCAGCCATGAAATCAATGTCATAAGACCAGTAGCAGCAAAATGAGTGGATTCAGGTACGATGATTCTAAGTGAAAGAAGTCACACAGGAAAAGAAACTTATCATAAGATATCACTTAGGAAGATCCTGTAAACATGGCTACACATGAACTGAGTTAGGCAAGAGAACAGAGACTCACATTTAGAAAACACTCTTATGCCTGCTCAAGGGGGAAGGAGAGGTGGGGTGATGCATCAAACCAGAGTTTGATATAAGCACAGGTACCGTTCCAAAAACCAACTATGGAATAGACAAGACCTACACCTTCCTCAGTGAAAGGGACTCAAAACCCCATATTTCCCGCAGAGGAATAGATCTGACTAGTAAGAATCTTAAAACCTATGTATTGATATGTCTCCGTAAGGGAATCAAGTGTGTCTAGACTGGCATAAACATGGCAGCGAGAATCAGCTCAAACCCACTCTAAAAAGGAATTTCAAAAACAGAACAAAGAAACAGGGAAATTCTTTACAATTCCTTCAGGGTCTATGATGCAACCTGGAATGACCTTATCTACAATGACAGCTGGATGTGGCATAAGGCTGGACAATTGGGACTGAGAGGATTGGTGAGATTGGGTGAGCAAATGCAGACTCTTTAAAGCAATAATGCATGGCACCCATTCCATGGGTCCCAGCTCTCCAGGTTGAAGGGAATATTACTACAGCTATAACATGTACGGGAAACCTAGAGAATGGACACACTGTGAATACGAAGGTTTCTAAAACTCAACGAAGAGCCCCTCTCCTCGTGCTCAGGTTTGACTTTCCAACTGCTTTCCTATCAATCTCCCAACTTGGAGAGACAGCCCCTTTAAGCTCCTGGTTCGCACAGGTTGCCAATTTGGCAGAGGATGAAAGGGAAGAGGGAGAACCAATGAGAGAGTAGCTGTTAGGCATTTGGATGGGCACATGTCACTCAAATTTCCCGGCAGGAAGAAGAATTAACCAAATTCTCAGCCACCCACAGGGAACCAGTATAAGTCCTGAAGCAAAAGTTTGGACTTGCGTACAGCTCACAAGAAACGAGTTGAAAATGGAGCTCAGGGGCACAGCAATTCACAAACTGGCAGAGGAATCAAGGCCAACTATCGTCCAAAAATCTGTTGATGGAAGGCAACGAGGTGGACTTGAAAGCGAGGCAGAATAGCAGGAAACAGATTTCAAGAGGTACGTTGGAATCGCCTGTAAAGCACAGGAAGAGGGGCACAACTTCGACAATGATGCACTTGGCCAAAAAGGGCGTATGCGTTTTCTCCTGAATATATTCAGGAGAAAACGCATACGCCCTTTTTGGCCAAGCAAGCAAGCGGGCAATGCAAATCTGCACTACAAAGAAGTATCACTTCCCACCGGTCAAAAGGGACATCCACAAAATGTGTAAAAACCAGAAAGGCAAGACAGGCCCTGGAGAACAGGGAGCCTTGTTATGCTGATGGGCCGGATGTAAGTTGCCAACTGCCTCACTGGAGGAGTGCATTGTGTTCCCGAAAACAAGTAAACAACAGAGCTACAGAGCCAAGGGCACTTCCAGTCTAGGGAATATACCTTGGGAAAACTGAAAATCCATAAGACAGAGCCACCCCCAAATTGAGGGCTGCACTGCTTACAAGAACCTCAACCTGGATACACCTGAAATATCCCAGGAAATATAAAAATGGTTCCAAACATTGTGGAACTTACGTACGATGGAATATCCCTCAGCCACGAAATCAATGTCATAAGACCAGTAGCAGCAAAATGAGTGGATTCAGGTACGATGATTCTAAGTGAAAGAAGTCACACAGGAAAAGAAACTTATCATAAGATATCACTTAGGAAGATCCTGTAAACATGGCTACACATGAACTGAGTTAGGAAAGAGAACAGAGTCTCACATTTAGAAAACACTCTTATGCCTGCTTAAGGGGGAAGGAGAGGTGGGGTGATGCATCAAACCAGAGTTTGATATAAGCACAGGTACCGTTCCAAAAACCAACTATGGTATAGACAAGACCTACACCTTCCTCACTGAAAGGGTCTCAAAACCCCATATTTCCCACAGAGGAATAGATCTGACTAGTAAGAATCTTAAAACCTATGTATTGATATGTCTCCGTAAGGGAATCAAGTGTGTCTAGACTGGTATAAACATGGCAGCGAGAATCAGCTCAAACCCACTCTAAAAAGGAATTTCAAAAACAGAACAAAGAAACAGGGAAATTCTTTACAATTCCTTCAGGGTCTCTGATGCAACCTGGAATGACCCTATCTACAATGACAGCTGGATGTGGCATAAGGCTGGACACTTGGGACTGAGAGGATTGGTGAGATTGGGTGAGCAAATGCAGACCCTTTAAAGCAATAATGCATGGCACCCATTCCATGGGTCCCAGCTCTCCAGGTTGAAGGGAATATTACTACAGCTATAACATGTACGGGAAACCTAGAGAATGGACACACTGTGAATACGAAGGTTTCTAAAACTCAACGAAGAGCCCCTCTCCTCGTGCTCAGGTTTGACTTTCCAACTGCTTTCCTATCAATCTCCCAACTTGGAGAGACAGCCCCTTTAAGCTCCTGGTTCGCACAGGTTGCCAATTTGGCAGAGGATGAAAGGGAAGAGGGAGAACCAATGAGAGAGTAGCTGTTAGGCATTTGGATGGGCACATGTCACTCAAATTTCCCAGCAGGAAGAAGAATTAACCAAATTCTCAGCCACCCACTGGGAACCAGTATAGGTCCTGAAGCAAAAGTTTGGACTTGCGTACAGCTCACAAGAAACGAGTTGAAAATGGAGCTCAGGGGCACAGCAATTCACAAACTGGCAGAGTAATCAAGGCCAACTATCGTCCAAAATTCTGTTGAGGGAAGGCAACGAGGCGGACTTGAAAGCGAGGCAGAATAGCAGGAAACAGATTTCAAGAGGTACGTTGGAATCGCCTGTAAAGCACAGGAAGAGGGGCACAACTTCGACAATGATGCACTTGGCCAAAAAGGGCGTATGCGTTTTCTCCTGAATATATTCAGGAGAAAACGCATACGCCCTTTTTGGCCAAGCAAGCAAGCGGGCAATGCAAATCTGCACTACAAAGAAGTATCACTTCCCACCGGTCAAAAGGGACATCCACAAAATGTGTAAAAACCTGAAAGGCAAGACAGGCCCTGGAGAACAGGGAGCCTTGTTATGCTGATGGGCCGGATGTAAGTTGCCAACTGCCTCACAGGAGGAGTGCATTGTGTTCCCGAAAACAAGTAAACAACAGAGCTACAGAGCCAAGGGCACTTCCAGTCTAGGGAATATACCTTGGGAAAACTGAAAATCCATAAGACAGAGCCACCCCCAAATTGAGGGCTGCACTGCTTACAAGAACCTCAACCTGGATACACCTGAAATATCCCAGGAAATATAAAAATGGTTCCAAACATTGTGGAACTTACGTACGATGGAATATCCCTCAGCCATGAAATCAATGTCATAAGACCAGTAGCAGCAAAATGAGTGGATTCAGGTACGATGATTCTAAGTGAAAGAAGTCACACAGGAAAAGAAACTTATCATAAGATATCACTTAGGAAGATCCTGTAAACATGGCTACACATGAACTGAGTTAGGCAAGAGAACAGAGTCTCACATTTAGAAAACACTCTTATGCCTGCTTAAGGGGGAAGGAGAGGTGGGGTGATGCATCAAACCAGAGTTTGATATAAGCACAGGTACCGTTCCAAAAACCAACTATGGAATAGACAAGACCTACACCTTCCTCAGTGAAAGGGACTCAAAACCCCATATTTCCCGCAGAGGAATAGATCTGACTAGTAAGAATCTTAAAACCTATGTATTGATATGTCTCCGTAAGGGAATCAAGTGTGTCTAGACTGGCATAAACATGGCAACGAGAATCAGCTCAAACCCACTCTAAAAAGGAATTTCAAAAACAGAACAAAGAAACAGGGAAATTCTTTACAATTCCTTCAGGGTCTATGATGCAACCTGGAATGACCTTATCTACAATGACAGCTGGATGTGGCATAAGGCTGGACACTTGGGACTGAGAGGATTGGTGAGATTGGGTGAGCAAATGCAGACTCTTTAAAGCAATAATGCATGGCACCCATTCCATGGGTCCCAGCTCTCCAGGTTGAAGGGAATATTACTACAGCTATAACATGTACGGGAAACCTAGAGAATGGACACACTGTGAATACGAAGGTTTCTAAAACTCAACGAAGAGCCCCTCTCCTCGTGCTCAGGTTTGACTTTCCAACTGCTTTCCTATCAATCTCCCAACTTGGAGAGACAGCCCCTTTAAGCTCCTGGTTCGCACAGGTTGCCAATTTGGCAGAGGATGAAAGGGAAGAGGGAGAACCAATGAGAGAGTAGCTGTTAGGCATTTGGATGGGCACATGTCACTCAAATTTCCCGGCAGGAAGAAGAATTAACCAAATTCTCATCCACCCACAGGGAACCAGTATAGGTCCTGAAGCAAAAGTTTGGACTTGCGTACAGCTCACAAGAAACGAGTTGAAAATGGAGCTCAGGGGCACAGCAATTCACAAACTGGCAGAGGAATCAAGGCCAACTATCGTCCAAAAATCTGTTGATGGAAGGCAACGAGGTGGACTTGAAAGCGAGGCAGAATAGCAGGAAACAGATTTCAAGAGGTACGTTGGAATCGCCTGTAAAGCACAGGAAGAGGGGCACAACTTCGACAATGATGCACTTGGCCAAAAAGGGCGTATGCGTTTTCTCCTGAATATATTCAGGAGAAAACGCATACGCCCTTTTTGGCCAAGCAAGCAAGCGGGCAATGCAAATCTGCACTACAAAGAAGTATCACTTCCCACCGGTCAAAAGGGACATCCACAAAATGTGTAAAAACCAGAAAGGCAAGACAGGCCCTGGAGAACAGGGAGCCTTGTTATGCTGATGGGCCGGATGTAAGTTGCCAACTGCCTCACTGGAGGAGTGCATTGTGTTCCCGAAAACAAGTAAACAACAGAGCTACAGAGCCAAGGGCACTTCCAGTCTAGGGAATATACCTTGGGAAAACTGAAAATCCATAAGACAGAGCCACCCCCAAATTGAGGGCTGCACTGCTTACAAGAACCTCAACCTGGATACACCTGAAATATCCCAGGAAATATAAAAATGGTTCCAAACATTGTGGAACTTACGTACGATGGAATATCCCTCAGCCACGAAATCAATGTCATAAGACCAGTAGCAGCAAAATGAGTGGATTCAGGTACGATGATTCTAAGTGAAAGAAGTCACACAGGAAAAGAAACTTATCATAAGATATCACTTAGGAAGATCCTGTAAACATGGCTACACATGAACTGAGTTAGGAAAGAGAACAGAGTCTCACATTTAGAAAACACTCTTATGCCTGCTTAAGGGGGAAGGAGAGGTGGGGTGATGCATCAAACCAGAGTTTGATATAAGCACAGGTACCGTTCCAAAAACCAACTATGGTATAGACAAGACCTACACCTTCCTCACTGAAAGGGTCTCAAAACCCCATATTTCCCACAGAGGAATAGATCTGACTAGTAAGAATCTTAAAACCTATGTATTGATATGTCTCCGTAAGGGAATCAAGTGTGTCTAGACTGGTATAAACATGGCAGCGAGAATCAGCTCAAACCCACTCTAAAAAGGAATTTCAAAAACAGAACAAAGAAACAGGGAAATTCTTTACAATTCCTTCAGGGTCTCTGATGCAACCTGGAATGACCCTATCTACAATGACAGCTGGATGTGGCATAAGGCTGGACACTTGGGACTGAGAGGATTGGTGAGATTGGGTGAGCAAATGCAGACCCTTTAAAGCAATAATGCATGGCACCCATTCCATGGGTCGCAGCTCTCCAGGTTGAAGGGAATATTACTACAGCTATAACATGTACGGGAAACCTAGAGAATGGACACACTGTGAATACGAAGGTTTCTAAAACTCAACGAAGAGCCCCTCTCCTCGTGCTCAGGTTTGACTTTCCAACTGCTTTCCTATCAATCTCCCAACTTGGAGAGACAGCCCCTTTAAGCTCCTGGTTCGCACAGGTTGCCAATTTGGCAGAGGATGAAAGGGAAGAGGGAGAACCAATGAGAGAGTAGCTGTTAGGCATTTGGATGGGCACATGTCACTCAAATTTCCCAGCAGGAAGAAGAATTAACCAAATTCTCAGCCACCCACTGGGAACCAGTATAGGTCCTGAACCAAAAGTTTGGACTTGCGTACAGCTCACAAGAAACGAGTTGAAAATGGAGCTCAGGGGCACAGCAATTCACAAACTGGCAGAGTAATCAAGGCCAACTATCGTCCAAAAATCTGTTGAGGGAAGGCAACGAGGCGGACTTGAAAGCGAGGCAGAATAGCAGGAAACAGATTTCAAGAGGTACGTTGGAATCGCCTGTAAAGCACAGGAAGAGGGGCACAACTTCGACAATGATGCACTTGGCCAAAAAGGGCGTATGCGTTTTCTCCTGAATATATTCAGGAGAAAAGGCATACGCCCTTTTTGGCCAAGCAAGCAAGCGGGCAATGCAAATCTGCACTACAAAGAAGTATCACTTCCCACCGGTCAAAAGGGACATCCACAAAATGTGTAAAAACCAGAAAGGCAAGACAGGCCCTGGAGAACAGGGAGCCTTGTTATGCTGATGGGCCGGATGTAAGTTGCCAACTGCCTCACTGGAGGAGTGCATTGTGTTCCCGAAAACAAGTAAACAACAGAGCTACAGAGCCAAGGGCACTTCCAGTCTAGGGAATATACCTTGGGAAAACTGAAAATCCATAAGACAGAGCCACCCCCAAATTGAGGGCTGCACTGCTTACAAGAACCTCAACCTGGATACACCTGAAATATCCCAGGAAATATAAAAATGGTTCCAAACATTGTGGAACTTACGTACGATGGAATATCCCTCAGCCACGAAATCAATGTCATAAGACCAGTAGCAGCAAAATGAGTGGATTCAGGTACGATGATTCTAAGTGAAAGAAGTCACACAGGAAAAGAAACTTATCATAAGATATCACTTAGGAAGATCCTGTAAACATGGCTACACATGAACTGAGTTAGGCAAGAGAACAGAGTCTCACATTTAGAAAACACTCTTATGCCTGCTTAAGGGGGAAGGAGAGGTGGGGTGATGCATCAAACCAGAGTTTGATATAAGCACAGGTACCGTTCCAAAAACCAACTATGGAATAGACAAGACCTACACCTTCCTCAGTGAAAGGGACTCAAAACCCCATATTTCCCGCAGAGGAATAGATCTGACTAGTAAGAATCTTAAAACCTATGTATTGATATGTCTCCGTAAGGGAATCAAGTGTGTCTAGACTGGTATAAACATGGCAGCGAGAATCAGCTCAAACCCACTCTAAAAAGGAATTTCAAAAACAGAACAAAGAAACAGGGAAATTCTTTACAATTCCTTCAGGGTCTCTGATGCAACCTGGAATGACCCTATCTACAATGACAGCTGGATGTGGCATAAGGCTGGACACTTGGGACTGAGAGGATTGGTGAGATTGGGTGAGCAAATGCAGACCCTTTAAAGCAATAATGCATGGCACCCATTCCATGGGTCGCAGCTCTCCAGGTTGAAGGGAATATTACTACAGCTATAACATGTACGGGAAACCTAGAGAATGGACACACTGTGAATACGAAGGTTTCTAAAACTCAACGAAGAGCCCCTCTCCTCGTGCTCAGGTTTGACTTTCCAACTGCTTTCCTATCAATCTCCCAACTTGGAGAGACAGCCCCTTTAAGCTCCTGGTTCGCACAGGTTGCCAATTTGGCAGAGGATGAAAGGGAAGAGGGAGAACCAATGAGAGAGTAGCTGTTAGGCATTTGGATGGGCACATGTCACTCAAATTTCCCAGCAGGAAGAAGAATTAACCAAATTCTCAGCCACCCACTGGGAACCAGTATAGGTCCTGAACCAAAAGTTTGGACTTGCGTACAGCTCACAAGAAACGAGTTGAAAATGGAGCTCAGGGGCACAGCAATTCACAAACTGGCAGAGTAATCAAGGCCAACTATCGTCCAAAAATCTGTTGAGGGAAGGCAACGAGGCGGACTTGAAAGCGAGGCAGAATAGCAGGAAACAGATTTCAAGAGGTACGTTGGAATCGCCTGTAAAGCACAGGAAGAGGGGCACAACTTCGACAATGATGCACTTGGCCAAAAAGGGCGTATGCGTTTTCTCCTGAATATATTCAGGAGAAAAGGCATACGCCCTTTTTGGCCAAGCAAGCAAGCGGGCAATGCAAATCTGCACTACAAAGAAGTATCACTTCCCACCGGTCAAAAGGGACATCCACAAAATGTGTAAAAACCAGAAAGGCAAGACAGGCCCTGGAGAACAGGGAGCCTTGTTATGCTGATGGGCCGGATGTAAGTTGCCAACTGCCTCACTGGAGGAGTGCATTGTGTTCCCGAAAACAAGTAAACAACAGAGCTACAGAGCCAAGGGCACTTCCAGTCTAGGGAATATACCTTGGGAAAACTGAAAATCCATAAGACAGAGCCACCCCCAAATTGAGGGCTGCACTGCTTACAAGAACCTCAACCTGGATACACCTGAAATATCCCAGGAAATATAAAAATGGTTCCAAACATTGTGGAACTTACGTACGATGGAATATCCCTCAGCCACGAAATCAATGTCATAAGACCAGTAGCAGCAAAATGAGTGGATTCAGGTACGATGATTCTAAGTGAAAGAAGTCACACAGGAAAAGAAACTTATCATAAGATATCACTTAGGAAGATCCTGTAAACATGGCTACACATGAACTGAGTTAGGCAAGAGAACAGAGTCTCACATTTAGAAAACACTCTTATGCCTGCTTAAGGGGGAAGGAGAGGTGGGGTGATGCATCAAACCAGAGTTTGATATAAGCACAGGTACCGTTCCAAAAACCAACTATGGAATAGACAAGACCTACACCTTCCTCAGTGAAAGGGACTCAAAACCCCATATTTCCCGCAGAGGAATAGATCTGACTAGTAAGAATCTTAAAACCTATGTATTGATATGTCTCCGTAAGGGAATCAAGTGTGTCTAGACTGGCATAAACATGGCAACGAGAATCAGCTCAAACCCACTCTAAAAAGGAATTTCAAAAACAGAACAAAGAAACAGGGAAATTCTTTACAATTCCTTCAGGGTCTATGATGCAACCTGGAATGACCTTATCTACAATGACAGCTGGATGTGGCATAAGGCTGGAAACTTGGGACTGAGAGGATTGGTGAGATTGGGTGAGCAAATGCAGACCCTTTAAAGCAATAATGCATGGCACCCATTCCATGGGTCCCAGCTCTCCAGGTTGAAGGGAATATTACTACAGCTATAACATGTACGGGAAACCTAGAGAATGGACACACTGTGAATACGAAGGTTTCTAAAACTCAACGAAGAGCCCCTCTCCTCGTGCTCCGGTTTGACTTTCCAACTGCTTTCCTATCAATCTCCCAACATGGAGAGACAGCCCCTTTAAGCTCCTGGTTCACACAGGTTGCCAATTTGGCAGAGGATGAAAGGGAAGAGGGAGAACCAATGAGAGAGTAGCTGTTAGGCATTTGGATGGGCATATGTCACTCTAATTTCCCGGCAGGAAGAAGAATTAACCAAAGTCTCAGCCACCCACTGGGAACCAGTATAGGTCCTGAACCAAAAGTTTGGACTTGCGTTCAGCTCACAAGAAACGAGTTGAAAAATGGAGCTCAGGGGCACAGCAATTCACAAACTGGCAGAGTAATCAAGGCCAACTATCGTCCAAAATTCTGTTGAGGGAAGGCAACGAGGCGGACTTGATAGCGAGGCAGAATAGCAGGAAACAGATTTCAAGAGGTACGTTGGAATCGGCTGTAAAGCACAGGAAGAGGGGCACAACTTCGACAATGATGCACTTGGCCAAAAAGGGTGTATGCGTTTTATCCTGAATATATTCAGGAGAAAACGCATACGCCCTTTTTGGCCAAGCAAGCAAGCGGCAATGCAAATCTGCACTACAAAGAAGTATCACTTCCCACCGGTCAAAAGGGACATCCACAAAATGTGTAAAAACCAGAAAGGCAAGACAGGCCCTGGAGAACAGGGAGCCTTGTTATGCTGATGGGAGGGATGTAAGTTGCCAACTGCCTCACTGGGGGAGTGCATTGTGTTCCCTAAAACAAGTAAACAACAGAGCTACAGAGCCAAGGGCACTTCCAGTCTAGGGAATATACCTTGGGAAAACTGAAAATCCATAAGACAGAGCCACCCCCAAATTGAGGGCTGCACTGCTTACAGGAACCTCAACCTGGGTACACCTGAAATATCCCAGGAAATATAAAAATGGTTCCAAACATTGTGGAACTTACGTACGATGGAATATCCCTCAGCCATGAAATCAATGTCATAAGACCAGTAGCAGCAAAATGAGTGGATTCAGGTACGATGATTCTAAGTGAAAGAAGTCACAAAGGAAAAGAAACTTATCATAAGATATCACTTAGGAAGATCCTGTAAACATGGCTACACATGAACTGAGTTAGGCAAGAGAACAGAGTCTCACATTTAGAAAACACTCTTATGCCTGCTTAAGGGGGAAGGAGAGGTGGGGTGATGCATCAAACCAGAGTTTGATATAAGCACAGGTACCGTTCCAAAAACCAACTATGGAATAGACAAGACCTACACCTTCCTCAGTGAAAGGGACTCAAAACCCCATATTTCCCGCAGAGGAATAGATCTGACTAGTAAGAATCTTAAAACCTATGTATTGATATGTCTCCGTAAGGGAATCAAGTGTGTCTAGACTGGCATAAACAGGGCAGCGAGAATCAGCTCAAACCCACTCTAAAAAGGAATTTCAAAAACAGAACAAAGAAACAGGGAAATTCTTTACAATTCCTTCAGGGTCTCTGATGCAACCTGGAATGACCCTATCTACAATGACAGCTGGATGTGGCATAAGGCTGGACACTTGGGACTGAGAGGATTGGTGAGATTGGGTGAGCAACTGCAGACCCTTTAAAGCAATAATGCATGGCACCCATTCCATGGGTCGCAGCTCTCCAGGTTGAAGGGAATATTACTACAGCTATAACATGTACGGGAAACCTAGAGAATGGACACACTGTGAATACAAAAGGTTTCTAAAACTCAACGAAGAGCCCCTCTCCTGGTGCTCCGGTTTGACTTTCCAACTGCTTTCCTATCAATCTCCCAACTTGGAGAGACAGCCCCTTTAAGCTCCTGGTTCGCACAGGTTGCCAATTTGGCAGAGGATGAAAGGAAAGAGGGAGAACCAATGAGAGAGTAGCTGTTAGGCATTTGGATGGGCACATGTCACTCTAATTTCCCGGCAGGAAGAAGAATTAACCAAAGTCTCAGCCACCCACCGGGAACCAGTATAGTTCCTGAACCAAAAGTTTGGACTTGCATTCAGCTCACAAAAACCGAGTTGAAAAATGGAGCTCAGGGGCACAGCAATTCACAAACTGGCAGAGTAATCAAGGCCAACTATCGTCCAAAATTCTGTTGAGGGAAGGCAACGAGGCGGACTTGAAAGCGAGGCAGAATAGCAGGAAACAGATTTCAAGAGGTACGTTGGAATCGCCTGTAAAGCACAGGAAGAGGGGCACAACTTCGACAATGATGCACTTGGCCAAAAAGGGCGTATGCGTTTTCTCCTGAATATATTCAGGAGAAAACGCATACGCCCTTTTTGGCCAAGCAAGCAAGCGGGCAATGCAAATCTGCACTACAAAGAAGTATCACTTCCCACCGGTCAAAAGGGACATCCACAAAATGTGTAAAAACCAGAAAGGCAAGACAGGCCCTGGAGAACAGGGAGCCTTGTTATGCTGATGGGAGGGATGTAAGTTGCCAACTGCCTCACTGGGGGAGTGCATTGTGTTCCCTAAAACAAGTAAACAACAGAGCTACAGAGCCAAGGGCACTTCCAGTCTAGGGAATATACCTTGGGAAAACTGAAAATCCATAAGACAGAGCCACCCCCAAATTGAGGGCTGCACTCCTTACAGGAACCTCAACCTGGGTACACCTGAAATATCCCAGGAAATATAAAAATGGTTCCAAACATTGTGGAACTTACGTACGATGGAATATCCCTCAGCCATGAAATCAATGTCATAAGACCAGTAGCAGCAAAATGAGTGGATTCAGGTACGATGATTCTAAGTGAAAGAAGTCACACAGGAAAAGAAACTTATCATAAGATATCACTTAGGAAGATCCTGTAAACATGGCTACACATGAACTGAGTTAGGCAAGAGAACAGAGTCTCACATTTAGAAAACACTCTTATGCCTGCTTAAGGGGGAAGGAGAGGTGGGGTGATGCATCAAACCAGAGTTTGATATAAGCACAGGTACCGTTCCAAAAACCAACTATGGAATAGACAAGACCTACACCTTCCTCAGTGAAAGGGACTCAAAACCCCATATTTCCCGCAGAGGAATAGATCTGACTAGTAAGAATCTTAAAACCTATGTATTGATATGTCTCCGTAAGGGAATCAAGTGTGTCTAGACTGGCATAAACAGGGCAGCGAGAATCAGCTCAAACCCACTCTATAAAGGAATTTCAAAAACAGAACAAAGAAACAGGGAAATTCTTTACAATTCCTTCAGGGTCTCTGATGCAACCTGGAATGACCCTATCTACAATGACAGCTGGATGTGGCATAAGGCTGGACACTTGGGACTGAGAGGATTGGTGAGATTGGGTGAGCAAATACAGACTCTTTAAAGCAATAATGCATGGCACCCATTCCATGGGTCGCAGCTCTCCAGGTTGAAGGGAATATTACTACAGCTATAACATGTACGGGAAACCTAGAGAATGGACACACTGTGAATACAAAAGGTTTCTAAAACTCAACGAAGAGCCCCTCTCCTGGTGCTCCGGTTTGACTTTCCAACTGCTTTCCTATGAATCTCCCAACTTGGAGAGACAGCCCCTTTAATCTCCTGGTTCGCACAGGTTGCCAATTTGGCAGAGGATGAAAGGGAAGAGGGAGAACCAATGAGAGAGTAGCTGTTAGGCATTTGGATGGGCACATGTCACTCTAATTTCCCGGCAGGAAGAAGAATTAACCAAAGTCTCAGCCACCCACCGGGAACCAGTATAGGTCCTGAACCAAAAGTTTGGACTTGCGTTCAGCTCACAAGAAACGAGTTGAAAAATGGAGCTCAGGGGCACAGCAATTCACAAACTGGCAGAGTAATCAAGGCCAACTATCGTCCAAAATTCTGTTGAGGGAAGGCAACGAGGCGGACTTGAATGAGAGGCAGAATTGCAGGAAACAGATTTCAAGAGGTACGTTGGAATCGCCTGTAAAGCACAGGAAGAGGGGCACAACTTCGACAATGATGCACTTGGCCAAAAAGGGTGTATGCGTTTTATCCTGAATATATTCAGGAGAAAACGCATACGCCCTTTTTGGCCAAGCAAGCAAGCGGGCAATGCAAATCTGCACTACAAAGAAGTATCACTTCCCACCGGTCAAAAGGGACATCCACAAAATGTGTAAAAACCAGAAAGGCAAGACAGGCCCTGGAGAACAGGGAGCCTTTTTATGCTGATGGGAGGGATGTAAGTTGCCAACTGCTTCACTGGGGGAGTGCATTGTGTTCCCTAAAACAATTAAACAACAGAGCTACAGAGCCAAGGGCACTTCCAGTCTAGGGAATATACCTTGGGAAAACTGAAAATCCATAAGACAGAGCCACCCCCAAATTGAGGGCTGCACTGCTTACAGGAACCTCAACCTGGGTACACCTGAAATATCCCAGGAAATATAAAAATGGTTCCAAACATTGTGGAACTTACGTACGATGGAATATCCCTCAGCCATGAAATCAATGTCATAAGACCAGTAGCAGCAAAATGAGTGGATTCAGGTACGATGATTCTAAGTGAAAGAAGTCACACAGGAAAAGAAACTTATCATAAGATATCACTTAGGAAGATCCTGTAAACATGGCTACACATGAACTGAGTTAGGCAAGAGAACAGAGTCTCACATTTAGAAAACACTCTTATGCCTGCTTTAGGGGGAAGGAGAGGTGGGGTGATGCATCAAACCAGAGTTTGATATAAGCACAGGTACCGTTCCAAAAACCAACTATGGAATAGACAAGACCTACACCTTCCTCAGTGAAAGGGACTCAAAACCCCATATTTCCCGCAGAGGAATAGATCTGACTAGTAAGAATCTTAAAACCTATGTATTGATATGTCTCCGTAACGGAATCAAGTGTGTCTAGACTGGCATAAACAGGGCAGCGAGAATCAGCTCAAACCCACTCTAAAAAGGAATTTCAAAAACAGAACAAAGAAACAGGGAAATTCTTTACAATTCCTTCAGGGTCTCTGATGCAACCTGGAATGACCCTATCTACAATGACAGCTGGATGTGGCATAAGGCTGGACACTTGGGACTGAGAGGATTGGTGAGATTGGGTGAGCAACTGCAGACCCTTTAAATCAATAATGCATGGCACCCATTCCATGGGTCGCAGCTCTCCAGGTTGAAGGGAATATTACTACACCTATAACATGTACGGGAAACCTAGAGAATGGACACACTGTGAATACAAAAGGTTTCTAAAACTCAACGAAGAGCCCCTCTCCTGGTGCTCCGGTTTGACTTTCCAACTGCTTTCCTATCAATCTCCCAACTTGGAGAGACAGCCCCTTTAAGCTCCTGGTTCGCACAGGTTGCCAATTTGGCAGAGGATGAAAGGGAAGAGGGAGAACCAATGAGAGAGTAGCTGTTAGGCATTTGGATGGGCACATGTCACTCTAATTTCCCGGCAGGAAGAAGAATTAACCAAAGTCTCAGCCACCCACCGGGAACCAGTATAGGTCCTGAACCAAAAGTTTGGCCTTGCGTTCAGCTCACAAAAAACGAGTTGAAAAATGGAGCTCAGGGGCACAGCAATTCACAAACTGGCAGAGTAATCAAGGCCAACTATCGTCCAAAAATCTGTTGAGGGAAGGCAACGAGGCGGACTTGAAAGCGAGGCAGAATAGCAGGAAACAGATTTCAAGAGGTACGTTGGAATCGCCTGTAAAGCACAGGAAGAGGGGCACAACTTCGACAATGATGCACTTGGCCAAAAAGGGCGTATGCGTTTTCTCCTGAATATATTCAGGAGAAAACGCATACGCCCTTTTTGGCCAAGCAAGCAAGCGGTCAATGCAAATCTGCACTACAAAGAAGTATCACTTCCCACCGGTCAAAAGGGACATCCACAAAATGTGTAAAAACCAGAAAGGCAAGACAGGCCCTGGAGAACAGGGAGCCTTGTTATGCTGATGGGCGGGATGTAAGTTGCCAACTGCCTCACTGGAGGAGTGCATTGTGTTCCCTAAAACAAGTAAACAACAGAGCTACAGAGCCAAGGGCACTTCCAGTCTATGGAATATACCTTGGGAAAACTGAAAATCCATAAGACAGAGCCACCCCCAAATTGAGGGCTGCACTGCTTACAGGAACCTCAACCTGGGTACATCTGAAATATCCCAGGAAATATAAAAATGGTTCCAAACATTGTGGAACTTACGTACGATGGAATATCCCTCAGCCATGAAATCAATGTCATAAGACCAGTAGCAGCAAAATGAGTGGATTCAGGTACGATGATTCTAAGTGAAAGAAGTCACACAGGAAAAGAAACTTATCATAAGATATCACTTAGGAAGATCCTGTAAACATGGCTACACATGAACTGAGTTAGGCAAGAGAACAGAGTCTCACATTTAGAAAACACTCTTATGCCTGCTTAAGGGGGAAGGAGAGGTGGGGTGATGCATCAAACCAGAGTTTGATATAAGCACAGGTACCGTTCCAAAAACCAACTATGGAATAGACAAGACCTACACCTTCCTCAGTGAAAGGGACTCAAAACCCCATATTTCCCGCAGAGGAATAGATCTGACTAGTAAGAATCTTAAAACCTATGTATTGATATGTCTCCGTAAGGAAATCAAGTGTGTCTAGACTGGCATAAACAGGGCAGCGAGAATCAGCTCAAACCCACTCTAAAAAGGAATTTCAAAAACAGAACAAAGAAACAGGGAAATTCTTTACAATTCCTTCAGGGTCTCTGATGCAACCTGGAATGACCATATCTACAATGACAGCTGGATGTGGCATAAGGCTGGACACTTGGGACTGAGAGGATTGGTGAGATTGGGTGAGCAACTGCAGACCCTTTAAAGCAATAATGCATGGCACCCATTCCATGGGTCGCAGCTCTCCAGGTTGAAGGGAATATTACTACAGCTATAACATGTACGGGAAACCTAGAGAATGGACACACTGTGAATACAAAAGGTTTCTAAAACTCAACGAAGAGCCCCTCTCCTGGTGCTCCGGTTTGACTTTCCAACTGCTTTCCTATGAATCTCCCAACTTGGAGAGACAGCCCCTTTAATCTCCTGGTTCGCACAGGTTGCCAATTTGGCAGAGGATGAAAGGGAAGAGGGAGAACCAATGAGAGAGTAGCTGTTAGGCATTTGGATGGGCACATGTCACTCTAATTTCCCGGCAGGAAGAAGAATTAACCAAAGTCTCAGCCACCCACCGGGAACCAGTATAGGTCCTGAACCAAAAGTTTGGACTTGCGTTCAGCTCACAAAAACCGAGTTGAAAAATGGAGCTCAGGGGCACAGCAATTCACAAACTGGCAGAGTAATCAAGGCCAACTATCGTCCAAAAATCTGTTGAGGGAAGGCAACGAGGCGGACTTGAAAGCGAGGCAGAATAGCAGGAAACAGATTTCAAGAGGTACGTTGGAATCGCCTGTAAAGCACAGGAAGAGGGGCACAACTTCGACAATGATGCACTTGGCCAAAAAGGGCGTATGCGTTTTCTCCTGAATATATTCAGGAGAAAACGCATACGCCCTTTTTGGCCAAGCAAGCAAGCGGGCAATGCAAATCTGCACTACAAAGAAGTATCACTTCCCACCGGTCAAAAGGGACATCCACAAAATGTGTAAAAACCAGAAAGGCAAGACAGGCCCTGGAGAACAGGGAGCCTTGTTATGCTGATGGGCGGGATGTAAGTTGCCAACTGCCTCACTGGAGGAGTGCATTGTGTTCCCTAAAACAAGTAAACAACAGAGCTACAGAGCCAAGGGCACTTCCAGTCTATGGAATATACCTTGGGAAAACTGAAAATCCATAAGACAGAGCCACCCGCAAATTGAGGGCTGCACTGCTTACAGGAACCTCAACCTGGGTACATCTGAAATATCCCAGGAAATATAAAAATGGTTCCAAACATTGTGGAACTTACGTACGATGGAATATCCCTCAGCCATGAAATCAATGTCATAAGACCAGTAGCAGCAAAATGAGTGGATTCAGGTACGATGATTCTAAGTGAAAGAAGTCACACAGGAAAAGAAACTTATCATAAGATATCACTTAGGAAGATCCTGTAAACATGGCTACACATGAACTGAGTTAGGCAAGAGAACAGAGTCTCACATTTAGAAAACACTCTTATGCCTGCTTAAGGGGGAAGGAGAGGTGGGGTGATGCATCAAACCAGAGTTTGATATAAGCACAGGTACCGTTCCAAAAACCAACTATGGAATAGACAAGACCTACACCTTCCTCAGTGAAAGGGACTCAAAACCCCATATTTCCCGCAGAGGAATAGATCTGACTAGTAAGAATCTTAAAACCTATGTATTGATATGTCTCCGTAAGGAAATCAAGTGTGTCTAGACTGGCATAAACAGGGCAGCGAGAATCAGCTCAAACCCACTCTAAAAAGGAATTTCAAAAACAGAACAAAGAAACAGGGAAATTCTTTACAATTCCTTCAGGGTCTCTGATGCAACCTGGAATGACCCTATCTACAATGACAGCTGGATGTGGCATAAGGCTGGACACTTGGGACTGAGAGGATTGGTGAGATTGGGTGAGCAACTGCAGACCCTTTAAAGCAATAATGCATGGCACCCATTCCATGGGTCGCAGCTCTCCAGGTTGAAGGGAATATTACTACAGCTATAACATGTACGGGAAACCTAGAGAATGGACACACTGTGAATACAAAAGGTTTCTAAAACTCAACGAAGAGCCCCTCTCCTGGTGCTCCGGTTTGACTTTCCAACTGCTTTCCTATCAATCTCCCAACTTGGAGAGACAGCCCCTTTAAGCTCCTGGTTCGCACAGGTTGCCAATTTGGCAGAGGATGAAAGGGAAGAGGGAGAACCAATGAGAGAGTAGCTGTTAGGCATTTGTATGGGCACATGTCACTCTAATTTCCCGGCAGGAAGAAGAATTAACCAAAGTCTCAGCCACCCACCGGGAACCAGTATAGGTCCTGAACCAAAGTTTGGACTTGCGTTCAGCTCACAAAAACCGAGTTGAAAAATGGAGCTCAGGGGCACAGCAATTCACAAACTGGCAGAGTAATCAAGGCCAACTATCGTCCAAAAATCTGTTGAGGGAAGGCAACGAGGCGGACTTGAAAGCGAGGCAGAATAGCAGGAAACAGATTTCAAGAGGTACGTTGGAATCGGCTGTAAAGCACAGGAAGAGGGGCACAACTTCGACAATGATGCACTTGGCCAAAAAGGGCGTATGCGTTTTCTCCTGAATATATTCAGAAGAAAACGCTTACGCCCTTTTTGGCCAAGCAAGCTAGCGGGCAATGCAAATCTGCACTACAAAGAAGTATCACTTCCCACCGGTCAAAAGGGACATCCACAAAATGTGTAAAAACCAGAAAGGCAAGACAGGCCCTGGAGAACAGGGAGCCTTGTTATGCTGATGGGCCGGATGTAAGTTGCCAACTGCCTCACTGGAGGAGTGCATTGTGTTCCCTAAAACAAGTAAACAACAGAGCTACAGAGCCAAGGGCACTTCCAGTCTATGGAATATACCTTGGGAAAACTGAAAATCCATAAGACAGAGCCACCCGCAAATTGAGGGCTGCACTGCTTACAAGAACCTCAACCTGGAAACACCTGAAATATCCCAGGAAATATAAAAATGGTTCCAAACATTGTGGAACTTACGTACGATGGAATATCCCTCAGCCATGAAATCAATGTCATAAGACCAGTAGCAGCAAAATGAGTGGATTCAGGTACGATGATTCTAAGTGAAAGAAGTCACACAGGAAAAGAAACTTATCATAAGATATCACTTAGGAAGATCCTGTAAACATGGCTACACATGAACTGAGTTAGGCAAGAGAACAGAGTCTCACATTTAGAAAACACTCTTATGCCTGCTTAAGGGGGAAGGAGAGGTGGGGTGATGCATCAAACCAGAGTTTGATATAAGCACAGGTACCGTTCCAAAAACCAACTATGGAATAGACAAGACCTACACCTTCCTCAGTGAAAGGGACTCAAAACCCCATATTTCCCGCAGAGGAATAGATCTGACTAGTAAGAATCTTAAAACCTATGTATTGATATGTCTCCGTAAGGGAATCAAGTGTGTCTAGACTGGCATAAACAGGGCAGCGAGAATCAGCTCAAACCCACTCTAAAAAGGAATTTCAAAAACAGAACAAAGAAACAGGGAAATTCTTTACAATTCCTTCAGGGTCTCTGATGCAACCTGGAATGACCCTATCTACAGTGACAGCTGGATGTGGCATAAGGCTGGACACTTGGGACTGAGAGGATTGGTGAGATTGCGTGAGCAAATGCAGACCATTAAAAGCAATAATGCATGGCACCCATTCCATGGGTCGCAGCTCTCCAGGTTGAAGGGAATATTACTACAGCTATAACATGTACGGGAAACCTAGAGAATGTACACACTGTGAATACAAAAGGTTTCTAAAACTCAACGAAGAGCCCCTCTCCTGGTGCTCCAGTTTGACTTTCCAACTGCTTTCCTATCAATCTCCCAACTTGGAGAGACAGCCCCTTTAATCTCCTGGTTCGCACAGGTTGCCAATTTGGCAGAGGATGAAAGGGAAGAGGGAGAACCAATGAGAGAGTAGCTGTTAGGCATTTGGATGGGCACATGTCACTCTAATTTCCCGGCAGGAAGAAGAATTAACCAAAGTCTCAGCCACCCACCGGGAACCAGTATAGGTCCTGAACCAAAAGTTTGGACTTGCGTTCAGCTCACAAGAAACGAGTTGAAAAATGGAGCTCAGGGGCACAGCAATTCACAAACTGGCAGAGTAATCAAGGCCAACTATCGTCCAAAATTCTGTTGAGGGAAGGCAACGAGGCGGACTTGAATGAGAGGCAGAATTGCAGGAAACAGATTTCAAGAGGTACGTTGGAATCGCCTGTAAAGCACAGGAAGAGGGGCACAACTTCGACAATGATGCACTTGGCCAAAAAGGGTGTATGCGTTTTATCCTGAATATATTCAGGAGAAAACGCATACGCCCTTTTTGGCCAAGCAAGCAAGCGGGCAATGCAAATCTGCACTACAAAGAAGTATCACTTCCCACCGGTCAAAAGGGACATCCACAAAATGTGTAAAAACCAGAAAGGCAAGACAGGCCCTGGAGAACAGGGAGCCTTTTTATGCTGATGGGAGGGATGTAAGTTGCCAACTGCTTCACTGGGGGAGTGCATTGTGTTCCCTAAAACAATTAAACAACAGAGCTACAGAGCCAAGGGCACTTCCAGTCTAGGGAATATACCTTGGGAAAACTGAAAATCCATAAGACAGAGCCACCCCCAAATTGAGGGCTGCACTGCTTACAGGAACCTCAACCTGGGTACACCTGAAATATCCCAGGAAATATAAAAATGGTTCCAAACATTGTGGAACTTACGTACGATGGAATATCCCTCAGCCATGAAATCAATGTCATAAGACCAGTAGCAGCAAAATGAGTGGATTCAGGTACGATGATTCTAAGTGAAAGAAGTCACACAGGAAAAGAAACTTATCATAAGATATCACTTAGGAAGATCCTGTAAACATGGCTACACATGAACTGAGTTAGGCAAGAGAACAGAGTCTCACATTTAGAAAACACTCTTATGCCTGCTTTAGGGGGAAGGAGAGGTGGGGTGATGCATCAAACCAGAGTTTGATATAAGCACAGGTACCGTTCCAAAAACCAACTATGGAATAGACAAGACCTACACCTTCCTCAGTGAAAGGGACTCAAAACCCCATATTTCCCGCAGAGGAATAGATCTGACTAGTAAGAATCTTAAAACCTATGTATTGATATGTCTCCGTAACGGAATCAAGTGTGTCTAGACTGGCATAAACAGGGCAGCGAGAATCAGCTCAAACCCACTCTAAAAAGGAATTTCAAAAACAGAACAAAGAAACAGGGAAATTCTTTACAATTCCTTCAGGGTCTCTGATGCAACCTGGAATGACCCTATCTACAATGACAGCTGGATGTGGCATAAGGCTGGACACTTGGGACTGAGAGGATTGGTGAGATTGGGTGAGCAACTGCAGACCCTTTAAATCAATAATGCATGGCACCCATTCCATGGGTCGCAGCTCTCCAGGTTGAAGGGAATATTACTACACCTATAACATGTACGGGAAACCTAGAGAATGGACACACTGTGAATACAAAAGGTTTCTAAAACTCAACGAAGAGCCCCTCTCCTGGTGCTCCGGTTTGACTTTCCAACTGCTTTCCTATCAATCTCCCAACTTGGAGAGACAGCCCCTTTAAGCTCCTGGTTCGCACAGGTTGCCAATTTGGCAGAGGATGAAAGGGAAGAGGGAGAACCAATGAGAGAGTAGCTGTTAGGCATTTGGATGGGCACATGTCACTCTAATTTCCCGGCAGGAAGAAGAATTAACCAAAGTCTCAGCCACCCACCGGGAACCAGTATAGGTCCTGAACCAAAAGTTTGGCCTTGCGTTCAGCTCACAAAAAACGAGTTGAAAAATGGAGCTCAGGGGCACAGCAATTCACAAACTGGCAGAGTAATCAAGGCCAACTATCGTCCAAAAATCTGTTGAGGGAAGGCAACGAGGCGGACTTGAAAGCGAGGCAGAATAGCAGGAAACAGATTTCAAGAGGTACGTTGGAATCGCCTGTAAAGCACAGGAAGAGGGGCACAACTTCGACAATGATGCACTTGGCCAAAAAGGGCGTATGCGTTTTCTCCTGAATATATTCAGGAGAAAACGCATACGCCCTTTTTGGCCAAGCAAGCAAGCGGTCAATGCAAATCTGCACTACAAAGAAGTATCACTTCCCACCGGTCAAAAGGGACATCCACAAAATGTGTAAAAACCAGAAAGGCAAGACAGGCCCTGGAGAACAGGGAGCCTTGTTATGCTGATGGGCGGGATGTAAGTTGCCAACTGCCTCACTGGAGGAGTGCATTGTGTTCCCTAAAACAAGTAAACAACAGAGCTACAGAGCCAAGGGCACTTCCAGTCTATGGAATATACCTTGGGAAAACTGAAAATCCATAAGACAGAGCCACCCCCAAATTGAGGGCTGCACTGCTTACAGGAACCTCAACCTGGGTACATCTGAAATATCCCAGGAAATATAAAAATGGTTCCAAACATTGTGGAACTTACGTACGATGGAATATCCCTCAGCCATGAAATCAATGTCATAAGACCAGTAGCAGCAAAATGAGTGGATTCAGGTACGATGATTCTAAGTGAAAGAAGTCACACAGGAAAAGAAACTTATCATAAGATATCACTTAGGAAGATCCTGTAAACATGGCTACACATGAACTGAGTTAGGCAAGAGAACAGAGTCTCACATTTAGAAAACACTCTTATGCCTGCTTAAGGGGGAAGGAGAGGTGGGGTGATGCATCAAACCAGAGTTTGATATAAGCACAGGTACCGTTCCAAAAACCAACTATGGAATAGACAAGACCTACACCTTCCTCAGTGAAAGGGACTCAAAACCCCATATTTCCCGCAGAGGAATAGATCTGACTAGTAAGAATCTTAAAACCTATGTATTGATATGTCTCCGTAAGGAAATCAAGTGTGTCTAGACTGGCATAAACAGGGCAGCGAGAATCAGCTCAAACCCACTCTAAAAAGGAATTTCAAAAACAGAACAAAGAAACAGGGAAATTCTTTACAATTCCTTCAGGGTCTCTGATGCAACCTGGAATGACCATATCTACAATGACAGCTGGATGTGGCATAAGGCTGGACACTTGGGACTGAGAGGATTGGTGAGATTGGGTGAGCAACTGCAGACCCTTTAAAGCAATAATGCATGGCACCCATTCCATGGGTCGCAGCTCTCCAGGTTGAAGGGAATATTACTACAGCTATAACATGTACGGGAAACCTAGAGAATGGACACACTGTGAATACAAAAGGTTTCTAAAACTCAACGAAGAGCCCCTCTCCTGGTGCTCCGGTTTGACTTTCCAACTGCTTTCCTATGAATCTCCCAACTTGGAGAGACAGCCCCTTTAATCTCCTGGTTCGCACAGGTTGCCAATTTGGCAGAGGATGAAAGGGAAGAGGGAGAACCAATGAGAGAGTAGCTGTTAGGCATTTGGATGGGCACATGTCACTCTAATTTCCCGGCAGGAAGAAGAATTAACCAAAGTCTCAGCCACCCACCGGGAACCAGTATAGGTCCTGAACCAAAAGTTTGGACTTGCGTTCAGCTCACAAAAACCGAGTTGAAAAATGGAGCTCAGGGGCACAGCAATTCACAAACTGGCAGAGTAATCAAGGCCAACTATCGTCCAAAAATCTGTTGAGGGAAGGCAACGAGGCGGACTTGAAAGCGAGGCAGAATAGCAGGAAACAGATTTCAAGAGGTACGTTGGAATCGCCTGTAAAGCACAGGAAGAGGGGCACAACTTCGACAATGATGCACTTGGCCAAAAAGGGCGTATGCGTTTTCTCCTGAATATATTCAGGAGAAAACGCATACGCCCTTTTTGGCCAAGCAAGCAAGCGGGCAATGCAAATCTGCACTACAAAGAAGTATCACTTCCCACCGGTCAAAAGGGACATCCACAAAATGTGTAAAAACCAGAAAGGCAAGACAGGCCCTGGAGAACAGGGAGCCTTGTTATGCTGATGGGCGGGATGTAAGTTGCCAACTGCCTCACTGGAGGAGTGCATTGTGTTCCCTAAAACAAGTAAACAACAGAGCTACAGAGCCAAGGGCACTTCCAGTCTATGGAATATACCTTGGGAAAACTGAAAATCCATAAGACAGAGCCACCCGCAAATTGAGGGCTGCACTGCTTACAGGAACCTCAACCTGGGTACATCTGAAATATCCCAGGAAATATAAAAATGGTTCCAAACATTGTGGAACTTACGTACGATGGAATATCCCTCAGCCATGAAATCAATGTCATAAGACCAGTAGCAGCAAAATGAGTGGATTCAGGTACGATGATTCTAAGTGAAAGAAGTCACACAGGAAAAGAAACTTATCATAAGATATCACTTAGGAAGATCCTGTAAACATGGCTACACATGAACTGAGTTAGGCAAGAGAACAGAGTCTCACATTTAGAAAACACTCTTATGCCTGCTTAAGGGGGAAGGAGAGGTGGGGTGATGCATCAAACCAGAGTTTGATATAAGCACAGGTACCGTTCCAAAAACCAACTATGGAATAGACAAGACCTACACCTTCCTCAGTGAAAGGGACTCAAAACCCCATATTTCCCGCAGAGGAATAGATCTGACTAGTAAGAATCTTAAAACCTATGTATTGATATGTCTCCGTAAGGAAATCAAGTGTGTCTAGACTGGCATAAACAGGGCAGCGAGAATCAGCTCAAACCCACTCTAAAAAGGAATTTCAAAAACAGAACAAAGAAACAGGGAAATTCTTTACAATTCCTTCAGGGTCTCTGATGCAACCTGGAATGACCCTATCTACAATGACAGCTGGATGTGGCATAAGGCTGGACACTTGGGACTGAGAGGATTGGTGAGATTGGGTGAGCAACTGCAGACCCTTTAAAGCAATAATGCATGGCACCCATTCCATGGGTCGCAGCTCTCCAGGTTGAAGGGAATATTACTACAGCTATAACATGTACGGGAAACCTAGAGAATGGACACACTGTGAATACAAAAGGTTTCTAAAACTCAACGAAGAGCCCCTCTCCTGGTGCTCCGGTTTGACTTTCCAACTGCTTTCCTATCAATCTCCCAACTTGGAGAGACAGCCCCTTTAAGCTCCTGGTTCGCACAGGTTGCCAATTTGGCAGAGGATGAAAGGGAAGAGGGAGAACCAATGAGAGAGTAGCTGTTAGGCATTTGTATGGGCACATGTCACTCTAATTTCCCGGCAGGAAGAAGAATTAACCAAAGTCTCAGCCACCCACCGGGAACCAGTATAGGTCCTGAACCAAAAGTTTGGACTTGCGTTCAGCTCACAAAAACCGAGTTGAAAAATGGAGCTCAGGGGCACAGCAATTCACAAACTGGCAGAGTAATCAAGGCCAACTATCGTCCAAAAATCTGTTGAGGGAAGGCAACGAGGCGGACTTGAAAGCGAGGCAGAATAGCAGGAAACAGATTTCAAGAGGTACGTTGGAATCGGCTGTAAAGCACAGGAAGAGGGGCACAACTTCGACAATGATGCACTTGGCCAAAAAGGGCGTATGCGTTTTCTCCTGAATATATTCAGAAGAAAACGCTTACGCCCTTTTTGGCCAAGCAAGCTAGCGGGCAATGCAAATCTGCACTACAAAGAAGTATCACTTCCCACCGGTCAAAAGGGACATCCACAAAATGTGTAAAAACCAGAAAGGCAAGACAGGCCCTGGAGAACAGGGAGCCTTGTTATGCTGATGGGCCGGATGTAAGTTGCCAACTGCCTCACTGGAGGAGTGCATTGTGTTCCCTAAAACAAGTAAACAACAGAGCTACAGAGCCAAGGGCACTTCCAGTCTATGGAATATACCTTGGGAAAACTGAAAATCCATAAGACAGAGCCACCCGCAAATTGAGGGCTGCACTGCTTACAAGAACCTCAACCTGGAAACACCTGAAATATCCCAGGAAATATAAAAATGGTTCCAAACATTGTGGAACTTACGTACGATGGAATATCCCTCAGCCATGAAATCAATGTCATAAGACCAGTAGCAGCAAAATGAGTGGATTCAGGTACGATGATTCTAAGTGAAAGAAGTCACACAGGAAAAGAAACTTATCATAAGATATCACTTAGGAAGATCCTGTAAACATGGCTACACATGAACTGAGTTAGGCAAGAGAACAGAGTCTCACATTTAGAAAACACTCTTATGCCTGCTTAAGGGGGAAGGAGAGGTGGGGTGATGCATCAAACCAGAGTTTGATATAAGCACAGGTACCGTTCCAAAAACCAACTATGGAATAGACAAGACCTACACCTTCCTCAGTGAAAGGGACTCAAAACCCCATATTTCCCGCAGAGGAATAGATCTGACTAGTAAGAATCTTAAAACCTATGTATTGATATGTCTCCGTAAGGGAATCAAGTGTGTCTAGACTGGCATAAACAGGGCAGCGAGAATCAGCTCAAACCCACTCTAAAAAGGAATTTCAAAAACAGAACAAAGAAACAGGGAAATTCTTTACAATTCCTTCAGGGTCTCTGATGCAACCTGGAATGACCCTATCTACAGTGACAGCTGGATGTGGCATAAGGCTGGACACTTGGGACTGAGAGGATTGGTGAGATTGCGTGAGCAAATGCAGACCATTAAAAGCAATAATGCATGGCACCCATTCCATGGGTCGCAGCTCTCCAGGTTGAAGGGAATATTACTACAGCTATAACATGTACGGGAAACCTAGAGAATGTACACACTGTGAATACAAAAGGTTTCTAAAACTCAACGAAGAGCCCCTCTCCTGGTGCTCCAGTTTGACTTTCCAACTGCTTTCCTATCAATCTCCCAACTTGGAGAGACAGCCCCTTTAATCTCCTGGTTCGCACAGGTTGCCAATTTGGCAGAGGATGAAAGGGAAGAGGGAGAACCAATGAGAGAGTAGCTGTTAGGCATTTGGATGGGCACATGTCACTCTAATTTCCCGGCAGGAAGAAGAATTAACCAAAGTCTCAGCCACCCACCGGGAACCAGTATAGGTCCTGAACCAAAAGTTTGGACTTGCGTTCAGCTCACAAAAACCGAGTTGAAAAATGGAGATCAGGGGCACAGCAATTCACAAACTGGCAGAGTAATCAAGGCCAACTATCGTCCAAAAATCTGTTGAGGGAAGGCAACGAGGCGGACTTGAAAGCGAGGCAGAATAGCAGGAAACAGATTTCAAGAGGTACGTTGGAATCGCCTGTAAAGCACAGGAAGAGGGGCACAACTTCGACAATGATGCACTTGGCCAAAAAGGGCGTATGCATTTTCTCCTGAATATATTCAGGAGAAAACGCATACGCCCTTTTTGGCCAAGCAAGCAAGCGGGCAATGCAAATCTGCACTACAAAGAAGTATCACTTCCCACCGGTCAAAAGGGACATCCACAAAATGTGTAAAAACCAGAAAGGCAAGACAGGCCCTGGAGAACAGGGAGCCTTGTTATGCTGATGGGCCGGATGTAAGTTGCCAACTGCCTCACTGGAGGAGTGCATTGTGTTCCCTAAAACAAGTAAACAACAGAGCTACAGAGCCAAGGGCACTTCCAGTCTAGGGAATATACCTTGGGAAAACTGAAAATCCATAAGACAGAGCCACCCGCAAATTGAGGGCTGCACTGCTTACAAGAACCTCAACCTGGATACACCTGAAATATCCCAGGAAATATAAAAATGGTTCCAAACATTGTGGAACTTACGTACGATGGAATATCCCTCAGCCATGAAATCAATGTCATAAGACCAGTAGCAGCAAAATGAGTGGATTCAGGTACGATGATTCTAAGTGAAAGAAGTCACACAGGAAAAGAAACTTATCATAAGATATCACTTAGGAAGATCCTGTAAACATGGCTACACATGAACTGAGTTAGGCAAGAGAACAGAGTCTCACATTTAGAAAACACTCTTATGCCTGCTTAAGGGGGAAGGAGAGGTGGGGTGATGCATCAAACCAGAGTTTGATATAAGCACAGGTACCGTTCCAAAAACCAACTATGGAATAGACAAGACCTACACCTTCCTCAGTGAAAGGGACTCAAAACCCCATATTTCCCGCAGAGGAATAGATCTGACTAGTAAGAATCTTAAAACCTATGTATTGATATGTCTCCGTAAGGGAATCAAGTGTGTCTAGACTGGCATAAACAGGGCAGCGAGAATCAGCTCAAACCCACTCTAAAAAGGAATTTCAAAAACAGAACAAAGAAACAGGGAAATTCTTTACAATTCCTTCAGGGTCTCTGATGCAACCTGGAATGACCCTATCTACAATGACAGCTGGATGTGGCATAAGGCTGGACACTTTGGACTGAGGGGATTGGTGACATTGGGTGAGCAACTGCAGACCCTTTAAAGCAATAATGCATGGCTCCCATTCCTTGGGTCCCAGCTCTCCAGGTTGAAGGGAATATTACTACAGCTATAACATGTACGGGAAACCTAGAGAATGGACACACTGTGAATACAAAAGGTTTCTAAAACTCAACGAAGAGCCCCTCTCCTGGTGCTCCGGTTTGACTTTCCAACTGCTTTCCTATCAATCTCCCAACTTGGAGAGACAGCCCCTTTAATCTCCTGGTTCGCACAGGTTGCCAATTTGGCAGAGGATGAAAGGGAAGAGGGAGAACCAATGAGAGAGTAGCTGTTAGGCATTTGGATGGGCACATGTCACTCTAATTTCCCGGCAGGAAGAAGAATTAACCAAAGTCTCAGCCACCCACCGGGAACCAGTATAGGTCCTGAACCAAAAGTTTGGACTTGCGTTCAGCTCACAAAAAACGAGTTGAAAAATGGAGCTCAGGGGCACAGCAATTCACAAACTGGCAGAGTAATCAAGGCCAACTATCGTCCAAAAATCTGTTGAGGGAAGGCAACGAGGCGGACTTGAAAGTGAGGCAGAATAGCAGGAAACAGATTTCAAGAGGTACGTTGGAATCGGCTGTAAAGCACAGGAAGAGGGGCACAACTTCGACAATGATGCACTTGGCCAAAAAGGGCGTATGTGTTTTCTCCTGAATATATTCAGGAGAAAACGCATACGCCCTTTTTGGCCAAGCAAGCAAGCGGGCAATGCAAATCTGCACTACAAAGAAGTATCACTTCCCACCGGTCAAAAGGGACATCCACAAAATGTGTAAAAACCAGAAAGGCAAGACAGGCCCTGGAGAACAGGGAGCCTTGTTATGCTGATGGGCGGGATGTAAGTTGCCAACTGCCTCACTGGAGGAGTGCATTGTGTTCCCTAAAACAAGTAAACAACAGAGCTACAGAGCCAAGGGCACTTCCAGTCTAGCGAATATACCTTGGGAAAACTGAAAATCCATAAGACAGAGCCACCCGCAAATTGAGGGCTGCACTGCTTACAGGAACCTCAACCTGGGTACATCTGAAATATCCCAGGAAATATAAAAATGGTTCCAAACATTGTGGAACTTACGTACGATGGAATATCCCTCAGCCATGAAATCAATGTCATAAGACCAGTAGCAGCAAAATGAGTGGATTCAGGTACGATGATTCTAAGTGAAAGAAGTCACACAGGAAAAGAAACTTATCATAAGATATCACTTAGGAAGATCCTGTAAACATGGCTACACATGAACTGAGTTAGGCAAGAGAACAGAGTCTCACATTTAGAAAACACTCTTATGCCTGCTTAAGGGGGAAGGAGAGGTGGGGTGATGCATCAAACCAGAGTTTGATATAAGCACAGGTACCGTTCCAAAAACCAACTATGGAATAGACAAGACCTACACCTTCCTCAGTGAAAGGGACTCAAAACCCCATATTTCCCGCAGAGGAATAGATCTGACTAGTAAGAATCTTAAAACCTATGTATTGATATGTCTCCGTAAGGGAATCAAGTGTGTCTAAACTGGCATAAACAGGGCAGCGAGAATCAGCTTAAACCCACTCTAAAAAGGAATTTCAAAAACAGAACAAAGAAACAGGGAAATTCTTTACAATTCCTTCAGGGTCTCTGATGCAACCTGGAATGACCCTATCTACAATGACAGCTGGATGTGGCATAAGGCTGGACACTTTGGACTGAGGGGATTGGTGACATTGGGTGAGCAAATGCAGACCCTTTAAAGCAATAATGCATGGCTCCCATTCCTTGGGTCCCAGCTCTCCAGGTTGAAGGGAATATTACTACAGCTATAACATGTACGGGAAACCTAGAGAATGGACACACTGTGAATACAAAAGGTTTCTAAAACTCAACGAAGAGCCCCTCTCCTGGTGCTCCGGTTTGACTTTCCAACTGCTTTCCTAACAATCTCCCAACTTGGAGAGGCAGCCCCTTTAAGCTCCTGGTTCGCACAGGTTGCCAATTTGGCAGAGGATGAAAGGGAAGAGGGAGAACCAATGAGAGAGTAGCTGTTAGGCATTTGGATGGGCACATGTCACTCTAATTTCCCGGCAGGAAGAAGAATTAACCAAAGTCTCAGCCACCCACCGGGAACCAGTATAGGTCCTGAACCAAAAGTTTGGACTTGCGTTCAGCTCACAAATAACGAGTTGAATAATGGAGCTCAGGGGCACAGCAATTCACAAACTGGCAGAGTAATCAAGGCCAACTATCGTCCAAAAATCTGTTCAGGGAAGGCAACGAGGCGGACTTGAAAGCGAGGCAGAATAACAGGAAACAGATTTCAAGAGGTACGTTGGAATCGCCTGTAAAGCACAGGAAGAGGGGCACAACTTCGACAATGATGCACTTGGCCAAAAAGGGCGTATGCGTTTTCTCCTGAATATATTCAGGAGAAAACGCAGACGCCCTTTTTGGCCAAGCAAGCAAGCGGGCAATGCAAATCTGCACTACAAAGAAGTATCACTTCCCACCGGTCAAAAGGGACATCCACAAAATGTGTAAAAACCAGAAAGGCAAGACAGGCCCTGGAGAACAGGGAGCCTTGTTATGCTGATGGGCGGGATGTAAGTTGCCAACTGCCTCACTGGAGGAGTGCATTGTGTTCCCTAAAACAAGTAAACAACAGAGCTACAGAGCCAAGGGCACTTCGAGTCTAGGGAATATACCTTGGGAAAACTGAAAATCCATAAGACAGAGCCACCCGCAAATTGAGGGCTGCACTGCTTACAGGAACCTCAACCTGGGTACATCTGAAATATCCCAGGAAATATAAAAATGGTTCCAAACATTGTGGAACTTACGTACGATGGAATATCCCTCAGCCATGAAATCAATGTCATAAGACCAGTAGCAGCAAAATGAGTGGATTCAGGTACGATGATTCTAAGTGAAAGAAGTCACACAGGAAAAGAAACTTATCATAAGATATCACTTAGGAAGATCCTGTAAACATGGCTACACATGAACTGAGTTAGGCAAGAGAACAGAGTCTCACATTTAGAAAACACTCTTATGCCTGCTTAAGGGGGAAGGAGAGGTGGGGTGATGGATCAAACCAGAGTTTGATATAAGCACAGGTACCGTTCCAAAAACCAACTATGGAATAGACAAGACCTAAACCTTCCTCAGTGAAAGGGACTCAAAACCCCATATTTCCCGCAGAGGAATAGATCTGACTAGTAAGAATCTTAAAACCTATGTATTGATATGTCTCCGTAAGGGAATCAAGTGTGTCTAAACTGGCATAAACAGGGCAGCGAGAATCAGCTTAAACCCACTCTAAAAAGGAATTTCAAAAACAGAACAAAGAAACAGGGAAATTCTTTCCAATTCCTTCAGGGTCTCTGATGCAACCTGGAATGACCCTATCTACAATGACAGCTGGATGTGGCATAAGGCTGGACACTTTGGACTGAGGGGATTGGTGACATTGGGTGAGCAAATGCAGACCCTTTAAAGCAATAATGCATGGCTCCCATTCCTTGGGTCCCAGCTCTCCAGGTTGAAGGGAATATTACTACAGCTATAACATGTACGGGAAACCTAGAGAATGGACACACTGTGAATACAAAAGGTTTCTAAAACTCAACGAAGAGCCCCTCTCCTGGTGCTCCGGTTTGACTTTCCAACTGCTTTCCTAACAATCTCCCAACTTGGAGAGGCAGCCCCTTTAATCTCCTGGATCGCACAGGTTGCCAATTTGGCAGAGGATGAAAGGGAAGAGGGAGAACCAATGAGAGAGTAGCTGTTAGGCATTTGGATGGGCACATGTCACTCTAATTTCCCGGCAGGAAGAAGAATTAACCAAAGTCTCAGCCACCCACCGGGAACCAGTATAGGTCCTGAACCAAAAGTTTGGACTTGCGTTCAGCTCACAAAAAACGAGTTGAATAATGGAGCTCAGGGGCACAGCAATTCACAAACTGGCAGAGTAATCAAGGCCAACTATCGTCCAAAAATCTGTTGAGGGAAGGCAACGAGGCGGACTTGAAAGCGAGGCAGAATAACAGGAAACAGATTTCAAGAGGTACGTTGGAATCGCCTGTAAAGCACAGGAAGAGGGGCACAACTTCGACAATGATGCACTTGGCCAAAAAGGGCGTATGCGTTTTCTCCTGAATATATTCAGGAGAAAACGCATACGCCCTTTTTGGCCAAGCAAGCAAGCGGGCAATGCAAATCTGCACTACAAAGAAGTATCACTTCCCACCGGTCAAAAGGGACATCCACAAAATGTGTAAAAACCAGAAAGGCAAGACAGGCCCTGGAGAACAGGGAGCCTTGTTATGCTGATGGGCGGGATGTAAGTTGCCAACTGCCTCACTGGAGGAGTGCATTGTGTTCCCTAAAACAAGTAAACAACAGAGCTACAGAGCCAAGGGCACTTCCAGTCTAGGGAATATACCTTGGGAAAACTGAAAATCCATAAGACAGAGCCACCCGCAAATTGAGGGCTGCACTGCTTACAGGAACCTCAACCTGGGTACATCTGAAATATCCCAGGAAATATAAAAATGGTTCCAAACATTGTGGAACTTACGTACGATGGAATATCCCTCAGCCATGAAATCAATGTCATAAGACCAGTAGCAGCAAAATGAGTGGATTCAGGTACGATGATTCTAAGTGAAAGAAGTCACACAGGAAAAGAAACTTATCATAAGATATCACTTAGGAAGATCCTGTAAACATGGCTACACATGAACTGAGTTAGGCAAGAGAACAGAGTCTCACATTTAGAAAACACTCTTATGCCTGCTTAAGGGGGAAGGAGAGGTGGGGTGATGCATCAAACCAGAGTTTGATATAAGCACAGGTACCGTTCCAAAAACCAACTATGGAATAGACAAGACCTACACCTTCCTCAGTGAAAGGGACTCAAAACCCCATATTTCCCGCAGAGGAATAGATCTGACTAGTAAGAATCTTAAAACCTATGTATTGATATGTCTCCGTAAGGGAATCAAGTGTGTCTAGACTGGCATAAACAGGGCAGCGAGAATCAGCTCAAACCCACTCTAAAAAGGAATTTCAAAAACAGAACAAAGAAACAGGGAAATTCTTTCCAATTCCTTCAGGGTCTCTGATGCAACCTGGAATGACCATATCTACAATGACAGCTGGATGTGGCATAAGGCTGGACACTTGGGACTGAGAGGATTGGTGAGATTGGGTGAGCAACTGCAGACCCTTTAAAGCAATAATGCATGGCACCCATTCCATGGGTCCCAGCTCTCCAGGTTGAAGGGAATATTACTACAGCTATAACATGTACGGGAAACCTAGAGAATGGACACACTGTGAATACAAAAGGTTTCTAAAACTCAACGAAGAGCCCCTCTCCTGGTGCTCCGGTTTGACTTTCCAACTGCTTTCCTATCAATCTCCCAACTTGGAGAGACAGCCCCTTTAAGCTCCTGGTTCGCACAGGTTGCCAATTTGGCAGAGGATGAAAGGGAAGAGGGAGAACCAATGAGAGAGTAGCTGTTAGGCATTTGGATGGGCACATGTCACTCTAATTTCCCGGCAGGAAGAAGAATTAACCAAAGTCTCAGCCACCCACCGGGAACCAGTATAGGTCCTGAACCAAAAGTTTGGACTTGCGTTCAGCTCACAAAAACCGAGTTGAAAAATGGAGCTCAGGGGCACAGCAATTCACAAACTGGCAGAGTAATCAAGGCCAACTATCGTCCAAAAATCTGTTGAGGGAAGGCAACGAGGCGGACTTGAAAGCGAGGCAGAATAACAGGAAACAGATTTCAAGAGGTACGTTGGAATCGCCTGTAAAGCACAGGAAGAGGGGCACAACTTCGACAATGATGCACTTGGCCAAAAAGGGCGTATGCGTTTTCTCCTGAATATATTCAGGAGAAAACGCAGACGCCCTTTTTGGCCAAGCAAGCAAGCGGGCAATGCAAATCTGCACTACAAAGAAGTATCACTTCCCACCGGTCAAAAGGGACATCCACAAAATGTGTAAAAACCAGAAAGGCAAGACAGGCCCTGGAGAACAGGGAGCCTTGTTATGCTGATGGGCGCGATGTAAGTTGCCAACTGCCTCACTGGAGGAGTGCATTATGTTCCCTAAAACAAGTAAACAACAGAGCTACAGAGCCAAGGGCACTTCGAGTCTAGGGAATATACCTTGGGAAAACTGAAAATCCATAAGACAGAGCCACCCGCAAATTGAGGGCTGCACTGCTTACAGGAACCTCAACCTGGGTACATCTGAAATATCCCAGGAAATATAAAAATGGTTCCAAACATTGTGGAACTTACGTACGATGGAATATCCCTCAGCCATGAAATCAATGTCATAAGACCAGTAGCAGCAAAATGAGTGGATTCAGGTACGATGATTCTAAGTGAAAGAAGTCACACAGGAAAAGAAACTTATCATAAGATATCACTTAGGAAGATCCTGTAAACATGGCTACACATGAACTGAGTTAGGCAAGAGAACAGAGTCTCACATTTAGAAAACACTCTTATGCCTGCTTAAGGGGGAAGGAGAGGTGGGGTGATGCATCAAACCAGAGTTTGATATAAGCACAGGTACCGTTCCAAAAACCAACTATGGAATAGACAAGACCTACACCTTCCTCAGTGAAAGGGACTCAAAACCCCATATTTCCCGCAGAGGAATAGATCTGACTAGTAAGAATCTTAAAACCTATGTATTGATATGTCTCCGTAAGGGAATCAAGTGTGTCTAGACTGGCATAAACAGGGCAGCGAGAATCAGCTCAAACCCACTCTAAAAAGGAATTTCAAAAACAGAACAAAGAAACAGGGAAATTCTTTACAATTCCTTCAGGGTCTCTGATGCAACCTGGAATGACCATATCTACAATGACAGCTGGATGTGGCATAAGGCTGGACACTTGGGACTGAGAGGATTGGTGAGATTGGGTGAGCAACTGCAGACCCTTTAAAGCAATAATGCATGGCACCCGTTCCATGGGTCCCAGCTCTCCAGGTTGAAGGGAATATTACTACAGCTATAACATGTACGGGAAACCTAGAGAATGGACACACTGTGAATACAAAAGGTTTCTAAAACTCAACGAAGAGCCCCTCTCCTGGTGCTCCGGTTTGACTTTCCAACTGCTTTCCTATCAATCTCCCAACTTGGAGAGACAGCCCCTTTAAGCTCCTGGTTCGCACAGGTTGCCAATTTGGCAGAGGATGAAAGGGAAGAGGGAGAACCAATGAGAGAGTAGCTGTTAGGCATTTGGATGGGCACATGTCACTCTAATTTCCCGGCAGGAAGAAGAATTAACCAAAGTCTCAGCCACCCACCGGGAACCAGTATAGGTCCTGAACCAAAAGTTTGGACATGCGTTCAGCTCACAAAAAACGAGTTGAAAAATGGAGCTCAGGGGCACAGCAATTCACAAACTGGCAGAGTAATCAAGGCCAACTATCGTCCAAAAATCTGTTGAGGGAAGGCAACGAGGGGGACTTGAAAGCGAGGCAGAATAGCAGGAAACAGATTTCAAGAGGTACGTTGGAATCGCCTGTAAAGCACAGGAAGAGGGGCACAACTTCGACAATGATGCACTTGGCCAAAAAGGGCGTATGCGTTTTCTCCTGAATATATTCAGGAGAAAACGCATACGCCCTTTTTGGCCAAGCAAGCAAGCGGGCAATGCAAATCTGCACTACAAAGAAGTATCACTTCCCACCGGTCAAAAGGGACATCCACAAAATGTGTAAAAACCAGAAAGGCAAGACAGGCCCTGGAGAACAGGGAGCCTTGTTATGCTGATGGGCGGGATGTAAGTTGCCAACTGCCTCACTGGAGGAGTGCACTGTGTTCCCTAAAACAAGTAAACAACAGAGCTACAGAGCCAAGGGCACTTCAAGTCTAGGGAATATACCTTGGGAAAACTGAAAATCCATAAGACAGAGCCACCCGCAAATTGAGGGCTGCACTGCTTACAAGAACCTCAACCTGGATACACCTGAAATATCCCAGGAAATATAAAAATGGTTCCAAAAATTGTGGAACTTACGTACGATGGAATATCCCTCAGCCATGAAATCAATGTCATAAGACCAGTAGCAGCAAAATGAGTGGATTCAGGTACGATGATTCTAAGTGAAAGAAGTCACACAGGAAAAGAAACTTATCATAAGATATCACTTAGGAAGATCCTGTAAACATGGCTACACATGAACTGAGTTAGGCAAGAGAACAGAGTCTCACATTTAGAAAACACTCTTATGCCTGCTTAAGGGGGAAGGAGAGGTGGGGTGATGCATCAAACCAGAGTTTGATATAAGCACAGGTACCGTTCCAAAAACCAACTATGGAATAGACAAGACCTACACCTTCCTCAGTGAAAGGGACTCAAAACCCCATATTTCCCGCAGAGGAATAGATCTGACTAGTAAGAATCTTAAAACCTATGTATTGATATGTCTCCGTAAGGGAATCAAGTGTGTCTAGACTGGCATAAACAGGGCAGCGAGAATCAGCTCAAACCCACTCTAAAAAGGAATTTCAAAAACAGAACAAAGAAACAGGGAAATTCTTTACAATTCCTTCAGGGTCTCTGATGCAACCTGGAATGACCCTATCTACAATGACAGCTGGATGTGGCATAAGGCTGGACACTTTGGACTGAGGGGATTGGTGACATTGGGTGAGCAAATGCAGACCCTTTAAAGCAATAATGCATGGCTCCCATTCCTTGGGTCCCAGCTCTCCAGGTTGAAGGGAATATTACTACAGCTATAACATGTACGGGAAACCTAGAGAATGGACACACTGTGAATACAAATGGTTTCTAAAACTCAACGAAGAGCCCCTCTCCTGGTGCTCCAGTTTGACTTTCCAACTGCTTTCCTATCAATCTCCCAACTTGGAGAGACAGCCCCTTTAAGCTCCTGGTTCGCACAGGTTGCCAATTTGGCAGAGGATGAAAGGGAAGAGGGAGAACCAATGAGAGAGTAGCTGTTAGGCATTTGGATGGGCACACGTCACTCTAATTTCCCGGCAGGAAGAAGAATTAACCAAAGTCTCAGCCACCCACCGGGAACCAGTATAGGTCCTGAACCAAAAGTTTGGACTTGCGTTCAGCTCACAAAAAACGAGTTGAAAAATGGAGCTCAGGGGCACAGCAATTCACAAACTGGCAGAGTAATCAAGGCCAACTATCGTCCAAAAATCTGTTGAGGGAAGGCAACGAGGCGGACTTGAAAGCGAGGCAGAATAGCAGGAAACAGATTTCAAGAGGTACGTTGGAATCGGCTGTAAAGCACAGGAAGAGGGGCACAACTTCGACAATGATGCACTTGGCCAAAAAGGGCGTATGCGTTTTCTCCTGAATATATTCAGGAGAAAACGCATACGCCCTTTTTGGCCAAGCAAGCTAGCGGGCAATGCAAATCTGCACTACAAAGAAGTATCACTTCCCACCGGTCAAAAGGGACATCCACAAAATGTGTAAAAACCAGAAAGGCAAGACAGGCCCTGGAGAACAGGGAGCCTTGTTATGCTGATGGGCCGGATGTAAGTTGCCAACTGCCTCACTGGAGGAGTGCATTGTGTTCCCTAAAACAAGTAAACAACAGAGCTACAGAGCCAAGGGCACTTCCATTCTAGGGAATATACCTTGGGAAAACTGAAAATCCATAAGACAGAGCCACCCGCAAATTGAGGGCTCCACTGCTTACAAGAACCTCAACCTGGATACACCTGAAATATCCCAGGAAATATAAAAATGGTTCCAAACATTGTGGAACTTACGTACGATGGAATATCCCTCAGCCATGAAATCAATGTCATAAGACCAGTAGCAGCAAAATGAGTGGATTCAGGTACGATGATTCTAAGTGAAAGAAGTCACACAGGAAAAGAAACTTATCATAAGATATCACTTAGGAAGATCCTGTAAACATGGCTACACATGAACTGAGTTAGGCAAGAGAACAGAGTCTCACATTTAGAAAACACTCTTATGCCTGCTTAAGGGGGAAGGAGAGGTGGGGTGATGCATCAAACCAGAGTTTGATATAAGCACAGGTACCGTTCCAAAAACCAACTATGGAATAGACAAGACCTACACCTTCCTCAGTGAAAGGGACTGAAAACCCCATATTTCCCGCAGAGGAATAGATCTGACTAGTAAGAATCTTAAAACCTATGTATTGATATGTCTCCGTAAGGAAATCAAGTGTGTCTACACTGGCATAAACAGGGCAGCGAGAATCAGCTCAAACCCACTCTAAAAAGGAATTTCAAAAACAGAACAAAGAAACAGGGAAATTCTTTACAATTCCTTCAGGGTCTCTGATGCAACCTGGAATGACCCTATCTACAGTGACAGCTGGATGTGGCATAAGGCTGGACACTTGGGACTGAGAGGATTGGTGAGATTGCGTGAGCAAATGCAGACCATTAAAAGCAATAATGCATGGCACCCATTCCATGGGTCGCAGCTCTCCAGGTTGAAGGGAATATTACTACAGCTATAACATGTACGGGAAACCTAGAGAATGTACACATTGTGAATACAAAAGGTTTCTAAAACTCAACGAAGAGCCCCTCTCCTGGTGCTCCGGTTTGACTTTCCAACTGCTTTCCTATCAATCTCCCAACTTGGAGAGACAGCCCCTTTAATCTCCTGGTTCGCACAGGTTGCCAATTTGGCAGAGGATGAAAGGGAAGAGGGAGAACCAATGAGAGAGTAGCTGTTAGGCATTTGGATGGGCACATGTCACTCTAATTTCCCGGCAGGAAGAAGAATTAACCAAAGTCTCAGCCACCCACCGGGAACCAGTATAGGTCCTGAACCAAAAGTTTGGACTTGCGTTCAGCTCACAAAAACCGAGTTGAAAAATGGAGATCAGGGGCACAGCAATTCACAAACTGGCAGAGTAATCAAGGCCAACTATCGTCCAAAAATCTGTTGAGGGAAGGCAACGAGGCGGACTTGAAAGCGAGGCAGAATAGCAGGAAACAGATTTCAAGAGGTACGTTGGAATCGCCTGTAAAGCACAGGAAGAGGGGCACAACTTCGACAATGATGCACTTGGCCAAAAAGGGCGTATGCATTTTCTCCTGAATATATTCAGGAGAAAACGCATACGCCCTTTTTGGCCAAGCAAGCAAGCGGGCAATGCAAATCTGCACTACAAAGAAGTATCACTTCCCACCGGTCAAAAGGGACATCCACAAAATGTGTAAAAACCAGAAAGGCAAGACAGGCCCTGGAGAACAGGGAGCCTTGTTATGCTGATGGGCCGGATGTAAGTTGCCAACTGCCTCACTGGAGGAGTGCATTGTGTTCCCTAAAACAAGTAAACAACAGAGCTACAGAGCCAAGGGCACTTCCAGTCTAGGGAATATACCTTGGGAAAACTGAAAATCCATAAGACAGAGCCACCCCCAAATTGAGGGCTGCACTGCTTACAAGAACCTCAACCTGGATACACCTGAAATATCCCAGGAAATATAAAAATGGTTCCAAACATTGTGGAACTTACGTACGATGGAATATCCCTCAGCCATGAAATCAATGTCATAAGACCAGTAGCAGCAAAATGAGTGGATTCAGGTACGATGATTCTAAGTGAAAGAAGTCACACAGGAAAAGAAACTTATCATAAGATATCACTTAGGAAGATCCTGTAAACATGGCTACACATGAACTGAGTTAGGCAAGAGAACAGAGTCTCACATTTAGAAAACACTCTTATGCCTGCTTAAGGGGGAAGGAGAGGTGGGGTGATGCATCAAACCAGAGTTTGATATAAGCACAGGTACCGTTCCAAAAACCAACTATGGAATAGACAAGACCTACACCTTCCTCAGTGAAAGGGACTCAAAACCCCATATTTCCCGCAGAGGAATAGATCTGACTAGTAAGAATCTTAAAACCTATGTATTGATATGTCTCCGTAAGGGAATCAAGTGTGTCTAGACTGGCATAAACAGGGCAGCGAAAATCAGCTCAAACCCACTCTAAAAAGGAATTTCAAAAACAGAACAAAGAAACAGGGAAATTCTTTACAATTCCTTCAGGGTCTCTGATGCAACCTGGAATGACCCTATCTACAATGACAGCTGGATGTGGCATAAGGCTGGACACTTTGGACTGAGGGGATTGGTGACATTGGGTGAGCAACTGCAGACCCTTTAAAGCAATAATGCATGGCTCCCATTCCTTGGGTCCCAGCTCTCCAGGTTGAAGGGAATATTACTACAGCTATAACATGTACGGGAAACCTAGAGAATGGACACACTGTGAATACAAAAGGTTTCTAAAACTCAACGAAGAGCCCCTCTCCTGGTGCTCCGGTTTGACTTTCCAACTGCTTTCCTATCAATCTCCCAACTTGGAGAGACAGCCCCTTTAATCTCCTGGTTCGCACAGGTTGCCAATTTGGCAGAGGATGAAAGGGAAGAGGGAGAACCAATGAGAGAGTAGCTGTTAGGCATTTGGATGGGCACATGTCACTCTAATTTCCCGGCAGGAAGAAGAATTAACCAAAGTCTCAGCCACCCACCGGGAACCAGTATAGGTCCTGAACCAAAAGTTTGGACTTGCGTTCAGCTCACAAAAAACGAGTTGAAAAATGGAGCTCAGGGGCACAGCAATTCACAAACTGGCAGAGTAATCAAGGCCAACTATCGTCCAAAAATCTGTTGAGGGAAGGCAACGAGGCGGACTTGAAAGTGAGGCAGAATAGCAGGAAACAGATTTCAAGAGGTACGTTGGAATCGGCTGTAAAGCACAGGAAGAGGGGCACAACTTCGACAATGATGCACTTGGCCAAAAAGGGCGTATGTGTTTTCTCCTGAATATATTCAGGAGAAAACGCATACGCCCTTTTTGGCCAAGCAAGCAAGCGGGCAATGCAAATCTGCACTACAAAGAAGTATCACTTCCCACCGGTCAAAAGGGACATCCACAAAATGTGTAAAAACCAGAAAGGCAAGACAGGCCCTGGAGAACAGGGAGCCTTGTTATGCTGATGGGCGGGATGTAAGTTGCCAACTGCCTCACTGGAGGAGTGCATTGTGTTCCCTAAAACAAGTAAACAACAGAGCTACAGAGCCAAGGGCACTTCCAGTCTAGCGAATATACCTTGGGAAAACTGAAAATCCATAAGACAGAGCCACCCGCAAATTGAGGGCTGCACTGCTTACAGGAACCTCAACCTGGGTACATCTGAAATATCCCAGGAAATATAAAAATGGTTCCAAACATTGTGGAACTTACGTACGATGGAATATCCCTCAGCCATGAAATCAATGTCATAAGACCAGTAGCAGCAAAATGAGTGGATTCAGGTACGATGATTCTAAGTGAAAGAAGTCACACAGGAAAAGAAACTTATCATAAGATATCACTTAGGAAGATCCTGTAAACATGGCTACACATGAACTGAGTTAGGCAAGAGAACAGAGTCTCACATTTAGAAAACACTCTTATGCCTGCTTAAGGGGGAAGGAGAGGTGGGGTGATGCATCAAACCAGAGTTTGATATAAGCACAGGTACCGTTCCAAAAACCAACTATGGAATAGACAAGACCTACACCTTCCTCAGTGAAAGGGACTCAAAACCCCATATTTCCCGCAGAGGAATAGATCTGACTAGTAAGAATCTTAAAACCTATGTATTGATATGTCTCCGTAAGGGAATCAAGTGTGTCTAAACTGGCATAAACAGGGCAGCGAGAATCAGCTTAAACCCACTCTAAAAAGGAATTTCAAAAACAGAACAAAGAAACAGGGAAATTCTTTACAATTCCTTCAGGGTCTCTGATGCAACCTGGAATGACCCTATCTACAATGACAGCTGGATGTGGCATAAGGCTGGACACTTTGGACTGAGGGGATTGGTGACATTGGGTGAGCAAATGCAGACCCTTTAAAGCAATAATGCATGGCTCCCATTCCTTGGGTCCCAGCTCTCCAGGTTGAAGGGAATATTACTACAGCTATAACATGTACGGGAAACCTAGAGAATGGACACACTGTGAATACAAAAGGTTTCTAAAACTCAACGAAGAGCCCCTCTCCTGGTGCTCCGGTTTGACTTTCCAACTGCTTTCCTAACAATCTCCCAACTTGGAGAGGCAGCCCCTTTAAGCTCCTGGTTCGCACAGGTTGCCAATTTGGCAGAGGATGAAAGGGAAGAGGGAGAACCAATGAGAGAGTAGCTGTTAGGCATTTGGATGGGCACATGTCACTCTAATTTCCCGGCAGGAAGAAGAATTAACCAAAGTCTCAGCCACCCACCGGGAACCAGTATAGGTCCTGAACCAAAAGTTTGGACTTGCGTTCAGCTCACAAATAACGAGTTGAATAATGGAGCTCAGGGGCACAGCAATTCACAAACTGGCAGAGTAATCAAGGCCAACTATCGTCCAAAAATCTGTTCAGGGAAGGCAACGAGGCGGACTTGAAAGCGAGGCAGAATAACAGGAAACAGATTTCAAGAGGTACGTTGGAATCGCCTGTAAAGCACAGGAAGAGGGGCACAACTTCGACAATGATGCACTTGGCCAAAAAGGGCGTATGCGTTTTCTCCTGAATATATTCAGGAGAAAACGCAGACGCCCTTTTTGGCCAAGCAAGCAAGCGGGCAATGCAAATCTGCACTACAAAGAAGTATCACTTCCCACCGGTCAAAAGGGACATCCACAAAATGTGTAAAAACCAGAAATGCAAGACAGGCCCTGGAGAACAGGGAGCCTTGTTATGCTGATGGGCGGGATGTAAGTTGCCAACTGCCTCACTGGAGGAGTGCATTGTGTTCCCTAAAACAAGTAAACAACAGAGCTACAGAGCCAAGGGCACTTCGAGTCTAGGGAATATACCTTGGGAAAACTGAAAATCCATAAGACAGAGCCACCCGCAAATTGAGGGCTGCACTGCTTACAGGAACCTCAACCTGGGTACATCTGAAATATCCCAGGAAATATAAAAATGGTTCCAAACATTGTGGAACTTACGTACGATGGAATATCCCTCAGCCATGAAATCAATGTCATAAGACCAGTAGCAGCAAAATGAGTGGATTCAGGTACGATGATTCTAAGTGAAAGAAGTCACACAGGAAAAGAAACTTATCATAAGATATCACTTAGGAAGATCCTGTAAACATGGCTACACATGAACTGAGTTAGGCAAGAGAACAGAGTCTCACATTTAGAAAACACTCTTATGCCTGCTTAAGGGGGAAGGAGAGGTGGGGTGATGGATCAAACCAGAGTTTGATATAAGCACAGGTACCGTTCCAAAAACCAACTATGGAATAGACAAGACCTACACCTTCCTCAGTGAAAGGGACTCAAAACCCCATATTTCCCGCAGAGGAATAGATCTGACTAGTAAGAATCTTAAAACCTATGTATTGATATGTCTCCGTAAGGGAATCAAGTGTGTCTAAACTGGCATAAACAGGGCAGCGAGAATCAGCTTAAACCCACTCTAAAAAGGAATTTCAAAAACAGAACAAAGAAAGAGGGAAATTCTTTACAATTCCTTCAGGGTCTCTGATGCAACCTGGAATGACCCTATCTACAATGACAGCTGGATGTGGCATAAGGCTGGACACTTTGGACTGAGGGGATTGGTGACATTGGGTGAGCAAATGCAGACCCTTTAAAGCAATAATGCATGGCTCCCATTCCTTGGGTCCCAGCTCTCCAGGTTGAAGGGAATATTACTACAGCTATAACATGTACGGGAAACCTAGAGAATGGACACACTGTGAATACAAAAGGTTTCTAAAACTCAACGAAGAGCCCCTCTCCTGGTGCTCCGGTTTGACTTTCCAACTGCTTTCCTAACAATCTCCCAACTTGGAGAGGCAGCCCCTTTAATCTCCTGGATCGCACAGGTTGCCAATTTGGCAGAGGATGAAAGGGAAGAGGGAGAACCAATGAGAGAGTAGCTGTTAGGCATTTGGATGGGCACATGTCACTCTAATTTCCCGGCAGGAAGAAGAATTAACCAAAGTCTCAGCCACCCACCGGGAACCAGTATAGGTCCTGAACCAAAAGTTTGGACTTGCGTTCAGCTCACAAAAAACGAGTTGAATAATGGAGCTCAGGGGCACAGCAATTCACAAACTGGCAGAGTAATCAAGGCCAACTATCGTCCGAAAATCTGTTGAGGGAAGGCAACGAGGCGGACTTGAAAGCGAGGCAGAATAACAGGAAACAGATTTCAAGAGGTACGTTGGAATCGCCTGTAAAGCACAGGAAGAGGGGCACAACTTCGACAATGATGCACTTGGCCAAAAAGGGCGTCTGCGTTTTCTCCTGAATATATTCAGGAGAAAACGCAGACGCCCTTTTTGGCCAAGCAAGCAAGCGGGCAATGCAAATCTGCACTACAAAGAAGTATCACTTCCCACCGGTCAAAAGGGACATCCACAAAATGTGTAAAAACCAGAAAGGCAAGACAGGCCCTGGAGAACAGGGAGCCTTGTTATGCTGATGGGCGGGATGTAAGTTGCCAACTGCCTCACTGGAGGAGTGCATTGTGTTCCCTAAAACAAGTAAACAACAGAGCTACAGAGCCAAGGGCACTTCGAGTCTAGGGAATATACCTTGGGAAAACTGAAAATCCATAAGACAGAGCCACCCGCAAATTGAGGGCTGCACTGCTTACAGGAACCTCAACCTGGGTACATCTGAAATATCCCAGGAAATATAAAAATGGTTCCAAACATTGTGGAACTTACGTACGATGGAATATCCCTCAGCCATGAAATCAATGTCATAAGACCAGTAGCAGCAAAATGAGTGGATTCAGGTACGATGATTCTAAGTGAAAGAAGTCACACAGGAAAAGAAACTTATCATAAGATATCACTTAGGAAGATCCTGTAAACATGGCTACACATGAACTGAGTTAGGCAAGAGAACAGAGTCTCACATTTAGAAAACACTCTTATGCCTGCTTAAGGGGGAAGGAGAGGTGGGGTGATGCATCAAACCAGAGTTTGATATAAGCACAGGTACCGTTCCAAAAACCAACTATGGAATAGACAAGACCTACACCTTCCTCAGTGATAGGGACTCAAAACCCCATATTTCCCGCAGAGGAATAGATCTGACTAGTAAGAATCTTAAAACCTATGTATTGATATGTCTCCGTAAGGGAATCAAGTGTGTCTAGACTGGCATAAACAGGGCAGCGAGAATCAGCTCAAACCCACTCTAAAAAGGAATTTCAAAAACAGAACAAAGAAACAGGGAAATTCTTTACAATTCCTTCAGGGTCTCTGATGCAACCTGGAATGACCATATCTACAATGACAGCTGGATGTGGCATAAGGCTGGACACTTGGGACTGAGAGGATTGGTGAGATTGGGTGAGCAACTGCAGACCCTTTAAAGCAATAATGCATGGCACCCATTCCATGGGTCCCAGCTCTCCAGGTTGAAGGGAATATTACTACAGCTATAACATGTACGGGAAACCTAGAGAATGGACACACTGTGAATACAAAAGGTTTCTAAAACTCAACGAAGAGCCCCTCTCCTGGTGCTCCGGTTTGACTTTCCAACTGCTTTCCTATCAATCTCCCAACTTGGAGAGACAGCCCCTTTAAGCTCCTGGTTCGCACAGGTTGCCAATTTGGCAGAGGATGAAAGGGAAGAGGGAGAACCAATGAGAGAGTAGCTGTTAGGCATTTGGATGGGCACATGTCACTCTAATTTCCCGGCAGGAAGAAGAATTAACCAAAGTCTCAGCCACCCACCGGGAACCAGTATAGGTCCTGAACCAAAAGTTTGGACTTGCGTTCAGCTCACAAAAAACGAGTTGAATAATGGAGCTCAGGGGCACAGCAATTCACAAACTGGCAGAGTAATCAAGGCCAACTATCGTCCAAAAATCTGTTGAGGGAAGGCAACGAGGCGGACTTGAAAGCGAGGCAGAATAACAGGAAACAGATTTCAAGAGGTACGTTGGAATCGCCTGTAAAGCACAGGAAGAGGGGCACAACTTCGACAATGATGCACTTGGCCAAAAAGGGCGTATGCGTTTTCTCCTGAATATATTCAGGAGAAAACGCAGACGCCCTTTTTGGCCAAGCAAGCAAGCGGGCAATGCAAATCTGCACTACAAAGAAGTATCACTTCCCACCGGTCAAAAGGGACATCCACAAAATGTGTAAAAACCAGAAAGGCAAGACAGGCCCTGGAGAACAGGGAGCCTTGTTATGCTGATGGGCGGGATGTAAGTTGCCAACTGCCTCACTGGAGGAGTGCATTGTGTTCCCTAAAACAAGTAAACAACAGAGCTACAGAGCCAAGGGCACTTCGAGTCTAGGGAATATACCTTGGGAAAACTGAAAATCCATAAGACAGAGCCACCCGCAAATTGAGGGCTGCACTGCTTACAGGAACCTCAACCTGGGTACATCTGAAATATCCCAGGAAATATAAAAATGGTTCCAAACATTGTGGAACTTACGTACGATGGAATATCCCTCAGCCATGAAATCAATGTCATAAGACCAGTAGCAGCAAAATGAGTGGATTCAGGTACGATGATTCTAAGTGAAAGAAGTCACACAGGAAAAGAAACTTATCATAAGATATCACTTAGGAAGATCCTGTAAACATGGCTACACATGAACTGAGTTAGGCAAGAGAACAGAGTCTCACATTTAGAAAACACTCTTATGCCTGCTTAAGGGGGAAGGAGAGGTGGGGTGATGCATCAAACCAGAGTTTGATATAAGCACAGGTACCGTTCCAAAAACCAACTATGGAATAGACAAGACCTACACCTTCCTCAGTGAAAGGGACTCAAAACCCCATATTTCCCGCAGAGGAATAGATCTGACTAGTAAGAATCTTAAAACCTATGTATTGATATGTCTCCGTAAGGGAATCAAGTGTGTCTAGACTGGCATAAACAGGGCAGCGAGAATCAGCTCAAACCCACTCTAAAAAGGAATTTCAAAAACAGAACAAAGAAACAGGGAAATTCTTTACAATTCCTTCAGGGTCTCTGATGCAACCTGGAATGACCCTATCTACAATGACAGCTGGATGTGGCATAAGGCTGGACACTTGGGACTGAGAGGATTGGTGAGATTGGGTGAGCAACTGCAGACCCTTTAAAGCAATAATGCATGGCACCCGTTCCATGGGTCCCAGCTCTCCAGGTTGAAGGGAATATTACTACAGCTATAACATGTACGGGAAACCTAGAGAATGGACACACTGTGAATACAAAAGGTTTCTAAAACTCAACGAAGAGCCCCTCTCCTGGTGCTCCGGTTTGACTTTCCAACTGCTTTCCTATCAATCTCCCAACTTGGAGAGACAGCCCCTTTAAGCTCCTGGTTCGCACAGGTTGCCAATTTGGCAGAGGATGAAAGGGAAGAGGGAGAACCAATGAGAGAGTAGCTGTTAGGCATTTGGATGGGCACATGTCACTCTAATTTCCCGGCAGGAAGAAGAATTAACCAAAGTCTCAGCCACCCACCGGGAACCAGTATAGGTCCTGAACCAAAAGTTTGGACTTGCGTTCAGCTCACAAAAAACGAGTTGAAAAATGGAGCTCAGGGGCACAGCAATTCACAAACTGGCAGAGTAATCAAGGCCAACTATCGTCCAAAAATCTGTTGAGGGAAGGCAACGAGGGGGACTTGAAAGCGAGGCAGAATAGCAGGAAACAGATTTCAAGAGGTACGTTGGAATCGCCTGTAAAGCACAGGAAGAGGGGCACAACTTCGACAATGATGCACTTGGCCAAAAAGGGCGTATGCGTTTTCTCCTGAATATATTCAGGAGAAAACGCATACGCCCTTTTTGGCCAAGCAAGCAAGCGGGCAATGCAAATCTGCACTACAAAGAAGTATCACTTCCCACCGGTCAAAAGGGACATCCACAAAATGTGTAAAAACCAGAAAGGCAAGACAGGCCCTGGAGAACAGGGAGCCTTGTTATGCTGATGGGCGGGATGTAAGTTGCCAACTGCCTCACTGGAGGAGTGCATTGTGTTCCCTAAAACAAGTAAACAACAGAGCTACAGAGCCAAGGGCACTTCAAGTCTAGGGAATATACCTTGGGAAAACTGAAAATCCATAAGACAGAGCCACCCGCAAATTGAGGGCTGCACTGCTTACAAGAACCTCAACCTGGATACACCTGAAATATCCCAGGAAATATAAAAATGGTTCCAAACATTGTGGAACTTACGTACGATGGAATATCCCTCAGCCATGAAATCAATGTCATAAGACCAGTAGCAGCAAAATGAGTGGATTCAGGTACGATGATTCTAAGTGAAAGAAGTCACACAGGAAAAGAAACTTATCATAAGATATCACTTAGGAAGATCCTGTAAACATGGCTACACATGAACTGAGTTAGGCAAGAGAACAGAGTCTCACATTTAGAAAACACTCTTATGCCTGCTTAAGGGGGAAGGAGAGGTGGGGTGATGCATCAAACCAGAGTTTGATATAAGCACAGGTACCGTTCCAAAAACCAACTATGGAATAGACAAGACCTACACCTTCCTCAGTGAAAGGGACTCAAAACCCCATATTTCCCGCAGAGGAATAGATCTGACTAGTAAGAATCTTAAAACCTATGTATTGATATGTCTCCGTAAGGGAATCAAGTGTGTCTAGACTGGCATAAACAGGGCAGCGAGAATCAGCTCAAACCCACTCTAAAAAGGAATTTCAAAAACAGAACAAAGAAACAGGGAAATTCTTTACAATTCCTTCAGGGTCTCTGATGCAACCTGGAATGACCCTATCTACAATGACAGCTGGATGTGGCATAAGGCTGGACACTTTGGACTGAGGGGATTGGTGACATTGGGTGAGCAAATGCAGACCCTTTAAAGCAATAATGCATGGCTCCCATTCCTTGGGTCCCAGCTCTCCAGGTTGAAGGGAATATTACTACAGCTATAACATGTACGGGAAACCTAGAGAATGGACACACTGTGAATACAAATGGTTTCTAAAACTCAACGAAGAGCCCCTCTCCTGGTGCTCCAGTTTGACTTTCCAACTGCTTTCCTATCAATCTCCCAACTTGGAGAGACAGCCCCTTTAATCTCCTGGTTCGCACAGGTTGCCAATTTGGCAGAGGATGAAAGGGAAGAGGGAGAACCAATGAGAGAGTAGCTGTTAGGCATTTGGATGGGCACACGTCACTCTAATTTCCCGGCAGGAAGAAGAATTAACCAAAGTCTCAGCCACCCACCGGGAACCAGTATAGGTCCTGAACCAAAAGTTTGGACTTGCGTTCAGCTCACAAAAAACGAGTTGAAAAATGGAGCTCAGGGGCACAGCAATTCACAAACTGGCAGAGTAATCAAGGCCAACTATCGTCCAAAAATCTGTTGAGGGAAGGCAACGAGGCGGACTTGAAAGCGAGGCAGAATAGCAGGAAACAGATTTCAAGAGGTACGTTGGAATCGGCTGTAAAGCACAGGAAGAGGGGCACAACTTCGACAATGATGCACTTGGCCAAAAAGGGCGTATGCGTTTTCTCCTGAATATATTCAGGAGAAAACGCATACGCCCTTTTTGGCCAAGCAAGCTAGCGGGCAATGCAAATCTGCACTACAAAGAAGTATCACTTCCCACCGGTCAAAAGGGACATCCACAAAATGTGTAAAAACCAGAAAGGCAAGACAGGCCCTGGAGAACAGGGAGCCTTGTTATGCTGATGGGCCGGATGTAAGTTGCCAACTGCCTCACTGGAGGAGTGCATTGTGTTCCCTAAAACAAGTAAACAACAGAGCTACAGAGCCAAGGGCACTTCCAGTCTAGGGAATATACCTTGGGAAAACTGAAAATCCATAAGACAGAGCCACCCGCAAATTGAGGGCTCCACTGCTTACAAGAACCTCAACCTGGATACACCTGAAATATCCCAGGAAATATAAAAATGGTTCCAAACATTGTGGAACTTACGTACGATGGAATATCCCTCAGCCATGAAATCAATGTCATAAGACCAGTAGCAGCAAAATGAGTGGATTCAGGTACGATGATTCTAAGTGAAAGAAGTCACACAGGAAAAGAAACTTATCATAAGATATCACTTAGGAAGATCCTGTAAACATGGCTACACATGAACTGAGTTAGGCAAGAGAACAGAGTCTCACATTTAGAAAACACTCTTATGCCTGCTTAAGGGGGAAGGAGAGGTGGGGTGATGCATCAAACCAGAGTTTGATATAAGCACAGGTACCGTTCCAAAAACCAACTATGGAATAGACAAGACCTACACCTTCCTCAGTGAAAGGGACTGAAAACCCCATATTTCCCGCAGAGGAATAGATCTGACTAGTAAGAATCTTAAAACCTATGTATTGATATGTCTCCGTAAGGAAATCAAGTGTGTCTACACTGGCATAAACAGGGCAGCGAGAATCAGCTCAAACCCACTCTAAAAAGGAATTTCAAAAACAGAACAAAGAAACAGGGAAATTCTTTACAATTCCTTCAGGGTCTCTGATGCAACCTGGAATGACCCTAACTACAATGACAGCTGGATGTGGCATAAGGCTGGACACTTGTGACTGAGAGGATTGGTGAGATTGGGTGAGCAACTGCAGACCCTTTAAAGCAATAATGCATGGCACCCATTCCATGGGTCACAGCTCTCCACGTTGAAGGGAATATTACTACAGCTATAACATGTACGGGAAACCTAGAGAATGGACACACTGTGAATACAAAAGGTTTCTAAAACTCAACGAAGATCCCCTCTCCTGGTGCTCCGGTTTGACTTTCCAACTGCTTTCCTATCAATCTCCCAACTTGGAGAGACAGCCCCTTTAAGCTCCTGGTTCGCACAGGTTGCCAATTTGGCAGAGGATGAAAGGGAAGAGGGAGAACCAATGAGAGAGTAGCTGTTAGGCATTTGGATGGGCACATGTCACTCTAATTTCCCGGCAGGAAGAAGAATTAACCAAAGTCTCAGCCACCCACCGGGAACCAGTATAGGTCCTGAACCAAAAGTTTGGACTTGCGTTCGGCTCACAAAAACCGAGTTGAAAAATGGAGCTCAGGGGCACAGCAATTCACAAACTGGCAGAGTAATCAAGGCCAACTATCGTCCAAATATCTGTTGAGGGAAGGCAACGAGGCAGACTTGAAAGCGAGGCAGAATAGCAGGAAACAGATTTCAAGAGGTACGTTTGAATCGCCTGTAAAGCACAGGAAGAGGGGCACAACTTCGACAATGATGCACTTGGCCAAAAAGGGCGTATGCGTTTTCTCCTGAATATATTCAGGAGAAAACGCATACGCCCTTTTTGGCCAAGCAAGCAAGCGGGCAATGCAAATCTGCACTACAAAGAAGAATCACTTCCCACCGGTCAAAAGGGACATCCACAAAATGTGTAAAAACCAGAAAGGCAAGACAGGCCCTGGAGAACAGGGAGCCTTGTTATGCTGATGGGCGGGATGTAAGTTGCCAACTGCCTCACTGGAGGAGTGCATTGTGTTCCCTAAAACAAGTAAACAACAGAGCTACAGAGCCAAGGGCACTTCCAGTCTAGGGAATATACCTTGGGAAAACTAAAAATCCATAAGACAGAGCCACCCCCAAATTGAGGGCTGCACTGCTTACAAGAACCTCAACCTGGATACACCTGAAATATCCCAGGAAATATAAAAATGGTTCCAAACATTGTGGAACTTACGTACGATGGAATATCCCTCAGCCATGAAATCAATGTCATAAGACCAGTAGCAGCAAAATGAGTGGATTCAGGTACGATGATTCTAAGTGAAAGAAGTCACACAGGAAAAGAAACTTATCATAAGATATCACTTAGGAAGATCCTGTAAACATGGCTACACATGAACTGAGTTAGGCAAGAGAACAGAGTCTCACATTTAGAAAACACTCTTATGCCTGCTTAAGGGGGAAGGAGAGGTGGGGTGATGCATCAAACCAGAGTTTGATATAAGCACAGGTACCGTTCCAAAAACCAACTATTGAATAGACAAGACCTACACCTTCCTCAGTGAAAGGGACTCAAAACCCCATATTTCCCGCAGAGGAATAGATCTGACTAGTAAGAATCTTAAAACCTATGTATTGATATGTCTCCGTAAGGGAATCAAGTGTGTCTAGACTGGCATAAACAGGGCAGCGAGAATCAGCTCAAACCCACTCTAAAAAGGAATTTGAAAAACAGAACAAAGAAACAGGGAAATTCTTTACAATTCCTTCAGGGTCTCTGATGCAACCTGGAATGACACTATCTACAATGACAGCTGGATGTGGCATAAGGCTGGACACTTTGGACTGAGGGGATTGGTGACATTGGGTGAGCAAATGCAGACCCTTTAAAGCAATAATGCATGGCTCCCATTCCTTGGGTCCCAGCTCTCCAGGTTGAAGGGAATATTACTACAGCTATAACATGTACGGGAAACCTAGAGAATGGACACACTGTGAATAAAAAAGGTTTCTAAAACTCAACGAAGAGCCCCTCTCCTGGTGCTCCGGTTTGACTTTCCAACTGCTTTCCTATCAATCTCCCAACTTGGAGAGGCAGCCCCTTTAATCTCCTGGTTCGCACAGGTTGCCAATTTGGCAGAGGATGAAACGGAAGAGGGAGAACCAATGAGAGAGTAGCTGTTAGGCATTTGGATGGGCACATGTCACTCTAATTTCCCGGCAGGAAGAAGAATTAACCAAAGTCTCAGCCACCCACCGGGAACCAGTATAGGTCCTGAACCAAAAGTTTGGACTTGCGTTCAGCTCACAAAAACCGAGTTGAAAAATGGAGCTCAGGGGCACAGCAATTCACAAACTGGCAGAGTAAACAAGGCCAACTATCGTCCAAAAATCTGTTGTTGGAAGGCAACGAGGCGGACTTGAAAGCGAGGCAGAATAGCAGGAAACAGATTTCAAGAGGTACGTTGGAATCACCTGTAAAGCACAGGAAGAGGGGCACAACTTCGACAATGATGCACTTGGCCAAAAAGGGCGTATGCGTTTTCTCCTGAATATATTCAGGAGAAAACACATACGCCCTTTTTGGCCAAGCAAGCAAGCGGGCAATGCAAATCTGCACTACAAAGAAGTATCACTTCCCACCGGTCAAAAGGGACATCCACAAAATGTGTAAAAACCAGAAAGGCAAGACAGGCCCTGGAGAACAGGGAGCCTTGTTATGCTGATGGGCGGGATGTAAGTTGCCAACTGCCTCACTGGAGGAGTGCATTGTGTTCCCTAAAACAAGTAAACAACAGAGCTACAGAGCCAAGGGCACTTCCAGTCTAGGGAATATACCTTGGGAAAACTGAAAATCCATAAGACAGAGCCACCCCCAAATTGAGGGCTGCACTGCTTACAAGAACCTCAACCTGGATACACCTGAAATATCCCAGGAAATATAAAAATGGTTCCAAACATTGTGGAACTTACGTACGATGGAATATCCCTCAGCCATGAAATCAATGTCATAAGACCAGTAGCAGCAAAATGAGTGGATTCAGGTACGATGATTCTAAGTGAAAGAAGTCACACAGGAAAAGAAACTTATCATAAGATATCACTTAGGAAGATCCTGTAAACATGGCTACACATGAACTGAGTTAGGCAAGAGAACAGAGTCTCACATTTAGAAAACACTCTTATGCCTGCTTAAGGGGGAAGGAGAGGTGGGGTGATGCATCAAACCAGAGTTTGATATAAGCACAGGTACCGTTCCAAAAACCAACTATGGAATAGACAAGACCTACACCTTCCTCAGTGAAAGGGACTCAAAACCCCATATTTCCCGCAGAGGAATAGATCTGACTAGTAAGAATCTTAAAACCTATGTATTGATATGTCTCCGTAAGGGAATCAAGTGTGTCTAGACTGGCATAAACAGGGCAGCGAGAATCAGCTCAAACCCACTCTAAAAAGGAATTTCAAAAACAGAACAAAGAAACAGGGAAATTCTTTACAATTCCTTCAGGGTCTCTGATGCAACCTGGAATGACACTATCTACAATGACAGCTGGATGTGGCATAAGGCTGGACACTTTGGACTGAGGGGATTGGTGACATTGGGTGAGCAAATGCAGACCCTTTAAAGCAATAATGCATGGCTCCCATTCCTTGGGTCCCAGCTCTCCAGGTTGAAGGGAATATTACTACAGCTATAACATGTACGGGAAACCTAGAGAATGGACACACTGTGAATACAAAAGGTTTCTAAAACTCAACGAAGAGCCCCTCTCCTGGTGCTCCGGTTTGACTTTCCAACTGCTTTCCTATCAATCTCCCAACTTGGAGAGACAGCCCCTTTAATCTCCTGGTTCGCACAGGTTGCCAAATTGGCAGAGGATGAAAGGGAAGAGGGAGAACCAATGAGAGAGTAGCTGTTAGGCATTTGGATGGGCACACGTCACTCTAATTTCCCGGCAGGAAGAAGAATTAACCAAAGTCTCAGCCACCCACCGGGAACCAGTATAGGTCCTGAACCAAAAGTTTGGACTTGCGTTCAGCTCACAAAAAACGAGTTGAAAAATGGAGCTCAGGGGCACAGCAATTCACAAACTGGCAGAGTAATCAAGGCCCACTATCGTCCAAAAATCTGTTGAGGGAAGGCAACGAGGCGGACTTGAAAGCGAGGCAGAATAGCAGGAAACAGATTTCAAGAGGTACGTTGGAATCGCCTGTAAAGCACAGGAAGAGGGGCACAACTTCGACAATGATGCACTTGGCCAAAAAGGGCGTATGCGTTTTCTCCTGAATATATTCAGGAGAAAACGCATACGCCCTTTTTGGCCAAGCAAGCAAGCGGGCAATGCAAATCTGCACTACAAAGAAGTATCACTTCCCACCGGTCAAAAGGGACATCCACAAAATGTGTAAAAACCAGAAAGGCAAGACAGGCCCTGGAGAACAGGGAGCCTTGTTATGCTGATGGGCCGGATGTAAGTTGCCAACTGCCTCACTGGAAGAGTGCATTGTGTTCCCTAAAACAAGTAAACAACAGAGCTACAGAGCCAAGGGCACTTCCAGTCTAGGGAATATACCTTGGGAAAACTGAAAATCCATAAGACAGAGCCACCCGCAAATTGAGGGCTTCACTGCTTACAAGAACCTCAACCTGGATACACCTGAAATATCCCAGGAAATATAAAAATGGTTCCAAACTTTGTGGAACTTACGTACGATGGAATATCCCTCAGCCATGAAATCAATGTCATAAGACCAGTAGCAGCAAAATGAGTGGATTCAGGTACGATGATTCTAAGTGAAAGAAGTCACACAGGAAAAGAAACTTATCATAAGATATCACTTAGGAAGATCCTGTAAACATGGCTACACATGAACTGAGTTAGGCAAGAGAACAGAGTCTCACATTTAGAAAACACTCTTATGCCTGCTTAAGGGGGAAGGAGAGGTGGGGTGATGCATCAAACCAGAGTTTGATATAAGCACAGGTACCGTTCCAAAAACCAACTATGGAATAGACAAGACCTACACCTTCCTCAGTGAAAGGGACTCAAAACCCCATATTTCCCGCAGAGGAATAGATCTGACTAGTAAGAATCTTAAAACCTATGTATTGATATGTCTCCGTAAGGAAATCAAGTGTGTCTACACTGGCATAAACAGGGCAGCGAGAATCAGCTCAAACCCACTCTAAAAAGGAATTTCAAAAACAGAACAAAGAAACAGGGAAATTCTTTACAATTCCTTCAGGGTCTCTGATGCAACCTGGAATGACCCTAACTACAATGACAGCTGGATGTGGCATAAGGCTGGACACTTGTGACTGAGAGGATTGGTGAGATTGGGTGAGCAACTGCAGACCCTTTAAAGCAATAATGCATGGCACCCATTCCATGGGTCGCAGCTCTCCAGGTTGAAGGGAATATTACTACAGCTATAACATGTACGGGAAACCTAGAGAATGGACACACTGTGAATACAAAAGGTTTCTAAAACTCAACGAAGAGCCCCTCTCCTGGTGCTCCGGTTTGACTTTCCAACTGCTTTCCTATCAATCTCCCAACTTCGAGAGACAGCCCCTTTAAGCTCCTGGTTCGCACAGGTTGCCAATTTGGCAGAGGATGAAAGGGAAGAGGGAGAACCAATGAGAGAGTAGCTGTTAGGCATTTGGATGGGCACATGTCACTCTAATTTCCCGGCAGGAAGAAGAATTAACCAAAGTCTCAGCCACCCACCGGGAACCAGTATAGGTCCTGAACCAAAAGTTTGGACTTGCGTTCAGCTCACAAAAAACGAGTTGAAAAATGGAGCTCAGGGGCACAGCAATTCACAAACTGGCAGAGTAATCAAGGCCAACTATCGTCCAAAAATCTGTTGAGGGAAGGCAACGAGGCGGACTTGAAAGCGAGGCAGAATAGCAGGAAACAGATTTCAAGAGGTACGTTGGAATCGCCTGTAAAGCACAGGAAGAGGGGCACAACTTCGACAATGATGCACTTGGCCAAAAAGGGCGTATGCGTTTTCTCCTGAATATATTCAGGAGAAAACGCAGACGCCCTTTTTGGCCAAGCAAGCAAGCGGGCAATGCAAATCTGCACTACAAAGAAGTATCACTTCCCACCGGTCAAAAGGGACATCCACAAAATGTGTAAAAACCAGAAAGGCAAGACAGGCCCTGGAGAACAGGGAGCCTTGTTATGCTGATGGGCCGGATGTAAGTTGCCAACTGCCTCACTGGAGGAGTGCATTGTGTTCCCTAAAACAAGTAAACAACAGAGCTACAGAGCCAAGGGCACTTCCAGTCTAGGGAATATACCTTGGGAAAACTGAAAATCCATAAGACAGAGCCACCCCCAAATTGAGGGCTGCACTGCTTACAGGAACCTCAACCTGGGTACACCTGAAATATCCCAGGAAATATAAAAATGGTTCCAAACATTGTGGAACTTACGTACGATGGAATATCCCTCAGCCATGAAATCAATGTCATAAGACCAGTAGCAGCAAAATGAGTGGATTCAGGTACGATGATTCTAAGTGAAAGAATTCACACAGGAAAAGAAACTTATCATAAGATATCACTTAGGAAGATCCTGTAAACATGGCTACACATGAACTGAGTTAGGCAAGAGAACAGAGTCTCACATTTAGAAAACACTCTTATGCCTGCTTAAGGGGGAAGGAGAGGTGGGGTGATGCATCAAACCAGAGTTTGATATAAGCACAGGTACCGTTCCAAAAACCAACTATGGAATAGACAAGACCTACACCTTCCTCAGTGAAAGGGACTCAAAACCCCATATTTCCCGCAGAGGAATAGATCTGACTAGTAAGAATCTTAAAACCTATGTATTGATATGTCTCCGTAAGGGAATCAAGTGTGTCTAGACTGGCATAAACAGGGCAGCGAGAATCAGCTCAAACCCACTCTAAAAAGGAATTTCAAAAACAGAACAAAGAAACAGGGAAATTCTTTACAATTCCTTCAGGGTCTCTGATGCAACCTGGAATGACCCTATCTACAATGACAGCTGGATGTGGCATAAGGCTGGACACTTTGGACTGAGGGGATTGGTGACATTGGGTGAGCAAATGCAGACCCTTTAAAGCAATAATGCATGGCTCCCATTCCTTGGGTCCCAGCTCTCCAGGTTGAAGGGAATATTACTACAGCTATAACATGTACGGGAAACCTAGAGAATGGACACACTGTGAATACAAAAGGTTTCTAAAACTCCACGAAGAGCCCCTCTCCTGGTGCTCCGGTTTGACTTTCCAACTGCTTTCCTATCAATCTCCCAACTTGGAGAGGCAGCCCCTTTAATCTCCTGGTTCACACAGGTTGCCAATTTGGCAGAGGATGAAAGGGAAGAGGGAGAACCAATGAGAGAGTAGCTGTTAGGCATTTGGATGGGCACATGTCACTCTAATTTCCCGGCAGTAAGAAGAATTAACCAAAGTCTCAGCCACCCACCGGGAACCAGTATAGGTCCTGAACCAAAAGTTTGGACTTGCGTTCAGCTCACCAAATCCGAGTTGAAAAATGGAGCTCAGGGGCACAGCAATTCACAAACTGGCAGAGTAATCAAGGCCAACTATCGTCCAAAAATCTGTTGAGGGAAGGCAACGAGGCGGACTTGAAAGCGAGGCAGAATAGCAGGAAACAGATTTCAAGAGGTACGTTGGAATCGCCTGTAAAGCACAGGAAAAGGGGCACAACTTCGACAATGATGCACTTGGCCAAAAAGGGCGTATGCGTTTTCTCCTGAATATATTCAGGAGAAAACGCATACGCCCTTTTTGGCCAAGCAAGCAAGCGGGCAATGCAAATCTGCACTACAAAGAAGTATCACTTCCCACCGGTCAAAAGGGACATCCACAAAATGTGTAAAAACCAGAAAGGCAAGACAGGCCCTGGAGAACAGGGAGCCTTGTTATGCTGATGGGCGGGATGTAAGTTGCCAACTGCCTCACTGGAGGAGTGCATTGTGTTCCCTAAAACAAGTAAACAACAGAGCTACAGAGCCAAGGGCACTTCCAGTCTAGGGAATATACCTTGGGAAAACTGAAAATCCATAAGACAGAGCCACCCCCAAATTGAGGGCTGCACTGCTTACAAGAACCTCAACCTGGATACACCTGAAATATCCCAGGAAATATAAAAATGGTTCCAAACATTGTGGAACTTACGTACGATGGAATATCCCTCAGCCATGAAATCAATGTCATAAGACCAGTAGCAGCAAAATGAGTGGATTCAGGTACGATGATTCTAAGTGAAAGAAGTCACACAGGAAAAGAAACTTATCATAAGATATCACTTAGGAAGATCCTGTAAACATGGCTACACATGAACTGAGTTAGGCAAGAGAACAGAGTCTCACATTTAGAAAACACTCTTATGCCTGCTTAAGGGGGAAGGAGAGGTGGGGTGATGCATCAAACCAGAGTTTGATATAAGCACAGGTACCGTTCCAAAAACCAACTATGGAATAGACAAGACCTACACCTTCCTCAGTGAAAGGGACTCAAAACCCCATATTTCCCGCAGAGGAATAGATCTGACTAGTAAGAATCTTAAAACCTATGTATTGATATGTCTCCGTAAGGGAATCAAGTGTGTCTAGACTGGCATAAACAGGGCAGCGAGAATCAGCTCAAACCCACTCTAAAAAGGAATTTCAAAAACAGAACAAAGAAACAGGGAAATTCTTTACAATTCCTTCAGGGTCTCTGATGCAACCTGGAATGACCCTATCTACAATGACAGCTGGATGTGGCATAAGGCTGGACACTTGGGACTGAGAGGATTGGTGAGATTGGGTGAGCAACGGCAGACCATTTAAAGCAATAATGCATGGCACCCATTCCATGGGTCGCAGCTCTCCAGGTTGAAGGGAATATTACTACAGCTATAACATGTACGGGAAACCTAGAGAATGGACACACTGTGAATACAAAAGGTTTCTAAAACTCAACGAAGAGCCCCTCTCCTGGTGCTCCGGTTTGACTTTCCAACTGCTTTCCTATCAATCTCCCAACTTGGTGAGACAGCCCCTTTAAGCTCCTGGTTCGCACAGGTTGCCAATTTGGCAGAGGATGAAAGGGAAGAGGGAGAACCAATGAGAGAGTAGCTATTAGGCATTTGGATGGGCACATGTCACTCTAATTTCCCGGCAGGAAGAAGAATTAACCAAAGTCTCAGCCACCCACCGGGAACCAGTATAGGTCCTGAACCAAAAGTTTGGACTTGCGTTCAGCTCACAAAAACCGAGTTGAAAAATGGAGCTCAGGGGCACAGCAATTCACAAACTGGCAGAGTAATCAAGGCCAACTATCGTCCAAAAATCTGTTGAGGGAAGGCAACGAGGCGGACTTGAAAGCGAGGCAGAATAGCAGGAAACAGATTTCAAGAGGTACGTTGGAATCGCCTGTAAAGCACAGGAAGAGGGGCACAACTTCGACAATGATGCACTTGGCCAAAAAGGGCGTATGCGTTTTCTCCTGAATATATTCAGGAGAAAACGCATACGCCCTTTTTGGCCAAGCAAGCAAGCGGGCAATGCAAATTTGCACTACAAAGAAGTATCACTTCCCACCGGTCAAAAGGGACATCCACAAAATGTGTAAAAACCAGAAAGGCAAGACAGGCCCTGGAGAACAGGGAGCCTTGTTATGCTGATGGGCGGGATGTAAGTTGCCAACTGCCTCACTGGAGGAGTGCATTGTGTTCCCTAAAACAAGTAAACAACAGAGCTACAGAGCCAAGGGCACTTCCAGTCTAGGGAATATACCTTGGGAAAACTGAAAATCCATAAGACAGAGCCACCCCCAAATTGAGGGCTGCACTGCTTACAAGAACCTCAACCTGGATACACCTGAAATATCCCAGGAAATATAAAAATGGTTCCAAACATTGTGGAACTTACGTACGATGGAATATCCCTCAGCCATGAAATCAATGTCATAAGACCAGTAGCAGCAAAATGAGTGGATTCAGGTACGATGATTCTAAGTGAAAGAAGTCACACAGGAAAAGAAACTTATCATAAGATATCACTTAGGAAGATCCTGTAAACATGGCTACACATGAACTGAGTTAGGCAAGAGAACAGAGTCTCACATTTAGAAAACACTCTTATGCCTGCTTAAGGGGGAAGGAGAGGTGGGGTGATGCATCAAACCAGAGTTTGATATAAGCACAGGTACCGTTCCAAAAACGAACTATGGAATAGACAAGACCTACACCTTCCTCAGTGAAAGGGACTCAAAACCCCATATTTCCCGCAGAGGAATAGATCTGACTAGTAAGAATCTTAAAACCTATGTATTGATATGTCTCCGTAAGGGAATCAAGTGTGTCTAGACTGGCATAAACAGGGCAGCGAGAATCAGCTCAAACCCACTCTAAAAAGGAATTTCAAAAACAGAACAAAGAAACAGGGAAATTCTTTACAATTCCTTCAGGGTCTCTGATGCAACCTGGAATGACCCTATCTAAAATGACAGCTGGATGTGGCATAAGGCTGGACACTTGGGACTGAGAGGATTGGAGAGATTGGGTGAGCAACTGCAGACCCTTTAAAGCAATAATGCATGGCACCCATTCCATGGGTCGCAGCTCTCCAGGTTGAAGGGAATATTACTACAGCTATAACATGTACGGGAAACCTAGAGAATGGACACACTGTGAATACAAAAGGTTTCTAAAACTCAACGAAGAGCCCCTCTCCTGGTGCTCCGGTTTGACTTTCCAACTGCTTTCCTATCAATCTCCCAACTTGGAGAGGCAGCCCCTTTAATCTCCTGGTTCACACAGGTTGCCAATTTGGCAGAGGATGAAAGGGAAGATGGAGAACCAATGAGAGAGTAGCTGTTAGGCATTTGGATGGGCACATGTCACTCTAATTTCCCGGCAGGAAGAAGAATTAACCAAAGTCTCAGCCACCCACCGGGAACCAGTATAGGTCCTGAACCAAAAGTTTGGACTTGCGTTCAGCTCACAAAAAACGAGTTGAAAAATGGAGCTCAGGGGCACAGCAATTCACAAACTGGCAGAGTAATCAAGGCCAACTATCGTCCAAAAATCTGTTGAGGGAAGGCAACGAGGCGGACTTGAAAGCGAGGCAGAATAGCAGGAAACAGATTTCAAGAGGTACGTTGGAATCGCCTGTAAAGCACAGGAAGAGGGGCACAACTTCGACAATGATGCACTTGGCCAAAAAGGGCGTATGCGTTTTCTCCTGAATATATTCAGGAGAAAACGCAGACGCCCTTTTTGGCCAAGCAAGCAAGCGGGCAATGCAAATCTGCACTACAAAGAAGTATCACTTCCCACCGGTCAAAAGGGACATCCACAAAATGTGTAAAAACCAGAAAGGCAAGACAGGCCCTGGAGAACAGGGAGCCTTGTTATGCTGATGGGCGGGATGTAAGTTGCCAACTGCCTCACTGGAGGAGTGCATTGTGTTCCCTAAAACAAGTAAACAACAGAGCTACAGAGCCAAGGGCACTTCCAGTCTAGGGAATATACCTTGGGAAAACTGAAAATCCATAAGACAGAGCCACCCCCAAATTGAGGGCTGCACTGCTTACAGGAACCTCAACCTGGGTACACCTGAAATATCCCAGGAAATATAAAAATGGTTCCAAACATTGTGGAACTTACGTACGATGGAATATCCCTCAGCCATGAAATCAATGTCATAAGACCAGTAGCAGCAAAATGAGTGGATTCAGGTACGATGATTCTAAGTGAAAGAATTCACACAGGAAAAGAAACTTATCATAAGATATCACTTAGGAAGATCCTGTAAACATGGCTACACATGAACTGAGTTAGGCAAGAGAACAGAGTCTCACATTTAGAAAACACTCTTATGCCTGCTTAAGGGGGAAGGAGAGGTGGGGTGATGCATCAAACCAGAGTTTGATATAAGCACAGGTACCGTTCCAAAAACCAACTATGGAATAGACAAGACCTACACCTTCCTCAGTGAAAGGGACTCAAAACCCCATATTTCCCGCAGAGGAATAGATCTGACTAGTAAGAATCTTAAAACCTATGTATTGATATGTCTCCGTAAGGGAATCAAGTGTGTCTAGACTGGCATAAACAGGGCAGCGAGAATCAGCTCAAACCCACTCTAAAAAGGAATTTCAAAAACAGAACAAAGAAACAGGGAAATTCTTTACAATTCCTTCAGGGTCTCTGATGCAACCTGGAATGACCCTATCTACAATGACAGCTGGATGTGGCATAAGGCTGGACACTTTGGACTGAGGGGATTGGTGACATTGGGTGAGCAAATGCAGACCCTTTAAAGCAATAATGCATGGCTCCCATTCCTTGGGTCCCAGCTCTCCAGGTTGAAGGGAATATTACTACAGCTATAACATGTACGGGAAACCTAGAGAATGGACACACTGTGAATACAAAAGGTTTCTAAAACTCCACGAAGAGCCCCTCTCCTGGTGCTCCGGTTTGACTTTCCAACTGCTTTCCTATCAATCTCCCAACTTGGAGAGGCAGCCCCTTTAATCTCCTGGTTCACACAGGTTGCCAATTTGGCAGAGGATGAAAGGGAAGAGGGAGAACCAATGAGAGAGTAGCTGTTAGGCATTTGGATGGGCACATGTCACTCTAATTTCCCAGCAGGAAGAAGAATTAACCAAAGTCTCAGCCACCCACCGGGAACCAGTATAGGTCCTGAACCAAAAGTTTGGACTTGCGTTCAGCTCACCAAATCCGAGTTGAAAAATGGAGCTCAGGGGCACAGCAATTCACAAACTGGCAGAGTAATCAAGGCCAACTATCGTCCAAAAATCTGTTGAGGGAAGGCAACGAGGCGGACTTGAAAGCGAGGCAGAATAGCAGGAAACAGATTTCAAGAGGTACGTTGGAATCGCCTGTAAAGCACAGGAAGAGGGGCACAACTTCGACAATGATGCACTTGGCCAAAAAGGGCGTATGCGTTTTCTCCTGAATATATTCAGGAGAAAACGCATACGCCCTTTTTGGCCAAGCAAGCAAGCGGGCAATGCAAATCTGCACTACAAAGAAGTATCACTTCCCACCGGTCAAAAGGGACATCCACAAAATGTGTAAAAACCAGAAAGGCAAGACAGGCCCTGGAGAACAGGGAGCCTTGTTATGCTGATGGGCGGGATGTAAGTTGCCAACTGCCTCACTGGAGGAGTGCATTGTGTTCCCTAAAACAAGTAAACAACAGAGCTACAGAGCCAAGGGCACTTCCAGTCTAGGGAATATACCTTGGGAAAACTGAAAATCCATAAGACAGAGCCACCCCCAAATTGAGGGCTGCACTGCTTACAAGAACCTCAACCTGGATACACCTGAAATATCCCAGGAAATATAAAAATGGTTCCAAACATTGTGGAACTTACGTACGATGGAATATCCCTCAGCCATGAAATCAATGTCATAAGACCAGTAGCAGCAAAATGAGTGGATTCAGGTACGATGATTCTAAGTGAAAGAAGTCACACAGGAAAAGAAACTTATCATAAGATATCACTTAGGAAGATCCTGTATACATGGCTACACATGAACTGAGTTAGGCAAGAGAACAGAGTCTCACATTTAGAAAACACTCTTATGCCTGCTTAAGGGGGAAGGAGAGGTGGGGTGATGCATCAAACCAGAGTTTGATATAAGCACAGGTACCGTTCCAAAAACCAACTATGGAATAGACAAGACCTACACCTTCCTCAGTGAAAGGGACTCAAAACCCCATATTTCCCGCAGAGGAATAGATCTGACTAGTAAGAATCTTAAAACCTATGTATTGATATGTCTCCGTAAGGGAATCAAGTGTGTCTAGACTGGCATAAACAGGGCAGCGAGAATCAGCTCAAACCCACTCTAAAAAGGAATTTCAAAAACAGAACAAAGAAACAGGGAAATTCTTTACAATTCCTTCAGGGTCTCTGATGCAACCTGGAATGACCCTATCTAAAATGACAGCTGGATGTGGCATAAGGCTGGACACTTGGGACTGAGAGGATTGGAGAGATTGGGTGAGCAACTGCAGACCCTTTAAAGCAATAATGCATGGCACCCATTCCATGGGTCGCAGCTCTCCAGGTTGAAGGGAATATTACTACAGCTATAACATGTACGGGAAACCTAGAGAATGGACACACTGTGAATACAAAAGGTTTCTAAAACTCAACGAAGAGCCCCTCTCCTGGTGCTCCGTTTTGACTTTCCAACTGCTTTCCTATCAATCTCCCAACTTGGAGAGACAGCCCCTTTAAGCTCCTGGTTCGCACAGGTTGCCAATTTGGCAGAGGATGAAAGGGAAGAGGGAGAACCAATGAGAGAGTAGCTGTTAGGCATTTGGATGGGCACATGTCACTCTAATTTCCCGGCAGGAAGAAGAATTAACCAAAGTCTCAGCCACCCACCGGGAACCAGTATAGGTCCTGAACCAAAAGTTTGGACTTGCGTTCAGCTCACAAAAAACGAGTTGAAAAATGGAGCTCAGGGGCACAGCAATTCACAAACTGGCAGAGTAATCAAGGCCAACTATCGTCCAAAAATCTGTTGAGGGAAGGCAACGAGGCGGACTTGAAAGCGAGGCAGAATAGCAGGAAACAGATTTCAAGAGGTACGTTGGAATCGCCTGTAAAGCACAGGAAGAGGGGCACAACTTCGACAATGATGCACTTGGCCAAAAAGGGCGTATGCGTTTTCTCCTGAATATATTCAGGAGAAAACGCATACGCCCTTTTTGGCCAAGCAAGCAAGCGGGCAATGCAAATCTGCACTACAAAGAAGTATCACTTCCCACCGGTCAAAAGGGACATCCACAAAATGTGTAAAAACCAGAAAGGCAAGACAGGCCCTGGAGAACAGGGAGCCTTGTTATGCTGATGGGCGGGATGTAAGTTGCCAACTGCCTCACTGGAGGAGTGCATTGTGTTCCCTAAAACAAGTAAACAACAGAGCTACAGAGCCAAGGGCACTTCCAGTCTAGGGAATATACCTTGGGAAAACTGAAAATCCATAAGACAGAGCCACCCCCAAATTGAGGGCTGCACTGCTTACAGGAACCTCAACCTGGATACACCTGAAATATCCCAGGAAATATAAAAATGGTTCCAAACATTGTGGAACTTACGTACGATGGAATATCCCTCAGCCATGAAATCAACGTCATAAGACCAGTAGCAGCAAAATGAGTGGATTCAGGTACGATGATTCTAAGTGAAAGAAGTCACACAGGAAAAGAAACTTATCATAAGATATCACTTAGGAAGATCCTGTAAACATGGCTACACATGAACTGAGTTAGGCAAGAGAACAGAGTCTCACATTTAGAAAACACTCTTATGCCTGCTTAAGGGGGAAGGAGAGGTGGGGTGATGCATCAAACCAGAGTTTGATATAAGCACAGGTACCGTTCCAAAAACCAACTATGGAATAGACAAGACCTACACCTTCCTCAGTGAAAGGGACTCAAAACCCCATATTTCCCGCAGAGGAATAGATCTGACTAGTAAGAATCTTAAAACCTATGTATTGATATGTGTCCGTAAGGGAATCAAGTGTGTCTAGACTGGCATAAACAGGGCAGCGAGAATCAGCTCAAACCCACTCTAAAAAGGAATTTCAAAAACAGAACAAAGAAACAGGGAAATTCTTTACAATTCCTTCAGGGTCTCTGATGCAACCTGGAATGACCCTATCTAAAATGACAGCTGGATGTGGCATAAGGCTGGACACTTGGGACTGAGAGGATTGGAGAGATTGGTTGAGCAACTGCAGACCCTTTAAAGCAATAATGCATGGCACCCATTCCATGGGTCGCAGCTCTCCAGGTTGAAGGGAATATTACTACAGCTATAACATGTACGGGAAACCTAGAGAATGGACACACTGTGAATACAAAAGGTTTCTAAAACTCAACGAAGAGCCCCTCTCCTGGTGCTCCGGTTTGACTTTCCAACTGCTTTCCTATCAATCTCCCAACTTGGAGAGACAGCCCCTTTAATCTCCTGGTTCGCACAGGTTGCCAATTTGGCAGAGGATGAAAGGGAAGAGGGAGAACCAATGAGAGAGTAGCTGTTAGGCATTTGGATGGGCACATGTCACTCTAATTTCCCGGCAGGAAGAAGAATTAACCAAAGTCTCAGCCACCCACCGGGAACCAGTATAGGTCCTGAACCAAAAGTTTGGACTTGCGTTCAGCTCACAAAAACCGAGTTGAAAAATGGAGCTCAGGGGCACAGCAATTCACAAACTGGCAGAGTAATCAAGGCCAACTATCGTCCAAAAATCTGTTGTGGGAAGGCAACGAGGCGGACTTGAAAGCGAGGCAGAATAGCAGGAAACAGATTTCAAGAGGTACGTTGGAATCGCCTGTAAAGCACAGGAAGAGGGGCACAACTTCGACAATGATGCACTTGGCCAAAAAGGGCGTATGCGTTTTCTCCTGAATATATTCAGGAGAAAACGCATACGCCCTTTTTGGCCAAGCAAGCAAGTGGGCAATGCAAATCTGCACTACAAAGAAGTATCACTTCCCACCGGTCAAAAGGGACATCCACAAAATGTGTAAAAACCAGAAAGGCAAGACAGGCCCTGGAGAACAGGGAGCATTCTTATGCTGATGGGAGGGATGTAAGTTGCCAACTGCCTCACTGGAGGAGTGCATTGTGTTCCCTAAAACAAGTAAACAACAGAGCTACAGAGCCAAGGGCACTTCCAGTCTAGGGAATATACCTTGGGAAAACTGAAAATCCATAAGACAGAGCCACCCCCAAATTGAGGGCTGCACTGCTTACAAGAACCTCAAACTGGATACACCTGAAATGTCACAGGAAATATAAAAATGGTTCCAAACATTGTGGAACTTACGTACGATGGAATATCCCTCAGCCATGAAATCAATGTCATAAGACCAGTAGCAGCAAAATGAGTGGATTCAGGTACGATGATTCTAAGTGAAAGAAGTCACACAGGAAAAGAAACTTATCATAAGATATCACTTAGGAAGATCCTGTAAACATGGCTACACATGAACTGAGTTAGGCAAGAGAACAGAGTCTCACATTTAGAAAACACTCTTATGCCTGCTTAAGGGGGAAGGAGAGGTGGGGTGATGCATCAAACCAGAGTTTGATATAAGCACAGGTACCGTTCCAAAAACCAACTATGGAATAGACAAGACCTACACCTTCCTCAGTGAAAGGGACTCAAAACCCCATATTTCCCGCAGAGGAATAGATCTGACTAGTAAGAATCTTAAAACCTATGTATTGATATGTGTCCGTAAGGGAATCAAGTGTGTCTAGACTGGCATAAACAGGGCAGCGAGAATCAGCTCAAACCCACTCTAAAAAGGAATTTCAAAAACAGAACAAAGAAACAGGGAAATTCTTTACAATTCCTTCAGGGTCTCTGATGCAACCTGGAATGACCCTATCTAAAATGACAGCTGGATGTGGCATAAGGCTGGACACTTGGGACTGAGAGGATTGGAGAGATTGGGTGAGCAACTGCAGACCCTTTAAAGCAATAATGCATGGCACCCATTCCATGGGTCGCAGCTCTCCAGGTTGAAGGGAATATTACTACAGCTATAACATGTACGGGAAACCTAGAGAATGGACACACTGTGAATACAAAAGGTTTCTAAAACTCAACGAAGAGCCCCTCTCCTGGTGCTCCGGTTTGACTTTCCAACTGCTTTCCTATCAATCTCCCAACTTGGAGAGACAGCCCCTTTAAGCTCCTGGTTCGCACAGGTTGCCAATTTGGCAGAGGATGAAAGGGAAGAGGGAGAACCAATGAGAGAGTAGCTGTTAGGCATTTGGATGGGCACATGTCACTCTAATTTCCCGGCAGGAAGAAGAATTAACCAAAGTCTCAGCCACCCACCGGGAACCAGTATAGGTCCTGAACCAAAAGTTTGGACTTGCGTTCAGCTCACAAAAAACGAGTTGAAAAATGGAGCTCAGGGGCACAGCAATTCACAAACTGGCAGAGTAATCAAGGCCCACTATCGTCCAAAAATCTGTTGAGGGAAGGCAACGAGGCGGACTTGAAAGCGAGGCAGAATAGCAGGAAACAGATTTCAAGAGGTACGTTGGAATCGCCTGTAAAGCACAGGAAGAGGGGCACAACTTCGACAATGATGCACTTGGCCAAAAAGGGCGTATGCGTTTTCTCCTGAATATATTCAGGAGAAAACGCATACGCCCTTTTTGGCCAAGCAAGCAAGCGGGCAATGCAAATCTGCACTACAAAGAAGTATCACTTCCCACCGGTCAAAAGGGACATCCACAAAATGTGTAAAAACCAGAAAGGCAAGACAGGCCCTGGAGAACAGGGAGCCTTGTTATGCTGATGGGCCGGATGTAAGTTGCCAACTGCCTCACTGGAAGAGTGCATTGTGTTCCCTAAAACAAGTAAACAACAGAGTTACAGAGCCAAGGGCACTTCCAGTCTAGGGAATATACCTTGGGAAAACTGAAAATCCATAAGACAGAGCCACCCCCAAATTGAGGGCTGCACTGCTTACAGGAACCTCAACCTGGGTACACCTGAAATATCCCAGGAAATATAAAGATGGTTCCAAACATTGTGGAACTTACGTACGATGGAATATCCCTCAGCCATGAAATCAATGTCATAAGACCAGTAGCAGCAAAATGAGTGGATTCAGGTACGATGATTCTAAGTGAAAGAAGTCACACAGGAAAAGAAACTTATCATAAGATATCACTTAGGAAGATCCTGTAAACATGGCTACACATGAACTGAGTTAGGCAAGAGAACAGAGTCTCACATTTAGAAAACACTCTTATGCCTGCTTAAGGGGGAAGGAGAGGTGGGGTGATGCATCAAACCAGAGTTTGATATAAGCACATGTACCATTCCAAAAACGAACTATGGAATAGTCAAGACCTACACCTTCCTCAGTGAAAGGGACTCAAAACCCCATATTTCCCGCAGAGGAATAGATCTGACTAGTAAGAATCTTAAAACCTATGTATTGATATGTCTCCGTAAGGGAATCAAGTGTGTCTAGACTGGCATAAACAGGGCAGCGAGAATCAGCTCAAACCCACTCTATAAAGGAATTTCAAAAACAGAACAAAGAAACAGGGAAATTCTTTACAATTCCTTCAGGGTCTCTGATGCAACCTGGAATGACCCTATCTAAAATGACAGCTGGATGTGGCATAAGGCTGGACACTTGGGACTGAGAGGATTGGAGAGATTGGGTGAGCAACTGCAGACCCTTTAAAGCAATAATGCATGGCACCCATTCCATGGGTCGCAGCTCTCCAGGTTGAAGGGAATATTACTACAGCTATAACATGTACGGGAAACCTAGAGAATGGACACACTGTGAATACAAAAGGTTTCTAAAACTCAACGAAGAGCCCCTCTCCTGGTGCTCCGGTTTGACTTTCCAACTGCTTTCCTATCAATCTCCCAACTTGGAGAGACAGCCCCTTTAAGCTCCTGGTTCGCACAGGTTGCCAATTTGGCAGAGGATGAAAGGGAAGAGGGAGAACCAATGAGAGAGTAGCTTTTAGGCATTTGGATGGGCACATGTCACTCTAATTTCCCGGCAGGAAGAAGAATTAACCAAAGTCTCAGCCACCCACCGGGAACCAGTATAGGTCCTGAACCAAAAGTTTGGACTTGCGTTCAGCTCACAAAAAACGAGTTGAAAAATGGAGCTCAGGGGCACAGCAATTCACAAACTGGCAGAGTAATCAAGGCCCACTATCGTCCAAAAATCTGTTGAGGGAAGGCAACGAGGCGGACTTGAAAGCGAGGCAGAATAGCAGGAAACAGATTTCAAGAGGTACGTTGGAATCGCCTGTAAAGCACAGGAAGAGGGGCACAACTTCGACAATGATGCACTTGGCCAAAAAGGGCGTATGCGTTTTCTCCTGAATATATTCAGGAGAAAACGCATACGCCCTTTTTGGCCAAGCAAGCAAGCGGGCAATGCAAATCTGCACTACAAAGAAGTATCACTTCCCACCGGTCAAAAGGGACATCCACAAAATGTGTAAAAACCAGAAAGGTAAGACAGGCCCTGGAGAACAGGGAGCCTTGTTATGCTGATGGGCGGGATGTAAGTTGCCAACTGCCTCACTGGAGGAGTGCATTGTGTTCCCTAAAACAAGTAAACAACAGAGCTACAGAGCCAAGGCCACTTCCAGTCTAGGGAATATACCTTGGGAAAACTGAAAATCCATAAGACAGAGCCACCCCCAAATTGAGGGCTGCACTGCTTACAGGAACCTCAACCTGGGTACACCTGAAATATCCCAGGAAATATAAAAATGGTTCCAAACATTGTGGAACTTACGTACGATGGAATATCCCTCAGCCATGAAATCAATGTCATAAGACCAGTAGCAGCAAAATGAGTGGATTCAGGTACGATGATTCTAAGTGAAAGAAGTCACACAGGAAAAGAAACTTATCATAAGATATCACTTAGGAAGATCCTGTAAACATGGCTACACATGAACTGAGTTAGGCAAGAGAACAGAGTCTCACATTTAGAAAACACTCTTATGCCTGCTTAAGGGGGAAGGAGAGGTGGGGTGATGCATCAAACCAGAGTTTGATATAAGCACAGGTACCATTCCAAAAACGAACTATGGAATAGACAAGACCTACACCTTCCTCAGTGAAAGGGACTCAAAACCCCATATTTCCCGCAGAGGAATAGATCTGACTAGTAAGAATCTTAAAACCTATGTATTGATATGTCTCCGTAAGGGAATCAAGTGTGTCTAGACTGGCATAAACAGGGCAGCGAGAATCAGCTCAAACCCACTCTAAAAAGGAATTTCAAAAACAGAACAAAGAAACAGGGAAATTCTTTACAATTCCTTCAGGGTCTCTGATGCAACCTGGAATGACCCTATCTAAAATGACAGCTGGATGTGGCATAAGGCTGGACACTTGGGACTGAGAGGATTGGAGAGATTGGGTGAGCAACTGCAGACCCTTTAAAGCAATAATGCATGGCACCCATTCCATGGGTCGCAGCTCTCCAGGTTGAAGGGAATATTACTACAGCTATAACATGTACGGGAAACCTAGAGAATGGACACACTGTGAATACAAAAGGTTTCTAAAACTCAACGAAGAGCCCCTCTCCTGGTGCTCCGTTTTGACTTTCCAACTGCTTTCCTATCAATCTCCCAACTTGGAGAGACAGCCCCTTTAAGCTCCTGGTTCGCACAGGTTGCCAATTTGGCAGAGGATGAAAGGGAAGAGGGAGAACCAATGAGAGAGTAGCTGTTAGGCATTTGGAATGGCACATGTCACTCTAATTTCCCGGCAGGAAGAAGAATTAACCAAAGTCTCAGCCACCCACCGGGAACCAGTATAGGTCCTGAACCAAAAGTTTGGACTTGCGTTCAGCTCACAAAAAACGAGTTGAAAAATGGAGCTCAGGGGCACAGCAATTCACAAACTGGCAGAGTAATCAAGGCCCACTATCGTCCAAAAATCTGTTGAGGGAAGGCAACGAGGCGGACTTGAAAGCGAGGCAGAATAGCAGGAAACAGATTTCAAGAGGTACGTTGGAATCGCCTGTAAAGCACAGGAAGAGGGGCACAACTTCGACAATGATGCACTTGGCCAAAAAGGGCGTATGCGTTTTCTCCTGAATATATTCAGGAGAAAACGCATACGCCCTTTTTGGCCAAGCAAGCAAGCGGGCAATGCAAATCTGCACTACAAAGAAGTATCACTTCCCACCGGTCAAAAGGGACATCCACAAAATGTGTAAAAACCAGAAAGGCAAGACAGGCCCTGGAGAACAGGGAGCCTTGTTATGCTGATGGGCCGGATGTAAGTTGCCAACTGCCTCACTGGAAGAGTGCATTGTGTTCCCTAAAACAAGTAAACAACAGAGCTACAGAGCCAAGGGCACTTCCAGTCTAGGGAATATACCTTGAGAAAACTGAAAATCCATAAGACAGAGCCACGCCCAAATTGAGGGCTGCACTGCTTACAGGAACCTCAACCTGGGTACACCTGAAATATCCCAGGAAATATAAAAATGGTTCCAAACATTGTGGAACTTACGTACGATGGAATATCCCTCAGCCATGAAATCAATGTCATAAGACCAGTAGCAGCAAAATGAGTGGATTCAGGTACGATGATTCTAAGTGAAAGAAGTCACACAGGAAAAGAAACTTATCATAAGATATCACTTAGGAAGATCTTGTAAACATGGCTACACATGAACTGAGTTAGGCAAGAGAACAGAGTCTCACATTTAGAAAACACTCTTATGCCTGCTTAAGGGGGAAGGAGAGGTGGGGTGATGCATCAAACCAGAGTTTGATATAAGCACAGGTACCGTTCCAAAAACCAACTATGGAATAGACAAGACCTACACCTTCCTCAGTGAAAGGGACTCAAAACCCCATATTTCCCGCAGAGGAATAGATCTGACTAGTAAGAATCTTAAAACCTATGTATTGATATGTCTCCGTAAGGGAATCAAGTGTGTCTAGACTGGCATAAACAGGGCAGCGAGAATCAGCTCAAACCCACTCTAAAAAGGAATTTCAAAAACAGAACAAAGAAACAGGGAAATTCTTTACAATTCCTTCAGGGTCTCTGATGCAACCTGGAATGACCCTATCTACAATGACAGCTGGATGTGGCATAAGGCTGGACACTTGGGACTGAGAGGATTGGTGAGATTGGGTGAGCAACTGCAGACCATTTAAAGCAATAATGCATGGCACCCATTCCATGGGTCGCAGCTCTCCAGGTTGAAGGGAATATTACTACAGCTATAACATGTACGGGAAACCTAGAGAATGGACACACTGTGAATACAAAAGGTTTCTAAAACTCAACGAAGAGCCCCTCTCCTGGTGCTCCGGTTTGACTTTCCAACTGCTTTCCTATCAATCTCCCAACTTGGAGAGACAGCCCCTTTAAGCTCCTGGTTCGCACAGGTTGCCAATTTGGCAGAGGATGAAAGGGAAGAGGGAGAACCAATGAGAGAGTAGCTATTAGGCATTTGGATGGGCACATGTCACTCTAATTTCCCGGCAGGAAGAAGAATTAACCAAAGTCTCAGCCACCCACCGGGAACCAGTATAGGTCCTGAACCAAAAGTTTGGACTTGCGTTCAGCTCACAAAAACCGAGTTGAAAAATGGAGCTCAGGGGCACAGCAATTCACAAACTGGCAGAGTAATCAAGGCCAACTATCGTCCAAAAATCTGTTGAGGGAAGGCAACGAGGCGGACTTGAAAGCGAGGCAGAATAGCAGGAAACAGATTTCAAGAGGTACGTTGGAATCGCCTGTAAAGCACAGGAAGAGGGGCACAACTTCGACAATGATGCACTTGGCCAAAAAGGGCGTATGCGTTTTCTCCTGAATATATTCAGGAGAAAACGCATACGCCCTTTTTGGCCAAGCAAGCAAGCGGGCAATGCAAATTTGCACTACAAAGAAGTATCACTTCCCACCGGTCAAAAGGGACATCCACAAAATGTGTAAAAACCAGAAAGGCAAGACAGGCCCTGGAGAACAGGGAGCCTTGTTATGCTGATGGGCGGGATGTAAGTTGCCAACTGCCTCACTGGAGGAGTGCATTGTGTTCCCTAAAACAAGTAAACAACAGAGCTACAGAGCCAAGGGCACTTCCAGTCTAGGGAATATACCTTGGGAAAACTGAAAATCCATAAGACAGAGCCACCCCCAAATTGAGGGCTGCACTGCTTACAAGAACCTCAACCTGGATACACCTGAAATATCCCAGGAAATATAAAAATGGTTCCAAACATTGTGGAACTTACGTACGATGGAATATCCCTCAGCCATGAAATCAATGTCATAAGACCAGTAGCAGCAAAATGAGTGGATTCAGGTACGATGATTCTAAGTGAAAGAAGTCACACAGGAAAAGAAACTTATCATAAGATATCACTTAGGAAGATCCTGTAAACATGGCTACACATGAACTGAGTTAGGCAAGAGAACAGAGTCTCACATTTAGAAAACACTCTTATGCCTGCTTAAGGGGGAAGGAGAGGTGGGGTGATGCATCAAACCAGAGTTTGATATAAGCACAGGTACCGTTCCAAAAACCAACTATGGAATAGACAAGACCTACACCTTCCTCAGTGAAAGGGACTCAAAACCCCATATTTCCCGCAGAGGAATAGATCTGACTAGTAAGAATCTTAAAACCTATGTATTGATATGTCTCCGTAAGGGAATCAAGTGTGTCTAGACTGGCATAAACAGGGCAGCGAGAATCAGCTCAAACCCACTCTAAAAAGGAATTTCAAAAACAGAACAAAGAAACAGGGAAATTCTTTACAATTCCTTCAGGGTCTCTGATGCAACCTGGAATGACCCTATCTAAAATGACAGCTGGATGTGGCATAAGGCTGGACACTTGGGACTGAGAGGATTGGAGAGATTGGGTGAGCAACTGCAGACCCTTTAAAGCAATAATGCATGGCACCCATTCCATGGGTCGCAGCTCTCCAGGTTGAAGGGAATATTACTACAGCTATAACATGTACGGGAAACCTAGAGAATGGACACACTGTGAATACAAAAGGTTTCTAAAACTCAACGAAGAGCCCCTCTCCTGGTGCTCCGTTTTGACTTTCCAACTGCTTTCCTATCAATCTCCCAACTTGGAGAGACAGCCCCTTTAAGCTCCTGGTTCGCACAGGTTGCCAATTTGGCAGAGGATGAAAGGGAAGAGGGAGAACCAATGAGAGAGTAGCTGTTAGGCATTTGGAATGGCACATGTCACTCTAATTTCCCGGCAGGAAGAAGAATTAACCAAAGTCTCAGCCACCCACCGGGAACCAGTATAGGTCCTGAACCAAAAGTTTGGACTTGCGTTCAGCTCACAAAAAACGAGTTGAAAAATGGAGCTCAGGGGCACAGCAATTCACAAACTGGCAGAGTAATCAAGGCCCACTATCGTCCAAAAATCTGTTGAGGGAAGGCAACGAGGCGGACTTGAAAGCGAGGCAGAATAGCAGGAAACAGATTTCAAGAGGTACGTTGGAATCGCCTGTAAAGCACAGGAAGAGGGGCACAACTTCGACAATGATGCACTTGGCCAAAAAGGGCGTATGCGTTTTCTCCTGAATATATTCAGGAGAAAACGCATACGCCCTTTTTGGCCAAGCAAGCAAGCGGGCAATGCAAATCTGCACTACAAAGAAGTATCACTTCCCACCGGTCAAAAGGGACATCCACAAAATGTGTAAAAACCAGAAAGGCAAGACAGGCCCTGGAGAACAGGGAGCCTTGTTATGCTGATGGGCCGGATGTAAGTTGCCAACTGCCTCACTGGAAGAGTGCATTGTGTTCCCTAAAACAAGTAAACAACAGAGCTACAGAGCCAAGGGCACTTCCAGTCTAGGGAATATACCTTGAGAAAACTGAAAATCCATAAGACAGAGCCACCCCCAAATTGAGGGCTGCACTGCTTACAGGAACCTCAACCTGGGTACACCTGAAATATCCCAGGAAATATAAAAATGGTTCCAAACATTGTGGAACTTACGTACGATGGAATATCCCTCAGCCATGAAATCAATGTCATAAGACCAGTAGCAGCAAAATGAGTGGATTCAGGTACGATGATTCTAAGTGAAAGAAGTCACACAGGAAAAGAAACTTATCATAAGATATCACTTAGGAAGATCTTGTAAACATGGCTACACATGAACTGAGTTAGGCAAGAGAACAGAGTCTCACATTTAGAAAACACTCTTATGCCTGCTTAAGGGGGAAGGAGAGGTGGGGTGATGCATCAAACCAGAGTTTGATATAAGCACAGGTACCGTTCCAAAAACCAACTATGGAATAGACAAGACCTACACCTTCCTCAGTGAAAGGGACTCAAAACCCCATATTTCCCGCAGAGGAATAGATCTGACTAGTAAGAATCTTAAAACCTATGTATTGATATGTCTCCGTAAGGGAATCAAGTGTGTCTAGACTGGCATAAACAGGGCAGCGAGAATCAGCTCAAACCCACTCTAAAAAGGAATTTCAAAAACAGAACAAAGAAACAGGGAAATTCTTTACAATTCCTTCAGGGTCTCTGATGCAACCTGGAATGACCCTATCTACAATGACAGCTGGATGTGGCATAAGGCTGGACACTTGGGACTGAGAGGATTGGTGAGATTGGGTGAGCAACTGCAGACCATTTAAAGCAATAATGCATGGCACCCATTCCATGGGTCGCAGCTCTCCAGGTTGAAGGGAATATTACTACAGCTATAACATGTACGGGAAACCTAGAGAATGGACACACTGTGAATACAAAAGGTTTCTAAAACTCAACGAAGAGCCCCTCTCCTGGTGCTCCGGTTTGACTTTCCAACTGCTTTCCTATCAATCTCCCAACTTGGAGAGACAGCCCCTTTAAGCTCCTGGTTCGCACAGGTTGCCAATTTGGCAGAGGATGAAAGGGAAGAGGGAGAACCAATGAGAGAGTAGCTGTTAGGCATTTGGATGGGCACATGTCACTCTAATTTCCCGGCAGGAAGAAGAATTAACCAAAGTCTCAGCCACCCACCGGGAACCAGTATAGGTCCTGAACCAAAAGTTTGGACTTGCGTTCAGCTCACAAAAAACGAGTTGAAAAATGGAGCTCAGGGGCACAGCAATTCACAAACTGGCAGAGTAATCAAGGCCCACTATCGTCCAAAAATCTGTTGAGGGAAGGCAACGAGGCGGACTTGAAAGCGAGGCAGAATAGCAGGAAACAGATTTCAAGAGGTACGTTGGAATCGCCTGTAAAGCACAGGAAGAGCGGCACAACTTCGACAATGATGCACTTGGCCAAAAAGGGCGTATGCGTTTTCTCCTGAATATATTCAGGAGAAAACGCATACGCCCTTTTTGGCCAAGCAAGCAAGCGGGCAATGCAAATCTGCACTACAAAGAAGTATCACTTCCCACCGGTCAAAAGGGACATCCACAAAATGTGTAAAAACCAGAAAGGCAAGACAGGCCCTGGAGAACAGGGAGCCTTGTTATGCTGATGGGCCGGATGTAAGTTGCCAACTGCCTCACTGGAAGAGTGCATTGTGTTCCCTAAAACAAGTAAACAACAGAGCTACAGAGCCAAGGGCACTTCCAGTCTAGGGAATATACCTTGGGAAAACTGAAAATCCATAAGACAGAGCCACCCCCAAATTGAGGGCTGCACTGCTTACAGGAACCTCAACCTGGGTACACCTGAAATATCCCAGGAAATATAAAGATGGTTCCAAACATTGTGGAACTTACGTACGATGGAATATCCCTCAGCCATGAAATCAATGTCATAAGACCAGTAGCAGCAAAATGAGTGGATTCAGGTACGATGATTCTAAGTGAAAGAAGTCACACAGGAAAAGAAACTTATCATAAGATATCACTTAGGAAGATCCTGTAAACATGGCTACACATGAACTGAGTTAGGCAAGAGAACAGAGTCTCACATTTAGAAAACACTCTTATGCCTGCTTAAGGGGGAAGGAGAGGTGGGGTGATGCATCAAACCAGAGTTTGATATAAGCACATGTACCATTCCAAAAACGAACTATGGAATAGTCAAGACCTACACCTTCCTCAGTGAAAGGGACTCAAAACCCCATATTTCCCGCAGAGGAATAGATCTGACTAGTAAGAATCTTAAAACCTATGTATTGATATGTCTCCGTAAGGGAATCAAGTGTTTCTAGACTGGCATAAACAGGGCAGCGAGAATCAGCTCAAACCCACTCTATAAAGGAATTTCAAAAACAGAACAAAGAAACAGGGAAATTCTTTACAATTCCTTCAGGGTCTCTGATGCAACCTGGAATGACCCTATCTACAATGACAGCTGAATGTGGCATAAGGCTGGACACTTTGGACTGATGGGATTGGTGACATTGGGTGAGCAAATGCAGACCCTTTAAAGCAATAATGCATGGCTCCCATTCCATGGGTCGCAGCTCTCCAGGTTGAAGGGAATATTACTACAGCTATAACATGTACGGGAAACCTAGAGAATGGACACACTGTGAATACAAAAGGTTTCTAAAACTCAACGAAGAGCCCCTCTCCTGGTGCTCCGGTTTGACTTTCCAACTGCTTTCCTATCAATCTCCCAACTTGGAGAGACAGCCCCTTTAAGCTCCTGGTTCGCACAGGTTGCCAATTTGGCAGAGGATGAAAGGGAAGAGGGAGAACCAATGAGAGAGTAGCTGTTAGGCATTTGGAATGGCACATGTCACTCTAATTTCCCGGCAGGAAGAAGAATTAACCAAAGTCTCAGCCACCCACCGGGAACCAGTATAGGTCCTGAACCAAAAGTTTGGACTTGCGTTCAGCTCACAAAAAACGAGTTGAAAAATGGAGCTCAGGGGCACAGCAATTCACAAACTGGCAGAGTAATCAAGGCCAACTATCGTCCAAAAATCTGTTGAGGGAAGGCAACGAGGCGGACTTGAAAGCGAGGCAGAATAGCAGGAAACAGATTTCAAGAGGTACGTTGGAATCGCCTGTAAAGCACAGGAAGAGGGGCACAACTTCGACAATGATGCACTTGGCCAAAAAGGGCGTATGCATTTCTCCTGAATATATTCAGGAGAAAACGCATACGCCCTTTTTGGCCAAGCAAGCAAGCGGGCAATGCAAATCTGCACTACAAAGAAGTATCACTTCCCACCGGTCAAAAGGGACATCCACAAAATGTGTAAAAACCAGAAAGGCAAGACAGGCCCTGGAGAACAGGGAGCCTTGTTATGCTGATGGGCCGGATGTAAGTTGCCAACTGCCTCACTGGAAGAGTGCATTGTGTTCCCTAAAACAAGTAAACAACAGAGCTACAGAGCCAAGGGCACTTCCAGTCTAGGGAATATACCTTGAGAAAACTGAAAATCCATAAGACAGAGCCACCCCCAAATTGAGGGCTGCACTGCTTACAGGAACCTCAACCTGGGTACACCTGAAATATCCCAGGAAATATAAAAATGGTTCCAAACATTGTGGAACTTACGTACGATGGAATATCCCTCAGCCATGAAATCAATGTCATAAGACCAGTAGCAGCAAAATGAGTGGATTCAGGTACGATGATTCTAAGTGAAAGAAGTCACACAGGAAAAGAAACTTATCATAAGATATCACTTAGGAAGATCTTGTAAACATGGCTACACATGAACGGAGTTAGGCAAGAGAACAGAGTCTCACATTTAGAAAACACTCTTATGCCTGCTTAAGGGGGAAGGAGAGGTGGGGTGATGCATCAAACCAGAGTTTGATATAAGCACAGGTACCGTTCCAAAAACCAACTATGGAATAGACAAGACCTACACCTTCCTCAGTGAAAGGGACTCAAAACCCCATATTTCCCGCAGAGGAATAGATCTGACTAGTAAGAATCTTAAAACCTATGTATTGATATGTCTCCGTAAGGGAATCAAGTGTGTCTAGACTGGCATAAACAGGGCAGCGAGAATCAGCTCAAACCCACTCTAAAAAGGAATTTCAAAAACAGAACAAAGAAACAGGGAAATTCTTTACAATTCCTTCAGGGTCTCTGATGCAACCTGGAATGACCCTATCTACAATGACAGCTGGATGTGGCATAAGGCTGGACACATTGGACTGAGGGGATTGGTGACATTGGGTGAGCAAATGCAGACCCTTTAAAGCAATAATGCATGGCTCCCATTCCTTGGGTCCCAGCTCTCCAGGTTGAAGGGAATATTACTACAGCTATAACATGTACGGGAAACCTAGAGAATGGACACACTGTGAATACAAAAGGTTTCTAAAACTCAACGAAGAGCCCCTCTCCTGGTGCTCCGGTTTGACTTTCCAACTGCTTTCCTATCAATCTCCCAACTTGGAGAGACAGCCCCTTTAAGCTCCTGGTTCGCACAGGTTGCCAATTTGGCAGAGGATGAAAGGGAAGAGGGAGAACCAATGAGAGAGTAGCTGTTAGGCATTTGGATGGGCACATGTCACTCTAATTTCCCGGCAGGAAGAAGAATTCACCAAAGTCTGAGCCACCCACCGGGAACCAGTATAGGTCCTGAACCAAAAGTTTGGACTTGCGTTCAGCTCACAAAAAACGAGTTGAAAAATGGAGCTCAGGGGCACAGCAATTCACAAACTGGCAGAGTAATCAAGGCCCACTATCGTCCAAAAATCTGTTGAGGGAAGGCAACGAGGCGGACTTGAAAGCGAGGCAGAATAGCAGGAAACAGATTTCAAATGGTACGTTGGAATCGCCTGTAAAGCACAGGAAGAGGGGCACAACTTCGACAATGATGCACTTGGCCAAAAAGGGCGTATGCGTTTTCTCCTGAATATATTCAGGAGAAAACGCATACGCCCTTATTGGCCAAGCAAGCAAGCGGGCAATGCAAATCTGCACTACAAAGAAGTATCACTTCCCACCGGTCAAAAGGGATATCCACAATATGTGTAAAAACCAGAAAGGCAAGACAGGCCCTGGAGAACAGGGAGCCTTGTTATGCTGATGGGCGGGATGTAAGTTGCCAACTGCCTCACTGGAGGAGTGCATTGTGTTCCCTAAAACAAGTAAACAACAGAGCTACAGAGCCAAGGGCACTTCCAGTCTAGGGAATATACCTTGGGAAAACTGAAAATCCATAAGACAGAGCCACCCGCAAATTGAGGGCTGCACTGCTTACAGGAACCTCAACCTGGGTACATCTGAAATATCCCAGGAAATATAAAAATGGTTCCAAACATTGTGGAACTTACGTACGATGGAATATCCCTCAGCCACGAAATCAATGTCATAAGACCAGTAGCAGCAAAATGAGTGGATTCAGGTACGATGATTCTAAGTGAAAGAAGTCACACAGGAAAAGAAACTTATCATAAGATATCACTTAGGAAGATCCTGTAAACATGGCTACACATGAACTGAGTTAGGCAAGAGAACAGAGTCTCACATTTAGAAAACACTCTTATGCCTGCTTAAGGGGGAAGGAGAGGTGGGGTGATGCATCAAACCAGAGTTTGATATAAGCACAGGTACCGTTCCAAAAACCAACTATGGAATAGACAAGACCTACACCTTCCTCAGTGAAAGGGACTCAAAACCCCATATTTCCCGCAGAGGAATAGATCTGACTAGTAAGAATCTTAAAACCTATGTATTGATATGTCTCCGTAAGGGAATCAAGTGTGTCTAGACTTGCATAAACAGGGCAGCGAGAATCAGCTCAAACCCACTCTAAAAAGGAATTTCAAAAACAGAACAAAGAAACAGGGAAATTCTTTACAATTCCTTCAGGGTCTCTGATGCAACCTGGAATGACCCTATCTACAATGACAGCTGGATGTGGCATAAGGCTGGACACTTGGGACTGAGAGGATTGGAGAGATTGGGTGAGCAACTGCAGACCCTTTAAAGCAATAATGCATGGCACCCATTCCATGGGTCCCAGCTCTCCAGGTTGAAGGGAATATTACTACAGCTATAACATGTACGGGAAACCTAGAGAATGGACACACTGTGAATACAAAAGGTTTCTAAAACTCAACGAAGAGCCCCTCTCCTGGTGCTCCGGTTTGACTTTCCAACTGCTTTCCTATCAATCTCCCAACTTGGAGAGACAGCCCCTTTAAGCTCCTGGTTCACACAGGTTGCCAATTTGGCAGAGGATGAAAGGGAAGAGGGAGAACCAATGAGAGAGTAGCTGTTAGGCATTTGGATGGGCACATGTCACTCTAATTTCCCGGCAGGAAGAAGAATTAACCAAAGTCTCAGCCACCCACCGGGAACCAGTATAGGTCCTGAACCAAAAGTTTGGACTTGCGTTCAGCTCACAAAAAACGAGTTGAAAAATGGAGCTCAGGGGCACAGCAATTCACAAACTGGCAGAGTAATCAAGGCCCACTATCGTCCAAAAATCTGTTGAGGGAAGGCAACGAGGCGGACTTGAAAGCGAGGCAGAATAGCAGGAAACAGATTTCAAGAGGTATGTTGGAATCGCCTGTAAAGCACAGGAAGAGGGGCACAACTTCGACAATGATGCACTTGGCCAAAAAGGGCGTATGCGTTTTCTCCTGAATATATTCAGGAGAAAACGCATACGCCCTTTTTGGCCAAGCAAGCAAGCGGGCAATGCAAATCTGCACTACAAAGAAGTATCACTTCCTACCGGTCAAAAGGGACATCCACAAAATGTGTAAAAACCAGAAAGGCAAGACAGGCCCTGGAGAACAGGGAGCCTTGTTATGCTGATGGGCCGGATGTAAGTTGCCAACTGCCTCACTGGAGGAGTGCATTGTGTTCCCTAAAACAAGTAAACAACAGAGCTACAGAGCCAAGGGCACTTCCAGTCTAGCGAATATACCTTGGGAAAACTGAAAATCCATAAGACAGAGCCACCCCCAAATTGAGGGCTGCACTGCTTACAGGAACCTCAACCTGGGTACACCTGAAATATCCCAGGAAATATAAAAATGGTTCCAAACATTGTGGAACTTACGTACGATGGAATATCCCTCAGCCATGAAATCAATGTCATAAGACCAGTAGCAGCAAAATGAGTGGATTCAGGTACGATGATTCTAAGTGAAAGAAGTCACACAGGAAAAGAAACTTATCATAAGATATCACTTAGGAAGATCCTGTAAACATGGCTACACATGAACTGAGTTAGGCAAGAGAACAGAGTCTCACATTTAGAAAACACTCTTATGCCTGCTTAGGGGGGAAGGAGAGGTGGGGTGATGCATCAAACCAGAGTTTGATATAAGCACAGGTACCGTTCCAAAAACCAACTATGGAATAGACAAGACCTACACCTTCCTCAGTGAAAGGGACTCAAAACCCCATATTTCCCGCAGAGGAATAGATCTGACTAGTAAGAATCTTAAAACCTATGTATTGATATGTCTCCGTAAGGGAATCAAGTGTGTCTAGACTGGCATAAACAGGGCAGCGAGAATCAGCTCAAACCCACTCTAAAAAGGAATTTCAAAAACAGAACAAAGAAACAGGGAAATTCTTTACAATTCCTTCAGGGTTTCTGATGCAACCTGGAATGACCCTATCTACAATGACAGCTGGATGTGGCATAAGGCTGGACACTTTGGACTGAGGGGATTGGTGACATTGGGTGAGCAAATGCAGACCCTTTAAAGCAATAATGCATGGCTCCCATTCCTTGGATCCCAGCTCTCCAGGTTGAAGGGAATATTACTACAGCTATAACATGTACGGGAAACCTAGAGAATGGACACACTGTGAATACAAAAGGTTTCTAAAACTCAACGAAGAGCCCCTCTCCTGGTGCTCCGGTTTGACTTTCCAACTGCTTTCCTATCAATCTCCCAACTTGGAGAGACAGCCCCTTTAAGCTCCTGGTTCGCACAGGTTGCCAATTTGGCAGAGGATGAAAGGGAAGAGGGAGAACCAATGAGAGAGTAGCTGTTAGGCATTTGGATGGGCACATGTCACTCTAATTTCCCGGCAGGAAGAAGAATTAACCAAAGTCTCAGCCACCCACTGGGAACCAGTATAGGTCCTGAACCAAAAGTTTGGACTTGCGTTCAGCTCACAAAAAACGAGTTGAATAATGGAGCTCAGGGCCACAGCAATTCACAAACTAGCAGAGTAATCAAGGCACACTATCGTCCAAAAATCTGTTGAGGGAAGGCAACGAGGCGGACTTGAAAGCGAGGCAGAATAGCAGGAAACAGATTTCAAGAGGTACGTTGGAATCGCCTGTAAAGCACAGGAAGAGGGGCACAACTTCGACAATGATGCACTTGGCCAAAAAGGGCGTATGCGTTTTCTCCTGAATATATTCAGGAGAAAACGCATACGCCCTTTTTGGCCAAGCAAGCAAGCGGGCAATGCAAATCTGCACTACAAAGAAGTATCACTTCCCAGCGGTCAAAAGGGACATCCACAAAATGTGTAAAAACCAGAAAGGCAAGACAGGCCCTGGAGAACAGGGAGCCTTGTTATGCTGATGGGCCGGATGTAAGTTGCCAACTGCCTCACTGGAGGAGTGCATTGTGTTCCCTAAAACTAGTAAACAACAGAGCTACAGAGCCAAGGGCACTTCCAGTCTAGGGAATATACCTTGGGAAAACTGAAAATCCATAAGACAGAGCCACCCCCAAATTGAGGGCTGCACTGCTTACAGGAACCTCAACCTGGGTACACCTGAAATATCCCAGGAAATATAAAAATGGTTCCAAACATTGTGGAACTTACGTACGATGGAATATCCCTCAGCCATGAAATCAATGTCATAAGACCAGTAGCAGCAAAATGAGTGGATTCAGGTACGATGATTCTAAGTGAAAGAAGTCACACAGGAAAAGAAACTTATCATAAGATATCACTTAGGAAGATCTTGTAAACATGGCTACACATGAACGGAGTTAGGCAAGAGAACAGAGTCTCACATTTAGAAAACACTCTTATGCCTGCTTAAGGGGGAAGGAGAGGTGGGGTGATGCATCAAACCAGAGTTTGATATAAGCACAGGTACCGTTCCAAAAACCAACTATGGAATAGACAAGACCTACACCTTCCTCAGTGAAAGGGACTCAAAACCCCATATTTCCCGCAGAGGAATAGATCTGACTAGTAAGAATCTTAAAACCTATGTATTGATATGTCTCCGTAAGGGAATCAAGTGTGTCTAGACTGGCATAAACAGGGCAGCGAGAATCAGCTCAAACCCACTCTAAAAAGGAATTTCAAAAACAGAACAAAGAAACAGGGAAATTCTTTACAATTCCTTCAGGGTCTCTGATGCAACCTGGAATGACCCTATCTACAATGACAGCTGGATGTGGCATAAGGCTGGACACATTGGACTGAGGGGATTGGTGACATTGGGTGAGCAAATGCAGACCCTTTAAAGCAATAATGCATGGCTCCCATTCCTTGGGTCCCAGCTCTCCAGGTTGAAGGGAATATTACTATAGCTATAACATGTACGGGAAACCTAGAGAATGGACACACTGTGAATACAAAAGGTTTCTAAAACTCAACGAAGAGCCCCTCTCCTGGTGCTCCGGTTTGACTTTCCAACTGCTTTCCTATCAATCTCCCAACTTGGAGAGACAGCCCCTTTAAGCTCCTGGTTCGCACAGGTTGCCAATTTGGCAGAGGATGAAAGGGAAGAGGGAGAACCAATGAGAGAGTAGCTGTTAGGCATTTGGATGGGCACATGTCACTCTAATTTCCCGGCAGGAAGAAGAATTCACCAAAGTCTGAGCCACCCACCGGGAACCAGTATAGGTCCTGAACCAAAAGTTTGGACTTGCGTTCAGCTCACAAAAAACGAGTTGAAAAATGGAGCTCAGGGGCACAGCAATTCACAAACTGGCAGAGTAATCAAGGCCCACTATCGTCCAAAAATCTGTTGAGGGAAGGCAACGAGGCGGACTTGAAAGCGAGGCAGAATAGCAGGAAACAGATTTCAAATGGTACGTTGGAATCGCCTGTAAAGCACAGGAAGAGGGGCACAACTTCGACAATGATGCACTTGGCCAAAAAGGGCGTATGCGTTTTCTCCTGAATATATTCAGGAGAAAACGCATACGCCCTTATTGGCCAAGCAAGCAAGCGGGCAATGCAAATCTGCACTACAAAGAAGTATCACTTCCCACCGGTCAAAAGGGATATCCACAAAATGTGTAAAAACCAGAAAGGCAAGACAGGCCCTGGAGAACAGGGAGCCTTGTTATGCTGATGGGCGGGATGTAAGTTGCCAACTGCCTCACTGGAGGAGTGCATTGTGTTACCTAAAACAAGTAAACAACAGAGCTACAGAGCCAAGGGCACTTCCAGTCTAGGGAATATACCTTGGGAAAACTGAAAATCCATAAGACAGAGCCACCCGCAAATTGAGGGCTGCACTGCTTACAGGAACCTCAACCTGGGTACATCTGAAATATCCCAGGAAATATAAAAATGGTTCCAAACATTGTGGAACTTACGTACGATGGAATATCCCTCAGCCACGAAATCAATGTCATAAGACCAGTAGCAGCAAAATGAGTGGATTCAGGTACGATGATTCTAAGTGAAAGAAGTCACACAGGAAAAGAAACTTATCATAAGATATCACTTAGGAAGATCCTGTAAACATGGCTACACATGAACTGAGTTAGGCAAGAGAACAGAGTCTCACATTTAGAAAACACTCTTATGCCTGCTTAAGGGGGAAGGAGAGGTGGGGTGATGCATCAAACCAGAGTTTGATATAAGCACAGGTACCGTTCCAAAAACCAACTATGGAATAGACAAGACCTACACCTTCCTCAGTGAAAGGGACTCAAAACCCCATATTTCCCGCAGAGGAATAGATCTGACTAGTAAGAATCTTAAAACCTATGTATTGATATGTCTCCGTAAGGGAATCAAGTGTGTCTAGACTTGCATAAACAGGGCAGCGAGAATCAGCTCAAACCCACTCTAAAAAGGAATTTCAAAAACAGAACAAAGAAACAGGGAAATTCTTTACAATTCCTTCAGGGTCTCTGATGCAACCTGGAATGACCCTATCTACAATGACAGCTGGATGTGGCATAAGGCTGGACACTTGGGACTGAGAGGATTGGAGAGATTGGGTGAGCAACTGCAGACCCTTTAAAGCAATAATGCATGGCACCCATTCCATGGGTCCCAGCTCTCCAGGTTGAAGGGAATATTACTACAGCTATAACATGTACGGGAAACCTAGAGAATGGACACACTGTGAATACAAAAGGTTTCTAAAACTCAACGAAGAGCCCCTCTCCTGGTGCTCCGGTTTGACTTTCCAACTGCTTTCCTATCAATCTCCCAACTTGGAGAGACAGCCCCTTTAAGCTCCTGGTTCACACAGGTTGCCAATTTGGCAGAGGATGAAAGGGAAGAGGGAGAACCAATGAGAGAGTAGCTGTTAGGCATTTGGATGGGCACATGTCACTCTAATTTCCCGGCAGGAAGAAGAATTAACCAAAGTCTCAGCCACCCACCGGGAACCAGTATAGGTCCTGAACCAAAAGTTTGGACTTGCGTTCAGCTCACAAAAAACGAGTTGAAAAATGGAGCTCAGGGGCACAGCAATTCACAAACTGGCAGAGTAATCAAGGCCCACTATCGTCCAAAAATCTGTTGAGGGAAGGCAACGAGGCGGACTTGAAAGCGAGGCAGAATAGCAGGAAACAGATTTCAAGAGGTACGTTGGAATCGCCTGTAAAGCACAGGAAGAGGGGCACAACTTCGACAATGATGCACTTGGCCAAAAAGGGCGTATGCGTTTTCTCCTGAATATATTCAGGAGAAAACGCATACGCCCTTTTTGGCCAAGCAAGCAAGCGGGCAATGCAAATATGCACTACAAAGAAGTATCACTTCCTACCGGTCAAAAGGGACATCCACAAAATGTGTAAAAACCAGAAAGGCAAGACAGGCCCTGGAGAACAGGGAGCCTTGTTATGCTGATGGGCCGGATGTAAGTTGCCAACTGCCTCACTGGAGGAGTGCATTGTGTTCCCTAAAACAAGTAAACAACAGAGCTACAGAGCCAAGGGCACTTCCAGTCTAGCGAATATACCTTGGGAAAACTGAAAATCCATAAGACAGAGCCACCCCCAAATTGAGGGCTGCACTGCTTACAGGAACCTCAACCTGGGTACACCTGAAATATCCCAGGAAATATAAAAATGGTTCCAAACATTGTGGAACTTACGTACGATGGAATATCCCTCAGCCATGAAATCAATGTCATAAGACCAGTAGCAGCAAAATGAGTGGATTCAGGTACGATGATTCTAAGTGAAAGAAGTCACACAGGAAAAGAAACTTATCATAAGATATCACTTAGGAAGATCCTGTAAACATGGCTACACATGAACTGAGTTAGGCAAGAGAACAGAGTCTCACATTTAGAAAACACTCTTATGCCTGCTTAAGGGGGAAGGAGAGGTGGGGTGATGCATCAAACCAGAGTTTGATATAAGCACAGGTACCGTTCCAAAAACCAACTATGGAATAGACAAGACCTACACCTTCCTCAGTGAAAGGGACTCAAAACCCCATATTACCCGCAGAGGAATAGATCTGACTAGTAAGAATCTTAAAACCTATGTATTGATATGTCTCCGTAAGGGAATCAAGTGTGTCTAGACTGGCATAAACAGGGCAGCGAGAATCAGCTCAAACCCACTCTAAAAAGGAATTTCAAAAACAGAACAAAGAAACAGGGAAATTCTTTACAATTCCTTCAGGGTTTCTGATGCAACCTGGAATGACCCTATCTACAATGACAGCTGGATGTGGCATAAGGCTGGACACTTTGGACTGAGGGGATTGGTGACATTGGGTGAGCAAATGCAGACCCTTTAAAGCAATAATGCATGGCTCCCATTCCTTGGATCCCAGCTCTCCAGGTTGAAGGGAATATTACTACAGCTATAACATGTACGGGAAACCTAGAGAATGGACACACTGTGAATACAAAAGGTTTCTAAAACTCAACGAAGAGCCCCTCTCCTGGTGCTCCGGTTTGACTTTCCAACTGCTTTCCTATCAATCTCCCAACTTGGAGAGACAGCCCCTTTAAGCTCCTGGTTCGCACAGGTTGCCAATTTGGCAGAGGATGAAAGGGAAGAGGGAGAACCAATGAGAGAGTAGCTGTTAGGCATTTGGATGGGCACATGTCACTCTAATTTCCCGGCAGGAAGAAGAATTAACCAAAGTCTCAGCCACCCACTGGGAACCAGTATAGGTCCTGAACCAAAAGTTTGGACTTGCGTTCAGCTCACAAAAAACGAGTTGAATAATGGAGCTCAGGGCCACAGCAATTCACAAACTAGCAGAGTAATCAAGGCACACTATCGTCCAAAAATCTGTTGAGGGAAGGCAACGAGGCGGACTTGAAAGCGAGGCAGAATAGCAGGAAACAGATTTCAAGAGGTACGTTGGAATCGCCTGTAAAGCACAGGAAGAGGGGCACAACTTCGACAATGATGCACTTGGCCAAAAAGGGCGTATGCGTTTTCTCCTGAATATATTCAGGAGAAAACGCATACGCCCTTTTTGGCCAAGCAAGCAAGCGGGCAATGCAAATCTGCACTACAAAGAAGTATCACTTCCTACCGGTCAAAAGGGACATCCACAAAATGTGTAAAAACCAGAAAGGCAAGACAGGCCCTGGAGAACAGGGAGCCTTGTTATGCTGATGGGCCGGATGTAAGTTGCCAACTGCCTCACTGGAGGAGTGCATTGTGTTCCCTAAAACTAGTAAACAACAGAGCTACAGAGCCAAGGGCACTTCCAGTCTAGGGAATATACCTTGGGAAAACTGAAAATCCATAAGACAGAGCCACCCCCAAATTGAGGGCTGCACTGCTTACAGGAACCTCAACCTGGGTACACCTGAAATATCCCAGGAAATATAAAAATGGTTCCAAACATTGTGGAACTTACGTACGATGGAATATCCCTCAGCCATGAAATCAATGTCATAAGACCAGTAGCAGCAAAATGAGTGGATTCAGGTACGATGATTCTAAGTGAAAGAAGTCACACAGGAAAAGAAACTTATCATAAGATATCACTTAGGAAGATCCTGTAAACATGGCTACACATGAACTGAGTTAGGAAAGAGAACAATGTCTCATATTTAGAAAACACTCTTATGCCTGCTTAAGGGGGAAGGAGAGGTGGGGTGATGCATCAAACCAGAGTTTGATATAAGCACAGGTACCATTCCAAAAACCAACTATGGAATAGACAAGACCTACACCTTCCTCAGTGAAAGGGACTCAAAACCCCATATTTCCCGCAGAGGAATAGATCTGACTAGTAAGAATCTTAAAACCTATGTATTGATATGTCTCTGTAAGGGAATCAAGTGTGTCTAGACTGGCATAAACATGGCAGCGAGAATCAGCTCAAACCCACTCTAAAAAGGAATTTAAAAAACAGAACAAAGAAACAGGGAAATTATTTACAATTCCTTCAGGGTCTCTGATGCAACCTGGAATGACCCTATCTACAATGACAGCTGGATGTGGCATAAGGCTGGACACTTGGGACTGAGAGGATTGGTGAGATTGGGTGAGCAAATGCAGACCCTTTAAAGCAATAATGCATGGCACCCATTCCATGGGTCCCAACTCTCCAGGTTGAAGGGAATATTACTACAGCTATAACATGTACGGGAAACCTGGAGAATGGACACACTGTGAATACGAAAGGTTTCTAAAACTCAACGAAGTGTCCCTCTCCTGGTGCTCCGGTTTGACTTTCCAACTGCTTTCCTATCAATCTCCCAACTTGGAGATTCAGCCCCTTTAAGCTCCTGGTTCGCACAGGTTGCCAATTTGGCAGAGGATGAAAGGGAAGAGGGAGAACCAATGAGAGAGTAGCTGTTAGGCATTTGGATGGGCACATGTCACTCTAATTTCCCGGCAGGAAGAAGAATTAACCAAAGTCTCAGCCACCCACCGGGAACCAGTATAGGTCCTGAACCAAAAGTTTGGACTTGCGTTCAGCTCACAAAAAACGCGTTGAAAAATGGAGCTTAGGGGCCCAGCAATTCACAGACTGACAGAGTAATCAAGGCCAACTATCGTCCAAAAATCTGTTGAGGGAAGGCAAAGAGGCGGACTTGAGAGCGAGGCTGAATAGCAGGAAACAGATTTCAAGAGGTACGTTGGAATCGCCTGTAAAGCACAGGAAGAGGGGCACAACTTCGACAATGATGCACTTGGCCAAAAAGGGCGTATGCGTTTTCTCCTGAATATATTCAGGAGAAAACTGCAATGAGGTATCACCTCACACCTGTTAGAATCGGCATCATCAGAAAATCTACAAAAAACCAATTCTGGGGAGGGTGTGGACAAAAGGAGCCCTCTTTCACTATTGGTTTGAATGTAAATTGATACAGTCTCTATGGAGAAAAGTATGGAGTTTCCTTAAAAAAACTAGAAATAGAATTACCATCTGATCCAGCAATCCCACTTCTGGGCATATACCCAGAGAAAACCATATTTCAAAAAGGCACTTTCACCACAATGTTCGTTGCAGCACTATTTACAATAGCCAGGTAATGGAAGCAACCTAATTGCCCACAGACAGATGAATGGTTAAAGATGTGGTACATATATGAAATAGAATATTACTCGGCCATAAAAAGGAATGAAACTGGGTCATTTGTAGAGACATCGATGGATCGAGAGACTGTCATACAGAATGAAGTAAGTCAGAAAGAGGAAAAGAAATATTGTATATTAATGCATATATGTGGAACCTAAAAAAATGGTACGGATGAACTGGTTTGCAGGGAAGAAATAGAGACACAGAGGTAGAGAACAAACGTATGGACACCAAGTGTGGGAAGCCATGGGGTGGTGGTGGTGGGATGAGTTGGGAGATTGGGATTGACCTGTATACATGTATATGCATAAAATACATAACTAATAATAACCTGCTGTATAAAAACATAAATAAAATTAAATTTCAAAATTTTAAAAAATAAAATTTAAAAATAAAACAGAAAAAATTCTTCCCATCACACAGATGTATTTATAGGAATGAATTATTTCCATGCTTATATTTATAAATACATAAAAGAGGAATAAAATCTAACTTGAACCATAAAAGAAAAAAAAAGTGAACCCACGATTTATACAGAGGAAAACCCTATCAGGGCCCTTGCTCCAGCGGTAAACAATTCTGAAATTGGTCAGAGGTGGGGAACCATCTCCCATACAGCCAGCCACCCACCCCCCACGCAAGGAGCGTCCTCATTGCAAAGCTGGGGTCCGTGCCGAAGCATCTGTGAGTAAAGGTGAGCTGAGCCCCAGGCCAGCTGCTGCTGAACTGTTCCCACCCTTTCCAGGTAAAACACCTGAATATGTACAAGGGCTTGAAAGCCTAGAGGAAGGAACGTGGAGCCACACCAGTGACAGCACGCAGGCCAACTTGGTGCCTGCAGGCCAGCCAGGGTGGTCCTGGCCCCGGGCGCTCTTCCAGAAGCTTTCCATTGCCCTGCCTGAGATACCCCTCCTGTCCCGGCCCCCACTGCTTTTTTCCTTCCTCACCTCTGTCCAGAGAGAAATTCCAGCGGAAGGTATGGGTGACACATCCTCTTCTTTACAGGCAGCAGCCTGGCAACTCCTGCAGAAAGGCCAGCAGAACCCAACTCACACCGGGCCACCCAGAAAGCTGTGGCCCCTCACTCCCTCCCACCAGCACAGCCCCGAGACTGCTGACGGGGCAGAGAATAGGGAGTCAGGCACAGCTTCAGGGGCTATTGCTGCCTGGAGAGCTGTTTCTATTGACCTCAACCAGGCACACCTGGGGAGGGTGGGCCGGCAGGGTAAGGCTGCCCAGGTCAGCTAATCCACAACCCTCAGGGAATCACATTGTTGAAAATGGACCCCGCTAAGGCAGAAGAGAAGCCAAGGGGAAAAAGGACACAATGCCATCTGCAGCACCGTAGATGAGTCTAGAAGTAATCACGTGACTTGTAGTAAGTCAGAAAGTGAAAGACACATATCATGTCATATCACATATAGGTGTTACCTAAAAATGGATACCAGGGCAGATATTTCCACGGAGAAGGGCAATCACAGATTCATTAAACAAACTTATTGTTCAGCAATGGAAAGATGTGAGGATTGTTTTCATTACGATATCGGGGTTAACACACATATACAAACACAGATGACATATATAATCACCAAAGACCTACAGAATACCAAGAGAGGACTACTCAACATTCTGTCATAACGTACATGGGAAAAGGATCCCAGGAAGGACAGACATCTGTATATGTGTAAAAGAACCACATCTTCCACACCTACAGCAAGCCAAACATTGTTATCAAACTTGCTGTAATAAAAAATAAAAAATTAAATTAAAAACACGAACAAGAAGTAGTGAGACAAACGTGAGGGGCTTTCTCCAGGCACATTCCATTCTAAACTCCAATCTAGAACACCACTTCCACTGAGGCTCTCTTGCCCTAGTAACCAGATTTGGTAAGGGTGAACTGCTGCCACCTTGTGGCCGTTTCACACAACAGCAGCTTTAATCCCAGCGCTAATGGTCAGTTGATATTCAAAATCATTGCAGGCCTGTAAATGACACCTGCCCTGAAAACAAATCCTGGGGTCACATATCGACCAAAAAATTCAAAGGACGTCCATATTTCAAAACGACCGTTTCAAAAGGCATATTTTACGCACATTAGTGTTCTGCTTCTTTTCCTTTCTTTCCTTTTTTGTTAAAAAACACGGGAATGGAAAAAGGCATCCCTCAGAATGGGCGAAAATCGTTGCAGACGAATCAATGGACAGAGGTTTAATCTCCAATATATATAAACGGCTCATGCAGCTTAATATTAAAAAAACAAACAACCCAAAAAAATGGGCAGAAGATCTAAAGAGACGTTTCTTCAAAGGAGACACAGAGATGGCCAAGACGCACATGAAAAGCTGCTCAACAGCACTAATTATTAGAGAAATGCAAATCACAACTACAATGAGGTATCACCTCACACCCGTTAGAATCGGCATCATCAGAAAATCTACAAACAACAAATTCTGGGGAGGGTGTGGACAAAAGGAGCCCTCTTCCACTACTGGTGGGAATGTAAATTGATACAGTCACTATGGAGAACAGTATGGAGTTTCCTTAAAAAATCTAAAAATAGAATTACCATCTGATCCAGCAATCCCACTTCTGGGCATATACCCAGAGAAAACCGTAATTCAAAAAGGCACATTCACCACAATGTTCGTTGCAGCACTATTTACAATAGCCAGGTAATGGAAGCAACCTAAATGCCCACAGACAGATGAATGGATAAAGAGTGGTACATATATAAAATGGAATATTACTCGGCCATTAAAAGGAATGAAACTGGGTCATTTGTAGAGAATCGATGGATCGAGAGACAGTCATACAGAATGAAGTAAGTCAGAAAGAGGAAAACAAATATTGTATATTAATGCATATATGTGGAGCCTAAAAATGGTACAGATGAACTGGTTTGCAGGGAAGAAATAGAGACACAGAGGTAGAGAACAAACGTATGGACACCAAGTGTGGGAAGCCATGGGGTGGTGGTGGAGGGATGAGTTGGGAGTTTGGGATTGACCTGTATACATGTATATGCATAAAATACATAACTAATAATAACGTGCTGTATAAAAAAATAAATAAAATTAAATTTCAAAATTTTAAAAAATAAAATTTAAAACTTAAACAGAAAAAAGTTCTTCCCGTCACACAGATGTATTTATAGGAATGAATTATTTCCATGCTTATATCTATAAATACATAAAAGAGGAATAAAATCTAACTTGAACCATAAAAGAAAGAAAAATCCTGAACCCACGAGTTATACAGAGGAAAACCCTATCAGGGCACTTGCTCCAGTGGTAAACAATTCTGAAATTGGTCAGAGGTGGGGAATCATCTCCCATACAGCCAGCAACCCACCCCCCACGCAAGGAGCGTCCTCATTGCAAAGCTGGGGGACCGTGCCGAGGCATCTGTGAGTAAACGTGAGCTGAGCCCCAGGCCAGCTGCTGCTGAACTGTTCCCACCCTTTCCAGGTAAAACACCGGAATATGTACAAGGGCTTGAAAGACTAGAGGAAGGACCGTGGAGCCACACCAGCGACAGCACTCAGGCCAACTTGGTGCCTGCAGGCCAGCCAGGGTGGTCCTGGCCCCGGGCGCTCTTCCAGAAGCTTTCCATTGCCCTGCCTGAGATACCCCTCCTGTCCAGGCCCCCACTGCTTTTTCCTTCCTCACCTCTGTCCGGAGAGAAATTCCAGCGGAAGGTATGGGTGACACAACCTCTTCTTTACAGGCGGCAGCCTGGCAACTCCTGCAGAAAGGCCAGCAGAACCCCACTCACACCGGGCCACACACAAAGCTGTGGCCCCTCACTCCCTCCCACCAGCACAGCCACGAGACTGCTGACGGGGCAGAGAATATGGAAGCAGGCACAGTTTCAGGGGTTATTGCTGCCTGGAGCGCTGTTTATATTGACCTCAACGAGGCACACCTGGGGAGGGCGGGCCGGCAGGGTAAGGCTGCCCAGGTCAGCTAATCCACAACCCTCAGGGAATCACATTGTTGAAAATGGACCCTGCTAAGGCAGAAGAGAAGCCAAGGGAAAAAAGGACACAATGCCATCTGCAGCACCGTAGATGAGTCTAGAAGTAATCACGTGACTTGTAGTAAGTCAGAAAGTGAAAGACACATATCGTATCATATCACTTATAGGTGTTACCTAAAAATGGATACCAGGGCAGATATTTCCACGGAGAAGGGCAATCACAGATTCATTAAACAAACTTATGGTTCACCAATGGAAAGGTGTGAGGATTGGTTTCATTACGATATCGGGGTTAAGAGACATATACAAACACAGGTGACATATATAATCACCAAAGACCTACAGAATACCAAGAGAGGACTACTCAACATTCTGTCATAACGTACATGGGAAAAGGATCCCAGGAAGAACAGACATCTGTATATGTGTAAAAGAACCACATCTTCCACACCTACAGCAAGCCAAACACTGTAATCAAACTTGCTGTAATAAAAAATAAAAAATTAAATTAAAAACACGAACAAGAAGTAGTGAGACAAACGTGAGGGGCTTTCTCCTGGCACATTCCATTCTAAACTCCAATCTAGAACACCACTTCCACTGAGGCTCTCTTGCTCTAGTAACCAGATTTGGTAAGGGTGAACTGCTGCCACCTTGTGGCCGTTTCACACAACAGCAGCTTTAATCCCAACGCTAATGGTCAGTTGATATTCAAAATCATTGCAGGCCTGTAAATGACACCTGCCCTGAAAACAAATCCTGGGGTCACATATCGACCAAAAAATTCAAAGGACGTCCATATTTCAAAACGACCGTTTCAAAAGGCATATTTTACGCACATTAGTGTTCTGCTTCTTTTCCTTTCTTTCCTTTTTTGTTAAAAAACACGGGAATGGAAAAAGGCATCCCTCAGAATGGGCGAAAATCGTTGCAGACGAATCAATGGACAGAGGTTTAATCTCCAATATATATAAACGGCTCATGCAGCTTAATATTAAAAAAACAAACAACCCAAAAAAATGGGCAGAAGATCTAAAGAGACGTTTCTTCAAAGGAGACACAGAGATGGCCAAGACGCACATGAAAAGCTGCTCAACAGCACTAATTATTAGAGAAATGCAAATCACAACTACAATGAGGTATCACCTCACACCCGTTAGAATCGGCATCATCAGAAAATCTACAAACAACAAATTCTGGGGAGGGTGTGGACAAAAGGAGCCCTCTTCCACTACTGGTGGGAATGTAAATTGATACAGTCACTATGGAGAACAGTATGGAGTTTCCTTAAAAAATCTAAAAATAGAATTACCATCTGATCCAGCAATCCCACTTCTGGGCATATACCCAGAGAAAACCGTAATTCAAAAAGGCACATTCACCACAATGTTCGTTGCAGCACTATTTACAATAGCCAGGTAATGGAAGCAACCTAAATGCCCACAGACAGATGAATGGATAAAGAGTGGTACATATATAAAATGGAATATTACTCGGCCATTAAAAGGAATGAAACTGGGTCATTTGTAGAGAATCGATGGATCGAGAGACAGTCATACAGAATGAAGTAAGTCAGAAAGAGGAAAACAAATATTGTATATTAATGCATATATGTGGAGCCTAAAAATGGTACAGATGAACTGGTTTGCAGGGAAGAAATAGAGACAAAGAGGTAGAGAACAAACGTATGGACACCAAGTGTGGGAAGCCATGGGGTGGTGGTGGAGGGATGAGTTGGGAGTTTGGGATTGACCTGTATACATGTATATGCATAAAATACATAACTAATAATAACGTGCTGTATAAAAAAATAAATAAAATTAAATTTCAAAATTTTAAAAAATAAAATTTAAAACTAAAACAGAAAAAAGTTCTTCCCGTCACACAGATGTATTTATAGGAATGAATTATTTCCATGCTTATATCTATAAATACATAAAAGAGGAATAAAATCTAACTTGAACCATAAAAGAAAGAAAAATCCTGAACCCACGAGTTATACAGAGGAAAACCCTATCAGGGCACTTGCTCCAGTGGTAAACAATTCTGAATTTGGTCAGAGGTGGGGAATCATCTCCCATACAGCCAGCAACCCACCCCCCACGCAAGGAGCGTCCTCATTGCAAAGCTGGGGGACCGTGCCGAGGCATCTGTGAGTAAACGTGAGCTGAGCCCCAGGCCAGCTGCTGCTGAACTGTTCCCACCCTTTCCAGGTAAAACACCGGAATATGTACAAGGGCTTGAAAGACTAGAGGAAGGACCGTGGAGCCACACCAGCGACAGCACGCAGGCCAACTTGGTGCCTGCAGGCCAGCCAGGGTAGTCCTGGCCCCGGGCGCTCTTCCAGAAGCTTTCCATTGCCCTGCCTGAGATACCCCTCCTGTCCAGGCCCCCACTGCTTTTTCCTTCCTCACCTCTGTCCGGAGAGAAATTCCAGCGGAAGGTATGGGTGACACAACCTCTTCTTTACAGGCGGCAGCCTGGCAACTCCTGCAGAAAGGCCAGCAGAACCCCACTCACAACGGGCCACACACAAAGCTGTGGCCCCTCACTCCCTCCCACCAGCACAGCCACGAGACTGCTGACGGGGCAGAGAATATGGAAGCAGGCACAGTTTCAGGGGTTATTGCTGCCTGGAGCGCTGTTTATATTGACCTCAACGAGGCACACCTGGGGAGGGCGGGCCGGCAGGGTAAGGCTGCCCAGGTCAGCTAATCCACAACCCTCAGGGAATCACATTGTTGAAAATGGACCCTGCTAAGGCAGAAGAGAAGCCAAGGGAAAAAAGGACACAATGCCATCTGCAGCACCGTAGATGAGTCTAGAAGTAATCACGTGACTTGTAGTAAGTCAGAAAGTGAAAAACACATATCATATCATATCACTTATAGGTGTTACCTAAAAATGGATACCAGGGCAGATATTTCCACGGAGAAGGGCAATCACAGATTCATTAAACAAACTTATGGTTCACCAATGGAAAGGTGTGAGGATTGGTTTCATTACGATATCGGGGTTAAGAGACATATACAAACACAGGTGACATATATAATCACCAAAGACCTACAGAATACCAAGAGAGGACTACTCAACATTCTGTCATAACGTACATGGGAAAAGGATCCCAGGAAGAACAGACATCTGTATATGTGTAAAAGAACCACATCTTCCACACCTACAGCAAGCCAAACACTGTAATCAAACTTGCTGTAATAAAAAATAAAAAATTAAATTAAAAACACGAACAAGAAGTAGTGAGACAAACGTGAGGGGCTTTCTCCTGGCACATTCCATTCTAAACTCCAATCTAGAACACCACTTCCACTGAGGCTCTCTTGCTCTAGTAACCAGATTTGGTAAGGGTGAACTGCCGCCACCTTGTGGCCGTTTCACACAACAGCAGCTTTAATCCCAACGCTAATGGTCAGTTGATATTCAAAATCATTGCAGGCCTGTAAATGACACCTGCCCTGAAAACAAATCCTGGGGTCACATATTGACCAAAAAATTCAAAGGACGTCCATATTTCAAAACGACCGTTTCAAGAGGCATATTTTACGCATATTGGTGTTCTGCTTCTTTTCCTTTCTTTCCTTTTTTGTTAAAAAAAACGGGAATGGATAAAGGCCTCCCTCAGAATGGGCGAAAATCGTTGCAGACGAATCAATGGACAGAGGTTAAATCTCCAATATATATAAACAGCTCATTCAGCTTAATATTAAAAAAACAAACAACCCAAAAAAAATGGGCAGAAGATCTAAAGAGACGTTTCTTCAAAGGAGACACAGAGATGGCCAAGACACACATGAAAAGCTGCTCAACAGCACTAATTATTAGAGAAATGCAAATCAAAACTACAATGAGGTATCACCTCACACCTGTTAGAATCGGCATCATCAGAAAATCTACAAACAACCAATTCTGGGGAGGGTGTGGACAAAAGGAGCCCTCTTCCACTATTGGTGGGAATGTAAATTGATACAGTCACTAAGGAGAACAGTATGGAGTTTCCTTAAAAAAACTAGAAATAGAATTACCATCTGATCCAGCTATCCCACTTATGGCCATATACCCAGAGAAAACCGTAAATCAAAAAGGCACATTCACCACAATGTTCGTTGCAGCACTATTTACAATAGCCAGGTAATGGAAGCAACCTAAATGCCCACAGACAGATGAATGGATAAAGATGTGGTACATATATAAAATGGAATATTACTCGGCCATAAAAAGGAATGAAACTGGGTCATTTGTAGAGACATCGATGGATCGAGAGACTTTCATACAGAATGAAGTAAGTCAGAAAGAGGAAAACACATATTGTATATTAATGCATATATGTGGAGCCTAAAAAATGTTACAGATGAACTGCTTTGCCGGGAAGAAATAGAGACACAGAGGTAGAGAACAAACGTATGGACACCAAGTGTGGGAAGCCATGGGGTGGTGGTGGTGGGATGAGTTGGGAATTTGGGATTAACCTGTATACATGTATATGCATAAAATACATAACTAATAATAACGTGCTGTATAAAAAAATAAATAAAATTAAATTTCAAAATTTTAAAAAATAAAATTTAAAAATAAAACAGAAAAAAGTTCTTCCCGTCACACAGATGTATTTATAGGAATGAATTATTTCCATGCTTATATCTATAAATACATAAAAGAGGAATAAAATCTAACTTGAACCATAAAAGAAAAAAATAAACCTGAACCCACGAGTTATACAGAGGAAAACCCTATCAGGGCACTTGCTCCAGTGGTAAACAATTCTGAAATGGGTCAGAGGTGGGGAACCATCTCCCATACAGCCAGCAACCCACCCCCCACGCAAGGAGCGTCCTCATTGCAAAGCTGGGGGACCGTGCCGAGGCATCTGTGAGTAAAGGTGAGCTGAGCCCCAGGCCAGCTGCTGCTGAACTGTTCCCACCCTTTCCAGGTAAAACCCCTGAATATGTACAAGGGCTTGAAAGCCTAGAGGAAAGACCGTGGAGCCACACAAGTGACAGCACGCAGGCCAAATAGGTGCCTGCAGGCCAGCCAGGGTGGTCCTGGACCCTGGCGCTCTTCCAGAAGCTTTCCATTGCCCTGCCTGAGATACCCCTCCTGTCCCGGCCCCCACTGCTTTTTTCCTTCCTCACCTCTGTCCGGAGAGAAATTCCAGCGGAAGGTATGTGTGACACATCCTCTTCTTTACAGGCGGCAACCTGACAACTCCTGCAGAAAGGCCAGCAGAACCCCCCTCACACCGGGCCACCCACAAAGCTGTGGCCCCTCACTCCATCCCAACAGCACAGCCCCGAGACTGCTGACGGGGCAGAGAATATGGAGTCAGGCACAGCTTCAGGGGCTATTGCTGCCTGGAGCTCTGTTTATATTGACCTCAACGAGGCACACCTGGGGAGTGCGGGCCGGCAGGGTAAGGCTGCCCAGGTCAGCTAATCCACAACCCTCAGGGAATCACATTGTTGAAAATGGACCCCGCTAAGGCAGAAGAGGAGCCAAGGAAAAAAAGGACACAATGCCATTTGCAGCACCGTAGATGAGTCTAGAAGTAATCACGTGACTTGTAGTAAGTCAGAAAGTGAAAGACACATATCATATCATATCACTTATAGGTATTACCTAAAAATGGATACCAGGGCAGATATTTCCACGGACAAGGGCAATCTCAGATTCATTAAACAAACTTATGGTTCACCAATGGAAAGGTGTGAGGATTGGTTTCATTACGATATCGGGGTTAACAGACATATACAAACACAGGTGACATATATAATCACCAAAGACCTACAGAATACCAAGAGAGGACTACTCAACATTCTGTCATAACGTACATGGGAAAAGGATCCCAGGAAGAACAGTCATCTGTATATGTGTAAAAGAACCACATCGTCCACACCTACAACAAGCCAAACATTGTAATCAAACTTGCTGTAATAAAAAATAAAAACTTAAATTAAAAACACGAACAAGAAGTAGTGAGACAAACGTGAGGGGCTTTCTCCTTGCACATTCCATTCTAAACTCCAATCTAGAACAGCACTTCCACTGAGGCTCTCTTGCCCTAGTAACCAGATTTGGTAAGGGTGAACTGCTGCCACCTTGTGGCCGTTTCACACAACAGCAGCTTTAATCCCAACGCTAATGGTCAGTTGATATTCAAAATCATTGCAGGCCTGTAAATGACACCTGCCCTGAAAACAAATCCTGGGGTCACATATTGACCAAAAAATTCAAAGGACGTCCATATTTCAAAACGACCGTTTCAAGAGGCATATTTTACGCATATTGGTGTTCTGCTTCTTTTCCTTTCTTTCCTTTTTTGTTAAAAAACACGGGAATGGAAAAAGGCATCCCTCAGAATGGGCGAAAATCGTTGCAGACGGATCAATGGACAGAGGTTTCATCTCCAATATATATAAACAACTCATGCAGCTTAATATTAAAAAAACAAACAACCCAATACAAAAATGGGCAGAAGATCTAAAGAGACGTTTCTTCAAAGGAGACACAGAGATGGCCAAGACGCACATGAAAAGCTGCTCAACAGCACTAATTATTAGAGAAATGCAAATCAAAACTACAATGAGGTATCACCTCACACCTGTTAGAATCGGCATCATCAGAAAATCTACAAACAACCAATTCTGGGGAGGGTGTGGACAAAAGGAGCCCTCTTCCACTATTGGTGGGAATGTAAATTGATACAGTCACTATGGAGAACAGTATGGAGTTTCCTTAAAAAAACTAGAAATAGAATTACCATCTGATCCAGCAATCCCACTTCTGGGCACATACCCAGAGAAAACGGTAAATCAAAAAGGCACATTCAACACAATGTTCGTTGCAGCACTATTTACATTAGCCAGGTAATGGAAGCAACCTAAATGCCCAGAGACAGATGAATGGATAAAGATATGGTACATATATGAAATGGAATATTACTCGGCCATAAAAAGGAATGAAACTGGGTCATTTGTAGAGACATCGATGGATCGAGAGACTGTCATACAGAATGAAGTAAGTCAGAAAGAGGAAAACAAATATTGTATATTAATGCATATATGTGGAACCTAAAAAAATGGTACAGATGAACTGGTTTGCACGGAAGAAATAGAGACACAGAGGTAGAGAACAAGCCTATGGACACCAAGTGTGGGAAGCCACGGGGTGTTGGTGGTGGGATGAGTTGGGAGATTGGGATTGACCTGTATACATGTATATGCATAAAATACATAAGTAATAATAACGTGCTGTATAAAAACATAAATAAAATTAAATTTCAAAATTTTATAAAATAAAATTTACAAATAAAACAGAAAAAGTTCCTCCCGTCACACAGATGTATTTATAGGAATGAATTATTTCCATGCTTATATTTATAAATACATAAAAGAGGAATAAAATCTAACTTGAACCATAAAAGAAAAAAAAAGTGAACCCACGAGTTATACAGAGGAAAACCCTATCACGGCACTTGCTCCAGTGGTAAACAATTCTGAAATTGGTCAGAGGTGGGGAACCATCTCCCATACAGCCAGCAACCCACGCCCCACGCAAGGAGCGTCCTCATTGCAAAGCTGGGGGACCGTGCCGAGGCATCTGTGAGTAAAGGTGAGCTGAGCCCCAGGCCAGCTGCTGCTGAACTGTTCCCACCCTTTCCAGGTAAAACACCTGAATATGTACAAGGGCTTGAAAGACTAGAGGAAGGACCGTGGAGCCACACCAGCGACAGCACGCAGGCCAACTTGGTGCCTGCAGGCCAGCCAGGGTGGTCCTGGCCCCGGGCGCTCTTCCAGAAGCTTTCCATTGCCCTGCCTGAGATACCCCTCCTGTCCCGGCCCCCACTGCTTTTTTCCTTCCTCACCTCTGTCCGGAGAGAAATTCCAGCGGAAGGTATGGGTGACACATCCTCTTCTTTACAGGCGGCAGCCTGACAACTCCTGCAGAAAGGCCAGCAGAACACCCCTCACACCGGGCCACCCACAAAGCTGTGGCCCCTCACTCCATCCCACCAGCACAGCCCCGAGACTGCTGATGGGGCAGAGAATATGGAGTCAGGCACAGCTTCAGGGGCTATTGCTGCCTGGAGCTCTGTTTATATTGACCTCAACGAGGCACACCTGGGGAGGGCGGGCCGGCAGGGTAAGGCTGCCCAGGTCAGCTAATCCACAACCCTCAGGGAATCACATTGTTGAAAATGGAACCCGCTAAGGCAGAAGAGAAGCCAAGGAAAAAAAGGACACAATGCCATTTGCAGCACCGTAGATGTGTCTAGAAGTAATCACGTGACTTGTAGTAAGTCAGAAAGTGAAAGACACATATCATATCATATCACTTATAGGTGTTACCTAAAAATGGATACCAGGGCAGATATTTCCACGGACAAGGGCAATCTCAGATTCATTAAACCAACTTATGGTTCACCAATGGATAGGTGTGAGGATTGGTTTCATTACGATATCGGGGTTAACAGACATATACAAACACAGGTGACATATATAATCACCAAAGACCTACAGAATACCAAGAGAGGACTACTCAACATTCTGTCATAACGTACATGGGAAAAGGATCCCAGGAAGAACAGTCATCTGTATATGTGTAAAAGAACCACATCTTCCACACCTACAACAAGCCAAACATTGTAATCAAACTTGCTGTAATAAAAAATAAAAAATTAAATTAAAAACACGAACAAGAAGTAGTGAGACAAACGTGAGGGGCTTTCTCCTGGCACATTCCATTCTAAACTCCAATCTAGAACACCACTTCCACTGAGGCTCTCTTGCCCTAGTAACCAGATTTGGTAAGGGTGAACTGCTGCCACCTTGTGGCCGTTTCACACAACAGCAGCTTTAATCCCAACGCTAATGGTCAGTTGATATTCAAAATCATTGCAGGCCTGTAAATGACACCTGCCCTGAAAACAAATCCTGGGGTCACATATCGACAAAAAATTCAAAGGACGTCCATATTTCAAAACGACCGTTTCAAAAGTCATATTTTACGCACATTAGTGTTCTACTTCTTTTACTTTCTTTCCTTTTTTGTTAAAAAACACGGGAATGGAAAAAGGCATCCCTCAGAATGGGCGAAAATCGTTGCAGACGAATCAATGGACAGAGGTTTCATCTCCAATATATATAAACAGCTCATGCAGCTTAATATTAAAAAAACAAACAACCCCAAAAAAATGGGCAGAAGATCTAAAGAGACGTTTCTTCAAAGGAGACAGAGATGGCCAAGACGCACATGAAAAGCTGCTCAACAGCACTAATTATTAGAGAAATGCAAATCAAAACTACAATGAGGTATCACCTCACACCTGTTAGAATCGGCATCATCAGAAAATCTACAAACAATCAATTCTGGGGAGGGTATGGACAAAAGGAGCCCTCTTCCACTATTGGTGGGAATGTAAATTGATACAGTCACTATGGGGAACAGTATGGAGTTTCCTTAAAAAAACTAGAAATAGAATTACCATCTGATCCAGCAATCCCACTTCTGGGCATATACCCAGAGAAAACCGTATTTCAAAAAGGCACATTCACCACAATGTTCGTTGCAGCACTATTTACAATAGCCAGGTAATGGAAGCCACCTAAATGCCCACAGACAGATGAATGGATAAAGATGTGGTACATATATAAAATGGAATATTACTCGGCCATAAAAAGGAATGAAACTGGGTCATTTATAGAGACATCGATGGACCGAGAGACTGTCATACAGAATGAAGTAAGTCAGAAAGAGGAAAACAAATATTGTATATTAATGCATATATGTGGAGCCTAAAAATGCTACAGATGAACTGGTTTGCAGGGAAGAAATAGAGACACAGAGGTAGAGAACAGACGTATGGACACCAAGTGTGGGAAGCCATGGGGTGGTGGTGGTGGGATGAGTTGGGAGTTTGGGATTGACCTGTATACATGTATATGCATAAAATACATAACTAATAATAACGTGCTGTATAAAAACATAAATAAAATTAAATTACAAAATTTTAAAAAATAAAATTTAAAAATAAAACAGAAAAAATTCTTCCCGTCACACAGATATATTTATAGGAATGAATTATTTCCATGTTTATAGCTATAAATACATAAATGGGGAATAAAATCTAACTTGAACCATAAAAGAAAAAAAAAACCTGATCCCACGAGTTATACAGAGGAAAACCCTATCAGGGCACTTGCTCCAGTGGTAAACAATTCTGAAATTGGTCAGAGGTGGGGAACCATCTCCCATACAGCCAGCAACCCACCCCCAACGCAAGGAGCGTCCTCATTGCAAAGCTGGGGGAACGTGCCTAGGCATCTGTGAGTAAACGTGAGCTGAGCCCCAGGCCAGCTGCTGCTGAACTGTTCCCACCCTTTCCAGGTAAAACACCTGAATATGTACAAGGGCTTGAAAGCCTAGAGGAAGGACTGTGGAGCCACACCAGCGACAGCACGCAGGCCAACTTGGTGCCTGCAGGCCAGCCAGGGTGGTCCTGGCCCCGGGCGCTCTTCCAGAAGCTTTCCATTGCCCTGCCTGAGATACCCCTCCTGTCCCGGTCCCCACTGCTTTTTTCCTTCCTCACCTCTGTCCGGAGAGAAATTCCAGCGGAAGGTATGGGTGACACATCCTCTTCTTTACAGGCGGCAGCCTGGCAAATCCTGCAGAAAGGCCAGCAGAACCCCACTCACACCGGGCCAACCACAAAGCTGTGGCCCCTCACTCCCACCAGCACAGCCCCGAGACTGCTGATGGGGCAGAGAATATGGAGTCAGGCACAGCTTCAGGGGCTATTGCTGCCTGGAGCTCTGTTTATATTGACCTCAACGAGGCACACCTGGGGAGGGCGGGCCGGCAGGGTAAGGCTGCCCAGGTCAGCTAATCCACAACCCTCAGGGAATCACATTGTTGAAAATGGACCCCGCTAAGGCAGAAGAGAAGCCAAGGGAAAAAAGGACACAATGCCATTTGCAGCACCGTAGATGAGTCTAGAAGTAATCACGTGACTTGTAGTAAGTCAGAAAGTGAAAGACACATATCATATCACTTATAGTTGTGACCTAAAAATCGATACCAGGGCAGATATTTCCACGGAGAAGGGCAATCACAGATTCATTAAACAAACTTATGGTTCACCAATGGATAGGTGTGAGGATTGGTTTCATTACGATATCGGGGTTAACAGACATATACCAACACAGGTGACATATATAATCACCAAAGACCTACAGAATACCAAGAGAGGACTACTCAACATTCTGTCATAACGTACATGGGAAAAGGATCCCAGGAAGAACAGTCATCTGTATATGTGTAAAAGAACCACATCTTCCACACCTACAACAAGCCAAACATTGTAATCAAACTTGCTGTAATAAAAAATAGAAAATTAAATTAAAAACACGAACAAGAAGTAGTGAGACAAACGTGAGGGGCTTTCTCCTGGCACATTCCATTCTAAACTCCAATCTAGAACACCACTTCCACTGAGGCTCTCTTGCCCTAGTAACCAGATTTGGTAAGGGTGAACTGCCGCCACCTTGAGGCCGTTTCACACAACAGCAGCTTTAATCCCAACGCGAATGGTCAGTTGATATTCAAAATCATTGCAGGCCTGTAAATGACACCTGCCCTGAAAACAAATCCTGGGGTCACATATCGACCAAAAAATTCAAAGGACGTCCATATTTCAAAACGACCGTTTCAAAAGGCATATTTTATGCACATTAGTTTTCTGCTTCTTTTCCTTTCTTTCCGTTTTTGTTAAAAAACACGGGAATGGAAAAAGGCATCCCTCAGAATGGGCGAAAATCGTTGCAGACGAATCAATGGACAGAGGTTTAATCTCCAATATATATAAACAACTCATGCAGCTTAATATTAAAAAAACAAACAACCCAATACAAAAATGGGCAGAAGATCTAAAGAGACGTTTCTTCAAAGAAGACACAGAGATGGCCAAGACGCACATGAAAAGCTGCTCAACAGCACTAATTATTAGAGAAATGCAAATCAAAACTACAATGAGGTATCACCTCACACCTGTTAGAATCGGCATCATCAGAAAATCTACAAACAACCAATTCTGGGGAGGGTGTGGACAAAAGGAGCCCTCTTCCACTATTGGTGGGAATGTAAATTGATACAGTCACTATGGAGAACAGTATGGAGTTTCCTTAAAAAAACTAGAAATAGAATTACCATCTGATCCAGCAATCCCACTTCTGGGCATATACCCAGAGAAAACCGTATTTCAAAAATGCACATTCACCACAATGTTCATTGCAGCACTATTTACAATAGCCAGGTAATGGAAGCAACCTAAATGCCCACAGACAGAAGAATGGATAAAGAGGTGGTACATATATGAAATGGAATATTACTCGGCCATAAAAGGAATGAAACTGGGTCATTTGTAGAGACATCGATGGATCGAGAGACTGTCATACAGAATGAAGTAAGTCAGAAAGAGGAAAACAAATATTGTATATTAATGCATACATGTGGAACCTAAAAAAATGGTACAGATGAACTGGTTTGCAGGGAAGAAATAGAGACACAGAGGTAGAGAACAAACGTATGGACACCAAGTGTGGGAAGCCATGGGGTGGTGGTGTTGGGATGAGTTGGGAGATTGGGATTGACCTGTATACATGTATATGCATAAAATACATAACTAATAATAACGTGCTGTATAAAAAAATAAATAAAATTAAATTTCAAAATTTTAAAAAATAAAATTTAAAAATAAAACAAAAAAAAAATTTCTTCCCGTCACACAGATGTATATATAGGAATGAACTTTTTCCATGCTTATATCTATAAATACATAAAAGAGGAATAAAATCTAACTTGAACCATAAAATAAAAAAAAAAAACCTGAACCCATGAGTTATACAAAGAAAACCCTATCAGGGCACTTTCTCCAGTGGTAAACAATTCTGAAATTGGTCAGAGTTGGGGAACCATCTCCCATACAGCCAGCAACCCACCCCCCACGCAAGGAACGTCCTCATTGCAAAGCTGCGGGACCGTGCTGAGGCATCTGTGAGTAAACGTGAGCTGAGCCCCAGGCCAGCTGCTGCTGAACTGTTCCCACCCTTTCCAGGTAAAACACCTGAATATGTACAAGGGCTTGAAAGACTAGAGGAAGGACCGTGGAGTCACACCAGCGACAGCACGCAGGCCAACTTGGTGCCTGCAGGCCAGCCACGGTGGTCCTGGCCCCGGGCGCTCTTCCAGAAGCTTTCCATTGCCCTGCCTGAGATACCCTTCCTGTCCCGGGCCCCACTGCTTTTTTCCTTCCTCACCTCTGTCCGGAGAGAAATTCCAGCGGAAGGTATGTGTGACACAACCTTTTCTTTACAGGCGGCAGACTGGCAACTCCTGCAGAAAGGCCAGCAGAACCCCACTCACACCGGGCCACCCACAAAGCTGTGGCCCCTCTCTCCCTCCCACCAGCACAGCCCCGAGACTGTTGAAGGGGAAGAGAATATGGAGTCAGGCACTGCTTCAGGGGCTATTGCTGCCTGGAGCTCTGTTTATATTGACCTCAACGAGGCACACCTGGGGAGGGCGGGCCGGCAGGGTAAGGCTGCCCAGGTCAGCTAATCCACAACCCTCAGGGAATCACATTGTTGAAAATGGACCCCGCTAAGGCAGAAGAGGAGCCAAGGAAAAAAAGGACACAATGCCATTTGCAGCACCATAGATGAGTCTAGAAGTAATCACGTGACTTGTAGTAAGTCAGAAAGTGAAAGACACATATCATATCATATCACTTATAGGTGTTACCTAAAAATGGATACCAGGGCAGATATTTCCACGGACAAGGGCAATCTCAGATTCATTAAACAAACTTATGGTTCACCAATGGAAAGGTGTGAGGATTGGTTTCATTACGATATCGGGGTTAACAGACATATACAAACACAGGTGACATATATAATCACCAAAGACCTACAGAATACCAAGAGAGGACTACTCAACATTCTGTCATAACGTACATGGGAAAAGGATCCCAGGAAGAACAGTCATCTGTATATGTGTAAAAGAACCACATCTTCCACACCTACAAAAAGCCAAACATTGTAATCAAACTTGCTGTAATAAAAAATAAAAACTTAAATTAAAAACACGAACAAGAAGTAGTGAGACAAACGTGAGGGGCTTTCTCCTGGCACATTCCATTCTAAACTCCAATCTAGAACACCACTTCCACTGAGGCTCTCTTGCCCTAGTAACCAGATTTGGTAAGGGTGAACTGCTGCCACCTTGTGGCCGTTTCACACAACAGCAGCTTTAATCCCAACGCTAATGGTCAGTTGATATTCAAAATCATTGCAGGCCTGTAAATGACACCTGCCCTGAAAACAAATCCTGGGGTCACATATCGACCAAAAAATTCAAAGGACGTCCATATTTCAAAACGACCGTTTCAAAAGGCATATTTTACGCACATTAGTGTTCTGCTTCTTTTCCTTTCTTTCCTTTTTTGTTAAAAAACACGGGAATGGATAAAGGCATCCCTCAGAATGGGCGAAAATCATTGCAGACGGATCAATGGACAGAGGTTTCATCTCCAATATATATAAACAACTCATGCAGCTTAATATTAAAAAAACAAACAACCCAATACAAAAATGGGCAGAAGATCTAAAGAGACGTTTCTTCAAAGGAGACACAGAGATGGCCAAGACGCACATGAAAAGCTGCTCAACAGCACTAATTATTAGAGAAATGCAAATCAAAACTACAATGAGGTATCACCTCACACCTGTTAGAATCGGCATCATCAGAAAATCTACAAACAACCAATTCTGGGGAGGGTGTGGACAAAAGGAGCCCTCTTCCACTATTGGTGGGAATGTAAATTGATACAGTCACTATGGAGAACAGTATGGAGTTTCCTTAAAAAAACTAGAAATAGAATTACCATCTGATCCAGCAATCCCACTTCTGGGCATATACCCAGAGAAAACGGTAAATCAAAAAGGCACATTCACCACAATGTTCGTTGCAGCACTATTTACATTAGCCAGGTAATGGAAGCAACCTAAATGCCCACAGACAGATGAATGGATAAAGATATGGTACATATATGAAATGGAATATTACTCGGCCATAAAAAGGAATGAAACTGGGTCATTTGTAGAGACATCGATGGATCGAGAGACTGTCATACAGAATGAAGTAAGTCAGAAAGAGGAAAACAAATATTGTATATTAATGCATATATGTGGAACCTAAAAAAATGCTACAGATGAACTGGTTTGCAGGGAAGAAATAGAGACACAGAGGTAGAGAACAAGCCTATGGACACCAAGTGTGGGAAGCCATGGGGTGTTGGTGGTGGGATGAGTTGGGAGATTGGGATTGACCTGTATACATGTATATGCATAAAATACATAACTAATAATAACGTGCTGTATAAAAACATAAATAAAATTAAATTTCAAAATTTTATAAAATAAAATTTACAAATAAAACAGAAAAAGTTCTTCCCGTCACACAGATGTATTTATAGGAATGAATTATTTCCATGCTTATATTTATAAATACATAAAAGAGGAATAAAATCTAACTTGAACCATAAAAGAAAAAAAAAGTGAACCCACGAGTTATACAGAGGAAAACCCTATCACGGCACTTGCTCCAGTGGTAAACAATTCTGAAATTGGTCAGAGGTGGGGAACCATCTTCCATACAGCCAGCAACCCACGCCCCACGCAAGGAGCGTCCTCATTGCAAAGCTGCGGGACCGTGCCGAGGCATCTGTGAGTAAACGTGAGCTGAGCCCCAGGCCAGCTGCTGCTGAACTGTTCCCACCCTTTCCAGGTAAAACACCTGAATATGTACAAGGGCTTGAAAGACTAGAGGAAGGACCGTGGAGCTACACCAGCGACAGCACGCAGACCAACTTGGTGCCTGCAGGCCAGCCAGGGTGGTCCTGGCCCCGGGCCCTCTTCCAGAAGATTTCCATTGCCCTGCCTGAGATACCCTCCTGTCCCCGCCCCCACTGCTTTTTTCCTTCCTCACCTCTGTCCGGAGAGAATTTCCAGCGGAAGGTATGGGTGACACATCCTCTTCTTTACAGGCGGCAGCCTGACAACTCCTTCAGAAAGGCCAGCAGAACCCCCCTCACACCGGGCCACCCACAAAGCTGTGGCCCCTCACTCCATCCCACCAGCACAGCCCCGAGACTGCTGACGGGGCAGAGAATATGGAGTCAGGCACAGCTTCAGGGGCTATTGCTGCCTGGAGCTCTGTTTATATTGACCTCAACGAGGCACACCTGGGGAGGGCGGGCCGGCAGGGTAAGGCTGCCCAGGTCAGCTAATCCACAACCCTCAGGGAATCACATTGTTGAAAATGGACCCCGCTAAGGCAGAAGAGAAGCCAAGGGAAAAAAGGACCCAATGCCATTTGCAGCACCGTAGATGAGTCTAGAAGTAATCACGTGACTTGTAGTAAGTCAGAAAGTGAAAGACACATATCATATCACTTATAGGTGTGACCTAAAAATCGATACCAGGGCAGATATTTCCACGGAGAAGGGCAATCACAGATTCATTAAACAAACTTATGGTTCACCAATGGAAAGGTGTGAGGATTGGTTTCATTACGATATCGGGGTTAACAGACATATACAAACACAGGTGACATATATAATCACCAAAGATCTACAGAATACCAAGAGAGGACTACTCAACATTCTGTGATAACGTACATGGGAAAAGGATCCCAGGAAGGACAGACATCTGTATATGTGTAAAAGAACCACATCTTCCACACCTACAGCAAGCCAAACATTGTAATCAAACTTGCTGTAATAAAAAATATTAAATTAAATTAAATACACGAACAAGATGTAGTGAGACAAACGTGAGGGGCTTTCTCCTGGCACATTCCATTCTAAACTCCAATCTAGAACACCACTTCCACTGAGGCTCTCTTGCCCTAGTAACCAGATTTGGTAAGGGTGAACTGCTGCCACCTTGTGGCCGTTTCACACAACAGCAGCTTTAATCCCAACGCTAATGGTCAGTTGATATTCAAAATCATTGCAGGCCTGTAAATGACACCTGCCCTGAAAACAAATCCTGGGGTCACATATCGACCAAAAAATTCAAAGGACGTCCATATTTCAAAACGACCGTTTCAAAAGGCATATTTTACGCATATTAGTGTTCTGCTTCTTTTCCTTTCTTTCCTTTTTTGTTAAAAAACACGGGAATGGAAAAAGGCATCCCTCAGAATGGGCGAAAATCGTTGCAGACGGATCAATGGACAGAGATTTCATCTCCAATATATATAAACAACTCATGCAGCTTAATATTAAAAAAACAAACAACCCAATACAAAAATGGGCAGAAGATCTAAAGAGACGTTTCTTCAAAGGAGACACAGAGATGGCCAAGACGCACATGAAAAGCTGCTCAACAGCACTAATTATTAGAGAAATGCAAATCAAAACTACAATGAGGTATCACCTCACACCTGTTAGAATCGGCATCATCAGAAAATCTACAAACAACCAATTCTGGGGAGGGTGTGGACAAAAGGAGCCCTCTTCCACTATTGGTGGGAATGTAAATTGATACAGTCACTATGGAGAACAGTATGGAGTTTCCTTAAAAAAACTAGAAATAGAATTACCATCTGATCCAGCAATCCCACTTCTGGGCATATACCCAGAGAAAACGGTAAATCAAAAAGGCACATTCACCACAATGTTCGTTGCAGCACTATTTACATTAGCCAGGTAATGGAAGCAACCTACATGCCCACAGACAGATGAATGGATAAAGATATGGTACATATATGAAATGGAATATTACTCGGTCATAAAAAGGAATGAAACTGGGTCATTTGTAGAGACATCGATGGATCGAGAGACTGTCATACAGAATGAAGTAAGTCAGAAAGAGGAAAACAAATATTGTATATTAATGCATATATGTGGAACCTAAAAAAATGGTACAGATGAACTGGTTTGCACGGAAGAAATAGAGACACAGAGGTAGAGAACAAGCCTATGGACACCAAGTGTGGGAAGCCATGGGGTGTTGGTGGTGGGATGAGTTGGGAGATTGGGATTGACCTGTATACATGTATATGCATAAAATACATAACTAATAATAACGTGCTGTATAAAAACATAAATAATATTAAATTTCAAAATTTTATAAAATAAAATTTACAAATAAAACAGAAAAAGTTCTTCCCGTCACACAGATGTATTTATAGGAATGAATTATTTCCATGCTTATATTTATAAATACATAAAAGAGGAATAAAATCTAACTTGAACCATAAAAGAAAAAAAAAGTGAACCCACGAGTTATACAGAGGAAAACCCTATCACGGCACTTGCTCCAGTGGTAAACAATTCTGAAATTGGTCAGAGGTGGGGAACCATCTTCCATACAGCCAGCAACCCACGCCCCACGCAAGGAGCGTCCTCATTGCAAAGCTGGGGGACCGTGCCGAGGCATCTGTGAGTAAACGTGAGCTGAGCCCCAGGCCAGCTGCTGCTGAACTGTTCCCACCCTTTCCAGGTAAAACACCTGAATATGTACAGTGGCTTGAAAGACTAGAGGAAGGACCGTGGAGCCACACCAGAGACAGCACGCAGGCCAACTTGGTGCCTGCAGGCCAGCCAGGGTGGTCCTGGCCCCGGGCGCTCTTCCAGAAGCTTTCCATTTTCCTGCCTGAGATACCCTTCCTGTCCAGGCCCCCACTGCTTTTTTCCTTCCTCACCTCTGTCCGGAGAGAAATTCCAGCGGAAGGTATGGGTGACACAACCTCTTCTTTACAGGCGGCAGCCTGGCAACTCCTGCAGAAAGGCCAGCAGAACCCCACTCACACCGGGCCACCCACAAAGCTGTGGCCCCTCACTCCCTCCCACCAGCACAGCCCCGAGACTGTTGAAGGGGAAGAGAATATGGAGTCAGGCACAGCTTCAGGGGCTATTGCTGCCTGAGCTCTGTTTATATTGACCTCAACGAGGCACACCTGTGGAGGGCGGGCCGGCAGGGTAAGGCTGCCCAGGTCAGCTAATCCACAACCCTCAGGGAATCACATTGTTGAAAATGGACCCCGCTAAGGCAGAAGAGAAGCCAAGGGAAAAAAGGACACAATGCCATCTGCAGCACCGTAGATGAGTCTAGAAGTAATCACGTGACTTGTAGTAAGTCAGAAAGTGAAAGACACATATCATATCATATCACTTATAGGTGTTACCTAAAAATGGATACCAGGGCAGATATTTCCACGGAGAAGGGCAATCACAGATTCATTAAACAAACTTATGGTTCACCAATGGAAAGGTGTGAGGATTGGTTTCATTACGATATCGGGGTTAACAGACATATACAAACACAGGTGACATATATAATCACCAAAGATCTACAGAATACCAAGAGAGGACTACTCAACATTCTGTCATAAAGTACATGGGAAAAGGATGCGAGGAAGAACAGTCATCTGTATATGTGTAAAAGAACCACATCTTCCACACCTACAACAAGCCAAACATTGTAATCAAACTTGCTGTAATAAAAAATAAAAACTTAAATTAAAAACACGAACAAGAAGTAGTGAGACAAACGTGAGGGGCTTTCTCCTGGCACATTCCATTCTAAACTCCAATCTAGAACACCACTTCCACTGAGGCTCTCTTGCCCTAGTAACCAGATTTGGTAAGGGTGAACTGCTGCCACCTTGTGGCCGTTTCACACAACAGCAGCTTTAATCCCAACGCTAATGGTCAGTTGATATTCAAAATCATTGCAGGCCTGTAAATGACACCTGCCCTGAAAACAAATCCTGGGGTCACATATCGACCAAAAAATTCAAAGGACGTCCATATTTCAAAACGACCATTTCAAAAGGCATATTTTACGCACATTAGTGTTCTGCTTCTTTTCCTTTCTTTCCGTTTTTGTTAAAAAACACGGGAATGGAAAAAGGCATCCCTCAGAATGGGCGAAAATCGTTGCAGACGAATCAATGGACAGAGGTTTAATCTCCAATATATATAAACAGCTCATGCAGCTTAATATTAAAAAAACAAACAACCCCAAAAAAATGGGCAGAAGATCTAAAGAGACGTTTCTTCAAAGGAGACACAGAGATGGCCAAGACGCACATGAAAAGCTGCTCAACAGCACTAATTATTAGAGAAATGCAAATCAAAACTACAATGAGGTATCACCTCACACGTGTTAGAATCGGCATCATCAGAAAATCTACAAACAACCAATTCTGGGGAGGGTGTGGACAAAAGGAGCCCTCTTCCACTATTGGTGGGAATGTAAATTGATACAGTCACTATGGAGAACAGTATGGAGTTTCCTTAAAAAAACTAGAAATAGAATTACCATCTGATCCAGCAATCCCACTTCTGGGCATATACCCAGAGAAAACCGTATTTCAAAAAGGCACATTCACCACAATGTTCATTGCAGCACTATTTACAATAGCCAGGTAATGGAAGCAACCTAAATGCCCACAGACAGATGAATGGATAAAGAGGTGGTACATATATGAAATGGAATATTACTCGGCCATAAAAGGAATGAAACTGGGTCATTTGTAGAGACATCGATGGATCGAGAGACTGTCATACAGAATGAAGTAAGTCAGAAAGAGGAAAACAAATATTGTATATTAATGCATACATGTGGAACCTAAAAAAATGGTACAGATGAACTGGTTTGCACGGAAGAAATAGAGACACAGAGGTAGAGAACAAGCCTATGGACACCAAGTGTGGGAAGCCATGGGGTGTTGGTGGTGGGATGAGTTGGGAGATTGGGATTGACCTGTATACATGTATATGCATAAAATACATAACTAATAATAACGTGCTGTATAAAAACATAAATAATATTAAATTTCAAAATTTTATAAAATAAAATTTACAAATAAAACAGAAAAAGTTCTTCCCGTCACACAGATGTATTTATAGGAATGAATTATTTCCATGCTTATATTTATAAATACATAAAAGAGGAATAAAATCTAACTTGAACCATAAAAGAAAAAAAAAGTGAACCCACGAGTTATACAGAGGAAAACCCTATCACGGCACTTGCTCCAGTGGTAAACAATTCTGAAATTGGTCAGAGGTGGGGAACCATCTTCCATACAGCCAGCAACCCACGCCCCACGCAAGGAACGTCCTCATTGCAAAGCTGGGGGACCGTGCCGTGGTATCTGTGAGTAAACGTGAGCTGAGCCCCAGGCCAGCTGCTGCTGAACTGTTCCCACCCTTTCCAGGTAAAACACCTGAATATGTACAGTGGCTTGAAAGACTAGAGGAAGGACCGTGGAGCCACACCAGAGACAGCACGCAGGCCAACTTGGTGCCTGCAGGCCAGCCAGGGTGGTCCTGGCCCCGGGCGCTCTTCCAGAAGCTTTCCATTTTCCTGCCTGAGATACCCTTCCTGTCCCGGCCCCCACTGCTTTTTTCCTTCCTCACCTCTGTCCGGAGAGAAATTCCAGCGGAAGGTATGGGTGACACAACCTCTTCTTTACAGGTGGCAGCCTGGCAACTCCTGCAGAAAGGCCAGCAGAACCCCACTCACACCGGGCCACCCACAAAGCTGTGGCCCCTCACTCCCTCCCACCAGCACAGCCCCGAGACTGTTGAAGGGGAAGAGAATATGGAGTCAGGCACAGCTTCAGGGGCTATTGCTGCCTGAGCTCTGTTTATATTGACCTCAACGAGGCACACCTGTGGAGGGCGGGCCGGCAGGGTAAGGCTGCCCAGGTCAGCTAATCCACAACCCTCAGGGAATCACATTGTTGAAAATGGACCCCGCTAAGGCAGAAGAGAAGCCAAGGGAAAAAAGGACACAATGCCATCTGCAGCACCGTAGATGAGTCTAGAAGTAATCACGTGACTTGTAGTAAGTCAGAAAGTGAAAGACACATATCATATCATATCACTTATAGGTGTTACCTAAAAATGGATACCAGGGCAGATATTTCCACGGAGAAGGGCAATCACAGATTCATTAAACAAACTTATGGTTCACCAATGGAAAGGTGTGAGGATTGGTTTCATTACGATATCGGGGTTAACAGACATATACAAACACAGGTGACATATATAATCACCAAAGATCTACAGAATACCAAGAGAGGACTACTCAACATTCTGTCATAAAGTACATGGGAAAAGGATGCGAGGAAGAACAGTCATCTGTATATGTGTAAAAGAACCACATCTTCCACACCTACAACAAGCCAAACATTGTAATCAAACTTGCTGTAATAAAAAATAAAAACTTAAATTAAAAACACGAACAAGAAGTAGTGAGACAAACGTGAGGGGCTTTCTCCTGGCACATTCCATTCTAAACTCCAATCTAGAACACCACTTCCACTGAGGCTCTCTTGCCCTAGTAACCAGATTTGGTAAGGGTGAACTGCTGCCACCTTGTGGCCGTTTCACACAACAGCAGCTTTAATCCCAACGCTAATGGTCAGTTGATATTCAAAATCATTGCAGGCCTGTAAATGACACCTGCCCTGAAAACAAATCCTGGGGTCACATATCGACCAAAAAATTCAAAGGACGTCCATATTTCAAAACGACCATTTCAAAAGGCATATTTTACGCACATTAGTGTTCTGCTTCTTTTCCTTTCTTTCCGTTTTTGTTAAAAAACACGGGAATGGAAAAAGGAATCCCTCAGAATGGGCGAAAATCGTTGCAGACGAATCAATGGACAGAGGTTTAATCTCCAATATATATAAACAGCTCATGCAGCTTAATATTAAAAAAACAAACAACCCCAAAAAAATGGGCAGAAGATCTAAAGAGACGTTTCTTCAAAGGAGACACAGAGATGGCCAAGACGCACATGAAAAGCTGCTCAACAGCACTAATTATTAGAGAAATGCAAATCAAAACTACAATGAGGTATCACCTCACACGTGTTAGAATCGGCATCATCAGAAAATCTACAAACAACCAATTCTGGGGAGGGTGTGGACAAAAGGAGCCCTCTTCCACTATTGGTGGGAATGTAAATTGATACAGTCACTATGGAGAACAGTATGGAGTTTCCTTAAAAAAACTAGAAATAGAATTACCATCTGATCCAGCAATCCCACTTCTGGGCATATACCCAGAGAAAACCGTATTTCAAAAAGGCACATTCACCACAATGTTCATTGCAGCACTATTTACAATAGCCAGGTAATGGAAGCAACCTAAATGCCCACAGACAGATGAATGGATAAAGAGGTGGTACATATATGAAATGGAATATTACTCGGCCATAAAAGGAATGAAACTGGGTCATTTGTAGAGACATCGATGGATCGAGAGACTGTCATACAGAATGAAGTAAGTCAGAAAGAGGAAAACAAATATTGTATATTAATGCATACATGTGGAACCTAAAAAAATGGTACAGATGAACTGGTTTGCAGGGAAGAAATAGAGACACAGAGGTAGAGAACAAACGTATGGACACCAAGTGTGGGAAGCCATGGGGTGGTGGTGGTGGGATGAGTTGGGAGATTGGGATTGACCTTTATACATGTATATGCATAAAATACATACCTAATAATAACGTGCTGTATAAAAAAATAAATAAAATTAAATTTCAAAATTCTAAAAAATAAAATTTAAAAATAAAACAAAAAGAAAAGTTCTTCCCATCACACAGATGTATATATAGGAATGAACTTTTTCCATGCTTATATCTATAAATACATAAAAGAGGAATAAAATCTAACTTTAACCATAAAATAAAAAAAAAAACCTGAACCCACGAGTTATACAGAGGAAAACCCTATCAGGGCACTTTCTCCAGTGGTAAACAATTCTGAAATTGGTCAGAGTTGGGGAACCATCTCCCATACAGCCAGCAACCCACCCCCCACGCAAGGAACGTCCTCATTGCAAAGCTGCGGGACCGTGCTGAGGCATCTGTGAGTAAACGTGAGCTGAGCCCCAGGCCAGCTGCTGCTGAACTGTTCCCACCCTTTCCAGGTAAAACACCGGAATATGTACAAGGGCTTGAAAGACTAGAGGAAGGACCGTGGAGCCACACCAGCGACAGCACGCAGGCCAACTTGGTGCCTGCAGGCCAGCCACGGTGGTCCTGGCCCCGGGCGCTCTTCCAGAAGCTTTCCATTGCCCTGCCTGAGATACCCTTCCTGTCCCGGCCCCCACTGCTTTTTTCCTTCCTCACCTCTGTCCGGAGAGGAATTCCAGCGGAAGGTATGTGTGACACAACCTTTTCTTTACAGGCGGCAGGCTGGCAACTCCTGCAGAAAGGCCAGCAGAACCCCACTCACACCGGGCCACCCACAAAGCTGTGGCCCCTCACTCCCTCCCACCAGCACAGCCCCGAGACTGTTGAAGGGGAAGAGAATATGGAGTCAGGCACAGCTTCAGGGGCTATTGCTGCCTGGAGCTCTGTTTATATTGACCTCAACGAGGCACACCTGGGGAGTGCGGGCCGGCAGGGTAAGGCTGCCCAGGTCAGCTAATCCACAACCCTCAGGGAATCACATTGTTGAAAATGGACCCCGCTAAGGCAGAAGAGGAGCCAAGGAAAAAAAGGACACAATGCCATTTGCAGCACCGTAGATGAGTCTAGAAGTAATCACGTGACTTGTAGTAAGTCAGAAAGTGAAAGACACATATCATATCATATCACTTATAGGTGTTACCTAAAAATGGATACCAGGGCAGATATTTCCACGGACAAGGGCAATCTCAGATTCATTAAACAAACTTATGGTTCACCAATGGAAAGGTGTGAGGATTGGTTTCATTACGATATCGGGGTTAACAGACATATACAAACACAGGTGACATATATAATCACCAAAGACCTACAGAATACCAAGAGAGGACTACTCAACATTCTGTCATAACGTACATGGGAAAAGGATCCCAGGAAGAACAGTCATCTGTATATGTGTAAAAGAACCACATCGTCCACACCTACAACAAGCCAAACATTGTAATCAAACTTGCTGTAATAAAAAATAAAAACTTAAATTAAAAACACGAACAAGAAGTAGTGAGACAAACGTGAGGGGCTTTCTCCTTGCACATTCCATTCTAAACTCCAATCTAGAACAGCACTTCCACTGAGGCTCTCTTGCCCTAGTAACCAGATTTGGTAAGGGTGAACTGCTGCCACCTTGTGGCCGTTTCACACAACAGCAGCTTTAATCCCAACGCTAATGGTCAGTTGATATTCAAAATCATTGCAGGCCTGTAAATGACACCTGCCCTGAAAACAAATCCTGGGGTCACATATTGACCAAAAAATTCAAAGGACGTCCATATTTCAAAACGACCGTTTCAAGAGGCATATTTTACGCATATTGGTGTTCTGCTTCTTTTCCTTTCTTTCCTTTTTTGTTAAAAAACACGGGAATGGAAAAAGGCATCCCTCAGAATGGGCGAAAATCGTTGCAGACGGATCAATGGACAGAGGTTTCATCTCCAATATATATAAACAACTCATGCAGCTTAATATTAAAAAAACAAACAACCCAATACAAAAATGGGCAGAAGATCTAAAGAGACGTTTCTTCAAAGGAGACACAGAGATGGCCAAGACGCACATGAAAAGCTGCTCAACAGCACTAATTATTAGAGAAATGCAAATCAAAACTACAATGAGGTATCACCTCACACCTGTTAGAATCGGCATCATCAGAAAATCTACAAACAACCAATTCTGGGGAGGGTGTGGACAAAAGGAGCCCTCTTCCACTATTGGTGGGAATGTAAATTGATACAGTCACTATGGAGAACAGTATGGAGTTTCCTTAAAAAAACTAGAAATAGAATTACCATCTGATCCAGCAATCCCACTTCTGGGCACATACCCAGAGAAAACGGTAAATCAAAAAGGCACATTCACCACAATGTTCGTTGCAGCACTATTTACATTAGCCAGGTAATGGAAGCAACCTAAATGCCCAGAGACAGATGAATGGATAAAGATATGGTACATATATGAAATGGAATATTACTCGGCCATAAAAAGGAATGAAACTGGGTCATTTGTAGAGACATCGATGGATCGAGAGACTGTCATACAGAATGAAGTAAGTCAGAAAGAGGAAAACAAATATTGTATATTAATGCATATATGTGGAACCTAAAAAAATGGTACAGATGAACTGGTTTGCACAGAAGAAATAGAGACACAGAGGTAGAGAACAAGCCTATGGACACCAAGTGTGGGAAGCCACGGGGTGTTGGTGGTGGCATGAGTTGGGAGATTGGGATTGACCTGTATACATGTATATGCATAAAATACATAAGTAATAATAACGTGCTGTATAAAAACATAAATAAAATTAAATTTCAAAATTTTATAAAATAAAATTTACAAATAAAACAGAAAAAGTTCCTCCCGTCACACAGATGTATTTATAGGAATGAATTATTTCCATGCTTATATTTATAAATACATAAAAGAGGAATAAAATCTAACTTGAACCATAAAAGAAAAAAAAAGTGAACCCACGAGTTATACAGAGGAAAACCCTATCACGGCACTTGCTCCAGTGGTAAACAATTCTGAAATTGGTCAGAGGTGGGGAACCATCTTCCATACAGCCAGCAACCCACGCCCCACGCAAGGAACGTCCTCATTGCAAAGCTGGGGGACCGTGCCGTGGTATCTGTGAGTAAACGTGAGCTGAGCCCCAGGCCAGCTGCTGCTGAACTGTTCCCACCCTTTCCAGGTAAAACACCTGAATATGTACAGTGGCTTGAAAGACTAGAGGAAGGACCGTGGAGCCACACCAGAGACAGCACGCAGGCCAACTTGGTGCCTGCAGGCCAGCCAGGGTGGTCCTGGCCCCGGGCGCTCTTCCAGAAGCTTTCCATTTTCCTGCCTGAGATACCCTTCCTGTCCCGGCCCCCACTGCTTTTTTCCTTCCTCACCTCTGTCCGGAGAGAAATTCCAGCGGAAGGTATGGGTGACACAACCTCTTCTTTACAGGCGGCAGCCTGGCAACTCCTGCAGAAAGGCCAGCAGAACCCCACTCACACCGGGCCACCCACAAAGCTGTGGCCCCTCACTCCCTCCCACCAGCACAGCCCCGAGACTGTTGAAGGGGAAGAGAATATGGAGTCAGGCACAGCTTCAGGGGCTATTGCTGCCTGAGCTCTGTTTATATTGACCTCAACGAGGCACACCTGTGGAGGGCGGGCCGGCAGGGTAAGGCTGCCCAGGTCAGCTAATCCACAACCCTCAGGGAATCACATTGTTGAAAATGGACCCCGCTAAGGCAGAAGAGAAGCCAAGGGAAAAAAGGACACAATGCCATCTGCAGCACCGTAGATGAGTCTAGAAGTAATCACGTGACTTGTAGTAAGTCAGAAAGTGAAAGACACATATCATATCATATCACTTATAGGTGTTACCTAAAAATGGATACCAGGGCAGATATTTCCACGGAGAAGGGCAATCACAGATTCATTAAACAAACTTATGGTTCACCAATGGAAAGGTGTGAGGATTGGTTTCATTACGATATCGGGGTTAACAGACATATACAAACACAGGTGACATATATAATCACCAAAGATCTACAGAATACCAAGAGAGGACTACTCAACATTCTGTCATAAAGTACATGGGAAAAGGATGCGAGGAAGAACAGTCATCTGTATATGTGTAAAAGAACCACATCTTCCACACCTACAACAAGCCAAACATTGTAATCAAACTTGCTGTAATAAAAAATAAAAACTTAAATTAAAAACACGAACAAGAAGTAGTGAGACAAACGTGAGGGGCTTTCTCCTGGCACATTCCATTCTAAACTCCAATCTAGAACACCACTTCCACTGAGGCTCTCTTGCCCTAGTAACCAGATTTGGTAAGGGTGAACTGCTGCCACCTTGTGGCCGTTTCACACAACAGCAGCTTTAATCCCAACGCTAATGGTCAGTTGATATTCAAAATCATTGCAGGCCTGTAAATGACACCTGCCCTGAAAACAAATCCTGGGGTCACATATCGACCAAAAAATTCAAAGGACGTCCATATTTCAAAACGACCATTTCAAAAGGCATATTTTACGCACATTAGTGTTCTGCTTCTTTTCCTTTCTTTCCGTTTTTGTTAAAAAACACGGGAATGGAAAAAGGAATCCCTCAAAATGGGCGAAAATCGTTGCAGACGAATCAATGGACAGAGGTTTAATCTCCAATATATATAAACAGCTCATGCAGCTTAATATTAAAAAAACAAACAACCCCAAAAAAATGGGCAGAAGATCTAAAGAGACGTTTCTTCAAAGGAGACACAGAGATGGCCAAGACGCACATGAAAAGCTGCTCAACAGCACTAATTATTAGAGAAATGCAAATCAAAACTACAATGAGGTATCACCTCACACGTGTTAGAATCGGCATCATCAGAAAATCTACAAACAACCAATTCTGGGGAGGGTGTGGACAAAAGGAGCCCTCTTCCACTATTGGTGGGAATGTAAATTGATACAGTCACTATGGAGAACAGTATGGAGTTTCCTTAAAAAAACTAGAAATAGAATTACCATCTGATCCAGCAATCCCACTTCTGGGCATATACCCAGAGAAAACCGTATTTCAAAAAGGCACATTCACCACAATGTTCATTGCAGCACTATTTACAATAGCCAGGTAATGGAAGCAACCTAAATGCCCACAGACAGATGAATGGATAAAGAGGTGGTACATATATGAAATGGAATATTACTCGGCCATAAAAGGAATGAAACTGGGTCATTTGTAGAGACATCGATGGATCGAGAGACTGTCATACAGAATGAAGTAAGTCAGAAAGAGGAAAACAAATATTGTATATTAATGCATACATGTGGAACCTAAAAAAATGGTACAGATGAACTGGTTTGCAGGGAAGAAATAGAGACACAGAGGTAGAGAACAAACGTATGGACACCAAGTGTGGGAAGCCATGGGGTGGTGGTGGTGGGATGAGTTGGGAGATTGGGATTGACCTTTATACATGTATATGCATAAAATACATACCTAATAATAACGTGCTGTATAAAAAAATAAATAAAATTAAATTTCAAAATTCTAAAAAATAAAATTTAAAAATAAAACAAAAAGAAAAGTTCTTCCCATCACACAGATGTATATATAGGAATGAACTTTTTCCATGCTTATATCTATAAATACATAAAAGAGGAATAAAATCTAACTTTAACCATAAAATAAAAAAAAAAACCTGAACCCACGAGTTATACAGAGGAAAACCCTATCAGGGCACTTTCTCCAGTGGTAAACAATTCTGAAATTGGTCAGAGTTGGGGAACCATCTCCCATACAGCCAGCAACCCACCCCCCACGCAAGGAACGTCCTCATTGCAAAGCTGCGGGACCGTGCTGAGGCATCTGTGAGTAAACGTGAGCTGAGCCCCAGGCCAGCTGCTGCTGAACTGTTCCCACCCTTTCCAGGTAAAACACCGGAATATGTACAAGGGCTTGAAAGACTAGAGGAAGGACCGTGGAGCCACACCAGCGACAGCACGCAGGCCAACTTGGTGCCTGCAGGCCAGCCACGGTGGTCCTGGCCCCGGGCGCTCTTCCAGAAGCTTTCCATTGCCCTGCCTGAGATACCCTTCCTGTCCCGGCCCCCACTGCTTTTTTCCTTCCTCACCTCTGTCCGGAGAGAAATTCCAGCGGAAGGTATGTGTGACACAACCTTTTCTTTACAGGCGGCAGGCTGGCAACTCCTGCAGAAAGGCCAGCAGAACCCCACTCACACCGGGCCACCCACAAAGCTGTGGCCCCTCACTCCCTCCCACCAGCACAGCCCCGAGACTGTTGAAGGGGAAGAGAATATGGAGTCAGGCACAGCTTCAGGGGCTATTGCTGCCTGGAGCTCTGTTTATATTGACCTCAACGAGGCACACCTGTGGAGGGCGGGCCGGCAGGGTAAGGTTGCCCAGGTCAGCTAATCCACAACCCTCAGGGAATCACATTGTTGAAAATGGACCCCGCTAAGGCAGAAGAGAAGCCAAGGAAAAAAAGGACACAATGCCATTTGCAGCACCGTAGATGAGTCTAGAAGTAATCACGTGACTTGTAGTAAGTCAGAAAGTGAAAGACACATATCATATCATATCACTTATAGGTGTTACCTAAAAATGGATACCAGGGCAGATATTTCCACGGAGAAGGGCAATCACAGATTCATTAAACAAACTTATGGTTCACCAATGGAAAGGTGTGAGGATTGGTTTCATTACGATATTGGGGTTAACAGACATATACAAACACAGGTGACATATATAATCACCAAAGACCTACAGAATACCAAGAGAGGACTACTCAACATTCTGTCATAAAGTACATGGGAAAAGGATGCGAGGAAGAACAGTCATCTGTATATGTGTAAAAGAACCACATCTTCCACACCTACAACAAGCCAAACATTGTAATCAAACTTGCTGTAATAAAAAATAAAAACTTAAATTAAAAACACGAACAAGAAGTAGTGAGACAAACGTTAGGGGCTTTCTCCTGGCACATTCCATTCTAAACTCCAATCTAGAACACCACTTCCACTGAGGCTCTCTTGCCCTAGTAACCAGATTTGGTAAGGGTGAACTGCTGCCACCTTGTGGCCGTTTCACACAACAGCAGCTTTAATCCCAGCGCTAATGGTCAGTTGATATTCAAAATCATTGCAGGCCTGTAAATGACACCTGCCCTGAAAACAAATCCTGGGGTCACATATCGACCAAAAAATTCAAAGGACGTCCATATTTCAAAACGACCATTTCAAAAGGCATATTTTACGCACATTAGTGTTCTGCTTCTTTTCCTTTCTTTCCGTTTTTGTTAAAAAACACGGGAATGGAAAAAGGCATCCCTCAGAATGGGCGAAAATCGTTGCAGACGAATCAATGGACAGAGGTTTAATCTCCAATATATATAAACAGCTCATGCAGCTTAATATTAAAAAAACAAACAACCCAAAATAAAAAATGGGCAGAAGATCTAAAGAGACGTTTCTTCAAAGGAGACACAGAGATGGCCAAGACGCACATGAAAAGCTGCTCAACAGCACTAATTATTAGAGAAATGCAAATCAAAACTACAATGAGGTATCACCTCACACGTGTTAGAATCGGCATCATCAGAAAATCTACAAACAACCAATTCTGGGGAGGGTGTGGACAAAAGGAGCCCTCTTCCACTATTGGTGGGAATGTAAATTGATACAGTCACTATGGAGAACAGTATGGAGTTTCCTTAAAAAAACTAGAAATAGAATTACCATCTGATCCAGCAATCCCACTTCTGGGCATATACCCAGAGAAAACCGTAAATCAAAAAGGCACATTCACCACAATGTTCATTGCAGCACTATTTACAATAGCCAGGTAATGGAAGCAACCTAAATGCCCACAGACAGATGAATGGATAAAGAGGTGGTACATATATGAAATGGAATATTACTCGGCCATAAAAAGGAATGAAACTGGGTCATTTGTAGAGACATCTATGCATCGAGAGACTGTCATACAGAATGAAGTAAGTCAGAAAGAGGAAAACAAATATTGTATATTAATGCATATATGTGGAACCTAAAAAAATGGTACAGAAGAACTGGTTTCCAGGGAAGAAATAGAGACACAGAGGTAGAGAACAAACGTATGGACACCAAGTGTGGGAAGCCATGGGGTGGTGGTGGTGGGATGAGTTGGGAGATTGGGATTGACCTGTATACATGTATATGCATAAAATACATTACTAATAATAACGTGCTGTATAAAAACATAAATAAAATTAAATTTCAAAATTTTAAAAAATAAAATTTAAAAATAAAACAGAAAAAATTCTTCCCGTCACACAGATGTATTTATAGGAATGAATTATTTCCATGCTTATATCTATAAATACATAAAAGGGGAATAAAATCTAACTTGAACCATAAAAGAAAAAAAAACTTGAACCCACGAGTTATACAGAGGAAAACCCTATCAGGGCACTTGCTCCAGTGGTAAACAATTCTGAAATTGGTCAGAGGTGGGGAACCATCTCCCATACAGCCAGCAACCCACCCCCCACGCAAGGAGCGTCCTCATTGCAAAGCTGGGGGACCGTGCCGAGGCATCTGTGAGTAAACGTGAGCTGAGCCCCAGGCCAGCTGCTGCTGAACTGTTCCCAACCTTTTCAGGTAAAACACCTGAATATGTACAAGGGCTTGAAAGCCTAGAGGAAGGACCATGGAGCCACACCAGCGACAGCATGCAGGCCAACTTGGTGCCTGCAGGCCAGCCAGGGTGGTCCTGTCCCTGGGCGCTATTCCAGAAGCTTTCCATTGCCCTGCCTGAGATACCCCTCCTGTCCCGGTCCCCACTGCTTTTTTCCTTCCTCACCTCTGTCCGGAGAGAAATTCCAGCGGAAGGTATGTGTGAAACAACCTCTTCTTTACAGGCGGCAGCCTGGCAACTCCTGCAGAAAGGCCAGCAGAACCCCACTCACACCGGGCCACCCACAAAGCTGTGGCCCCTCACTCCCTCTCACCAGCACAGCCCCGAGACTGCTGACGGGGCAGAGAATATGGAGTCAGGCACAGCTTCAGGGGCTATTGCTGCCTGGAGCTCTGTTTATATTGACCTCAACGAGGCACACCTGGGGAGGGCGGGCCGGCAGGGTAAGGCTGCCCAGGTCAGCTAATCCACAACCCTCAGGGAATCACATTGTTGAAAATGGACCCCGCTAAGGCAGAAGAGATGCCAAGGGAAAAAAGGACACAATGCCATCTGCAGCACCGTAGATGAGTCTAGAAGTAATCACATGACTTGTAGTAAGTCAGAAAGTGAAAGACACATATCATATCATATCACTTATAGGTGTTACCTAAAAATGGATACCAGGGCAGATATTTCCACGGAGAAGGGCAATCACAGATTCATTAAATAAACTTATGGTTCACCAATGGAAAGGTGTGAGGATTGGTTTCATTACGATATCGGGGTTAACAGACATATACAAACACAGGTGACATATATAATCACCAAAGACCTACAGAATACCAAGAGAGGACTACTCAACATTCTGTCATAAAGTACATGGGAAAAGGATGCGAGGAAGAACAGTCATCTGTATGTGTGTAAAAGAACCACATCTTCCACACCTACAACAAGCCAAACATTGTAATCAAACTTGCTGTAATAAAAAATAAAAACAAATTAAAAACTCGAACAAGAAGTAGTGAGACAAACGTGAGGGGCTTTCTCCTGGCACATTCCATTCTAAACTCCAATCTAGAACACCACTTCCACTGAGGCTCTCTTGCCCTAGTAACCAGATTTGGTAAGGGTGAACTGCTGCCACCTTGTGGCCGTTTCACACAACAGCAGCTTTAATCCCAACGCTAATGGTCAGTTGATATTCAAAATCATTGCAGGCCTGTAAATGACACCTGCCCTGAAAACAAATCCTGGGGTCACATATCGACCAAAAAATTCAAAGGACGTCCATATTTCAAAACGACCATTTCAAAAGGCATATTTTACGCACATTAGTGTTCTGCTTCTTTTCCTTTCTTTCCTTTTTTGTTAAAAAACACGGGAATGGAAAAAGGCATCCCTCAGAATGGGCGAAAATCGTTGCAGACGAATCAATGGACAGAGGTTTAATCTCCAATATATATAAACAGCTCATGCAGCTTAATATTAAAAAAACAAACAACCCAAAATAAAAAATGGGCAGAAGATCTAAAGAGACGTTTCTTCAAAGGAGACACAGAGATGGCCAAGACGCACATGAAAAGCTGCTCAACAGCACTAATTATTAGAGAAATGCAAATCAAAACTACAATGAGGTATCACCTCACACGTGTTAGAATCGGCATCATCAGAAAATCTACAAACAACCAATTCTGGGGAGGGTGTGGACAAAAGGAGCCCTCTTCCACTATTGGTGGGAATGTAAATTGATACAGTCACTATGGAGAACAGTATGGAGTTTCCTTAAAAAAACTAGAAATAGAATTACCATCTGATCCAGCAATCCCACTTCTGGGCATATACCCACAGAAAACCGTATTTCAAAAAGGCACATTCACCACAATGTTCATTGCAGCACTATTTACAATAGCCAGGTAATGGAAGCAACCTAAATGCCCACAGACAGATGAATGGATAAAGAGGTGGTACATATATGAAATGGAATATTACTCGGCCATAAAAGGAATGAAACTGGGTCATTTGTAGAGACATCGATGGATCGAGAGACTGTCATACAGAATGAAGTAAGTCAGAAAGAGGAAAACAAATATTGTATATTAATGCATACATGTGGAACCTAAAAAAATGGTACAGATGAACTGGTTTGCAGGGAAGAAATAGAGACACAGAGGTAGAGAACAAACGTATGGACACCAAGTGTGGGAAGCCATGGGGTGGTGGTGGTGGGATGAGTTGGGAGATTGGGATTGACCTGTATACATGTATATGCATAAAATACATAACTAATAATAACGTGCTGTATAAAAAAATAAATAAAATTAAATTTCAAAATTCTAAAAAATAAAATTTAAAAATAAAACAAAAAGAAAAGTTCTTCCCGTCACACAGATGTATATATAGGAATGAACTTTTTCCATGCTTATATCTATAAATACATAAAAGAGGAATAAAATCTAACTTTAACCATAAAATAAAAAGAAAAACCTGAACCCACGAGTTATACAGAGGAAAACCCTATCAGGGCACTTTCTCCAGTGGTAAACAATTCTGAAATTGGTCAGAGTTGGGGAACCATCTCCCATACAGCCAGCAACCCACCCCCCACGCAAGGAACGTCCTCATTGCAAAGCTGCGGGACCGTGCTGAGGCATCTGTGAGTAAACGTGAGCTGAGCCCCAGGCCAGCTGCTGCTGAACTGTTCCCACCCTTTCCAGGTAAAACACCGGAATATGTACAAGGGCTTGAAAGACTAGAGGAAGGACCGTGGAGCCACACCAGCGACAGCACGCAGGCCAACTTGGTGCCTGCAGGCCAGCCACGGTGGTCCTGGCCCCGGGCGCTCTTCCAGAAGCTTTCCATTGCCCTGCCTGAGATACCCTTCCTGTCCCGGCCCCCACTGCTTTTTTCCTTCCTCACCTCTGTCCGGAGAGAAATTCCAGCGGAAGGTATGTGTGACACAACCTTTTCTTTACAGGCGGCAGGCTGGCAACTCCTGCAGAAAGGCCAGCAGAACCCCACTCACACCGGGCCACCCACAAAGCTGTGGCCCCTCACTCCCTCCCACCAGCACAGCCCCGAGACTGTTGAAGGGGAAGAGAATATGGAGTCAGGCACAGCTTCAGGGGCTATTGCTGCCTGGAGCTCTGTTTATATTGACCTCAACGAGGCACACCTGTGGAGGGCGGGCCGGCAGGGTAAGGCTGCCCAGGTCAGCTAATCCACAACCCTCAGGGAATCACATTGTTGAAAATTGACCCCGCTAAGGCAGAAGAGAAGCCAAGGAAAAAAAGGACACAATGCCATTTGCAGCACCGTAGATGAGTCTAGAAGTAATCACGTGACTTGTAGTAAGTCAGAAAGTGAAAGACACATATCATATCATATCACTTATAGGTGTTACCTAAAAATGGATACCAGGGCAGATATTTCCACGGAGAAGGGCAATCACAGATTCATTAAACAAACTTATGGTTCACCAATGGAAAGGTGTGAGGATTGGTTTCATTACGATATCGGGGTTAACAGACATATACAAACACAGGTGACATATATAATCACCAAAGACCTACAGAATACCAAGAGAGGACTACTCAAAATTCTGTCATAAAGTACATGGGAAAAGGATGCGAGGAAGAACAGTCATCTGTATATGTGTAAAAGAACCACATCTTCCACACCTACAACAAGCCAAACATTGTAATCAAACTTGCTGTAATAAAAAATAAAAACTTAAATTAAAAACACGAACAAGAAGTAGTGAGACAAACGTGAGGGGCTTTCTCCTGGCACATTCCATTCTAAACTCCAATCTAGAGCACCACTTCCACTGAGGCTCTCTTGCCCTAGTAACCAGATTTGGTAAGGGTGAACTGCTGCCACCTTGTGGCCGTTTCACACAACAGCAGCTTTAATCCCAGCGCTAATGGTCAGTTGATATTCAAAATCATTGCAGGCCTGTAAATGACACCTGCCCTGAAAACAAATCCTGGGGTCACATATCGACCAAAAAATTCAAAGGACGTCCATATTTCAAAACGACCATTTCAAAAGGCATATTTTACGCACATTAGTGTTCTGCTTCTTTTCCTTTCTTTCCTTTTTTGTTAAAAAACACGGGAATGGAAAAAGGCATCCCTCAGAATGGGCGAAAATCGTTGCAGACGAATCAATGGACAGAGGTTTAATCTCCAATATATATAAACAGCTCATGCAGCTTAATATTAAAAAAACAAACAACCCAAAATAAAAAATGGGCAGAAGATCTAAAGAGACGTTTCTTCAAAGGAGACACAGAGATGGCCAAGACGCACATGAAAAGCTGCTCAACAGCACTAATTATTAGAGAAATGCAAATCAAAACTACAATGAGGTATCACCTCACACGTGTTAGAATCGGCATCATCAGAAAATCTACAAACAACCAATTCTGGGGAGGGTGTGGACAAAAGGAGCCCTCTTCCACTATTGGTGGGAATGTAAATTGATACAGTCACTATGGAGAACAGTATGGAGTTTCCTTAAAAAAATTAGAAATAGAATTACCATCTGATCCAGCAATCCCACTTCTGGGCATATACCCAGAGAAAACCGTAAATCAAAAAGGCACATTCACCACAATGTTCATTGCAGCACTATTTACAATAGCCAGGTAATGGAAGCAACCTAAATGCCCACAGACAGATGAATGGATAAAGAGGTGGTACATATATGAAATGGAATATTACTCGGCCATAAAAAGGAATGAAACTGGGTCATTTGTAGAGACATCTATGCATCGAGAGACTGTCATACAGAATGAAGTAAGTCAGAAAGAGGAAAACAAATATTGAATATTAATGCATATATGTGGAACCTAAAAAAATGGTACAGAAGAACTGGTTTCCAGGGAAGAAATAGAGACACAGAGGTAGAGAACAAACGTATGGACACCAAGTGTGGGAAGCCATGGGGTGGTGGTGGTGGGATGAGTTGGGAGATTGGGATTGACCTGTATACATGTATATGCATAAAATACATTACTAATAATAACGTGCTGTATAAAAACATAAATAAAATTAAATTTCAAAATTTTAAAAAATAAAATTTAAAAATAAAACAGAAAAAATTCTTCCCGTCACACAGATGTATTTATAGGAATGAATTATTTCCATGCTTATATCTATAAATACATAAAAGGGGAATAAAATCTAACTTGAACCATAAAAGAAAAAAAAACTTGAACCCACGAGTTATACAGAGGAAAACCCTATCAGGGCACTTGCTCCAGTGGTAAACAATTCTGAAATTGGTCAGAGGTGGGGAACCATCTCCCATACAGCCAGCAACCCACCCCCCACGCAAGGAGCGTCCTCATTGCAAAGCTGGGGGACCGTGCCGAGGCATCTGTGAGTAAACGTGAGCTGAGCCCCAGGCCAGCTTCTGCTGAACTGTTCCCAACCTTTCCAGGTAAAACACCTGAATATGTACAAGAGCTTGAAAGCCTAGAGGAAGGACCATGGAGCCACACCAGCGACAGCATGCAGGCCAACTTGGTGCCTGCAGGCCAGCCAGGGTGGTCCTGTCCCTGGGCGCTATTCCAGAAGCTTTCCATTGCCCTGCCTGAGATACCCCTCCTGTCCCGGTCCCCACTGCTTTTTTCCTTCCTCACCTCTGTCCGGAGAGAAATTCCAGCGGAAGGTATGTGTGACACAACCTCTTCTTTACAGGCGGCAGCCTGGCAACTCCTGCAGAAAGGCCAGCAGAACCCCACTCACACCGGGCCACCCACAAAGCTGTGGCCCCTCACACCCTTTCACCAGCACAGCCCCGAGACTGCTGACGGGGCAGAGAATATGGAGTCAGGCACAGCTTCAGGGGCTATTGCTGCCTGGAGCTCTGTTTATATTGACCTCAACGAGGCACACCTGGGGAGGGCGGGCTGGCAGGGTAAGGCTGCCCAGGTCAGCTAATCCACAACCCTCAGGGAATCACATTGTTGAAAATGGACCCCGCTAAGGCAGAAGAGATGCCAAGGGAAAAAAGGACACAATGCCATCTGCAGCACAGTAGATGAGTCTAGAAGTAATCACATGACTTGTAGTAAGTCAGAAAGTGAAAGACACATATCATATCATATCACTTATAGGTGTTACCTAAAAATGGATACCAGGGCAGATATTTCCACGGAGAAGGGCAATCACAGATTCATTAAATAAACTTATGGTTCACCAATGGAAAGGTGTGAGGATTGGTTTCATTACGATATCGGGGTTAACAGACATATACAAACACAGGTGACATATATAATCACCAAAGACCTACAGAATACCAAGAGAGGACTACTCAACATTCTGTCATAAAGTACATGGGAAAAGGATGCGAGGAAGAACAGTCATCTGTATATGTGTAAAAGAACCACATCTTCCACACCTACAACAAGCCAAACATTGTAATCAAACTTGCTGTAATAAAAAATAAAAACAAATTAAAAACTCGAACAAGAAGTAGTGAGACAAACGTGAGGGGCTTTCTCCTGGCACATTCCATTCTAAACTCCAATCTAGAACACCACTTCCACTGAGGCACTCTTGCCCTAGTAACCAGATTTGGTAAGGGTGAACTGCTGCCATCTTGTGGCCGTTTCACACAACAGCAGCTTTAATCCCAACGCTAATGGTCAGTTGATATTCAAAATCATTGCAGGCCTGTAAATGACACCTGCCCTGAAAACAAATCCTGGGGTCACATATCGACCAAAAAATTCAAAGGACGTCCATATTTCAAAACGACCATTTCAAAAGGCATATTTTACGCACATTAGTGTTCTGCTTCTTTTCCTTTCTTTCCGTTTTTGTTAAAAAACACGGGAATGGAAAAAGGCATCCCTCAGAATGGGCGAAAATCGTTGCAGACGAATCAATGGACAGAGGTTTAATCTCCAATATATATAAACAGCTCATGCAGCTTAATATTAAAAAAACAAACAACCCAAAATAAAAAATGGGCAGAAGATCTAAAGAGACGTTTCTTCAAAGGAGACACAGAGATGGCCAAGACGCACATGAAAAGCAGCTCAACAGCACTAATTATTAGAGAAATGCAAATCAAAACTACAATGAGGTATCACCTCACACGTGTTAGAATCGGCATCATCAGAAAATCTACAAACAACCAATAATGGGGAGGGTGTGGACAAAAGGAGCCCTCTTCCACTATTGGTGGGAATGTAAATTGATACAGTCACTATGGAGAGCAGTATGGAATTTCCTTAAAAAAACTAGAAATAGAATTACCATCTGATCCAGCAATCCCACTTCTGGGCATATACCCAGAGAAAACCGTAAATCAAAAAGGCACATTCACCACAATGTTCATTGCAGCACTATTTACAATAGCCAGGTAATGGAAGCAACCTAAATGCCCACAGACAGATGAATGGATAAAGAGGTGGTACATATATGAAATGGAATATTACTCGGCCATAAAAAGGAATGAAACTGGGTCATTTGTAGAGACATCGATGGATCGAGAGACTGTCATACAGAATGAAGTAAGTCAGAAAGAGGAAAACAAATATTGTATATTAATGCATATATGTGGAACCTAAAAAAATGGTACAGAAGATCTGGTTTCCAGGGAAGAAATAGAGACACAGAGGTAGAGAACAAACGTATGGACACCAAGTGTGGGAAGCCATGGGGTGGTGGTGGTGGGATGAGTTGGGAGATTGGGATTGACCTGTATACATGTATATGCATAAAATACATTACTAATAATAACGTGCTGTATAAAAACATAAATAAAATTAAATTTCAAAATTTTAAAAAATAAAATTTAAAAATAAAACAGAAAAAATTCTTCCCGTCACACAGATGTATTTATAGGAATGAATTATTTCCATGCTTATATCTATAAATACATAAAAGGGGAATAAAATCTAACTTGAACCATAAAAGAAAAAAAAAAACTTGAACCCACGAGTTATACAGAGGAAAACCCTATCACGGCACTTGCTCCAGTGGTAAGCAATTCTGAAATTGGTCAGAGGTGGGGAACCATCTCCCATACAGCCAGCAACCCACCCCCCACGCAAGGAGCGTCCTCATTGCAAAGCTGGGGGACCGTGCCGAGGCATCTGTGAGTAAACGTGAGCTGAGCCCCAGGCCAGCTGCTGCTGAACTGTTCCCAACCTTTTCAGGTAAAACACCTGAATATGTACAAGGGCTTGAAAGCCTAGAGGAAGGACCATGGAGCCACACCAGCGACAGCATGCAGGCCAACTTGGTGCCTGCAGGCCAGCCAGGGTGGTCCTGTCCCTGGGCGCTATTCCAGAAGCTTTCCATTGCCCTGCCTGAGATACCCCTCCTGTCCCGGTACCCACTGCTTTTTTCCTTCCTCACCTCTGTCCGGAGAGAAATTCCAGCGGAAGGTATGGGTGACACAACCTCTTCTTTACAGGCGGCAGCCTGGCAACTCCTGCAGAAAGGCCAGCAGAACCCCACTCACACTGGGCCACCCACAAAGCTGTGGCCCGTCACTCACTCCCACCAGCACAGCCCCGAGACTGCTGACGGGGCAGAGAATATGGAGTCAGGCACAGCTTCAGGGGCTATTGCTGCCTGGAGCTCTGTTTATATTGACCTCAACGAGGCACACCTGGGGAGGGCGGGCCGGCAGGGTAAGGCTGCCCAGGTCAGCTAATCCACAACCCTCAGGGAATCACATTGTTGAAAATGGACCCCACTAAGGCAGAAGAGAAGCCAAGGGAAAAAAGGACACAATGCCATTTGCAGCACCGTAGATGAGTCTAGAAGTAATCACATGACTTGTAGTAAGTCAGAAAGTGAAAGACACATATCATATCATATCACTTATAGGTGTTACCTAAAAATGGATACCAGGGCAGATATTTCCACGGAGAAGGGCAATCACAGATTCATTAAACAAACTTATGGATCACCAATGGAAAGGTGTGAGGATTGGTTTCATTACGATATCGGGGTTAACAGACATATACCAACACAAGTGACATATATAATCACCAAAGACCTACAGAATACCAAGAGAGGACTACTCAACATTCTGTCATAACGTACATGGGAAAAGGATCCCAGGAAGGACAGACATCTGTATATGTGTAAAAGAACCACATCTTCCACACCTACAGCAAGCCAAACATTGTAATCAAACTTGCTGTAATAAAAAATATTAAATTAAATTAAATACACGAACAAGAAGTAGTGAGACAAACGTGAGGGGATTTCTCCTGGCACATTCCATTCTAAACTCCAATCTAGAACACCACTTCCACTGAGGCTCTCTTGCACTAGTAACCAGATTTGGTAAGGGTGAACTGCTGCCACCTTGTGGCCGTTTCACACAACAGCAGCTTTAATCCCAACGCTAATGGTCAGTTGATATTCAAAATCATTGCAGGCCTGTAAATGACACCTGCCCTGAAAACAAATCCTGGGGTCACATATCGACCAAAAAATTCAAAGGACTTCCATATTTCAAAACGACCGTTTCAAAAGGCATATTTTACGCACATTAGTGTTCTGCTTCTTTTCCTTTCTTTCCGTTTTTGTTAAAAAACACGGGAATGGAAAAAGGCATCCCTCAGAATGGGCGAAAATCGTTGCAGACGGATCAATGGACAGAGGTTTCATCTCCAATATATATAAGCAACTCATGCAGCTTAATATTAAAAAAACAAACAACCCAATACAAAAATGGGCAGAAGATCTAAAGAGACGTTTCTTCAAAGGAGACACAGAGATGGCCAAGACGCACATGAAAAGCTGCTCAACAGCACTAATTATTAGAGAAATGCAAATCAAAACTACAATGAGGTATCACCTCACACCTGTTAGAATCGGCATCATCAGAAAATCTACAAACAACCAATTCTGGGGAGGGTGTGGACAAAAGGAGCCCTCTTCCACTATTGGTGGGAATGTAAATTGATACAGTCACTATGGAGAACAGTATGGAGTTTCCTTAAAAAAACTAGAAATAGAATTACCATCTGATCCAGAAATCCCACTTCTGGGCATATACCCAGAGAAAACGGTAAATCAAAAAGGCACATTCACCACAATGTTCGTTGCAGCACTATTTACATTAGCCAGGTAATGGAAGCAAACTAAATGCCCACAGACAGATGAATGGATAAAGATATGGTACATATATGAAATGGAATATTACTCGGCCATAAAAAGGAATGAAACTGGGTCATTTGTAGAGACATCGATGGATCGAGAGACTGTCATACAGAATGAAGTAAGTCAGAAAGAGGAAAACAAATATTGTATATTAATGCATATATGTGGAACCTAAAAAAATGGTACAGATGAACTGGTTTGCACGGAAGAAATAGAGACACAGAGGTAGAGAACAAGCCTATGGACACCAAGTGTGGGAAGCCATGGGGTGTTGGTGGTGGGATGAGTTGGGAGATTGGGATTGACCTGTATACATGTATATGCATAAAATACATAACTAATAATAACGTGCTGTATAAAAACATAAATAAAATTAAATTTCAAAATTTTATAAAATAAAATTTACAAATAAAACAGAAAAAGTTCTTCCCGTCACACAGATGTATTTATAGGAATGAATTATTTCCATGCTTATATTTATAAATACATAAAAGAGGAATAAAATCTAACTTGAACCATAAAAGAAAAAAAAAGTGAACCCACGAGTTATACAGAGGAAAACCCTATCACGGCACTTGCTCCAGTGGTAAACAATTCTGAAATTGGTCAGAGGTGGGGAACCATCTCCCATACAGCCAGCAACACACGCCCCACGCAAGGAGCGTCCTCATTGCAAAGCTGGGGGACCGTGCCGAGGCATCTGTGAGTAAACGTGAGCTGAGCCCCAGGCCAGCTGCTGCTGAACTGTTCCCACCCTTTCCAGGTAAAACACCTGAATATGTACAAGGGCTTGAAAGACTAGAGGAAGGACCGTGGAGCCACACCAGCGACAGCACGCAGGCCAACTTGGTGCCTGCAGGCCAGCCAGGGTGGTCCTGGCCCCGGGCGCTCTTCCAGAAGCTTTCCATTGCCCTGCCTGAGATACCCCTCCTGTCCCGGCCCCCACTGCTTTTTTCCTTCCTCACCTCTGTCCGGAGAGAAATTCCAGCGGAAGGTATGGGTGACACATCCTCTTCTTTACAGGCGGCAGCCTGACAACTCCTGCAGAAAGGCCAGCAGAATCCCCCTCACACCGGGCCACCCACAAAGCTGTGGCCCCTCACTCCATCCCACCAGCACAGCCCCGAGACTGCTGACGGGGCAGAGAATATGGAGTCAGGCACAGCTTCAGGGGCTATTGCTGCCTGGAGCTCTGTTTATATTGACCTCAACGAGGCACACCTGTGGAGGGCGGGCCGGCAGGGTAAGGCTGCCCAGGTCAGCTAATCCACAACCCTCAGGGAATCACATTGTTGAAAATGGACCCCGCTAAGGCAGAAGAGAAGCCAAGGAAAAAAAGGACACAATGCCACTTGCAGCACCGTAGATGAGTCTAGAAGTAATCACGTGACTTGTAGTAAGTCAGAAAGTGAAAGACACATATCATATCATATCACTTATAGGTGTTACCTAAAAATGGATACCAGGGCAGATATTTCCACGGAGAAGGGCAATCACAGATTCATTAAACAAACTTATGGTTCACCAATGGAAAGGTGTGAGGATTGGTTTCATTACGATATCGGGGTTAACAGACATATACAAACACAGGTGACATATATAATCACCAAAGACCTACAGAATACCAAGAGAGGACTACTCAACATTCTGTCATAAAGTACATGGGAAAAGGATGCGAGGAAGAACAGTCATCTGTATATGTGTAAAAGAACCACATCTTCCACACCTACAACAAGCCAAACATTGTAATCAAACTTGCTGTAATAAAAAATAAAAACTTAAATTAAAAACACGAACAAGAAGTAGTGAGACAAACGTGAGGGGCTTTCTCCTGGCACATTCCATTCTAAACTCCAATCTAGAACACCACTTCCACTGAGGCTCTCTTGCCCTAGTAACCAGATTTGGTAAGGGTGAACTGCTGCCACCTTGTGGCCGTTTCACACAACAGCAGCTTTAATCCCAATGCTAATGGTCAGTTGATATTCAAAATCATTGCAGGCCTGTAAATGACACCTGCCCTGAAAACAAATCATGGGGTCACATATCGACCAAAAAATTCAAAGGACGTCCATATTTCAAAACGACCATTTCAAAAGGCATATTTTACGCACATTAGTGTTCTGCTTCTTTTCCTTTCTTTCCGTTTTTGTTAAAAAACACGGGAATGGAAAAAGGCATCCCTCAGAATGGGCGAAAATCGTTGCAGACGAATCAATGGACAGAGGTTTAATCTCCAATATATATAAACAGCTCATGCAGCATAATATTAAAAAACAAACAACCCAAAAAAAATGGGCAGAAGATCTAAAGAGACGTTTCTTCAAAGGAGACACAGAGATGGCCAAGACGCACATGAAAAGCTGCTCAACAGCACTAATTATTAGAGAAATGCAAATCAAAACTACAATGAGGTATCACCTCACACGTGTTAGAATCGGCATCATCAGAAAATCTACAAACAACCAATTCTGGGGAGGGTGTGGACAAAAGGAGCCCTCTTCCACTATTGGTGGGAATGTAAATTGATACAGTCACTATGGAGAACAGTATGGAGTTTCCTTAAAAAAACTAGAAATAGAATTACCATCTGATCCAGCAATCCCACTTCTGGGCATATACCCAGAGAAAACCGTATTTCAAAAAGGCACATTCACCACAATGTTCATTGCAGCACTATTTACAATAGCCAGGTAATGGAAGCAACCTAAATGCCCACAGACAGATGAATGGATAAAGAGGTGGTACATATATGAAATGGAATATTACTCGGCCATAAAAGGAATGAAACTGGGTCATTTGTAGAGACATCGATGGATCGAGAGACTGTCATACAGAATGAATTAAGTCAGAAAGAGGAAAACAAATATTGTATATTAATGCATACATGTGGAACCTAAAAAAATGGTACAGATGAACTGGTTTGCAGGGAAGAAATAGAGACACAGAGGTAGAGAACAAACGTATGGACACCAAGTGTGGGAAGCCATGGGGTGGTGGTGGTGGGATGAGTTGGGAGATTGGGATTGACCTTTATACATGTATATGCATAAAATACATAACTAATAATAACGTGCTGTATAAAAAAATAAATAAAATTAAATTTCAAAATTCTAAAAAATAAAATTTAAAAATAAAACAAAAAGAAAAGTTCTTCCCGTCACACAGATGTATATATAGGAATGAACTTTTTCCATGCTTATATCTATAAATACATAAAAGAGGAATAAAATCTAACTTTAACCATAAAATAAAAAAAAAAACCTGAACCCACGAGTTATACAGAGGAAAACCCTATCAGGGCACTTTCTCCAGTGGTAAACAATTCTGAAATTGGTCAGAGTTGGGGAACCATCTCCCATACAGCCAGCAACCCACCCCCCACGCAAGGAACGTCCTCATTGCAAAGCTGCGGGACCGTGCTGAGGCATCTGTGAGTAAACGTGAGCTGAGCCCCAGGCCAGCTGCTGCTGAACTGTTCCCACCCTTTCCAGGTAAAACACCGGAATATGTACAAGGGCTTGAAAGACTAGAGGAAGGACCGTGGAGCCACACCAGCGACAGCACGCAGGCCAACTTGGTGCCTGCAGGCCAGCCACGGTGGTCCTGGCCCCGGGCGCTCTTCCAGAAGCTTTCCATTGCCCTGCCTGAAATACCCTTCCTGTCCCGGCCCCCACTGCTTTTTTCCTTCCTCACCTCTGTCCGGAGAGAAATTCCAGCGGAAGGTATGTGTGACACAACCTTTTCTTTACAGGCGGCAGGTTGGCAACTCCTGCAGAAAGGCCAGCAGAACCCCACTCACACCGGGCCACCCACAAAGCTGTGGCCCCTCACTCCCTCCCACCAGCACAGCCCCGAGACTGTTGAAGGGGAAGAGAATATGGAGTCAGGCACAGCTTCAGGGGCTATTGCTGCCTGGAGCTCTGTTTATATTGACCTCAACGAGGCACACCTGTGGAGGGCGGGCCGGCAGGGTAAAGCTGCCCAGGTCAGCTAATCCACAACCCTCAGGGAATCACATTGTTGAAAATGGACCCCGCTAAGGCAGAAGAGAAGCCAAGGAAAAAAAGGACACAATGCCATTTGCAGCACCGTAGATGAGTCTAGAAGTAATCACGTGACTTGTAGTAAGTCAGAAAGTGAAAGACACATATCATATCATATCACTTATAGGTGTTACCTAAAAATGGATACCAGGGCAGATATTTCCACGGAGAAGGGCAATCACAGATTCATTAAACAAACTTATGGTTCACCAATGGAAAGGTGTGAGGATTGGTTTCATTACGATATCGGGGTTAACAGACATATACAAACACAGGTGACATATATAATCACCAAAGACCTACAGAATACCAAGAGAGGACTACTCAACATTCTGTCATAAAGTACATGGGAAAAGGATGCGAGGAAGAACAGTCATCTGTATATGTGTAAAAGAACCACATCTTCCACACCTACAACAAGCCAAACATTGTAATCAAACTTGCTGTAATAAAAAATAAAAACTTAAATTAAAAACACGAACAAGAAGTAGTGAGACAAACGTGAGGGGCTTTCTCCTGGCACATTCCATTCTAAACTCCAATCTAGAACACCACTTCCACTGAGGCTCTCTTGCCCTAGTAACCAGATTTGGTAAGGGTGAACTGCTGCCACCTTGTGGCCGTTTCACACAACAGCAGCTTTAATCCCAGCGCTAATGGTCAGTTGATATTCAAAATCATTGCAGGCCTGTAAATGACACCTGCCCTGAAAACAAATCCTGGGGTCACATATCGACCAAAAAATTCAAAGGACGTCCATATTTCAAAACGACCATTTCAAAAGGCATATTTTACGCACATTAGTGTTCTGCTTCTTTTCCTTTCTTTCCTTTTTTGTTAAAAAACACGGGAATGGAAAAAGGCATCCCTCAGAATGGGCGAAAATCGTTGCAGACGAATCAATGGACAGAGGTTTAATCTCCAATATATATAAACAGCTCATGCAGCTTAATATTAAAAAAACAAACAACCCAAAATAAAAAATGGGCAGAAGATCTAAAGAGACGTTTCTTCAAAGGAGACACAGAGATGGCCAAGACGCACATGAAAAGCTGCTCAACAGCACTAATTATTAGAGAAATGCAAATCAAAACTACAATGAGGTATCACCTCACACGTGTTAGAATCGGCATCATCAGAAAATCTACAAACAACCAATTCTGGGGAGGGTGTGGACAAAAGGAGCCCTCTTCCACTATTGGTGGGAATGTAAATTGATACAGTCACTATGGAGAACAGTATGGAGTTTCCTTAAAAAAACTAGAAATAGAATTACCATCTGATCCAGCAATCCCACTTCTGGGCATATACCCAGAGAAAACCGTAAATCAAAAAGGCACATTCACCACAATGTTCATTGCAGCACTATTTACAATAGCCAGGTAATGGAAGCAACCTAAATGCCCACAGACAGATGAATGGATAAAGAGGTGGTACATATATGAAATGGAATATTACTCGGCCATAAAAAGGAATGAAACTGGGTCATTTGTAGAGACATCGATGGATCGAGAGACTGTCATACAGAATGAAGTAAGTCAGAAAGAGGAAAACAAATATTGTATATTAATGCATATATGTGGAACCTAAAAAAATGGTACAGATGAACTGGTTTGCAGGGAAGAAATAGAGACACAGAGGTTGACAAAAAACGTATGGACACCAAGTGTGGGAAGCCATGGGGTGGTGGTGGTGGGATGAGTTGGGAGATTGGGATTGACCTGTATACATGTATATGCATAAAATACATAACTAATAATAACGTGCTGTATAAAAATAATAAATATAATTAAATTTCAAAATTTTAAAAAATAAAATTTAAAAATAAAACAAAAAAAATTTCTTCCCGTCACACAAATGTATTTATAGGAATGAACTTTTTCCATGCTTATATCTATAAATACATAAAAGAGGAATAAAATCTAACTTGAACCATAAAATAAAAGAAAAACATGAACCCACGAGTTATACAGAGGTAAACACTATCAGGGCACTTTCTCCAGTGGTAAACAATTCTGAAATTGGTCAGAAGTGGGGAACCATCTCCCATACAGCCAGCAACCCACCCCCCACGCAAGGAGCGTCCTCATTGCAAAGCTGGGGGACCGTGCTGAGGCATCTGTGAGTAAACGTGAGCTGAGCCACAGGCCAGCTGCTGCTGAACTGTTCCCACCCTTTCCAGGTAAAACACCTGAATATGTACAAGGGCTTGAAAGACTAGAGGAAGGACCGTGGAGCCACACCAGCGACAGCACGCAGGCCAACTTGGTGCCTGCAGGCCAGCCAGGGTGGTCCTGGCCCCGGGCGCTCTTCCAGAAGCTTTCCATTGCCCTGCCTGAGATACCCCTCCAGTCCCGGCCCCCACTGATTTTTCCTTCCTCACCTCTGACCGGAGAGAAATTCCAGCGGAAGGTATGTGTGACACAACTTCTTCTTTACAGGCGGCAGCCTGGCAACTCCTGCAGAAAGGCCAGCAGAACCCCACTCACACCGGGCCACCCAGAAAGCTGTGGCCCCTCACTCCCTCCCAACAGCACAGCCCCGAGACTGTTGAAGGGGAAGAGAATATGGTGTCAGGCACAGCTTCAGGGGCTATTGCTGCCTGGAGCTCTGTTTATATTGACCTAAACGAGGCACACCTGTGGAGGGCGGGACGGCAGGGTAAGGCTGCCCAGGTCAGCTAATCCACAACCCTCAGGGAATCACATTGTTGAAAATGGACCCCGCTAAGGCAGAAGAGAAGCCAAGGAAAAAAAGGACACAATGCCATTTGCAGCACCGTAGATGAGTCTAAAAATAATCACGTGACTTGTAGTAAGTCAGAAAGTGAAAGACACATATCATATCATATCACTTATAGGTGTTCCCTAAAAATGGATACCAGGGCAGATATTTCCACGGAGAAGGGCAATCACAGATTCATTAAACAAACTTATGGTTCACCAATGGAAAGGTGTGAGGATTGGTTTCATTATGATATCGGTGTTAACAGACATATACAAACACAGGTGACATATATAATCACCAAAGACCTACAGAATACCAAGAGAGGACTACTCAACTTTCTGTCATAAAGTACATGGGAAAAGGATGCGAGGAAGAACAGTCATCTGTATATGTGTAAAAGAACCACATCTTCCACACCTACAACAAGCCAAACATTGTAATCAAACTTGCTGTAATAAAAAATAAAACCTTAAATTAAAAACACGAACAAGAAGTAGTGAGACAAACGTGAGGGGCTTTCTCCTGGCACATTCCATTCTAAACTCCAATCTAGAACACCACTTCCACTGAGGCTCTCTTGCCCTAGTAACCAGATTTGGTAAGGGTGAACTGCTGCCACCTTGTGGCCGTTTCACACAACAGCAGCTTTAATCCCAACGCTAATGGTCAGTTGATATTCAAAATCATTGCAGGCCTGTAAATGACACCTGCCCTGAAAACAAATCCTGGGGTCACATATCGACCAAAAAATTCAAAGGACGTCCATATTTCAAAACGACCATTTCAAAAGGCATATTTTACGCACATTAGTGTTCTGCTTCTTTTCCTTTCTTTCCGTTTTTGTTAAAAAACACGGGAATGGAAAAAGGCATCCCTCAGAATGGGCGAAAATCGTTGCAGACGAATCAATGGACAGAGGTTTAATCTCCAATATGTATAAACAGCTCATGCAGCTTAATATTAAAAAAACAAACAACCCCAAAAAAAATGGGCAGAAGATCTAAAGAGACGTTTCTTCAAAGGAGACACAGAGATGGCCAAGACGCACATGAAAAGCTGCTCAACAGAACTAATTATTAGAGAAATGCAAATCAAAACTACAATGAGGTATCACCTCACACGTGTTAGAATCGGCATCATCAGAAAATCTACAAACAACCAATTCTGGGGAGGGTGTGGACAAAAGGAGCCCTCTTCCACTATGGGTGGGAATGTAAATTGATACAGTCACTAAGGAGAAGAGTATGGAGTTTCCTTAAATAAACTAGAAATAGAATTACCATCTGATCCAGCTATCCCACTTAAGGCCATATACCCAGAGAAAACCGTATTTCAAAAAGGCACATTCACCACAATGTTCGTTGCAGCACTATTTACAATAGCCAGGTAATGGAAGCAACCTAAATACCCACAGACAGATGAATGGATAAAGAGGTGGTACATATATGAAATGGAATATTACTCGGCCATAAAGGAATGAAACTGGGTCATTTGTAGAGACATCGATGGATCGAGAGACTGTCATACAGAATGAAGTAAGTCAGAATGAGGAAAACAAATATTGTATATTAATGTATATATGTGGAACCTAAAAAAATGGTACAGATGAACTGGTTTGCAGGGAAGAAATAGAGACACAGAGGTAGACAAAAAACGTATGGACACCAAGTGTGGGAAGCCATGGGGTGGTGGTGGTGGGATGAGTTGGGAGATTGGGATTGACCTGTATACATGTATATGCATAAAATACATAATTAATAATAACGTGCTGTATAAAAAAATAAATAAAATTAAATTTCAAAATTTTAAAAAATAAAATTTAAAAATAAAACAAAAAAATTTCTTCCCGTCACACAAATGTATTTATAGGAATGAACTTTTTCCATGCTTATATCTATAAATACATAAAAGAGGAATAAAATCTAACTTGAACCATAAAATAAAAGAAAAACCTGAACCCACGAGTTATACAGAGGTAAACACTATCAGGGCACTTTCTCCAGTGGTAAACAATTCTGAAATTGGTCAGAAGTGGGGAACCATCTCCCATACAGCCAGCAACCCACCCCCCACGCATGGAGCGTCCTCATTGCAAAGCTGGGGGACCGTGCTGAGGCATCTGTGAGTAAACGTGAGCTGAGCCACAGGCCAGCTGCTGCTGAACTGTTCCCACCCTTTCCAGGTAAAACACCTGAATATGTACAAGGGCTTGAAAGACTAGAGGAAGGACCATGGAGCCACACCAGCGACAGCACGCAGGCCAACTTGGTGCCTGCAGGGCAGCCAGGGTGGTCCTGACACCGGGCGCTCTTCCAGAAGCTTTCCATTGCCCTGCCTGAGATACCCTTCCTGTCCCGGCCCCCACTGCTTTTTTCCTTCCTCACCTCCGTCCAGAGAGAAATTCCAGCGGAATGTATGTGTGACACAACCTCTTCTTTACAGGCGGCAGCCTGGCAACTCCTGCAGAAAGGCCAGCAGAACCCCACTCACACCGGGCCACCCACAAAGCTGTGGCCCCTCACTCACTCCCACCAGCACAGCCCCGAGACTGCTGACGGGGCAGAGAATATGGAGTCAGGCACAGCTTCAGGGGCTATTGCTGCCTGGAGCGCTGTTTATATTGACCTCAACGAGGCACACCTCGGGAGGGCGGGCCAGCAGGGTAAGGCTGCCCAGGTCAGCTAATCCACAACCCTCAGGGAATCACATTGTTGAAAATGGACCCCGCTAAGGCAGAAGAGAAGCCAAGGGAAAAAAGGACACAATGCCATTTGCAGCACCATAGATGAGTCTAGAAGTAATCACATGACATGTAGTAAGTCAGAAAGTGAAAGACACATATCATATCATATCACTTATAGGTGTTACCTAAAAATGGATACCAGGAGAGATATTTCCATGGAGAAGGGCAATCACAGATTCATTAAACAAACTTATGGTTCACCAATGGAAAGGTGTGAGGACTGGTTTAATTACGATATCGGGGTTAACAGACATATACAAACACAGGTGACATATATAATCACCAAAGATCTACAGAATACCAAGAGAGGACTACTCAACATTCTGGCATAACGTACATGGGAAAAGGATCCCAGGAAGAACAGATATCTGTATATGTGTAAAGAACCACATCTTCCAAACCTACAGCAAGCCAAACATTGTAATCAAACTTGCTGTAATAAAAAATATTAAATTAAATTAAATACACGAACAAGATGTAGTGAGACAAACGTGAGGGGCTTTCTCTTGGCACATTCCATTCTAAACTCCAATCTAGAACACCACTTCCACTGAGGCTCTCTTGCCCTAGTAACCAGATTTGGTAAGGGTGAACTGCTGCCACCTTGTGGCCGTTTCACACAACAGCAGCTTTAATCCCAGCGCTAATGGTCAGTTGATATTCAAAATCATTGCAGGCCTGTAAATGACACCTGCCCTGAAAACAAATCCTGGGGTCACATATCGACCAAAAAGTTCAAAGGACGTCCATATTTCAAAACGACCGTTTCAAAAGGCATATTTTACGCACATTAGTGTTCTGCTTCTTTTCCTTTCTTTCCTTTTTTGTTAAAAAAAACGGGAATGGAAAAAGGCATCCCTCAGAATGGGCGAAAATCGTTGCAGACGAATCAATGGACAGAGTTTTAATCTCCAATATATATAAACAACTCATGCAGCTTAATATTAAAAAAACAAACAACCCAATACAAAAATGGGCAGAAGATCTAAAGAGACGTTTCTTCAAAGAAGACACAGAGATGGCTAAGACGCACATGAAAAGCTGCTCAACAGCACTAATTATTAGAGAAATGCAAATCAAAACTACAATGAGGTATCACCTCACACCTGTTAGAATCGGCATCATCAGAAAATCTACAAACAACCAATTCTGGGGAGGGTGTGGACAAAAGGAGCCCTCTTCCACTATTGGTGGGAATGTAAATTGATACAGTCACTATGGAGAACAGTATGGAGTTTCCTTAAAAAAACTAGAAATAGAATTACCATCTGATCCAGCAATCCCACTTCTGGGCATATACCCAGAGAAAACCGTAAATCAAAAAGGCACATTCACCACAATGTTCATTGCTGCACTATTTACAATAGCCAGGTAATGGAAGCAACCTAAATGGCCACAGACAGATGAATGGATAAAGATGTGGTACATATATGAAATGGAATATTACTCGGCCATAAAAGGAATGAAACTGGCTCATTTGTAGAGACATCGATGGATCGAGAGACTGTCATACAGAATGAAGTAAGTCAGAAGGAGGAAAACAAATATTGTATATTAATGCATATATGTGGAACCTAAAAAATGGTACAGATGAACTGGTTTGCAGGGAAGAAATAGAGACACAGAGGTAGAGAACAAACGTATGGACACCAAGTGTGGGAAGCCATGGGGTGGTGGTGGTGGGATGAGTTGGGAGATTGGGATTGACCTGTATAAATGTATATGCATAAAATACATAACTAATAATAACGTGCTGTATAAAAAAAATAAATAAAATTAAATTTCAAAATTTTAAAAAATAAAATTTAAAAATAAAACAAAATAAAAGTTCTTCCCGTCACACAGATGTATATATAGGAATGAACTTTTTCCATGCTTATATCTATAAATACATAAAAGAGGAATAAAATCTAACTTTAACCATAAAATAAAAAAAAAAACCTGAACCCACGAGTTATACAGAGGAAAACCCTAACAGGGCACTTTCTCCAGTGGTAAACAATTCTGAAATTGGTCAGAGTTGGGGAACCATCTCCCATACAGCCAGCAACCCACCCCCCACGCAAGGAACGTCCTCATTGCAAAGCTGCGGGATCGTGCTGAGGCATCTGTGAGTAAACGTGAGCTGAGCCCCAGGCCAGCTGCTGCTGAACTGTTCCCACCCTTTCCAGGTAAAACACCTGAATATGTACAAGGGCTTGAAAGACTAGAGGAAGGACCGTGGAGCCACACCAGCGACAGCACGCAGGCCAACTTGGTAACTGCAGGCCAGCCAGGGTGGTCCTGGCCCCGGGCGCTCTTCCAGAAGCTTTCCATTACCCTGCCTGAGATACCCTTCCTGTCCCGGCCCCCACTGCTTTTTTCCTTCCTCACCTCTGTCCGGAGAGAAATTCCAGCGGAAGGTATGTGTGACACAACCTCTTCTTTACAGGCGGCAGCCTGGCAACTCCTGCAGAAAGGCCAGCAGAACCCCACTCACACCGGGCCACCCACAAAGCTGTGGCCCCTCACTCCCTCCCACCAGCACAGCCCCGAGACTAGTGAAGGGGAAGAGAATATGGAGTCAGGCACAGCTTCAGGGGCTATTGCTGCCTGGAGCTCTGTTTATATTGACTTCAACGAGGCACACCTGTGGAGGGCGGGTCGGGAGGGTAAGGCTGCCCAGGTCAGCTAATCCACAACCCTCAGGGAATCACATTGTTGAAAATGGACCCCGCTAAGGCAGAAGAGAAGCCAAGGAAAAAAAGGACACAATGTCATTTGCAGCACCGTAGATGAGTCTAGAAGTAATCACGTGACTTGTAGTAAGTCAGAAAGTGAAAGACACATATCATATCATATCACTTATAGGTGTTACCTAAAAATGGATACCAGGGCAGATATTTCCACGGAGAAGGGCAATCACAGATTCATTAAACAAACTTATGGTTCACCAATGGAAAGGTGTGAGGATTAGTTTCATTACGATATCGGGGTTAACAGACATATACAAACACAGGTGACATATATAATCACCAAAGACCTACAGAATACCAAGAGAGGACTACTCAACATTCTGTCATAAGGTACATGGGAAAAGGATGCGAGGAAGAACAGTCATCTGTATATGTGTAAAAGAACCACATCTTCCACACCTACAACAAGCCAAACATTGTAATCAAAATTGCTGTAATAAAAAATAAAACCTTAAATTAAAAACACGAACAAGAAGTAGTGAGACAAACGTGAGGGGCTTTCTCCTGGCACATTCCATTCTAAACTCCAATCTAGAACACCACTTCCACTGAGGCTCTCTTGCCCTAGTAACCAGATTTGGTAAGGGTGAACTGCTGCCACCTTGTGGCCGTTTCACACAACAGCAGCTTTAATCCCAACGCTAATGGTCAGTTGATATTCAAAATCATTGCAGGCCTGTAAATGACACCTGCCCTGAAAACAAAACCTGGGGTCACATATCGACCAAAAAATTCAAAGGATGTCCATATTTCAAAACGACCATTTCAAAAGGCATATTTTACGCACATTAGTGTTCTGCTTCTTTTCCTTTCTTTCCCTTTTTGTTAAAAAATACGGGAATGGAAAAAGGCATCCCTCAGAATGGGCGAAAATCGTTGCAGACGAATCAATGGACAGAGGTTTAATCTCCAATATATATAAACAGCTCATGCAGCTTAATATTAACAAAACAACCCCCCCAAAAAAAATGGGCAGAAGATCTAAAGAGACGTTTCTTCAAAGGAGACACAGAGATGGCCAAGACGCACATGAAAAGCTGCTCAACAGAACTAATTATTAGAGAAATGCAAATCAAAACTACAATGAGGTATCACCTCACAACTGTTAGAATCGGCATCATCAGAAAATCTACAAACAACCAATTCTGGGGAGGGTGTGGACAAAAGGAGCCCTCTTCCACTATTGGTGGGAATGTAAATTGATACAGTCACTATGGAGAACAGTATGGAGTCTCCTTAAAAAAACTAGAAATAGAATTACCATCTGATCCAGCAATCCCACTTCTGGGCATATACCCAGAGAAAACCGTAAATCAAAAAGGCACATTCACCACAATGTTCATTGCAGCACTATTTACAATAGCCAGGTAATGGAAGCAACCTAAATGCCCACAGACAGATGAATGGATAAAGAGGTGGTACATATATGAAATGGAATATTACTCGGCCATAAAAAGGAATGAAACTGGGTCATTTGTAGAGACATCTATGCATCGAGAGACTGTCATACAGAATGAAGTAAGTCAGAAAGAGGAAAACAAATATTGTATATTAATGCATATATGTGGAACCTAAAAAAATGGTACAGAAGAACTGGTTTCCAGGGAAGAAATAGAGACACAGAGGTAGAGAACAAACGTATGGACACCAAGTGTGGGAAGCCATGTGGTGGTGGTGGTGGGATGAGTTGGGAGATTGGGATTGACCTGTATACATGTATATGCATAAAATACATAACTAATAATAACGTGCTGTATAAAAAAAATAAATAAAATTAAATTTCAAAATTTTAAAAAATAAAATTTAAAAATAAACCAAAAAAATTTCTTCCCGTCACACAAATGTATTTATAGGAATGAACTTTTTCCATGCTTATATCTATAAATACATAAAAGAGGAATAAATCTAACTTGAACCATAAAATAAAAGAAAAACCTGAACCCACGAGTTATACAGAGGTAAACACTATCAGGGCACTTTCTCCAGTGGTAAACAATTCTGAAATTGGTCAGAAGTGGGGAACCATCTCCCATACAGCCAGCAACCCACCCCCCACGCAAGGAGTGTCCTCATTGCAAAGCTGGGGGACCGTGCTGAGGCATCTGTGAGTAAACGTGAGCTGAGCCACAGGCCAGCTGCTGCTGAACTGTTCCCACCCTTTCCAGGTAAAACACCTGAATATGTACAAGGGCTTGAAAGACTAGAGGAAGGACCGTGGAGCCACACCAGCGACAGCACACAGGCCAACTTGGTGCCTGCAGGCCAGCCAGGGTGGTCCTGACCCCGGGCGCTCTTCCAGAAGCTTTCCATTGCCCTGCCTGAGATACCCTTCCTGTCCCGTCCCCCACTGCTTTTTTCCTTCCTCACCTCTGTCCGGAGAGAAATTCCAGCGGAAGGTATGGGTGACACAACCTCTTCTTTACAGGCGGCAGCCTGGCAACTCCTGCAGAAAGGCCAGCAGAACCCCACTCACACCGGGCCACCCAGAAAGCTGTGGCCCCTCACTCCCTCCCAACAGCACAGCCCCGAGACTGTTGAAGGGGAAGAGAATATGGAGTCAGGCACAGCTTCAGGCGCTATTGCTGCCTGGAGCACTGCTTATATTGACCTCAACGAGGCACACCTGGGGAGGGCGGGCCGGCAGGGTAAGGCTGCCCAGGTCAGCTAATCCACAACCCTCAGGGAATCACATTGTTGAAAATGGACCCCGCTAAGGCAGAAGAGAAGCCAAGGGAAAAAAGGACACAATGCCATTTGCAGCACCATAGATGAGTCTAGAAGTAATCACGTGACTTGTAGTAAGTCAGAAAGTGAAAGACACATATCATAGCATATCACTTATAGGTGTTACCTAAAAATGGATACCAGGGCAGATATTTCCATGGAGAAGGGCAATCACAGATTCATTAAACAAACGTATGGTTCACCAATGGAAAGGTGTGAGGACTGGTTTAATTACGATATTGGGGTTAACAGACATATACAAACACAGGTGACATATATAATCACCAAAGATCTACAGAATACCAAGAGAGGACTACTCAACATTCTGGCATAACGTACATGGGAAAAGGATCCCAGGAAGAACAGATATCTGTATATGTGTAAAGAACCACATCTTCCAAACCTACAGCAAGCGAAACATTGTAATCAAACTTGCTGTAATAAAAAATATTAAATTAAATTAAATACACGAACAAGATGTAGTGAGACAAACGTGAGGGGCTTTCTCTTGGCACATTCCATTCTAAACTCCAATCTAGAACACCACTTCCACTGAGGCTCTCTTGCCCTAGTAACCAGATTTGGTAAGGGTGAACTGCTGCCACCTTGTGGCCGTTTCACACAACAGCAGCTTTAATCCCAACGCTAATGGTCAGTTGATATTCAAAATCATTGCAGGCCTGTAAATGACACCTGCCCTGAAAACAAATCCTGGGGTCACATATCGACCAAAAAGTTCAAAGGACATCCATATTTCAAAACGACCGTTTCAAAAGGCATATTTTACGCACATTAGTGTTCTGCTTCTTTTCCTTTCTTTCCTTTTTTGTTAAAAAAAACGGGAATGGAAAAAGGCATCCCTCAGAATGGGCGAAAATCGTTGCAGACGAATCAATGGACAGAGTTTTAATCTCCAATATATATAAACAACTCATGCAGCTTAATATTAAAAAAACAAACAACCCAATACAAAAATGGGCAGAAGATCTAAAGAGACGTTTCTTCAAAGAAGACACAGAGATGGCTAAGACGCACATGAAAAGCTGCTCAACAGCACTAATTATTAGAGAAATGCAAATCAAAACTACAATGAGGTATCACCTCACACCTGTTAGAATCGGCATCATCAGAAAATCTACAAACAACCAATTCTGGGGAGGGTGTGGACAAAAGGAGCCCTCTTCCACTATTGGTTGGAATGTAAATTGATACAGTCACTATGGAGAACAGTATGGAGTTTCCTTAAAAAAACTAGAAATAGAATTACCATCTGATCCAGCAATCCCACTTCTGGGCATATACCCAGAGAAAACCGTAAATCAAAAAGGCACATTCGCCACAATGTTCATTGCAGCACTGTTTACAATAGCCAGGTAATGGAAGCCACCTAAATGCCCACAGACAGATGAATGGATAAAGAGGTGGTACATATATGAAATGGAATATTACTCGGCCATAAAAAGGAATGAAACTGGGTCATTTGTAGAGACATCGATGGATCGAGAGACTGTCATACAGAATGAAGTAAGTCAGAAAGAGGAAAACAAATATTGTATATTAATGCATATATGTGGAACCTAAAAAAATGGTACAGATGAACTGGTTTGCAGGGAAGAAATAGAGACACAGAGGTTGACAAAAAACGTATGGACACCAAGTGTGGGAAGCCATGGGGTGGTGGTGGTGGGATGAGTTGGGAGATTGGGATTGACCTGTATACATGTATATGCATAAAATACATAACTAATAATAACGTGCTGTATAAAAATAATAAATATAATTAAATTTCAAAATTTTAAAAAATAAAATTTAAAAATAAAACAAAAAAAATTTCTTCCCGTCACACAAATGTATTTATAGGAATGAACTTTTTCCATGCTTATATCTATAAATACATAAAAGAGGAATAAAATCTAACTTGAACCATAAAATAAAAGAAAAACATGAACCCACGAGTTATACAGAGGTAAACACTATCAGGGCACTTTCTCCAGTGGTAAACAATTCTGAAATTGGTCAGAAGTGGGGAACCATCTCCCATACAGCCAGCAACCCACCCCCCACGCAAGGAGCGTCCTCATTGCAAAGCTGGGGGACCGTGCTGAGGCATCTGTGAGTAAACGTGAGCTGAGCCACAGGCCAGCTGCTGCTGAACTGTTCCCACCCTTTCCAGGTAAAACACCTGAATATGTACAAGGGCTTGAAAGACTAGAGGAAGGACCGTGGAGCCACACCAGCGACAGCACGCAGGCCAACTTGGTGCCTGCAGGCCAGCCAGGGTGGTCCTGGCCCCGGGCGCTCTTCCAGAAGCTTTCCATTGCCCTGCCTGAGATACCCCTCCAGTCCCGGCCCCCACTGATTTTTCCTTCCTCACCTCTGACCGGAGAGAAATTCCAGCGGAAGGTATGTGTGACACAACTTCTTCTTTACAGGCGGCAGCCTGGCAACTCCTGCAGAAAGGCCAGCAGAACCCCACTCACACCGGGCCACCCAGAAAGCTGTGGCCCCTCACTCCCTCCCAACAGCACAGCCCCGAGACTGTTGAAGGGGAAGAGAATATGGTGTCAGGCACAGCTTCAGGGGCTATTGCTGCCTGGAGCTCTGTTTATATTGACCTAAACGAGGCACACCTGTGGAGGGCGGGACGGCAGGGTAAGGCTGCCCAGGTCAGCTAATCCACAACCCTCAGGGAATCACATTGTTGAAAATGGACCCCGCTAAGGCAGAAGAGAAGCCAAGGAAAAAAAGGACACAATGCCATTTGCAGCACCGTAGATGAGTCTAAAAATAATCACGTGACTTGTAGTAAGTCAGAAAGTGAAAGACACATATCATATCATATCACTTATAGGTGTTCCCTAAAAATGGATACCAGGGCAGATATTTCCACGGAGAAGGGCAATCACAGATTCATTAAACAAACTTATGGTTCACCAATGGAAAGGTGTGAGGATTGGTTTCATTATGATATCGGTGTTAACAGACATATACAAACACAGGTGACATATATAATCACCAAAGACCTACAGAATACCAAGAGAGGACTACTCAACATTCTGTCATAAAGTACATGGGAAAAGGATGCGAGGAAGAACAGTCATCTGTATATGTGTAAAAGAACCACATCTTCCACACCTACAACAAGCCAAACATTGTAATCAAACTTGCTGTAATAAAAAATAAAACCTTAAATTAAAAACACGAACAAGAAGTAGTGAGACAAACGTGAGGGGCTTTCTCCTGGCACATTCCATTCTAAACTCCAATCTAGAACACCACTTCCACTGAGGCTCTCTTGCCCTAGTAACCAGATTTGGTAAGGGTGAACTGCTGCCACCTTGTGGCCGTTTCACACAACAGCAGCTTTAATCCCAACGCTAATGGTCAGTTGATATTCAAAATCATTGCAGGCCTGTAAATGACACCTGCCCTGAAAACAAATCCTGGGGTCACATATCGACCAAAAAATTCAAAGGACGTCCATATTTCAAAACGACCATTTCAAAAGGCATATTTTACGCACATTAGTGTTCTGCTTCTTTTCCTTTCTTTCCGTTTTTGTTAAAAAACACGGGAATGGAAAAAGGCATCCCTCAGAATGGGCGAAAATCGTTGCAGACGAATCAATGGACAGAGGTTTAATCTCCAATATATATAAACAGCTCATGCAGCTTAATATTAAAAAAACAAACAACCCCAAAAAAAATGGGCAGAAGATCTAAAGAGACGTTTCTTCAAAGGAGACACAGAGATGGCCAAGACGCACATGAAAAGCTGCTCAACAGAACTAATTATTAGAGAAATGCAAATCAAAACTACAATGAGGTATCACCTCACACCTGTTAGAATCGGCATCATCAGAAAATCTACAAACAACCAATTCTGGGGAGGGTGTGGACAAAAGGAGCCCTCTTCCACTATGGGTGGGAATGTAAATTGATACAGTCACTAAGGAGAAGAGTATGGAGTTTCCTTAAATAAACTAGAAATAGAATTACCATCTGATCCAGCTATCCCACTTAAGGCCATATACCCAGAGAAAACCGTATTTCAAAAAGGCACATTCACCACAATGTTCGTTGCAGCACTATTTACAATAGCCAGGTAATGGAAGCAACCTAAATACCCACAGACAGATGAATGGATAAAGAGGTGGTACATATATGAAATGGAATATTACTCGGCCATAAAGGAATGAAACTGGGTCATTTGTAGAGACATCGATGGATCGAGAGACTGTCATACAGAATGAAGTAAGTCAGAATGAGGAAAACAAATATTGTATATTAATGTATATATGTGGAACCTAAAAAAATGGTACAGATGAACTGGTTTGCAGGGAAGAAATAGAGACACAGAGGTAGACAAAAAACGTATGGACACCAAGTGTGGGAAGCCATGGGGTGGTGGTGGTGGGATGAGTTGGGAGATTGGGATTGACCTGTATACATGTATATGCATAAAATACATAATTAATAATAACGTGCTGTATAAAAAAATAAATAAAATTAAATTTCAAAATTTTAAAAAATAAAATTTAAAAATAAAACAAAAAAATTTCTTCCCGTCACACAAATGTATTTATAGGAATGAACTTTTTCCATGCTTATATCTATAAATACATAAAAGAGGAATAAAATCTAACTTGAACCATAAAATAAAAGAAAAACCTGAACCCACGAGTTATACAGAGGTAAACACTATCAGGGCACTTTCTCCAGTGGTAAACAATTCTGAAATTGGTCAGAAGTGGGGAACCATCTCCCATACAGCCAGCAACCCACCCCCCACGCATGGAGCGTCCTCATTGCAAAGCTGGGGGACCGTGCTGAGGCATCTGTGAGTAAACGTGAGCTGAGCCACAGGCCAGCTGCTGCTGAACTGTTCCCACCCTTTCCAGGTAAAACACCTGAATATGTACAAGGGCTTGAAAGACTAGAGGAAGGACCATGGAGCCACACCAGCGACAGCACGCAGGCCAACTTGGTGCCTGCAGGGCAGCCAGGGTGGTCCTGACACCGGGCGCTCTTCCAGAAGCTTTCCATTGCCCTGCCTGAGATACCCTTCCTGTCCCGGCCCCCACTGCTTTTTTCCTTCCTCACCTCCGTCCAGAGAGAAATTCCAGCGGAATGTATGTGTGACACAACCTCTTCTTTACAGGCGGCAGCCTGGCAACTCCTGCAGAAAGGCCAGCAGAACCCCACTCACACCGGGCCACCCACAAAGCTGTGGCCCCTCACTCACTCCCACCAGCACAGCCCCGAGACTGCTGACGGGGCAGAGAATATGGAGTCAGGCACAGCTTCAGGGGCTATTGCTGCCTGGAGCGCTGTTTATATTGACCTCAACGAGGCACACCTCGGGAGGGCGGGCCAGCAGGGTAAGGCTGCCCAGGTCAGCTAATCCACAACCCTCAGGGAATCACATTGTTGAAAATGGACCCCGCTAAGGCAGAAGAGAAGCCAAGGGAAAAAAGGACACAATGCCATTTGCAGCACCATAGATGAGTCTAGAAGTAATCACATGACATGTAGTAAGTCAGAAAGTGAAAGACACATATCATATCATATCACTTATAGGTGTTACCTAAAAATGGATACCAGGAGAGATATTTCCATGGAGAAGGGCAATCACAGATTCATTAAACAAACTTATGGTTCACCAATGGAAAGGTGTGAGGACTGGTTTAATTACGATATCGGGGTTAACAGACATATACAAACACAGGTGACATATATAATCACCAAAGATCTACAGAATACCAAGAGAGGACTACTCAACATTCTGGCATAACGTACATGGGAAAAGGATCCCAGGAAGAACAGATATCTGTATATGTGTAAAGAACCACATCTTCCAAACCTACAGCAAGCCAAACATTGTAATCAAACTTGCTGTAATAAAAAATATTAAATTAAATTAAATACACGAACAAGATGTAGTGAGACAAACGTGAGGGGCTTTCTCTTGGCACATTCCATTCTAAACTCCAATCTAGAACACCACTTCCACTGAGGCTCTCTTGCCCTAGTAACCAGATTTGGTAAGGGTGAACTGCTGCCACCTTGTGGCCGTTTCACACAACAGCAGCTTTAATCCCAGCGCTAATGGTCAGTTGATATTCAAAATCATTGCAGGCCTGTAAATGACACCTGCCCTGAAAACAAATCCTGGGTTCACATATCGACCAAAAAGTTCAAAGGACGTCCATATTTCAAAACGACCGTTTCAAAAGGCATATTTTACGCACATTAGTGTTCTGCTTCTTTTCCTTTCTTTCCTTTTTTGTTAAAAAAAACGGGAATGGAAAAAGGCATCCCTCAGAATGGGCGAAAATCGTTGCAGACGAATCAATGGACAGAGTTTTAATCTCCAATATATATAAACAACTCATGCAGCTTAATATTAAAAAAACAAACAACCCAATACAAAAATGGGCAGAAGATCTAAAGAGACGTTTCTTCAAAGAAGACACAGAGATGGCTAAGACGCACATGAAAAGCTGCTCAACAGCACTAATTATTAGAGAAATGCAAATCAAAACTACAATGAGGTATCACCTCACACCTGTTAGAATCGGCATCATCAGAAAATCTACAAACAACCAATTCTGGGGAGGGTGTGGACAAAAGGAGCCCTCTTCCACTATTGGTGGGAATGTAAATTGATACAGTCACTATGGAGAACAGTATGGAGTTTCCTTAAAAAAACTAGAAATAGAATTACCATCTGATCCAGCAATCCCACTTCTGGGCATATACCCAGAGAAAACCGTAAATCAAAAAGGCACATTCACCACAATGTTCATTGCAGCACTATTTACAATAGCCAGGTAATGGAAGCAACCTAAATGGCCACAGACAGATGAATGGATAAAGATGTGGTACATATATGAAATGGAATATTACTCGGCCATAAAAGGAATGAAACTGGCTCATTTGTAGAGACATCGATGGATCGAGAGACTGTCATACAGAATGAAGTAAGTCAGAAGGAGGAAAACAAATATTGTATATTAATGCATATATGTGGAACCTAAAAAATGGTACAGATGAACTGGTTTGCAGGGAAGAAATAGAGACACAGAGGTAGAGAACAAACGTATGGACACCAAGTGTGGGAAGCCATGGGGTGGTGGTGGTGGGATGAGTTGGGAGATTGGGATTGACCTGTATAAATGTATATGCATAAAATACATAACTAATAATAACGTGCTGTATAAAAAAAATAAATAAAATTAAATTTCAAAATTTTAAAAAATAAAATTTAAAAATAAAACAAAATAAAAGTTCTTCCCGTCACACAGATGTATATATAGGAATGAACTTTTTCCATGCTTATATCTATAAATACATAAAAGTGGAATAAAATCTAACTTGAACCATAAAATAAAAAAAAAAACCTGAACCCACGAGTTATACAGAGGAAAACCCTAACAGGGCACTTTCTCCAGTGGTAAACAATTCTGAAATTGGTCAGAGTTGGGGAACCATCTCCCATACAGCCAGCAACCCACCCCCCACGCAAGGAACGTCCTCATTGCAAAGCTGCGGGATCGTGCTGAGGCATCTGTGAGTAAACGTGAGCTGAGCCCCAGGCCAGCTGCTGCTGAACTGTTCCCACCCTTTCCAGGTAAAACACCTGAATATGTACAAGGGCTTGAAAGACTAGAGGAAGGACCGTGGAGCCACACCAGCGACAGCACGCAGGCCAACTTGGTAACTGCAGGCCAGCCAGGGTGGTCCTGGACCCGGGCGCTCTTCCAGAAGCTTTCCATTGCCCTGCCTGAGATACCCTTCCTGTCCCGGCCCCCACTGCTTTTTTCCTTCCTCACCTCTGTCCGGAGAGAAATTCCAGCGGAAGGTATGTGTGACACAACCTCTTCTTTACAGGCGGCAGCCTGGCAACTCCTGCAGAAAGGCCAGCAGAACCCCACTCACACCGGGCCACCCACAAAGCTGTGGCCCCTCACTCCCTCCCACCAGCACAGCCCCGAGACTAGTGAAGGGGAAGAGAATATGGAGTCAGGCACAGCTTCAGGGGCTATTGCTGCCTGGAGCTCTGTTTATATTGACTTCAACGAGGCACACCTGTGGAGGGCGGGTCGGGAGGGTAAGGCTGCCCAGGTCAGCTAATCCACAACCCTCAGGGAATCACATTGTTGAAAATGGACCCCGCTAAGGCAGAAGAGAAGCCAAGGAAAAAAAGGACACAATGTCATTTGCAGCACCATAGATGAGTCTAGAAGTAATCACGTGACTTGTAGTAAGTCAGAAAGTGAAAGACACATATCATATCATATCACTTATAGGTGTTACCTAAAAATGGATACCAGGGCAGATATTTCCACGGAGAAGGGCAATCACAGATTCATTAAACAAACTTATGGTTCACCAATGGAAAGGTGTGAGGATTAGTTTCATTACGATATCGGGGTTAACAGACATATACAAACACAGGTGACATATATAATCACCAAAGACCTACAGAATACCAAGAGAGGACTACTCAACATTCTGTCATAAGGTACATGGGAAAAGGATGCGAGGAAGAACAGTCATCTGTATATGTGTAAAAGAACCACATCTTCCACACCTACAACAAGCCAAACATTGTAATCAAACTTGCTGTAATAAAAAATAAAACCTTAAATTAAAAACACGAACAAGAAGTAGTGAGACAAACGTGAGGGGCTTTCTCCTGGCACATTCCATTCTAAACTCCAATCTAGAACACCACTTCCACTGAGGCTCTCTTGCCCTAGTAACCAGATTTGGTAAGGGTGAACTGCTGCCACCTTGTGGCCGTTTCACACAACAGCAGCTTTAATCCCAACGCTAATGGTCAGTTGATATTCAAAATCATTGCAGGCCTGTAAATGACACCTGCCCTGAAAACAAAACCTGGGGTCACATATCGACCAAAAAATTCAAAGGATGTCCATATTTCAAAACGACCATTTCAAAAGGCATATTTTACGCACATTAGTGTTCTGCTTCTTTTCCTTTCTTTCCCTTTTTGTTAAAAAATACGGGAATGGAAAAAGGCATCCCTCAGAATGGGCGAAAATCGTTGCAGACGAATCAATGGACAGAGGTTTAATCTCCAATATATATAAACAGCTCATGCAGCTTAATATTAACAAAACAACCCCCCCAAAAAAAATGGGCAGAAGATCTAAAGAGACGTTTCTTCAAAGGAGACACAGAGATGGCCAAGACGCACATGAAAAGCTGCTCAACAGAACTAATTATTAGAGAAATGCAAATCAAAACTACAATGAGGTATCACCTCACAACTGTTAGAATCGGCATCATCAGAAAATCTACAAACAACCAATTCTGGGGAGGGTGTGGACAAAAGGAGCCCTCTTCCACTATTGGTGGGAATGTAAATTGATACAGTCACTATGGAGAACAGTATGGAGTCTCCTTAAAAAAACTAGAAATAGAATTACCATCTGATCCAGCAATCCCACTTCTGGGCATATACCCAGAGAAAACCGTAAATCAAAAAGGCACATTCACCACAATGTTCATTGCAGCACTATTTACAATAGCCAGGTAATGGAAGCAACCTAAATGCCCACAGACAGATGAATGGATAAAGAGGTGGTACATATATGAAATGGAATATTACTCGGCCATAAAAAGGAATGAAACTGGGTCATTTGTAGAGACATCTATGCATCGAGAGACTGTCATACAGAATGAAGTAAGTCAGAAAGAGGAAAACAAATATTGTATATTAATGCATATATGTGGAACCTAAAAAAATGGTACAGAAGAACTGGTTTCCAGGGAAGAAATAGAGACACAGAGGTAGAGAACAAACGTATGGACACCAAGTGTGGGAAGCCATGTGGTGGTGGTGGTGGGATGAGTTGGGAGATTGGGATTGACCTGTATACATGTATATGCATAAAATACATAACTAATAATAACGTGCTGTATAAAAAAAAAAAATAAAATTAAATTTCAAAATTTTAAAAAATAAAATTTAAAAATAAACCAAAAAAATTTCTTCCCGTCACACAAATGTATTTATAGGAATGAACTTTTTCCATGCTTATATCTATAAATACATAAAAGAGGAATAAATCTAACTTGAACCATAAAATAAAAGAAAAACCTGAACCCACGAGTTATACAGAGGTAAACACTATCAGGGCACTTTCTCCAGTGGTAAACAATTCTGAAATTGGTCAGAAGTGGGGAACCATCTCCCATACAGCCAGCAACCCACCCCCCACGCAAGGAGTGTCCTCATTGCAAAGCTGGGGGACCGTGCTGAGGCATCTGTGAGTAAACGTGAGCTGAGCCACAGGCCAGCTGCTGCTGAACTGTTCCCACCCTTTCCAGGTAAAACACCTGAATATGTACAAGGGCTTGAAAGACTAGAGGAAGGACCGTGGAGCCACACCAGCGACAGCACACAGGCCAACTTGGTGCCTGCAGGCCAGCCAGGGTGGTCCTGACCCCGGGCGCTCTTCCAGAAGCTTTCCATTGCCCTGCCTGAGATACCCTTCCTGTCCCGTCCCCCACTGCTTTTTTCCTTCCTCACCTCTGTCCGGAGAGAAATTCCAGCGGAAGGTATGGGTGACACAACCTCTTCTTTACAGGCGGCAGCCTGGCAACTCCTGCAGAAAGGCCAGCAGAACCCCACTCACACCGGGCCACCCAGAAAGCTGTGGCCCCTCACTCCCTCCCAACAGCACAGCCCCGAGACTGTTGAAGGGGAAGAGAATATGGAGTCAGGCACAGCTTCAGGCGCTATTGCTGCCTGGAGCACTGCTTATATTGACCTCAACGAGGCACACCTGGGGAGGGCGGGCCGGCAGGGTAAGGCTGCCCAGGTCAGCTAATCCACAACCCTCAGGGAATCACATTGTTGAAAATGGACCCCGCTAAGGCAGAAGAGAAGCCAAGGGAAAAAAGGACACAATGCCATTTGCAGCACCATAGATGAGTCTAGAAGTAATCACGTGACTTGTAGTAAGTCAGAAAGTGAAAGACACATATCATAGCATATCACTTATAGGTGTTACCTAAAAATGGATACCAGGGCAGATATTTCCATGGAGAAGGGCAATCACAGATTCATTAAACAAACGTATGGTTCACCAATGGAAAGGTGTGAGGATTGGTTTCATTACGATATCGGGGTTAACAGACATATACAAACACAGGTTACATATATAATCACCAAAGATCTACAGATTACCAAGAGAGGACTACTCAACATTCTGTCATAACGTACATGGGAAAAGGATCCCAGGAAGAACAGACATCTGTATATGTGTAAAAGAACCAAATCTTCCACACCTACAGCAAGCCAAACATTGTAATCAAAATTACTGTAATAAAAAATATTAAATTACATTAAATACACGAACAAGATGTAGTGAGACAAACGTGAGGGGCTTTCTCCTGGCACATTCCATTCTAAACTCCAATCTAGAACACCACTTCCACTGAGGCTCTCTTGCCCTAGTAACCAGATTTGGTAAGGGTGAACTGCTGCCACCTTGAGGCCGTTTCACACCACAGCAGCTTTAATCCCAGCGCTAATGGTCAGTTGATATTCAAAATCATTGCAGGCCTGTAAATGACACCTGCCCTGAAAACAAATCCTGGGGTCACATATCGACCAAAAAATTCAAAGGATGTCCATATTTCAAAACGACCGTTTCAAAAGGCATATTTTATGCACATTAGTGTTCTGCTTCTTTTCCTTTCTTTCCGTTTTTGTTAAAAAACACGGGAATGGAAAAAGGCATCCCTCAGAATGGGCGAAAATCGTTGCAGACGAATCAATGGACAGAGGTTTAATCTCCAATATATATAAACAGCTCATGCAGCTTAATATTAAAAAAACAAACAACCCAAAAAAAATGGGCAGAAGATCTAAAGAGACGTTTCTTCAAATCAGACACAGAGATGGCCAAGACGCACATGAAAAGCTGCTCAACAGCACTAATTATTAGAGAAATGCAAATCAAAACTACAATGAGGTATCACCTCACACCTGTTAGAATCGGCATCATCAGAAAATCTACAAACAACCAATTCTGGGGAGGGTGTGGACAAAAGGAGCCCTCTTCCACTATGGGTGGGAATGTAAATTGATACAGTCACTAAGGAGAAGAGTATGGAGTTTCCTTAAAAAAACTAGAAATAGAATTACCATCTGATCCAGCTATCCCACTTATGGCCATATACCCAGAGAAAACCGTATTTCAAAAAGGCACATTCACCACAATGTTCGTTGCAGCACTATTTACAATAGCCAGGTAATGGAAGCAACCTAAATGCCCACAGACAGATGAATGGATAAAGAGGTGGTACATATATGAAATGGAATATTACTCGGCCATAAAAAGGAATGAATCTGGGTCATTTGTAGAGACATCGATGGATCGAGAGACTGTCATACAGAATGAAGTAAGTCAGAAAGAGGAAAACAAATATTGTATATTAATGCATATATGTGGAACCTAAAAAAATGGTACAGATGAACTGGTTTGCAGGGAAGAAATAGAGACACAGAGGTTGACAAAAAACGTATGGACACCAAGTGTGGGAAGCCATGGGGTGGTGGTGGTGGGATGAGTTGGGAGATTGGGATTGACCTGTTTACATGTATATGCATAAAATACATAACTAATAATAACGTGCTGTATAAAAAAAATAAATAAAATTAAATTTCAAAATGTTAAAAAATAAAATTTAAAAATAAAACAAAAAAAATTTCTTCCCGTCACACAAATGTATTTATAGGAATGAACTTTTTCCATGCTTATATCTATAAATACATAAAAGAGGAATAAAATCTAACTTGAACCATAAAATAAAAGAAAAACATGAACCCACGAGTTATACAGAGGTAAACACTATCAGGGCACTTTCTCCAGTGGTAAACAATTCTGAAATTGGTCAGAAGTGGGGAACCATCTCCCATACAGCCAGCAACCCACCCCCCACGCAAGGAGCGTCCTCATTGCAAAGCTGGGGGACCGTGCTGAGGCATCTGTGAGTAAACGTGAGCTGAGCCACAGGCCAGCTGCTGCTGAACTGTTCCCACCCTTTCCAGGTAAAACACCTGAATATGTACAAGGGCTTGAAAGCCTAGAGGAAGGACCGTGGAGCCACACCAGCGACAGCACGCAGGCCAACTTGGTGCCTGCAGGCCAGCCAGTGTGGTCCTGACCCCTTGCGCTTTTCCAGAAGCTTTCCATTGCCCTGCCTGAGATACCCTTCCTGTCCCGGCCCCCACTGCTTTTTTCCTTCCTCACCTCTGTCCGGAGAGAAATTCCAGCGGAAGGTATGTGTGACACAACCTCTTCTTTACAGGCGGCAGCCTGGCAACTCCTGCAGAAAGGCCAGCAGAACCCCACTCACACCGGGCCACCCACAAAGCTGTGGCCCCTCACTCACTCCCACCAGCACAGCCCCGAGACTGCTGACGGGGCAGAGAATATGGAGTCAGGCACAGCTTCAGGGGCTATTGCTGCCTGGAGCGCTGTTTATATTGACCTCAACGAGGCACACCTGGGGAGGCCGGGCCAGCAGGGTAAGGCTGCCCAGGTCAGCTGATCCACAACCCTCAGGGAATCACATTGTTGAAAATGGACCCCGCTAAGTCAGAAGAGAAGCCAAGGGAAAAAAGGACACAATGCCATTTGCAGCACCGTAGATTAGCCTAGAAGTAATCACATGACTTGTAGTAAGTCAGAAAGTGAAAGACACATATCGTATCATATCACTTATAAGTGTTACCTAAAAATGGATACAAGGGCAGATATTTCCACGGAGAAGGGCAATCACAGATTCATTAAACAAACTTATGGTTCACCAATGGAAAGGTGTGAGGACTGGTTTAATTACGATATTGGGGTTAACAGACATATACAAACACAGGTGACATATATAATCACCAAAGATCTACAGAATACCAAGAGAGGACTACTCAACATTCTGGCATAACGTACATGGGAAAAGGATCCCAGGAAGAACAGATATCTGTATATGTGTAAAGAACCACATCTTCCAAACCTACAGCAAGCGAAACATTGTAATCAAACTTGCTGTAATAAAAAATATTAAATTAAATTAAATACATGAACAAGATGTAGTGAGACAAACGTGAGGGGCTTTCTCTTGGCACATTCCATTCTAAACTCCAATCTAGAACACCACTTCCACTGAGGCTCTCTTGCCCTAGTAACCAGATTTGGTAAGGGTGAACTGCTGCCACCTTGTGGCCGTTTCACACAACAGCAGCTTTAATCCCAACGCTAATGGTCAGTTGATATTCAAAATCATTGCAGGCCTGTAAATGACACCTGCCCTGAAAAATATCCTGGGGTCACATATCGACCAAAAAGTTCAAAGGACATCCATATTTCAAAACGACCGTTTCAAAAGGCATATTTTACGCACATTAGTGTTCTGCTTCTTTTCCTTTCTTTCCTTTTTTGTTAAAAAAAACGGGAATGGAAAAAGGCATCCCTCAGAATGGGCGAAAATCGTTGCAGACGAATCAATGGACAGAGTTTTAATCTCCAATATATATAAACAACTCATGCAGCTTAATATTAAAAAAACAAACAACCCAATACAAAAATGGGCAGAAGATCTAAAGAGACGTTTCTTCAAAGAAGACACAGAGATGGCTAAGACGCACATGAAAAGCTGCTCAACAGCACTAATTATTAGAGAAATGCAAATCAAAACTACAATGAGGTATCACCTCACACCTGTTAGAATCGGCATCATCAGAAAATCTACAAACAACCAATTCTGGGGAGGGTGTGGACAAAAGGAGCCCTCTTCCACTATTGGTTGGAATGTAAATTGATACAGTCACTATGGAGAACAGTATGGAGTTTCCTTAAAAAAACTAGAAATAGAATTACCATCTGATCCAGCAATCCCACTTCTGGGCATATACCCAGAGAAAACCGTAAATCAAAAAGGCACATTCGCCACAATGTTCATTGCAGCACTGTTTACAATAGCCAGGTAATGGAAGCCACCTAAATGGCCACAGACAGATGAATGGATAAAGATGTGGTACATATATGAAATGGAATATTACTCGGCCATAAAAGGAATGAAACTGGCTCATTTGTAGAGACATCGATGGATCGAGAGACTGTCATACAGAATGAAGTAAGTCAGAAAGAGGAAAACAAATATTTTATATTAATGCATATATGTGGAACCTAAAAAATGGTACAGATGAACTGGTTTGCAGGGAAGAAATAGAGACACAGAGGTAGAGAACAAACGTATGGACACCAAGTGTGGGAAGCCATGGGGTGGTGGTGGTGGGATGAGTTGGGAGATTGGGATTGACCTGTATAAATGTATATGCATAAAATACATAACTAATAATAACGTGCTGTATAAAAAAAATAAATAAAATTAAATTTCAAAATTTTAAAAAATAAAATTTAAAAATAAAACAAAATAAAAGTTCTTCCCGTCACACAGATGTATATATAGGAATGAACTTTTTCCATGCTTATATCTATAAATACATAAAAGTGGAATAAAATCTAACTTGAACCATAAAATAAAAAAAAAAAACCTGAACCCACGAGTTATACAGAGGAAAACCCTAACAGAGCACTTTCTCCAGTGGTAAACAATTCTGAAATTGGTCAGAGTTGGGGAACCATCTCTCATACAGCCAGCAACCCACCCCCCACGCAAGGAACGTCCTCATTGCAAAGCTGCGGGATCGTGCTGAGGCATCTGTGAGTAAACGTGAGCTGAGCCCCAGGCCAGCTGCTGCTGAACTGTTCCCACCCTTTCCAGGTAAAACACCTGAATATGTACAAGGGCTTGAAAGACTAGAGGAAGGACCGTGGAGCCACACCAGCGACAGCACGCAGGCCAACTTGGTGCCTAAAGGCCAGCCAGGGTGGTCCTGGCCCCGGGCGCTCTTCCAGAAGCTTTCCATTGCCCTGCCTGAGATACCCTTCCTGTCCCGGCCCCCACTGCTTTTTTCCTTCCTCACCTCTGTCCGGAGAGAAATTCCAGCGGAAGGTATGTGTGACACAACCTCTTCTTTACAGGTGGCAGCCTGGCAACTCCTGCAGAAAGGCCAGCAGAACCCCACTCACACCGGGCCACCCACAAAGCTGTGGCCCCTCACTCCCTCCCACCAGCACAGCCCCGAGACTAGTGAAGGGGAAGAGAATATGGAGTCAGGCACAGCTTCAGGGGCTTTTGCTGCCTGGAGCTCTGTTTATATTGACTTCAACGAGGCACACCTGTGGAGGGCGGGTCGGGAGGGTAAGGCTGCCCAGGTCAGCTAATCCACAACCCTCAGGGAATCACATTGTTGAAAATGGACCCCGCTAAGGCAGAAGAGAAGCCAAGGAAAAAAAGGACACAATGTCATTTGCAGCACCGTAGATGAGTCTAGAAGCAATCACGTGACTTGTAGTAAGTCAGAAAGTGAAAGACACATATCATATCATATCACTTATAGGTGTTACCTAAAAATGGATACCAGGGCAGATATTTCCACGGAGAAGGGCAATCACAGATTCAGTAAACAAACTTATGGTTCACCAATGGAAAGGTGTGAGGATTAGTTTCATTACGATATCGGGGTTAACAGACATATACAAACACAGGTGACATATATAATCACCAAAGACCTACAGAATACCAAGAGAGGACTACTCAACATTCTGTCATAAAGTACATGGGAAAAGGATGCGAGGAAGAACAGTCATCTGTATATGTGTAAAAGAACCACATCTTCCACACCTACAACAAGCCAAACATTGTAATCAAAATTGCTGTAATAAAAAATAAAACCTTAAATTAAAAACACGAACAAGAAGTAGTGAGACAAACGTGAGGGGCTTTCTCCTGGCAAATTCCATTCTAAACTCCAATCTAGAACACCACTTCCACTGAGGCTCTCTTTCCCTAGTAACCAGATTTGGTAAGGGTGAACTGCTGCCACCTTGTGGCCGTTTCACACAACAGCAGCTTTAATCCCAACGCTAATGGTCAGTTGATATTCAAAATCATTGCAGGCCTGTAAATGACACCTGCCCTGAAAACAAATCCTGGGGTCACATATCGACCAAAAAATTCAAAGGATGTCCATGTTTCAAAACGACCATTTCAAAAGGCATATTTTACGCACATTAGTGTTCTGCTTCTTTTCCTTTCTTTCCGTTTTTGTTAAAAAACACGGGAATGGAAAAAGGCATCCCTAAGAATGGGCGAAAATCGTTGCAGACGAATCAATGGACAGAGGTTTAATCTCCAATATATATAAACAGCTCATGCAGCTTAATATTAACAAAACAACCCCCCCAAAAAAATGGGCAGAAGATCTAAAGAGACGTTTCTTCAAAGGAGACACAGAGATGGCCAAGACGCACATGAAAAGCTGCTCAACAGAACTAATTATTAGAGAAATGCAAATCAAAACTACAATGAGGTATCACCTCACAACTGTTAGAATCGGCATCATCAGAAAATCTACAAACAACAAATTCTGGGGAGGGTGTGGACAAAAGGAGCCCTCTTCCACTATTGGTGGGAATGTAAATTGATACAGTCACTATGGAGAACAGTATGGAGTCTCCTTTAAAAAACTAGAAATAGAATTACCATCTGATCCAGCAATCCCACTTCTGGGCATATACCCAGAGAAAACCGTAAATCAAAAAGGCATATTCACCACAATGTTCATTGCAGCACTATTTACAATAGCCAGGTAATGGAAGCAACCTAAATGCCCACAGACAGAAGAATGGATAAAGATGTGGTACATATATGAAATGGAATATTACTCGGCCATAAAAAGGAATGAAACTGGGTCATTTGTAGAGACATCGATGGATCGAGAGACTGTCATACAGAATGAAGTAATTCAGAAAGAGGAAAACAAATATTGTATATTAATGCATATATGTGGAACCTAAAAAAATGGTACAGAAGAACTGGTTTCCAGGGAAGAAATAGAGACACAGAGGTAGAGAACAAACGTATGGACACCAAGTGTGGGAAGCCATGTGGTGGTGGTGGTGGGATGAGTTGGGAGATTGGGATTGACCTGTATACATGTATATGCATAAAATACATAACTAATAATAACGTGCTGTATAAAAAAAATAAATAAAATTAAATTTCAAAATTTTAAAAAATAAAATTTAAAAATAAAACAAAAAAAATTTCTTCCCGTCACACAAATGTATTTATAGGAATGAACTTTTTCCATGCTTATATCTATAAATACATAAAAGAGGAATAAATCAAACTTGAACAATAAAATAAAAGAAAAACCTGAACCCACGAGTTATACAGAGGTAAACACTATCAGGGCACTTTCTCCAGTGGTAAACAATTCTGAAATTGGTCAGAAGTGGGGAACCATCTCCCATACAGCCAGCAACCCACCCCCCACGCAAGGAGCGTCCTCATTGCAAAGCTGGGGGACCGTGCTGAGGCATCTGTGAGTAAACGTGAGCTGAGCCACAGGCCAGCTGCTGCTGAACTGTTCCCACCCTTTCCAGGTAAAACACCTGAATATGTACAAGGGCTTGAAAGCCTAGAGGAAGGACCGTGGAGCCACACCAGCGACAGCACGCAGGCCAACTTGGTGCCTAAAGGCCAGCCAGGGTGGTCCTGGCCCCGGGCGCTCTTCCAGAAGCTTTCCATTGCCCTGCCTGAGATACCCTTCCTGTCCCGGCCCCCACTGCTTTTTTCCTTCCTCACCTCTGTCCGGAGAGAAATTCCAGCGGAAGGTATGTGTGACACAACCTCTTCTTTACAGGCGGCAGCCTGGCAACTCCTGCAGAAAGGCCAGCAGAACCCCACTCACACCGGGCCACCCACAAAGCTGTGGCCCCTCACTCCCTCCCACCAGCACAGCCCCGAGACTGCTGACGGGGCAGAGAATATGGAGTCAGGCACAGCTTCAGGGGCTATTGCTGCCTGGAGCGCTGTTTATATTGACCTCAACGAGGCACACCTCGGGAGGGCAGGCCAGCAGGGTAAGTCTGCCCAGGTCAGCTAATCCACAACACTCAGGGAATCACATTGTTGAAAATGGACCCCGCTAAGGCAGAAGAGAAGCCAAGGGGAAAAAAGGACACAATGCCATTTGCAGCACGGTAGATGAGTCTAGAAGTAATCACGTGACTTGTAGTAAGTCAGAAAGTGAAAGACACATATCATATCATATCACTTATAGGTGTTACCTAAAAATGGATACCAGGGCAGATATTTCCACGGAGAAGGGCAATCACAGATTCATTAAACAAACTTATGGTTCACCAATGGAAAGGTGTGAGGATTGGTTTCATTACAATATCGGGGTTAACAGACATATACAAACATAGGTGACATATATAATCACCAAAGACCTACAGAATACCAAGAGAAGACTACTCAACATTCTGTCATAACGTACATGGGAAATGGATCCCAGGAAGAACAGACATCTGTATATGTGTAAAAGAACCACATCTTCCACACCTACAACAAGCCAAACATTGTAATCAAACTTGCTGTAATAAAAAATATAAAAAATTAAATTAAAAACACGAACAAGAAGTAGTGAGACAAACTTGAGGGGCTTTCTCCTGGCACATTCCATTCTAAATTCCAATCTAGAACACCACTTCCACTGAGGCTCTCTTGCCCTAGTAACCAGATTTGGTAAGGGAGAACTGCTGCCACCTTGTGGCCGTTTCACACAACAGCAGCTTTAATCCCAGCGCTAATGGTCAGTTGATATTCAAAATCATTGCAGGCCTGTAAATGACACCTGCCCTGAAAACAAATCCTGGGGTCACATATCGACCAAAAAATTCAAAGGACGTCCATATTTCAAAAGGACCGTTTCAAAAGGCATATTTTACGCACATTAGTGTTCTGCTTCTTTTCCTTTCTTTCCTTTTTTGTTAAAAAAAACGGGAATGGAAAAAGGCATCCCTCAGAATGGGCGAAAATCGTTGCAAACGAATCAATGGACAGAGGTTTCATCTACAATATATATAAACAGCTCATGCAGCTTAATATTAAAAAAAACAAACAACCCAATACAAAAATGGGCAGAAGATCTAAATAGACGTTTCTTCAAAGAAGACACAGAGATGGCCAAGACGCACATGAAAAGCTGCTCAACCGCACTAATTATTAGAGAAATGCAAATCAAAACTACAATGAGGTATCACCTCACACCTATTAGAATCGGCATCATCAGAAAATCTACAAACAACCAATTCTGGGGAGGGTGTGGACAAAAGGAGCCCTCTTCCACTATTGGTGGGAATGTAAATTGATACAGTCACTATGGAGAACAGTATGGAGTTTCCTTAAAAAAACTAGAAATAGAATTACCATCTGATCCAGCAATCCAACTTCTGGGCATATACCCAGATAAAACCGTAAATCAAAAAGGCATATTCACCACAATGTTCGTTGCAGCACTATTTACAATAGCCAGGAAATTGAAGCAACCTAAATGCCCACAGACAGATGAATGGATAAAGATGTGGTACATATATAAAATGGAATATTACTCGGCCATAAAAAGGAATGAAACTGGGTCATTTGTAGAGACATCGATGGATCGAGAGACTGTCATACAGAATGAAGTAAGTCAGAAAGAGGAAAACAAATATTGTATATTAATGCATATATGTGGAGCCTAAAAAATGGTACAGATGAACTGGTTTGCAGGGAAAAAATAGAGACACAGAGGTAGAGAACAAACGTATGGACACCAAGTGTGGGAAGCCATGGGGTGGTGGTGGTGGGATGAGTTAGGAGATTGGGATTGACCTGTATACATGTATATGCATAAAATACATAACTAATAATAACCTGCTGTATAAAAAAATAAAATTAAATTTCAAAATTTTATAAAATAAAATTTAAAAATAAAAGAGAAAAAAGTTCTTCCCGTCACACAGATGTATTTATAGGAATGAATTATTTCAATGCTTATATCTATAAATATATAAAAGAGGCATAAAATCTAACTTGAACCATAAAACAAAAAAAAACCTGAACCCACCAGTTATACAGAGGAAAACCCTATCAGGGCACTTGCTCCAGCGGTAAACAATTCTGAAATTGGTCAGAGGTGGGAAACCATCTCCCATACAGCCAGCAACCCACGCCCCACGCAAGGAGCGTCCTCATTGCAAAGCTGGGGTACCGTGCCGAGGCATCTGTGAGTAAACGTGAGCTGAGCCCCAGGCCAGCTGCTGCTGAACTGTTCCCACGCTTCCCAGGTAAAACACCTGAATATGTACAAGGGCTTGAAAGCCTAGAGGAAGGGCCGTCGAGCCACACCAGCGACAGCACGCAGGCCAACTTGGTGCCTGCATGCCAGCCAGGGTGGTCTTGGCCCCGGGCGCTCTTCCGGAAGCTTTCCATTGCCCTGCCTGAGATACCCCTCCTGTCCCGGTCCCCACTGCTTTTTTCCTTCCTCACCTCTGTCCGGAGAGAAATTCCAACGGAAGTATGGGTGACACATCCTCTTCTTTACAGTTGGCAGCCTGGCAACTCCTGCAGAAAGGCCAGCAGAGTCCCACTCACACTGGGCCACTCACAAAGCTGTGGCCCCTCACTCCCTCCCACCAGCACAGCCACGAGACTGCTGACGGGGCAGAGAATATGGAGTCAGGCACAGCTTCAGGGGCTATTGCTGCCTGGAGCGCTGTTTAAATTGACCTCAACGAGTCACACCTGGGGAGGGTGGGCCGGAAGGGTAAGGCTGCCCAGGTCAGCTAATCCACAACCCTCAGGGAATCACATTGTTGAAAATGGACCTCACTAAGGCAGAATAGAAGCCAAGGAAAAAAAGGACACAATGCCATTTGCAGCACCGTAGATGAGTCTAGAAGTAATCACGTGACTTGTAGTAAGTCAGAAAGTGAAAGACACATATCATATCATATCACTTATAGGTGTTACCTAAAAATGGATACCAGGGCAGATATTTCCACGGAGAAGGGCAATCACAGATTCATTAAACAAACTTATGGTTCACCAATGGAAAGGTGTGAGGATTGGTTTCATTACGATATCAGGGTTAACAGACATATACAAACACAGGTGACATATATAATCACCAAAGACCTACAGAATACCAAGAGAGGACTACTCAACATTCTGTCATAACGTACATGGGAAAAGGATCCCAGGAAGAACAGACATCTGTATATGTGTAAAAGAACCACATCTTCCACAACTACAACAAGCCAAACATTGTAATCAAACTTGCTGTAATAAAAAATAAAAAAAATATTAAATTAAAAACACGAACAAGAAGTAGTAAGACAAACTTGAGTGGATTTCTCCTGGCACATTCCATTCTAAATTACAATCTAGAACACCACTTCCATTGTGGCTCTCTTGCCCTAGTAACCAGATTTGGTAAGGGAGAACTGCTGCCACCTTGTGGCCGTTTCACACAACAGCAGCTTTAATCCCAGCGCTAATGGTCAGTTGATATTCAAAATCATTGCAGGCCTGTAAATGACACCTGCCCTGAAAACAAATCCTGGGGTCACATATCGACCAAAATGTTCAAAGGACGTCCATATTTCAAAACGACCGTTTCAAAAGGCATATTTTACGCACATTAGTGTTCTGCTTCTTTTCCTTTCTTTCCTTTTTTGTTGAAAAACACGGGAATGGAAAAAGGCATCCCTCAGAATGGGCGAAAATCGTTGCAAACGAATCAATGGACAGAGGTTTAATCTCCAATATATATAAACAGCTCATGCAGCTTAATATTAAAAAACAAACAACCCAATACAAAAATGGGCCGAAGATCTAAAGAGATGTTTCTTCAAAGAAGACACAGAGATGGCCAAGATGCACATGAAAAGCTGCTCAACAGCACTAATTATTAGAGAAATGCAAATCAAAACTACAATGAGGTATCACCTCACACCTGTTAGAATCGGCATCATCAGAAAATCTACAAACAACAAATTCTGTGGAGGGTGTGGACAAAAGGAGCCCTCTTCCACTATTGGTGGGAATGTAAATTGATACAGTCACTATGGAGAACAGTATGGAGTTTCCTTAAAAAAACTAGAAATAGAATTACCATCTGATCCAGCAATCCCACTTCTGGGCATATACCCAGAGAAAACCGTAAATCAAAAAGGCACAATCACCACAATATTCGTTGCAGCACTATTTACAATAGCCAGGTAATGGAAGCAACCTAAATGCCCACAGACAGATGAATGGATAAAGAAGTGGTACATATATAAAATGGAATATTACTCGGCCATAAAAAGGAATGAAACTGAGTCATTTGTAGAGACATCGATGGATCGAGAGACTGTCATACAGAATGAAGTAAGTCTGGAAGAGGAAAACAAATATTGTATATTAATGCATATATGTGGAGCCTAATAAATGGTACAGATGAACTGGCTTGCAGGGAAGAAATAGAGACACAGAGGTAGAGAACAAACGTATGGACACCAAGTGTGGGAAGCCATGGGGTGGTGGTGGTGGGATGAGTTGGGAGATTGGGATTGACCTGTATACATGTATATGCATAAAATACATAACTAATAAAAACGTGCTGTATAGAAAAAATAAATAAAATTAAATTTCAAAATTTTAAAAAATAAAATTTAAAAATAAAACAGAAAAAAGTTCTTCCCGTCACACAGATGTATTTATAGGAATGAATTATTTCCATGCTTATATCTATAAATACATAAAAGAGGAATAAAATCTAACTTGAACCATAAAAGAAAAAAAAACTGAACCCACGAGTTATACAGAGGAAAACCCTATCTGGGCACTTGCTCCAGCGGTAAACAATTCTGAAATTGGTCAGAGGTGGGGAACCATCTCCCATACAGCCAGCAACCCACCCCCCACGCAAGGAGCGTCCTCATTGCAAAGCTGGGGGACCGTGCCGAGGCATCTGTGAGTAAACGTGAGCTGAGCCCCAGGCCAGCTGCTGCTGAACTGTTCCCACCCTTCCCAGGTAAAACAGCTGAATATGTACAAGGGCTTGAAAGCCTAGAGGAAGGACCGTGGAGCCACACCAGCGACAGCACGCAGTCCAACTTGGTGCCTGCAGGCCAGCCAGGGTGGTCCTGGCCCCGGGCGCTCTTCCAGAAGCTTTCCATTGCCCTGCCTGAGATACTCCTCCTGTCCCGGCCCCCACTGCTTTTTTCCTACCTCACCTCTGTCCGGAGAGAAATTCCAGCGGAAGGTATGGGTGACACATCCTCTTCTTTACAGGCGGCAGCCTGGCAACTCCTGCAGAAAGGCCAGCAGAACCCCACTCACACCGGGCCACCCACAAAGCTGTGGCACCTCTCTCCATCCCACCAGCACAGCCCCGAGACTGCTGATGGGGCAGAGTATATGGAGTCAGGCACAGCTTCAGGGGATATTGCTGCCTGGAACTCTGTTTATATTGACCTCAACGAGGCACACCTGGGGAGGGTGGGCCGGCAGGGTAAGGTTGCCCAGGTAAGCTAATACACAACCCTCAGGGAATCACATTGTTGAAAATGGACCCCGCTAAGGCAGAAGAGAAGCCAAGGGAAAAAAGGACACAATGCCATTTGCAGCACCGTAGATGAGTCTAGAAGTAATCACGTGACCTGTCGTAAGCCAGAAAGTGAAAGACACATATTATATCACTTATAGGTGTTACCTAAAAATGGATACCAGGGCAGATATTTCCACAGAGAAGGGCAATCACAGATTCATTAAACAAACTTATGGTTCACCAATGGAAAGGTGTTAGTTTTGGTTTCATTACGATATCGGGGTTAACAGACATATTCAAACACAGGTGACATATATAATCACCAAAGACCTACAGAATACCAAGAGAGGACTACTCAACATTCTGTCATAACGTACATGGGAAAAGGATCCCAGGAAGAACAGACATCTGTATATGTGTAAAGATCCACATCTTCCACACCTACAGCAAGCCAAACATTGTAATCAAACTTGCTGTAATAAAAAATATTAAATTAAATTAAATACACGAACAAGATGTAGTGAGACAAACGTGAGGGGCTTTCTCCTGGCACATTCCATTCTAAACTCCACTCTAGAACATCACTTCCACTGAGGCTCTCTTGCCCTAGTAACCAGATTTGGTAAGGGTGAACTGCTGCCACCTTGTGGCCGTTTCACACAACAGCAGCTTTAATCCCAACGCTAATGGTCAGTTGATATTCAAAATCATTGCAGGCCTGTAAATGACACCTGCCCTGAAAACAAATCCTGGGGTCACATATCGACCGAAAAGTTCAAAGGACGTCCATATTTCAAAACGACCGTTTCAAAAGGCATATTTTATGCACATTAGTGTTCTGCTTCTTTTCCTTTCTTTCCTTTTTTGCTAAAAAAACGGGAATGGAAAAAGGCATCCCTCAGAATGGGCGAAAATCGTTGCAGACGAATCAATGGACAGAGGTTTCATCTCCAATATATATAAACAACTCATGCAGCTTAATATTAAAAAAACAAACAATCCAATACAAAAATGGGCAGACGATCTAAAGAGACGTTTCTTCAAAGAAGACACAGAGATGGCCAAGACGCACATGAAAAGCTGCTCAACAGCACTAATTATTAGAGAAATGCAAATCAAAAGTACAATGAGTTATCACCTCACACCTGTTAGAATCGGCATCATCAGAAAATCTACAAACAACCAATTCTGGGGAGGGTGTGCACAAAAGGAGCCCTCTTCCACTATTGGTGGGAATGTAAATTGATACAGTCACTATGGAGAACAGTATGGAGTTTCCTTAAAAAAAACCAGAAATAGAATTACCATCTGATCCAGCAATCCCATTTCTGGGCATATACCCAGAGAAAACCGTAAATCAAAAAGGCACATTCACCACAATGTTCATTGCAGCACTATTTACAATAGCCAGGTAATGGAATCAACCTAAATGCCCACAGACAGATGAATGGATAAAGATGTGGCACATATATGAAATGGAATATTACTCGGCCATAAAAGGAATGAAACTGGCTCATTTGTAGAGACATCGATGGATCGAGAGACTGTCATACAGAAAGAGGAAAACAAATATTGTATATTAATGCATACATGTGGAACCTAAAAAAATGGTACAGATGAACTGGTTTGCAGGGAAGAAATAGAGACACAGAGGTAGAGAACAAACGTATGGACACCAAGTGTGGGAAGCCATGGCGTGGTGGTGGTGGGATGAGTTGGGAGATTGGGATTGACCTGTATAAATGTATATGCATAAAATACATAACTAATAATAACGTGCTGTATAAAAAAAATAAATAAAATTAAATTTCAAAATTTTAAAAAATAAAATTTAAAAATAAAACAAAATAAAAGTTCTTCCCGTCACACAGATGTATATATAGGAATGAACTTTTTCCATGCTTATATCTATAAATACATAAAAGAGGAATAAAATCTAACTTGAACCGTAAAATAAAAAAAAAACCTGAACCCACGAGTTATACAGAGGAAAACCCTAACAGGGCACTTTCTCCAGTGGTAAACAATTCTGAAATTGGTCCGAGTTGGGGAACCATCTCCCATACAGCCAGCAACCCACCCCCCACGCAAGGAACGTCCTCATTGCAAAGCTGCGGGACCGTGCTGAGGCATCTGTGAGTAAACGTGAGCTGAGCCCCAGGCCAGCTGCTGCTGAACTGTTCCCACCCTTTCCAGGTAAAACACCTGAATATGTACAAGGGCTTGAAAGACTAGAGGAAGGACCGTGGAGCCACACCAGCGACAGCACGCAGGCCAACTTGGTGCCTGCAGGTCAGCCAGGGTGGTCCTGGCCCCGGGCGCTCTTCCAGAAGCTTTCCATTGCCCTGTCTGAGATACCCCTCCTGTCCCAGCCCCCACTGATTTTTTCCTTCCTCACCTCTGTCCGCAGAGAAATTCCAGCGGAAGGTATGGGTGACACATTCACTTCTTTACAGGTGGCAGCCTGGCAACTCCTGCAGAAAGGCCAGCAGAGTCCCACTCACACCGGGCCACCCACAAAGCTGTGGCCCCTCACTCCCTCCCACCAGCACAGCCCCGAGACTGCTGACGGGGCAGAGAATATGGAGTCAGGCACAGCTTCAGGGGCTATTGCTGCCTGGAGCGCTGTTTATATTGACCTCAACGAGGCACACCTGGGGAGGGCGGGCCGGCAGGGTAAGGCTGCCCAGGTCAGCTAATCCACAACCCTCAGGGAATCACATTGGTTAAAATGGACCTCGCTAAGGCAGAAGAGAAGCCAAGGAAAAAAAGGACACAATGCCATTTGCAGCACCGTAAATGAGTCTAGAAGTAATTACGTGACTTGTAGTAAGTCAGAAAGTGAAAGACACATATCATATCATATCACTTATAGGTGTTAACTAAAAATGGATACCAGGGCACATATTTCCACGGAGAAGGGCAATCACAGATTCATTAAACAAACTTATGGTTCACCAATGGAATGGTGTGAGGATTGGTTTCATTACAATATCGGGGTTAACAGACATATACAAACACAGGTGACATATATAATCACCAAAGACCTACAGAATACCAAGAGAGGACTACTCAACATTCTGTCATAACCTACATGGGAAAAGGATCCCAGGAAGAACAGACATCTGTATATGTGTAAAAGAACGACATCTTCCACATCTACAACAAGCCAAACATTGTAATCAAACGTGCTGTAATAAAAAATAAAAAAAATTAAATTAAAAACACGAACAAGAAGTAGTGAGACAAACTTGAGGGGCATTCTCCTGGCACATTCCATTCTAAATTCCAATCTAGAACACCACTTCCACTGAGGCTCTCTTGCCCTAGTAACCAGATTTGGTAAGGGTGAACTGCTGCCACCTTGTGGCCGTTTCACACAACAGCAGCTTTAATCCCAGCGCTAATGGTCAGTTGATATTCAAAATCATTGCAGGCCTGTAAATGACACCTGCCCTGAAAAACAATCCTGGGGTCACATATCGACCAAAAAATTCAAAGGACGTCCATATTTCAAAACGACCGTTTCAAAAGGCATATTTTACGCACATTAGTGTTCTGCTTCTTTTCCTTTCTTTCCTTTTTTGTTAGAAAAAACGGGAATGGAAAAAGGCATCCCTCAGAATGGGCAAAAATCGTTGCAAACGAATCAATGGACAGAGGTTTAATCTCCAATATATATAAACAGCTCATGCAGCTTAATATTAAAAAAACAAACAACCCAATACAAAAATGGGCAGAAGATCTAAAGAGACGTTTCTTCAAAGAAGACACAGAGATGGCCAAGACGCACATGAAAAGCTGCTCAACAGCACTAATTATTAGAGAAATGCAAATCAAAACTACAATGAGGTATCACCTCACACCTGTTAGAATCGGCATCATCAGAAAATCTACAAACAACCAATTCTGGGGAGGGTGTGGACAAAAGGAGCCCTCTTCCACTATTGGTGGGAATGTAAATTGATACAGTCACTATGGAGAACAGTATGGAGTTTCCTTAAAAAAACTAGAAATAGAAATACCATCTGATCCAGCAATCCCACTTCTGGGCATATACCCAGAGAAAACCGTAAATCAAAAAGGCACATTCACCACAATGTTCGTTGCAGCACTATTTACAATAGCCAGGTAATGGAAGCAACCTAAATGCCCACAGACAGATGAATGGATAAAGATGTGGTACATATATAAAATGAAATATTACTCGGCCATAAAAAGGAATGAAACTGGGTCATTTGTAGAGACATCGATGGATCGAGAGACTGTCATACAGAATGAAGTAAATCAGAAAGAGGAAACCAAATACTGTATATTAATGCATATATGTGGAACCTAAAAAATGGTACAGATGAACTGGTTTGCAGGGAAGAAATAGAGACACAGAGGTAGAGAACAAACGTATGGACACCAAGGGTGGGAAGCCATGGGGTGGTGGTGGTGGGATGAGTTGGGAGATTGGGATTGACCTGTATACATGTATATGCATAAAATACATAACTAATAATAACGTGCTGTATAAAAAAAATAAAATTAAATTTCAAAATTTTAAAAAGTAAAATTTAAAAATAAAACAGAAAAAAGTTCTTCCCGTCACACAGATGTATTTATAGGAATGAATTATTTCCATGCTTATATCTATAAATACATAAAAGAGGAATAAAATCTAACTTGAACCATAAAAGAAAAAAAACTGAACCCACGAGTTATACAGAGGAAAACCCTATCTGGGCACTTGCTCCAGCGGTAAACAATTCTGAAATTGGTCAGATGTGGGGATCCATCTCCCATACAGCCAGCAACGCACCCCCCACGCAAGGAGCGTCCTCATTGCAAAGCTGGGGGACCGTGCCGAGGCATCTGTGAGTAAACGTGAGCTGAGCCCCAGGCCAGCTGCTGCTGAACTGTTCCCACCCTTCCCAGGTAAAACACCTGAATATGTACAAGGGCTTGAAAGCCTAGAGGAAGGACCGTGGAGCCACACCAGTGACAGCACGCAGGCCAAATTGGTGCCTGCAGGCCAGCCAGGGTGTTCCTGGCCCCGGGCGCTCTTCCAGAAGCTTTCCATTGCCCTGCATGAGATACTCCTACTGTCCCGGCCCCCACTGCTTTTTTCCTTCCTCACCTCTGTCCGGAGAGAAATTCCAGCGGAAGGTATGGGTGACACATCCTCTTCTTTACAGGCGGCAGCCTGGCAACTCCTGCAGAAAGGCCAGCAGAACCCCACTCACACCGGGCCACCCACAAAGCTGTGGCACCTCTCTCCATCCCACCAGCACAGCCCCGAGACTGCTGATGGGGCAGAGAATATGGAGTCAGGCACAGCTTCAGGGGCTATTGCTGCCTGAAGCTCTGTTTATATTGACCTCAACGAGGCACACCTGGGAAGGTCGGGCCGGCAGGGTAAGGCTGCCCAGGTCAGCTAATCCACAACCCTCAGGGAATCACATTGTTGAAAATGGACCTCGCTAAGGCAGAAGAGAAGCCAAGGAAAAAAAGGACACAATGCCATTTGCAGCACCGTAAATGAGTCTAGAAGTAATCACGTGACTTGTAGTAAGTCAGAAAGTGAAAGACACATATCATATCACTTACAGGTGTTACCTAAAAATGGATACCAGGGCAGATATTTCCACAGAGAAGGGCAATCACAGATTCATTAAACAAACTTATGGTTCACCAATGTAAAGGTGTGAGGATTGGTTTCATTACGATATCGGGGTTAACAGACATATACAAACAGAGGTGACATATATAATCACCAAAGACCTACAGAATACCAAGAGAGGACTACTCAACATTCTGTCATAACGTACATGGGAAAAGGATCCCAGGAAGAACAGACATCTGTATATGTGTAAAAGAACCACATCTTCCACATCTACAACTAGCCAAACATTGTAATCAAACTTGCTGTAATAAAAAATAAAAAAAAATTAAATTAAAAACACGAACAAGATGTAGTGAGATAAACGTGAGGGGCTTTCTCCTGGCACATTCCATTCTAAACTCCAATCTAGAACACCACTTCCACTGAGGCTCTCTTGCCCTAGTAACCAGATTTGGTAAGGGTGAACTGCTGCCACCTTGTGGCCGTTTCACACAACAGCAGCTTTAATCCCAACACTAATGGTCAGTTGATATTCAAAATCATTGCAGGCCTGTAAATGACACCTGCCCTGAAAACAAATCCTGGGGTCACATATCGACCAAAATGTTCAAAGGACGTCCATATTTCAAAACGACCGTTTCAAAAGGCATATTTTACGCACATTAGTTTTCTGCTTCTTTTCCTTTCTTTCCTTTTTTGTTAAAAAACACGGGAATGGTAAAAGGCATCCCTCAGAATGGGCGAAAATTGTTGCAGATGAATCAATGGACAGAGCTTTAATCTCCAATATATATAAACAGCTCATGCAGCTTAATATTAAAAAAACAAACAACCCAATACAAAAATGGGCAGAAGATCTAAAGAGACGTTTCTTCAAAGAAGACACAGAGATGGCCAAGACGCACATGAAAAGCTGCTCAACAGCACTAATTATTAGAGAAATGCAAATCAAAACTACAATGAGGTATCACCTCACACCTGTTAGAATCGGCATCATCAGAAAATCTACAAACAACCAATTCTGGGGAGGGTGTGCACAAAAGGAGCCCTCTTCCACTATTGGTGGGAATGTAAATTGATACAGTCACTATGGAGAACAGTATGGAGTTTCCTTAAAAAAACTAGAAATAGAATTACCATCTGATCCAGCAATCCCACTTCTGGGCATATACCCAGAGAAAACCGTAAATCAAAAAGGCACATTCACCACAATGTTCATTGCAGAACTATTTACAATAGCCAGGTAATGGAAGCAACCTAAATGCCCACAGACAGATGAATGGATAAAGATGTGGTACATATATGAAATGGAATATTACTCGGCCTTAAAAAGGAATGAAACTGGATCATTTGTAGAGACATCGATGGATTGAGAGACTGTCATACAGAATGAGGTAAGTCAGAAAGAGGAAAACAAATATTGTATATTAATGCATATATGTAGAACCTAAAAAAATGGTACAGATGAACTGGTTTGCAGGGAAGAAATAGAGACACAGAGGTAGAGAACAAACGTATGGACACCAAGGTTGGGAAGCCATGGGGTGGTGGTGGTGGGATGAGTTGGGAGATTGGGATTGACCTGTATACATGTATATGCATAAAATACATAACTAATAATAACGTGCTGTATAAAAAAAATAAAATTAAATTTCAAAATTTTAAAAAGTAAAATTTAAAAATAAAACAGAAAAAAGTTCTTCCCGTCACACAGATGTATTTATAGGAATGAATTATTTCCATGCTTATATCTATAAATATATAAAAGAGGAATAAAATCTAACTTGAACCATAAAAGAAAAAAACACCTGAACCCATGAGTTATACAGAGGAAAACCCTATCAGCGCACTTGCTCCAGCAGTAAACCATTCTGAAATTGGTCAGAGGTGGGAAACCATCTCCCATACAGCCAGCAACCCACCCCCCACGCAAGGAGCATCCTCATTGCAAAGCTGGGGGACCGTGCCGAGGCATCTGTGAGTAAACGTGAGCTGAGCCCCAGGCCAGCTGCTGCTGAACTGTTCCCACCCTTCCCAGGTAAAACACCTGAATATGTACAAGGGCTTGAAAGCCTAGAGGAAGGGCCGTCGAGCCACACCAGCGACAGCACGCAGGCCAACTTGGTGCCTGCATGCCAGCCAGGGTGGTCTTGGCCCCGGGCGCTCTTCCGGAAGCTTTCCATTGCCCTGCCTGAGATACCCCTCCTGTCGCCGGCCCCCACTGCTTTTTTCCTTCCTCACCTCTGTCCGGAGAGAAATTCCAACGGAAGTATGGGTGACACATCCTCTTCTTTACAGTTGGCAGCCTGGCAACTCCTGCAGAAAGGCCAGCAGATTCCCACTCACACTGGGCCACCCACAAAGCTGTGGCCCCTCACTCCCTCCCACCAGCACAGCCACGAGACTGCTGACGGGGCAGAGAATATGGAGTCAGGCACAGCTTCAGGGGCTATTGCTGCCTGGAGCGCTGTTTAAATTGACCTCAACGAGTCACACCTGGGGAGGGTGGGCCGGAAGGGTAAGGCTGCCCAGGTCAGCTAATCCACAACCCTCAGGGAATCACATTGTTGAAAATGGACCTCACTAAGGCAGAATAGAAGCCAAGGAAAAAAAGGAAACAATGCCATTTGCAGCACCGTAGATGAGTCTAGAAGTAATCACGTGACTTGTAGTAAGTCAGAAAGTGAAAGACACATATCATATCATATCACTTATAGGTGTTACCTAAAAATGGATACCAGGGCAGATATTTCCACGGAGAAGGGCAATCACAGATTCATTAAACAAACTTATGGTTCACCAATGGAAAGGTGTGAGGATTGGTTTCATTACGATATCAGGGTTAACAGACATATACAAACACAGGTGACATATATAATCACCAAAGACCTACAGAATACCAAGAGAGGACTACTCAACATTCTGTCATAACGTACATGGGAAAAGGATCCCAGGAAGAACAGACATCTGTATATGTGTAAAAGAACCACATCTTCCACACCTACAACAAGCCAAACATTGTAATCAAACTTGCTGTAATAAAAAATAAAAAAAATATTAAATTAAAAACACGAACAAGAAGTAGTAAGACAAACTTGAGTGGATTTCTCCTGGCACATTCCATTCTAAATTACAATCTAGAACACGACTTCCATTGAGGCTCTCTTGCCCTAGTAACCAGATTTGGTAGGGGTGAACTGCTGCCACCTTGTGGCCGTTTCACACAACAGCAGCTTTAATCCCAGCGCTAATGGTCAGTTGATATTCAAAATCATTGCAGGCCTGTAAATGACACCTGCCCTGAAAACAAATCCTGGGGTCACATATCGACCAAAATGTTCAAAGGACGTCCATATTTCAAAACGACCGTTTCAAAAGGCATATTTTACGCACATTAGTGTTCTGCTTCTTTTCCTTTCTTTCCTTTTTTGTTGAAAAACACGGGAATGGAAAAAGGCATCCCTCAGAATGGGCGAAAATCGTTGCAAACGAATCAATGGACAGAGGTTTAATCTCCAATATATATAAACAGCTCATGCAGCTTAATATTAAAAAACAAACAACCCAATACAAAAATGGGCCGAAGATCTAAAGAGATGTTTCTTCAAAGAAGACACAGAGATGGCCAAGATGCACATGAAAAGCTGCTCAACAGCACTAATTATTAGAGAAATGCAAATCAAAACTACAATGAGGTATCACCTCACACCTGTTAGAATCGGCATCATCAGAAAATCTACAAACAACCAATTCTGCGGAGGGTGTGGACAAAAGGAGCCCTCTTCCACTATTGGTGGGAATGTAAATTGATACAGTCACTATGGAGAACAGTATGGAGTTTCCTTAAAAAAACTAGAAATAGAATTACCATCTGATCCAGCAATCCCACTTCTGGGCATATACCCAGAGAAAACCGTAAATCAAAAAGGCACATTCACCACAATATTCGTTGCAGCACTATTTACAATAGCCAGGTAATGGAAGCAACCTAAATGCCCACAGACAGATGAGTGGATAAAGAAGTGGTACATATATAAAATGGAATATTACTCGGCCATAAAAAGGAATGAAACTGAGTCATTTGTAGAGACATCGATGGATCGAGAGACTGTCATACAGAATTAAGTAAGTCTGGAAGAGGAAAACAAATATTGTATATTAATGCATATATGTGGAGCCTAATAAATGGTACAGATGAACTGGCTTGCAGGGAAGAAATAGAGACACAGAGGTAGAGAACAAACGTATGGACACCAAGTGTGGGAAGCCATGGGGTGGTGGTGGTGGGATGAGTTGGGAGATTGGGATTGACCTGTATACATGTATATGCATAAAATACATAACTAATAAAAACGTGCTGTATAGAAAAAATAAATAAAATTAAATTTCAAAATTTTAAAAAATAAAATTTAAAAATAAAACAGAAAAAAGTTCTTCCCGTCACACAGATGTATTTATAGGAATGAATTATTTCCATGCTTATATCTATAAATACATAAAAGAGGAATAAAATCTAACTTGAACCATAAAAGAAAAAAAAACTGAACCCACGAGTTATACAGAGGAAAACCCTATCTGGGCACTTGCTCCAGCGGTAAACAATTCTGAAATTGGTCAGAGGTGGGGAACCATCTCCCATACAGCCAGCAACCCACCCCCCACGCAAGGAGCGTCCTCATTGCAAAGCTGGGGGACCGTGCCGAGGCATCTGTGAGTAAACGTGAGCTGAGCCCCAGGCCAGCTGCTGCTGAACTGTTCCCACCCTTCCCAGGTAAAACACCTGAATATGTACAAGGGCTTGAAAGCCTAGAGGAAGGACCGTGGAGCCACACCAGTGACAGCACGCAGTCCAACTTGGTGCCTGCAGGCCAGCCAGGGTGGTCCAGGCCCCGGGCGCTCTTCCAGAAGCTTTCCATTGCCCTGCCTGAGATACTCCTCCTGTCCCGGCCCCCACTGCTTTTTTCCTTCCTCACCTCTGTCCAGAGAGAAATTCCAGTGGAAGGTATGGGTGACACATCCTCTTCTTTACAGGCGGCAGCCTGGCAACTCCTGCAGAAAGGCCAGCAGAACCCCACTCACACCGGGCCACCCACAAAACTGTGGCACCTCTCTCCATCCCACCAGCACAGCCCCGAGACTGCTAATGGGGCAGAGAATATGGAGTCAGGCACAGCTTCAGGGGATATTGCTGCCTGGAACTCTGTTTATATTGACCTCAACGAGGCACACCTGGGGAGGGCGGGCCGGCAGGGTAAGGTTGCCCAGGTCAGCTAATACACAACCCTCAGGGAATCACATTGTTGAAAATGGACCCCGCTAAGGCAGAAGAGAAGCCAAGGGAAAAAAGGACACAATGCCATTTGCAGCACCGTAGATTAGTCTAGAAGTAATCACGTGACCTGTCGTAAGCCAGAAAGTGAAAGACACATATTATATCACTTATAGGTGTTACCTAAAAATGGATACCAGGGCAGATATTTCCACAGAGAAGGGCAATCACAGATTCATTAAACAAACTTATGGTTCACCAATGGAAAGGTGTTAGTTTTGGTTTCATTACGATATCGGGGTTAACAGACATATTCAAACACAGGTGACATATATAATCACCAAAGACCTACAGAATACCAAGAGAGGACTACTCAACATTCTGTCATAACGTACATGGGAAAAGGATCCCAGGAAGAACAGACATCTGTATATGTGTAAAGAACCACATCTTCCACACCTACAGCAAGCCAAACATTGTAATCAAACTTGCTGTAATAAAAAATATTAAATTAAATTAAATACACGAACAAGATGTAGTGAGACAAACGTGAGGGGCTTTCTCCTGGCACATTCCATTCTAAACTCCACTCTAGAACATCACTTCCACTGAGGCTCTCTTGCCCTAGTAACCAGATTTGGTAAGGGTGAACTGCTGCCACCTTGTGGCCGTTTCACACAACAGCAGCTTTAATCCCAACGCTAATGGTCAGTTGATATTCAAAATCATTGCAGGCCTGTAAATGACACCTGCCCTGAAAACAAATCCTGGGGTCACATATCGACCGAAAAGTTCAAAGGACGTCCATATTTCAAAACGACCGTTTCAAAAGGCATATTTTATGCACATTAGTGTTCTGCTTCTTTTCCTTTCTTTCCTTTTTTGCTAAAAAAAACGGGAATGGAAAAAGGCATCCCTCAGAATGGGCGAAAATCGTTGCAGACGAATCAATGGACAGAGGTTTCATCTCCAATATATATAAACAACTCATGCAGCTTAATATTAAAAAAACAAACAATCCAATACAAAAATGGGAAGACGATCTAAAGAGACGTTTCTTCAAAGAAGACACAGAGATGGCCAAGACGCACATGAAAAGCTGCTCAACAGCACTAATTATTAGAGAAATGCAAATCAAAAGTACAATGAGTTATCACCTCACACCTGTTAGAATCGGCATCATCAGAAAATCTACAAACAACCAATTCTGGGGAGGGTGTGCACAAAAGGAGCCCTCTTCCACTATTGGTGGGAATGTAAATTGATACAGTCACTATGGAGAACAGTATGGAGTTTCCTTAAAAAAAACCAGAAATAGAATTACCATCTGATCCAGCAATCCCATTTCTGGGCATATACCCAGAGAAAACCGTAAATCAAAAAGGCACATTCACCACAATGTTCATTGCAGCACTATTTACAATAGCCAGGTAATGGAATCAACCTAAATGCCCACAGACAGATGAATGGATAAAGATGTGGTACATATATGAAATGGAATATTACTCGGCCATAAAAGGAATGAAACTGGGTCATTTGTAGAGACATCGATGGATCGAGAGACTGTCATACAGAAAGAGGAAAACAAATATTGTATATTAATGCATACATGTGGAACCTAAAAAAATGGTACAGATGAACTGGTTTGCAGGGAAGAAATAGAGACACAGAGGTAGAGAACAAACGTATGGACACCAAGTGTGGGAAGCCATGGCGTGGTGGTGGTGGGATGAGTTGGGAGATTGGGATTGACCTGTATAAATGTATATGCATAAAATACATAACTAATAATAACGTGCTGTATAAAAAAAATAAATAAAATTAAATTTCAAAATTTTAAAAAATAAAATTTAAAAATAAATCAAAATAAAAGTTCTTCCCGTCACACAGATGTATATATAGGAATGAACTTTTTCCATGCTTATATCTATAAATACATAAAAGAGGAATAAAATCTAACTTGAACCGTAAAATAAAAAAAAAACCTGAACCCACGAGTTATACAGAGGAAAACCCTAACAGGGCACTTTCTCCAGTGGTAAACAATTCTGAAATTGGTCAGAGTTGGGGAACCATCTCCCATACAGCCAGCAACCCACCCCCCACGCAAGGAACGTCCTCATTGCAAAGCTGCGGGACCGTGCTGAGGCATCTGTGAGTAAACGTGAGCTGAGCCCCAGGCCAGCTGCTGCTGAACTGTTCCCACCCTTTCCAGGTAAAACACCTGAATATGTACAAGGGCTTGAAAGCCTAGAGGAAGGACCGTGGAGCCACACCAGCGACAGCACGCAGGCCAACTTGGTGCCTGCAGGTCAGCCAGGGTGGTCCTGGCCCCGGGCGCTCTTCCAGAAGCTTTCCATTGCCCTGTCTGAGATACCCCTCCTGTCCCAGCCCCCACTGCTTTTTTCCTTCCTCACCTCTGTCCGCAGAGAAATTCCAGCGGAAGGTATGGGTGACACATTCACTTCTTTACAGGTGGCAGCCTGGCAACTCCTGCAGAAAGGCCAGCAGATTCCCACTCACACCGGGCCACCCACAAAGCTGTGGCCCCTCACTCCCTCCCACCAGCACAGCCCCGAGACTGCTGACGGGGCAGAGAATATGGAGTCAGGCACAGCTTCAGGGGCTATTGCTGCCTGGAGCGCTGTTTATATTGACCTCAACGAGGCACACCTGGGGAGGGCGGGCCGGCAGGGTAAGGCTGCCCAGGTCAGCTAATCCACAACCCTCAGGGAATCACATTGGTTAAAATGGACCTCGCTAAGGCAGAAGAGAAGCCAAGGAAAAAAAGGACACAATGCCATTTGCAGCACCGTAAATGAGTCTAGAAGTAATTACGTGACTTGTAGTAAGTCAGAAAGTGAAAGACACATATCATATCATATCACTTATAGGTGTTAACTAAAAATGGATACCAGGGCACATATTTCCACGGAGAAGGGCAATCACAGATTAATTAAACAAACTTATGGTTCACCAATGGAATGGTGTGAGGATTGGTTTCATTACAATATCGGGGTTAACAGACATATACAAACACAGGTGACATATATAATCACCAAAGACCTACAGAATACCAAGAGAGGACTACTCAACATTCTGTCATAACCTACATGGGAAAAGGATCCCAGGAAGAACAGACATCTGTATATGTGTAAAAGAACGACATCTTCCACATCTACAACAAGCCAAACATTGTAATCAAACGTGCTGTAATAAAAAATAAAAAAAAATTAAATTAAAAACACGAACAAGAAGTAGTGAGACAAACTTGAGGGGCATTCTCCTGGCACATTCCATTCTAAATTCCAATCTAGAACACCACTTCCACTGAGGCTCTATTGCCCTAGTAACCACATTTGGTAAGGGTGAACTGCTGCCACCTTGTGGCCGTTTCACAAAACAGCAGCTTTAATCCCAGCGCTAATGGTCAGTTGATATTCAAAATCATTGCAGGCCTGTAAATGACACCTGCCCTGAAAAACCATCCTGGGGTCACATATCGACCAAAAAATTCAAAGGACGTCCATATTTCAAAACGACCGTTTCAAAAGGCATATTTTACGCACATTAGTGTTCTGCTTCTTTTCCTTTCTTTCCTTTTTTGTTAGAAAAAACGGGAATGGAAAAAGGCATCCCTCAGAATGGGCAAAAATCGTTGCAAACGAATCAATGGACAGAGGTTTAATCTCCAATATATATAAACAGCTCATGCAGCTTAATATTAAAAAAACAAACAACCCAATACAAAAATGGGCAGAAGATCTAAAGAGACGTTTCTTCAAAGAAGACACAGAGATGGCCAAGACGCACATGAAAAGCTGCTCAACAGCACTAATTATTAGAGAAATGCAAATCAAAACTACAATGAGGTATCACCTCACACCTGTTAGAATCGGCATCATCAGAAAATCTACAAACAACCAATTCTGGGGAGGGTGTGGACAAAAGGAGCCCTCTTCCACTATTGGTGGGAATGTAAATTGATACAGTCACTATGGAGAACAGTATGGAGTTTCCTTAAAAAAACTAGAAATAGAATTACCATCTGATCCAGCAATCCCACTTCTGGGCATATACCCAGAGAAAACCGTAAATCAAAAAGGCACATTCACCACAATGTTCATTGCAGCACTATTTACAATAGCCAGGTAATGGAAGCAACCTAAATGCCCACAGACAGATGAATGGATAAAGATGTGGTACATATATAAAATGAAATATTACTCGGCCATAAAAAGGAATGAAACTGGGTCATTTGTAGAGACATCGATGGATCGAGAGACTGTCATACAGAATGAAGTAAATCAGAAAGAGGAAACCAAATACTGTATATTAATGCATATATGTGGAACCTAAAAAATGGTACAGATGAACTGGTTTGCAGGGAAGAAATAGAGACACAGAGGTAGAGAACAAACGTATGGACACCAAGGGTGGGAAGCCATGGGGTGGTGGTGGTGGGATGAGTTGGGAGATTGGGATTGACCTGTATACATGTATATGCATAAAATACATAACTAATAATAACGTGCTGTATAAAAAAAATAAAATTAAATTTCAAAATTTTAAAAAGTAAAATTTAAAAATAAAACAGAAAAAAGTTCTTCCCGTCACACAGATGTATTTATAGGAATGAATTATTTCCATGCTTATATCTATAAATACATAAAAGAGGAATAAAATCTAACTTGAACCATAAAAGAAAAAAAACTGAACCCACGAGTTATACAGAGGAAAACCCTATCTGGGCACTTGCTCCAGCGGTAAACAATTCTGAAATTGGTCAGATGTGGGGATCCATCTCCCATACAGCCAGCAACCCACCCCCCACGCAAGGAGCGTCCTCATTGCAAAGCTGGGGGACCGTGCCGAGGCATCTGTGAGTAAACGTGAGCTGAGCCCCAGGCCAGCTGCTGCTGAACTGTTCCCACCCTTCCCAGGTAAAACACCTGAATATGTACAAGGGCTTGAAAGCCTAGAGGAAGGACCGTGGAGCCACACCAGTGACAGCACGCAGGCCAAATTGGTGCCTGCAGGCCAGCCAGGGTGTTCCTGGCCCCGGGCGCTCTTCCAGAAGCTTTCCATTGCCCTGCATGAGATACTCCTACTGTCCCGGCCCCCACTGCTTTTTTCCTTCCTCACCTCTGTCCGGAGAGAAATTCCAGCGGAAGGTATGGGTGACACATCCTCTTCTTTACAGGCGGCAGCCTGGCAACTCCTGCAGAAAGGCCAGCAGAACCCCACTCACACCGGGCCACCCACAAAGCTGTGGCACCTCTCTCCATCCCACCAGCACAGCCCCGAGACTGCTGATGGGGCAGAGAATATGGAGTCAGGCACAGCTTCAGGGGCTATTGCTGCCTGAATCTCTGTTTATATTGACCTCAACGAGGCACACCTGGGAAGGTCGGGCCGGCAGGGTAAGGCTGCCCAGGTCAGCTAATCCACAACCCTCAGGGAATCACATTGTTGAAAATGGACCTCGCTAAGGCAGAAGAGAAGCCAAGGAAAAAAAGGACACAATGCCATTTGCAGCACCGTAAATGAGTCTAGAAGTAATCACGTGACTTGTAGTAAGTCAGAAAGTGAAAGACACATATCATATCACTTACAGGTGTTACCTAAAAATGGATACCAGGGCAGATATTTCCACAGAGAAGGGCAATCACAGATTCATTAAACAAACTTATGGTTCACCAATGTAAAGGTGTGAGGATTGGTTTCATTACGATATCGGGGTTAACAGACATATACAAACAGAGGTGACATATATAATCACCAATGACCTACAGAATACCAAGAGAGGACTACTCAACATTCTGTCATAACGTACATGGGAAAAGGATCCCAGGAAGAACAGACATCTGTATATGTGTAAAAGAACCACATCTTCCACATCTACAACTAGCCAAACATTGTAATCAAACTTGCTGTAATAAAAAATAAAAAAAAATTAAATTAAAAACACGAACAAGATGTAGTGAGATAAACGTGAGGGGCTTTCTCCTGGCACATTCCATTCTAAACTCCAATCTAGAACACCACTTCCACTGAGGCTCTCTTGCCCTAGTAACCAGATTTGGTAAGGGTGAACTGCTGCCACCTTGTGGCCGTTTCACACAACAGCAGCTTTAATCCCAACACTAATGGTCAGTTGATATTCAAAATCATTGCAGGCCTGTAAATGACACCTGCCCTGAAAACAAATCCTGGGGTCACATATCGACCAAAATGTTCAAAGGACGTCCATATTTCAAAACGACCGTTTCAAAAGGCATATTTTACGCACATTAGTTTTCTGCTTCTTTTCCTTTCTTTCCTTTTTTGTTAAAAAACACGGGAATGGTAAAAGGCATCCCTCAGAATGGGCGAAAATCGTTGCAGACGAATCAATGGACAGAGGTTTAATCTCCAATATATATAAACAGCTCATGCAGCTTAATATTAAAAAAACAAACAACCCAATACAAAAATGGGCAGAAGATCTAAAGAGACGTTTCTTCAAAGAAGACAGAGAGATGGCCAAGACGCACATGAAAAGCTGCTCAACAGCACTAATTATTAGAGAAATGCAAATCAAAACTACAATGAGGTATCACCTCACACCTGTTAGAATCGGCATCATCAGAAAATCTACAAACAACCAATTCTGGGGAGGGTGTGCACAAAAGGAGCCCTCTTCCACTATTGGTGGGAATGTAAATTGATACAGTCACTATGGAGAACAGTATGGAGTTTCCTTAAAAAAACTAGAAATAGAATTACCATCTGATCCAGCAATCCCACTTCTGGGCATATACCCAGAGAAAACCGTAAATCAAAAAGGCACATTCACCACAATGTTCATTGCAGAACTATTTACAATAGCCAGGTAATGGAAGCAAACTAAATGCCCACAGACAGATGAATGGATAAAGATGTGGTACATATATGAAATGGAATATTACTCGGCCTTAAAAAGGAATGAAACTGGATCATTTGTAGAGACATCGATGGATTGAGAGACTGTCATACAGAATGAGGTAAGTCAGAAAGAGGAAAACAAATATTGTATATTAATGCATATATGTAGAACCTAAAAAAATGGTACAGATGAACTGGTTTGCAGGGAAGAAATAGAGACACAGAGGTAGAGAACAAACCTATGGACACCAAGTGTGGGAAGCCATGGGGTGTTGGTGGTGGGATGAGTTGGGAGATTGGGATTGACCTGTATACATGTATATGCATAAAATACATAACTAATAATAACCTGCTGTATAAAAACATAAATAAAATTAAATTTCAAAATTTTAAAAAATAAAATTTAAAAATAAAACAGAAAAAATTCTTCCCGTCACACAGATGTATTTATAGGAATGAATTATTTCCATGCTTATATTTATAAATACATAAAAGAGGAATAAAATCTAACTTGAATCATAAAAGAAAAAAAAAAAGTGAACCCAGGAGTTATATAGAGGAAAACTCTATCACGGCACTTGCTCCAGCGGTAAACAATTCTGAAATTGGTCAGAGGTGGGGAACCATCTCCCATAGAGCCAGCAACCCACCCCCCACGCAAGGAGCGTCCTCATTGCAAAGCTGGGGGACCATGCCGAGGCATCTGTGAGTAAACGTGAGCTGAGCCCCAGGCCAGCTGCTGCTGAACTGTTCCCACCCTTTCCTGGTAAAACACCTGAATATGTACAAGGGCTTGAAAGACTAGAGGAAGGACCGTGGAGCCACACCAGCGACAGCACGCAGGCCAACTTGGTGCCTGCAGGTCAGCCAGGGTGGTCCTGGCCTCGGGCGCTCTTCCAGAAGCTTTCCATTGCCCTGTCTGAGATACCCCTCCTGTCCCAGCCCCCACTGATTTTTTCCTTCCTCACCTCTGTCCGCAGAGAAATTCCAGCGGAAGGTATGGGTGACACATTCACTTCTTTACAGGTGGCAGCCTGGCAACTCCTGCAGAAAGGCCAGCAGAGTCCCACTCACACCGGGCCACCCACAAAGCTGTGGCCCCTCACTCCCTCCCACCAGCACAGCCCCGAGACTGCTGACGGGGCAGAGAATATGGAGTCAGGCACAGCTTCAGGGGCTATTGCTGCCTGGAGCGCTGTTTATATTGACCTCAACGAGGCACACCTGGGGAGGGCGGGCCGGCAGGGTAAGGCTGCCCAGGTCAGCTAATCCACAACCCTCAGGGAATCACATTGGTTAAAATGGACCTCGCTAAGGCAGAAGAGAAGCCAAGGAAAAAAAGGACACAATGCCATTTGCAGCACCGTAAATGAGTCTAGAAGTAATTACGTGACTTGTAGTAAGTCAGAAAGTGAAAGACACATATCATATCATATCACTTATAGGTGTTAACTAAAAATGGATACCAGGGCACATATTTCCACGGAGAAGGGCAATCACAGATTCATTAAACAAACTTATGGTTCACCAATGGAATGGTGTGAGGATTGGTTTCATTACAATATCGGGGTTAACAGACATATACAAACACAGGTGACATATATAATCACCAAAGACCTACAGAATACCAAGAGAGGACTACTCAACATTCTGTCATAACCTACATGGGAAAAGGATCCCAGGAAGAACAGACATCTGTATATGTGTAAAAGAACGACATCTTCCACATCTACAACAAGCCAAACATTGTAATCAAACGTGCTGTAATAAAAAATAAAAAAAATTAAATTAAAAACACGAACAAGAAGTAGTGAGACAAACTTGAGGGGCATTCTCCTGGCACATTCCATTCTAAATTCCAATCTAGAACACCACTTCCACTGAGGCTCTCTTGCCCTAGTAACCAGATTTGGTAAGGGTGAACTGCTGCCACCTTGTGGCCGTTTCACACAACAGCAGCTTTAATCCCAGCGCTAATGGTCAGTTGATATTCAAAATCATTGCAGGCCTGTAAATGACACCTGCCCTGAAAACAAATCCTGGGGTCACATATCGACCAAAAAATTCAAAGGACGTCCATATTTCAAAACGACCGTTTCAAAAGGCATATTTTACGCACATTAGTGTTCTGCTTCTTTTCCTTTCTTTCCTTTTTTGTTAGAAAAAACGGGAATGGAAAAAGGCATCCCTCAGAATGGGCAAAAATCGTTGCAAACGAATCAATGGACAGAGGTTTAATCTCCAATATATATAAACAGCTCATGCAGCTTAATATTAAAAAAACAAACAACCCAATACAAAAATGGGCAGAAGATCTAAAGAGACGTTTCTTCAAAGAAGACACAGAGATGGCCAAGACGCACATGAAAAGCTGCTCAACAGCACTAATTATTAGAGAAATGCAAATCAAAACTACAATGAGGTATCACCTCACACCTGTTAGAATCGGCATCATCAGAAAATCTACAAACAACCAATTCTGGGGAGGGTGTGGACAAAAGGAGCCCTCTTCCACTATTGGTGGGAATGTAACTTGATACAGTCACTATGGAGAACAGTATGGAGTTTCCTTAAAAAAACTAGAAATAGAATTACCATCTGATCCAGCAATCCCACTTCTGGGCATATACCCAGAGAAAACCGTAAATCAAAAAGGCACATTCACCACAATGTTCGTTGCAGCACTATTTACAATAGCCAGGTAATGGAAGCAACCTAAATGCCCACAGACAGATGAATGGATAAAGATGTGGTACATATATAAAATGAAATATTACTCGGCCATAAAAAGGAATGAAACTGGGTCATTTGTAGAGACATCGATGGATCGAGAGACTGTCATACAGAATGAAGTAAATCAGAAAGAGGAAACCAAATACTGTATATTAATGCATATATGTGGAACCTAAAAAATGGTACAGATGAACTGGTTTGCAGGGAAGAAATAGAGACACAGAGGTAGAGAACAAACGTATGGACACCAAGGGTGGGAAGCCATGGGGTGGTGGTGGTGGGATGAGTTGGGAGATTGGGATTGACCTGTATACATGTATATGCATAAAATACATAACTAATAATAACGTGCTGTATAAAAAAAATAAAATTAAATTTCAAAATTTTAAAAAGTAAAATTTAAAAATAAAACAGAAAAAAGTTCTTCCCGTCACACAGATGTATTTATAGGAATGAATTATTTCCATGCTTATATCTATAAATACATAAAAGAGGAATAAAATCTAACTTGAACCATAAAAGAAAAAAAACTGAACCCACGAGTTATACAGAGGAAAACCCTATCTGGGCACTTGCTCCAGCGGTAAACAATTCTGAAATTGGTCAGATGTGGGGATCCATCTCCCATACAGCCAGAAACGCACCCCCCACGCAAGGAGCGTCCTCATTGCAAAGCTGGGGGACCGTGCCGAGGCATCTGTGAGTAAACGTGAGCTGAGCCCCAGGCCAGCTGCTGCTGAACTGTTCCCACCCTTCCCAGGTAAAACACCTGAATATGTACAAGGGCTTGAAAGCCTAGAGGAAGGACCGTGGAGCCACACCAGTGACAGCACGCAGGCCAAATTGGTGCCTGCAGGCCAGCCAGGGTGTTCCTGGCCCCGGGCGCTCTTCCAGAAGCTTTCCATTGCCCTGCATGAGATACTCCTACTGTCCCGGCCCCCACTGCTTTTTTCCTTCCTCACCTCTGTCCGGAGAGAAATTCCAGCGGAAGGTATGGGTGACACATCCTCTTCTTTACAGGCGGCAGCCTGGCAACTCCTGCAGAAAGGCCAGCAGAACCCCACTCACACCGGGCCACCCACAAAGCTGTGGCACCTCTCTCCATCCCACCAGCACAGCCCCGAGACTGCTGATGGGGCAGAGAATATGGAGTAAGGCACAGCTTCAGGGGCTATTGCTGCCTGAATCTCTGTTTATATTGACCTCAACGAGGCACACCTGGGAAGGTCGGGCCGGCAGGGTAAGGCTGCCCAGGTCAGCTAATCCACAACCCTCAGGGAATCACATTGTTGAAAATGGACCTCGCTAAGGCAGAAGAGAAGCCAAGGAAAAAAAGGACACAATGCCATTTGCAGCACCGTAAATGAGTCTAGAAGTAATCACGTGACTTGTAGTAAGTCAGAAAGTGAAAGACACATATCATATCACTTACAGGTGTTACCTAAAAATGGATACCAGGGCAGATATTTCCACAGAGAAGGGCAATCACAGATTCATTAAACAAACTTATGGTTCACCAATGTAAAGGTGTGAGGATTGGTTTCATTACGATATTGGGGTTAACAGACATATATAAACAGAGGTGACATATATAATCACCAAAGACCTACAGAATACCAAGAGAGGACTACTCAACTCGGTCATAACGTACGTGGGAAAAAGATCCCAGGAAGAACAGACATCTGTATATGTGTAAAAGAACCACATCTTCCACATCTACAACAAGCCAAACATTGTAATCAAACTTGCTGTAATAAAAAATATAAAAAAGTAAATTAAAAACACGAACAAGAAGTAGTGAGACAAACTTGAGGGGCTTTCTCCTGGCACATTCCATTCTAAATTCCAATCTAGAACACCACTTCCACTGAGGAGCTCTTGCCCTAGTAACCAGATTTGGTAAGGGAGAACTGCTGCCACCTTGTGGCCGTTTCACACAACAGCAGCTTTAATCCCAGCGCTAATGGTCAGTTGATATTCAAAATCATTGCAGGCCTGTAAATGACACCTGCCCTGAAAACAAATCCTGGGGTCACATATCGACCAAAAAATTCAAAGCACGTCCATATTTCAAAACGACCGTTTCAAAAGGCATATTTTACGCACATTAGTGTTCTGCTTCTTTTCCTTTCTTTCCTTTTTTGTAAAAAAAAAACGGGAATGGAAAAAGGCATCCCTCAGAATGGGCGAAAATCGTTGCAAACGAATCAATCGACAGAGGTTTAATCTCCAATATATATAAACAGCTCATGCAGCTTAATATTAAAAAAAACAAACAACCCAATACAAGAATGGGCAGAAGATCTAAAGAGACGTTTCTTCAAAGGAGACACAGAGGTGGCCAAGATGCACATGAAAAGCTGCTCAACAGCACTAATTATTAGAGAAATGCAAATCAAATCTACAATGAGGTATCACCTCACACCTGTTAGAATCGGCATCATCAGAAAATCTACAAACAACCAATTCTGGGGAGGGTGTGGACAAAAGGAGCCCTCTTCCACTATTGGTGGGAATGTAACTTGATACAGTCACTATGGAGAACAGTATGGAGTTTCCTTAAAAAAACTAGAAATAGAATTACCATCTGATCCAGCAATCCCACTTCTGGGCATATACCCAGAGAAAACCGTAAATCAAAAAGGCACATTCACCACAATGTTCATTGCAGCACTATTTACAATAGCCAGGTAATGGAAGCAACATAAATGCCCACAGACAGATGAATGGATAAAGATGTGGTACATATATAAAATGGAATATTACTCGGCCATAGAAAGGAATGAACCTGGGTCATTTGTAGAGACATCGATGGATCGAGAGACTGTCATACAGAATGAGGTAAGTCAGAAAGAGGAAAAAAAATATTGTATATTAATGCATATATGTGGAACCTAAAAAAATGGTACAGATGAACTGGTTTGCAGGGAAGAAATAGAGACACAGAGGTAGAGAACAAACGTATGGTCACCAAGTGTGGGAAACCATGGGGTGGTGGTGGTGGGATGAGTTGGGAGATTGGGATTGACCTGTATACATGTATATGCATAAAATACATAACTAATAAAAACCTGCTGTATAAAAATATAAATAAAATTATATTTCAAAATTTAAAAAAAATAGAATTTAACAATAAAACAGAAAAAAGTTCTTCCCGTCACACAGATGTATTTATACGAATGAATTATTTCCATGCTTATATCTATAAATACATAAAAGAGGAATAAAATCTAACTTCAACCATAAAAGAAAAAAAAACCTGAACCCACGAGTTATACAGAGGAAAACCCTATCAGGGCACAATTGCTCCAGCGGTAAACAATTCTGAAATTGGTCAGAGGTGGGGAACCATCTCCCATACAGCCAGCAACCCACCCCCCACGCAAGGAGCGTCCTCATTGCAAAGCTGGGGGACCGTGCCGAGGCATCTGTGAGTAAACGTGAGCTGAGCCCCAGGCCAGCTGCTGCTGAACTGTTCCCACCCTTCCCAGGTAAAACACCTGAATATGTACAAGGGCTTGAAAGCCTAGAGGAAGGGCCGTGGAGCCACACCAGCGACAGCACGCAGGCCAACTTGGTGCCTGCAGGCCAGCCAGGGTGGTCCTGGAACCTGGACGCTCTTCCGGAAGCTTTCCATTGCCCTGCCTGAGATACCCCTCCTCTCCCGGCACCCACTGCTTTTTTCCTTCCTCACCTCTGTCCGGAGAGAAATTCCAGCGGAAGGTATGGGTGACACATCCTCTTCTTTACAGGCGGCAGCCTGGCAACTCCTGCAGAAAGGCCAGCAGAACCCCACTCACACCGGGCCACCCACAAAGCTGTGGCACCTCTCTCCCTCCCACAAGCACAGCCCCGAGACTGCTGATGGGGCAGAGAATATGGAGTCAGGCACAGCTTGAGGGGCTATTGCTGCCTGGAGCTCTGTTTATATTGACCTCAATGAGGCACACCTGGGGAGGGCGGGCCGGCAGGGTAAGGCTGCCCAGGTCAGCTAATCCACAACCCTCAGGGAATCACATTGTTGAAAATGGACCTCGCTAGGGCAGAAGAGGAGCCAAGGAAAAAAAGGACACAATGCCATTTGCAGCACCGTAGATGAGTCTAGAAGTAATCACGTGACTTGTAGTAAGTCAGAAAGTGAAAGACACATATCGTATCATATCACTTATAGGTGTTACCTAAAAATGGATACCAGGGCAGATATTTCCACGGAGAAGGGCAATCACAGATTCATTAAACAAACTTATGGTTCACCAATGGAAAGGTGTGAGGATTGGTTTCATTACGATATCAGGGTTAACAGACATATACAAACACAGGTGACATATATAATCACCAAAGTCCTACAGAATACCGAGAGGACTACTCAACATTCTGTCATAACGTACATGGGAAAAGGATCCCAGGAAGAACAGACATCTGTATATGTGTAAAAGAACCACATCTTCCACACCTACAACAAGCCAAACGTTGTAATCAAACTTGCTGTAATAAAAAATAAAAAAAAATTAAATTAAAAACACGAACAAGAAGTAGTGAGACAAACTTGAGGGGCTTTCTCCTGGCACATTCCATTCTAAATTCCAATCTAGAACACCACTTCCACTGAGGCTCTCTTGCCTTAGTAACCAATTTGGTAAGGGAGAACTGCTGCCAGCTTCTGGCCATTTCACACAACAGCAGCTTTAATCCCAGCACTAATGGTCAGTTGATATTCAAAATCATTGCAGGCCTGTAAATGACACCTGCCCTGAAAACAAATCCTGGGGTCACATATCGACCAAAATGTTCAAAGGATGTCCATATTTCAAAAGGACCGTTTCAAAAGGCATATTTTACACACATTAGTGTTCTGCTTCTTTTCCTTTCTTTCCTTTTTTGTTAAAAAACACGGGAATGGACAAAGGCATCCCTCAGAATGGGCGAAAATCGTTGCAAACGAATCAATGGACAGAGGTTTAATCTCCAATATATATAAACAGCTCATGCAGCTTAATATTAAAAAAACAAAGAACCCAATACAAAAATGGGCAGAAGATCTAAAGAGACGTTTCTTCAAAGAAGACACAGAGATGGCCAAGACGCACATGAAAAGCTGCTCAACAGCACTAATTATTAGAGAAATGCAAATCAAAACTACAATGAGGTATCACCTCACACCTGTTAGAATCGGCATCATCAGAAAATCTACAAACAACCAATTCTGGGGAGGGTGTGGACAAAAGGAGCCCTCTTCCACTATTGGTGGGAATGTAACTTGATACAGTCACTATGGAGAACAGTATGGAGTTTCCTTAAAAAAACTAGAAATAGAATTACCATCTGATCCAGCAATCCCACTTCTGGGCATATACCCAGAGAAAACCGTAAATCAAAAAGGCACATTCACCACAATGTTCGTTGCAGCACTATTTACAATAGCCAGGTAATGGAAGCAACCTAAATGCCCACAGACAGATGAATGGATAAAGATGTGGTACATATATAAAATGAAATATTACTCGGCCATAAAAAGGAATGAAACTGGGTCATTTGTAGAGACATCGATGGATCGAGAGACTGTCATACAGAATGAAGTAAATCAGAAAGAGGAAACCAAATACTGTATATTAATGCATATATGTGGAACCTAAAAAATGGTACAGATGAACTGGTTTGCAGGGAAGAAATAGAGACACAGAGGTAGAGAACAAACGTATGGACACCAAGGGTGGGAAGCCATGGGGTGGTGGTGGTGGGATGAGTTGGGAGATTGGGATTGACCTGTATACATGTATATGCATAAAATACATAACTAATAATAACGTGCTGTATAAAAAAAATAAAATTAAATTTCAAAATTTTAAAAAGTAAAATTTAAAAATAAAACAGAAAAAAGTTCTTCCCGTCACACAGATGTATTTATAGGAATGAATTATTTCCATGCTTATATCTATAAATACATAAAAGAGGAATAAAATCTAACTTGAACCATAAAAGAAAAAAAACTGAACCCACGAGTTATACAGAGGAAAACCCTATCTGGGCACTTGCTCCAGCGGTAAACAATTCTGAAATTGGTCAGATGTGGGGATCCATCTCCCATACAGCCAGAAACGCACCCCCCACGCAAGGAGCGTCCTCATTGCAAAGCTGGGGGACCGTGCCGAGGCATCTGTGAGTAAACGTGAGCTGAGCCCCAGGCCAGCTGCTGCTGAACTGTTCCCACCCTTCCCAGGTAAAACACCTGAATATGTACAAGGGCTTGAAAGCCTAGAGGAAGGACCGTGGAGCCACACCAGTGACAGCACGCAGGCCAAATTGGTGCCTGCAGGCCAGCCAGGGTGTTCCTGGCCCCGGGCGCTCTTCCAGAAGCTTTCCATTGCCCTGCATGAGATACTCCTACTGTCCCGGCCCCCACTGCTTTTTTCCTTCCTCACCTCTGTCCGGAGAGAAATTCCAGCGGAAGGTATGGGTGACACATCCTCTTCTTTACAGGCGGCAGCCTGGCAACTCCTGCAGAAAGGCCAGCAGAACCCCACTCACACCGGGCCACCCACAAAGCTGTGGCACCTCTCTCCATCCCACCAGCACAGCCCCGAGACTGCTGATGGGGCAGAGAATATGGAGTAAGGCACAGCTTCAGGGGCTATTGCTGCCTGAATCTCTGTTTATATTGACCTCAACGAGGCACACCTGGGAAGGTCGGGCCGGCAGGGTAAGGCTGCCCAGGTCAGCTAATCCACAACCCTCAGGGAATCACATTGTTGAAAATGGACCTCGCTAAGGCAGAAGAGAAGCCAAGGAAAAAAAGGACACAATGCCATTTGCAGCACCGTAAATGAGTCTAGAAGTAATCACGTGACTTGTAGTAAGTCAGAAAGTGAAAGACACATATCATATCACTTACAGGTGTTACCTAAAAATGGATACCAGGGCAGATATTTCCACAGAGAAGGGCAATCACAGATTCATTAAACAAACTTATGGTTCACCAATGTAAAGGTGTGAGGATTGGTTTCATTACGATATTGGGGTTAACAGACATATATAAACAGAGGTGACATATATAATCACCAAAGACCTACAGAATACCAAGAGAGGACTACTCAACTCGGTCATAACGTACGTGGGAAAAAGATCCCAGGAAGAACAGACATCTGTATATGTGTAAAAGAACCACATCTTCCACATCTACAACAAGCCAAACATTGTAATCAAACTTGCTGTAATAAAAAATATAAAAAAGTAAATTAAAAACACGAACAAGAAGTAGTGAGACAAACTTGAGGGGCTTTCTCCTGGCACATTCCATTCTAAATTCCAATCTAGAACACCACTTCCACTGAGGAGCTCTTGCCCTAGTAACCAGATTTGGTAAGGGAGAACTGCTGCCACCTTGTGGCCGTTTCACACAACAGCAGCTTTAATCCCAGCGCTAATGGTCAGTTGATATTCAAAATCATTGCAGGCCTGTAAATGACACCTGCCCTGAAAACAAATCCTGGGGTCACATATCGACCAAAAAATTCAAAGCACGTCCATATTTCAAAACGACCGTTTCAAAAGGCATATTTTACGCACATTAGTGTTCTGCTTCTTTTCCTTTCTTTCCTTTTTTGTAAAAAAAAAACGGGAATGGAAAAAGGCATCCCTCAGAATGGGCGAAAATCGTTGCAAACGAATCAATCGACAGAGGTTTAATCTCCAATATATATAAACAGCTCATGCAGCTTAATATTAAAAAAAACAAACAACCCAATACAAGAATGGGCAGAAGATCTAAAGAGACGTTTCTTCAAAGGAGACACAGAGGTGGCCAAGATGCACATGAAAAGCTGCTCAACAGCACTAATTATTAGAGAAATGCAAATCAAATCTACAATGAGGTATCACCTCACACCTGTTAGAATCGGCATCATCAGAAAATCTACAAACAACCAATTCTGGGGAGGGTGTGGACAAAAGGAGCCCTCTTCCACTATTGGTGGGAATGTAACTTGATACAGTCACTATGGAGAACAGTATGGAGTTTCCTTAAAAAAACTAGAAATAGAATTACCATCTGATCCAGCAATCCCACTTCTGGGCATATACCCAGAGAAAACCGTAAATCAAAAAGGCACATTCACCACAATGTTCATTGCAGCACTATTTACAATAGCCAGGTAATGGAAGCAACATAAATGCCCACAGACAGATGAATGGATAAAGATGTGGTACATATATAAAATGGAATATTACTCGGCCATAGAAAGGAATGAACCTGGGTCATTTGTAGAGACATCGATGGATCGAGAGACTGTCATACAGAATGAGGTAAGTCAGAAAGAGGAAAAAAAATATTGTATATTAATGCATATATGTGGAACCTAAAAAAATGGTACAGATGAACTGGTTTGCAGGGAAGAAATAGAGACACAGAGGTAGAGAACAAACGTATGGTCACCAAGTGTGGGAAACCATGGGGTGGTGGTGGTGGGATGAGTTGGGAGATTGGGATTGACCTGTATACATGTATATGCATAAAATACATAACTAATAAAAACCTGCTGTATAAAAATATAAATAAAATTATATTTCAAAATTTAAAAAAAATAGAATTTAACAATAAAACAGAAAAAAGTTCTTCCCGTCACACAGATGTATTTATACGAATGAATTATTTCCATGCTTATATCTATAAATACATAAAAGAGGAATAAAATCTAACTTCAACCATAAAAGAAAAAAAAACCTGAACCCACGAGTTATACAGAGGAAAACCCTATCAGGGCACAATTGCTCCAGCGGTAAACAATTCTGAAATTGGTCAGAGGTGGGGAACCATCTCCCATACAGCCAGCAACCCACCCCCCACGCAAGGAGCGTCCTCATTGCAAAGCTGGGGGACCGTGCCGAGGCATCTGTGAGTAAACGTGAGCTGAGCCCCAGGCCAGCTGCTGCTGAACTGTTCCCACCCTTCCCAGGTAAAACACCTGAATATGTACAAGGGCTTGAAAGCCTAGAGGAAGGGCCGTGGAGCCACACCAGCGACAGCACGCAGGCCAACTTGGTGCCTGCAGGCCAGCCAGGGTGGTCCTGGAACCTGGACGCTCTTCCGGAAGCTTTCCATTGCCCTGCCTGAGATACCCCTCCTCTCCCGGCACCCACTGCTTTTTTCCTTCCTCACCTCTGTCCGGAGAGAAATTCCAGCGGAAGGTATGGGTGACACATCCTCTTCTTTACAGGCGGCAGCCTGGCAACTCCTGCAGAAAGGCCAGCAGAACCCCACTCACACCGGGCCACCCACAAAGCTGTGGCACCTCTCTCCCTCCCACAAGCACAGCCCCGAGACTGCTGATGGGGCAGAGAATATGGAGTCAGGCACAGCTTGAGGGGCTATTGCTGCCTGGAGCTCTGTTTATATTGACCTCAATGAGGCACACCTGGGGAGGGCGGGCCGGCAGGGTAAGGCTGCCCAGGTCAGCTAATCCACAACCCTCAGGGAATCACATTGTTGAAAATGGACCTCGCTAGGGCAGAAGAGGAGCCAAGGAAAAAAAGGACACAATGCCATTTGCAGCACCGTAGATGAGTCTAGAAGTAATCACGTGACTTGTAGTAAGTCAGAAAGTGAAAGACACATATCGTATCATATCACTTATAGGTGTTACCTAAAAATGGATACCAGGGCAGATATTTCCACGGAGAAGGGCAATCACAGATTCATTAAACAAACTTATGGTTCACCAATGGAAAGGTGTGAGGATTGGTTTCATTACGATATCAGGGTTAACAGACATATACAAACACAGGTGACATATATAATCACCAAAGTCCTACAGAATACCGAGAGGACTACTCAACATTCTGTCATAACGTACATGGGAAAAGGATCCCAGGAAGAACAGACATCTGTATATGTGTAAAAGAACCACATCTTCCACACCTACAACAAGCCAAACGTTGTAATCAAACTTGCTGTAATAAAAAATAAAAAAAAATTAAATTAAAAACACGAACAAGAAGTAGTGAGACAAACTTGAGGGGCTTTCTCCTGGCACATTCCATTCTAAATTCCAATCTAGAACACCACTTCCACTGAGGCTCTCTTGCCTTAGTAACCAATTTGGTAAGGGAGAACTGCTGCCAGCTTCTGGCCATTTCACACAACAGCAGCTTTAATCCCAGCACTAATGGTCAGTTGATATTCAAAATCATTGCAGGCCTGTAAATGACACCTGCCCTGAAAACAAATCCTGGGGTCACATATCGACCAAAATGTTCAAAGGATGTCCATATTTCAAAAGGACCGTTTCAAAAGGCATATTTTACACACATTAGTGTTCTGCTTCTTTTCCTTTCTTTCCTTTTTTGTTAAAAAACACGGGAATGGACAAAGGCATCCCTCAGAATGGGCGAAAATCGTTGCAAACGAATCAATGGACAGAGGTTTAATCTCCAATATATATAAACAGCTCATGCAGCTTAATATTAAAAAACAAAGAACCCAATACAAAAATGGGCAGAAGATCTAAAGAGACGTTTCTTCAAAGAAGACACAGAGATGGCCAAGACGCACATGAAAAGCTGCTCAACAGCACTAATTATTAGAGAAATGCAAATCAAAACTACAATGAGGTATCACCTCACACCTGTTAGAATCGGCATCATCAGAAAATCAAGAAACAACCAATTCTGGGGAGGGTGTGCACAAAAGGAGCCCTCTTCCACTATTGGTGGGAATGTAAATTGATACAGTCACTATGGAGAACAGTATGGAGTTTCCTTAAAAAAACTAGAAATAGAATTACCATCTGATCCAGCAATCCCACTTCTGGGCATATACCCAGAGAAAACCGTTAATCTAAAAGGCACATTCACCACAATGTTCATTGCAGCACGATTTACATTAGCCAGGTAATGGAAGCAACCTAAATGCCCACAGACAGATGAATGGATAAAGATGTAGTACATATATAAAATGGAATATTACTCGGCCATAAAAAGGAATGAAACTGGGTCATTTGTAGAGACATCGATGGATCGAGAGACTGTCATACAGAATGAAGTAAGTCAGGAAGAGGAAAACAAATATTGTATATTAATGCATATATGTGGAGCCTAAATAATGGTACAGATGAACTGGTTTGCAGGATAGAAATAGAGACACAGAGGTAGAGAACAAACGTATGGACACCAAGAGTGGGAAGCCATGGGGTGGTGCTGGTGGGATGAGTTGGGAGATTGGGATTGACCTGAATACATATATATGCATAAAATACATAACTAATAATAACGTGCTGTATAAAAAAATAAATAAAATTAAATTTCAAAATTTTAAAAAATAAAATTTAAAAATAAAACAGAAAAAAGTTCTTCCCGTCACACAGATGTATTTATAGGAATGAATTATTTCCATGCTTATATCTATAAATATATAAAAGAGGAATAAAATCTAACTTGAACCATAAAAGAAAAAAAACTGAACCCACGAGTTATACAGAGGAAAACCCTATCTGGGCACTTGCTCTAGCGGTAAACAATTCTGAAATTGGTCAGAGGTGGGGAACCATCTCCCATACAGCCAGCAACACACCCCCCACGCAAGGAGCGTCCTCATTGCAAAGCTGGGGGACCGTGCCGAGGCATCTGTGAGTAAACGTGAGCTGAGCCCCAGGCCAGCTGTTGCTGAACTGTTCCCACCCTTCCCAGGTAAAACAGCTGAATATGTACAAGGGCTTGAAAGCCTAGAGGAAGGACCGTGGAGCCACACCAGTGACAGCACGCAGGCCAACTTGGTGCCTGCAGGCCAGCCAGGGTGGTCCTGGCCCCGGGCGCTCTTCCAGAAGCTTTCCATTGCCCTGCCTGAGATACTCCTCCTGTCCCGGCCCCCACTGCTTTTTTCCTTCCTCACCTCTGTCCGGAGAGAAATTCCAGCGGAAGGTATGGGTGACACATCCTCTTCTTTACAGGCGGAAGCCTGGCAACTCCTGCAGAAAGGCCAGCAGAACCCCACTCACACCGGGCCACCCACAAAGCTGTGGCACCTCTCTCCATCCCAACAGCACAGCCCCGAGACTGCTGATGGGGCAGAGAATATGGAGTCAGGCACAGCTTCAGGGGCTATTGCTGCCTGAAGCTCTGTTTATATTGACCTCAACGAGGCACACCTGGGGAGGGCGGGCCGGCAGGTTAAGGCTGCCCAGGTCAGCTAATCCACAACCCTCAGGGAATCACATTGTTGAAAATGGACCTCGCTAAGGCAGAAGAGAAGCCAAGGGAAAAAAGGACACAATGCCATTTGCAGCACCATAGATGAGTCCAGAAGTAATCACGTGACTTGTAGTAAGTCAGAAAGTGAAAGACATATATCATATCATATCACTTATAGGTGTTACCTAAAAATGGATACCAGGGCAGATATTTCCACAGAGAAGGGCAATCACAGATTCATTAAACAAACTTATGGTCCACCAATGGAAAGTTGTGAGGATTGGTTTCATTACGATATCGGGGTTAACAGACATATACAAACACAGGTGACATATATAATCACCAAAGACCTACAGAATACCAAGAGAGGACTACTCAACATTTTGTCATAACGTACATGGGAAAAGGATCCCAGGAAGAACAGACATCTGTATATGTGTAAAAGAACCACATCTTCCACATCTACAACAAGCCAAACATTGTAATCAAACTTGCTGTAATAAAAAATAAAAAAAAATTAAATTAAAAACACGAACAAGATGTAGTGAGATAAACGTGAGGGGCTTTCTCCTGGCACATTCCATTCTAAACTCCAATCTAGAACACCACTTCCACTGAGGCTCTCTTGCCCTAGTAACCAGATTTGGTAAGGGTGAAATGCTGCCACCTTGTGGCCGTTTCACACAACAACAGCTTTAATCCCAGCGCTAATGGTCAGTTGATATTCAAAATCATTTCAGGCCTGTAAATGACACCTGCCCTGAAAACAAATCCTGGGGTCACATATCGACCAAAATGTACAAAGTACGTCCATATTTCAAAACGACCGTTTCAAAAGGCATATTTTACGCACATTAGTGTTCTGCTTCTTTTCCTTTCTTTCTTTTTTTGTTAAAAAACACGGGAATGGATAAAGGCATCCCTCAGAATGGGCGAAAATCGTTGCAAACGAATCAATGGACAGAGGTTTAATCTCCAATATATATAAACAGCTCATGCAGCTTAATATTAAAAAAAAAACAAACAACCCAATACAATAATGGGCAGAAGATCTAAAGAGACGTTTCTTCAAAGGAGACACAGAGGTGGCCAAGACGCACATGAAAAGCTGCTCAACAGCACTAATTATTAGAGAAATGCAAATCAAATCTACAATGAGGTATCACCTCACACCTGTTAGAATCGGCATCATCAGAAAATCTACAAACAACAAATTCTGGGTAGGGTGTGGACAAAAGGAGCCCTCTTCCACTATTGGTGGGAATGTAACTTGATACAGTCACTATGGAGAACAGTATGGAGTTTCCTTAAAAAAACTAGAAATAGAATTACCATCTGATCCAGCAATCCCACTTCTGGGCATATACCCAGAGAAAACCGTAAATCAAAAAGGCACATTCACCACAATGTTCATTGCAGCACTATTTACAATAGCCAGGTAATGGAAGCAACCTAAATGCCCACAGACAGATGAATGGATAAAGATGTGGTACATATATAAAATGGAATATTACTCGGCCATAAAAAGGAATGAACCTGGGTCATTTGTAGAGACATCGATGGATCGAGAGACTGTCATACAGAATGAGGTAAGTCAGAAAGAGGAAAAAAATATTGTATATTAATGCATATATGTGGAACCTAAAAAAATGGTACAGATGAACTGGTTTGCAGGGAAGAAATAGAGACACAGAGGTAGAGAACAAACGTATGGACACCAAGTGTGGGAAACCATGGGGTGGTGGTGGTGGGATGAGTTGGGAGATTGGGATTGACCTGTATACATGTATATGCATAAAATACATAACTAATAAAAACCTGCTGTATAAAAATATAAATAAAATTATATTTCAAAATTTAAAAAAAAATGGAATTTAACAATAAAACAGAAAAAAGTTCTTCCCGTCACACAGATGTATTTATACGAATGAATTATTTCCATGCTTATATCTACAAATACATAAAAGAGGAATAAAATCTAACTTGAACCATAAAAGAAAAAAAAACTGAACCCACGAGTTATACAGAGGAATACCCTATCACGGCACTTGCTCCAGTGGTAAACAATTCTGGAATTGGTCAGAGGTGGGGAACCATCTCCCATACAGCCAGCAACCCACCCCCCACGCAAGGAGCGTCCTCATTTCAAAGCTGGGGGACCGTGCCGAGGCATCTGTGAGTAAATGTGAGCTGAGCCCCAGGCCAGCTGCTGCTGAACTGTTCCCACCCTTCCCAGGTAAAACACCTGAATATGTACAAGGGCTTGAAAGCCTAGAGGAAGGGCCGTGGAGCCACACCAGCGACAGCACGCAGGCCAACTTGGTGCCTGCAGGCCAGCCAGGGTGGTCCTGGACCCTGGACGCTCTTCCGGAAGTTTTCCATTGCCCTGCCTGAGATACCCCTCCTGTCCCGGCACCCACTGCTTTTTTCCTTCCTCACCTCTGTCCAGAGAGAAATTCCAGCCGAAGGTATGGGTGACATATCCTCTTCTTTACAGGCGGCTGCCTGGCAACTCCTGCAGAAAGGGCAGCAGAGCCCCACTCACACCGGGCCACCCACAAAGCTGTGGCCCCTCACTCCCTCCCACCAGCACAGACCCAAGACTGCTGACGGGGCAGAGAATATGGAGTCAGGCAGAGCTTCAGGGGCTATTGCTGCCTGGAGCGCTGTTTATATTGACCTCAACGAGTCACACCTGGGTCGGGTGGGCCGGTAGGGTAAGGCTGCCCAGGTCAGCTAATCCACAACCCTCAGGGAATCACATTTTTGAAAATGGACCTCGCTAAGGCAGAAGAGAAGCCAAGGGAAAAAAGGACACAATGCCATTTGCAGCACCGTAGATGAGCCTAGAAGTAATCACGTGACTAGTTGTAAGTTAGAAAGTGAAAGACACATATCATATCATATCACTTATAAGTGTTACCTAAAAATGGATACCAGGGCAGATATTTCCACGGAGAAGGGCAATCACAGATTCATTAAACAAACTTATGGTTCACCAATGGAAAGGTGTGAGGATTGGTTTCATTACAATATCGGGGTTAACAGACATATACAAACACAGGTGACATATATAATCACCAAAGACCTACAGAATACCAAGAGAGGACTACTCAACATTCTGTCATAACGTACATGGGAAAAGGATCCCAGGAAGAACAGACATCTGTATATGTGTAAAAGAACCACATCTTCCACACCTACAACAAGCCAAACATTGTAATCAAACTTGCTGTAATAAAAAATAAAAAAAATTAAATTAAAAACACGAACAAGAAGTAGTGAGACAAACTTGAGGGGCTTTCTCCTGGCACATTCCATTCTAAATTCCAATCTAGAACACCACTTCCACTGAGGCTCTCTTGCCCTAGTAACCAGATTTGGTAAGGGAGAACTGCTGCCACCTTGTGGCCGTTTCACACAACAGCATCTTTAATCCCAGCGCTAATGGTCAGTTGATATTCAAAATCATTGCAGGCCTGTAAATGACACCTGCCCTGAAAACAAATCCTGGGGTCACATATCGACCAAAAAATTCAAAGCACGTCCATATTTCAAAAGGACCGTTTCAAAAGGCATATTTTACGCATATTAGTGTTCTGCTTCTTTTCCTTTCTTTCCTTTTTTGTTAAAAAACACGGGAATGGAAAAAGGCATCCCTCAGAATGGGCGAAAATCGTTGCAAACGAATCAATGGACAGAGGTTTAATCTCCAATATATATAAAGAGCTCATGCAGCTTAATATTAAAAAAACAAACAACCCAATACAAAAATGGGCAGAAGATCTAAAGTGATGTTTCTTCAAAGGAGACACAGAGATGGCCAAGACGCACATGAAAAGCTGCTCAACAGCACTAATTATTAGAGAAATGCAAATCAAAACTACAATGAGGTATCACCTCACACCCGTTAGAATCGGCATCATCAGAAAATCTACAAACAACAAATTCTGTGGAGGGTGTGGACAAAAGGAGCCCTCTTCCACTATTGGTGGGAATGTAAATTGATACAGTCACTATGGAGAACAGTATGGAGTTTCCTTAAAAAAACTAGAAATAGAATTACCATCTGATCCAGCAATCCCACTTCTGGGCATATACCCAGAGAAAACCGTAAATCAAAAAGGCACATTCACCACAATGTACATTGCAGCACTATTTACAATAGCCAGATAATGGAAGCAACCTAAATGCCCACAGACAGATGAATGGATAAAGATGTGGTACATATATAAAATGAAATATTACTCGGCCATAAAAAGGAATGAAACTGGGTCATTTGTAGAGACATCGATGGATCAAGAGACTGTCATACAGAATGAAGTCAAAAAGAGGAAACCAAATACTGTATATTAAGGCATATATGGGGAACCTAAAATATGGTACAGTTGAACTGGTTTGCAGTGAAGAAATAGAGACACAGAGGTAGAGAACAAACGTATGGACACCAAGTGTGGGAAGCCATGGGGTGGTGGTGGTGGGATGAGTTGGGAGATTGGGATTGACCTGTATACATTTATATGCATAAAATACATAACTAATAATAACCTGCTGTATTCAAAAATAAATTAATTAATTTCAAAATTCTAAACAATAAAATTTAAAAATAAAAGAGAAAAAAGTTCTTCCTGTCTCACAGATGTATTTATAGGAATGAATTATTTCCATGCTTATATCTATAAATACATAAAAGAGGAATAAAATCTAACTTGAAACATAAAAGAAAAAAAAAACCTGAACCCACCATTTATACAGAGGAAAACCCTATCTGGACACTTGCTCCAGCGGTAGACAATTCTGAAATTGGTCAGAGGTGGGGAAACATCTCCCATGCAGCCAGCACACCAGCCCCCACACAAGGAGCATCCTCATTGCAAAGCTGGGGGAGTGTGCGGAGGCATCTGTGCGTAAACGTGAGCTGAGCCCCAGGCCAGCTGCTGCTGAACTGTTCCCAACCTTTCCAGGTAAAACAGCTGAATATGTACAAGGGCTTGAAAGCCTAGAGGAAGGGCCGTTGAGCCACACCAGCAACAGCACGCAGGCCAACTTGCTGCCTGCAGGCCAGCCAGGGTGGTCCTGGCGCCGGGCGCTCTTCCGGAAGCTTTCCATTGCCCTGCCTGAGATACCCCTCCTGTCCTGGCCCCCACTGCTTTTTTGCTTCCTCACCTCTGTCCGGAGAGATATTCCAGCGGAAAGTATGGGTGACACATCCTCTTCTTTACAGGTGTCAGCCTGGCAACTCCTGCAGAAAGGCCAGCAGAGCCCCACTCACACCGGGCCACACACAAATCTGTGGCCCCTCACTCCCACCCACCAGCAGAGCCCCGAGAATGCTGACGGGGCAGAGAATATGGAGTCAGGCACAGCTTCAGGGGCTATTGCTGCCTGGAGCGCTGTTTATATTGACCTCAACGAGGCACACCTTGGGAGGGCGGGCCGGTAGGGTAAGGCTGCCCAGGTCAGCTAATCCCCAACCCTCAGGGAATCACATTGTTGAAAATGGACCTCGCTAAGGCAGAAGAGAAGCCAAGGAAAAAAAGGACACAATGCCATTTGCAGCACCGTAAATGAGTCTAGAAGTAATCACGTGACTTGTAGTAAGTCAGAAAGTGAAAGACACATACCATATCATATCACTTATAGGTGTTACCTAAAAATGGATACCAGGGCAGATATTTCCACGGAGAAGGGCAATCACAGATTCATTAAACAAACTTATGGTTCACGAATGGAAAGGTGTGAGGATTGGTTTCATTACGATATAGGGATTAACAGACATATACAAACACAGGTGACATATATAATCACCAAAGACCTACAGAATACCAAGAGAGGACTACTCAACATTCTGTCATAACGTACATGGGAAAAGGATCCCAGGAAGAACAGACATCTGTATATGGGTAAAAGAACGACATCTTCCACACCTACAACAAGCCAAACATTGTAATCAAACTTGGTGTAATAAAAAATAAAAAAAAATAAATTAAAAACACGAACAAGAAGTAGTGAGACAAACTTGAGGGGCTTTCTCCTGGCACATTCCATTCTAAATTGCAATCTAGAACACCACTTCCACTGAGGCTCTCTTGCCCTAGTAACCAGATTTGGTAAGGGTGAACTGCTGCCACCTTGTGGCCGTTTCACACAACAGCAGCTTTAATCCCAGCGCTAATGGTCAGTTGATATTCAAAATCATTGCAGGCCTGTAAATGACACCTGCCCTGAACACAAATCCTGGGGTCACATATCGACCAAAAAATTCAAAGGACGTCCATATTTCAAAACGACCGTTTCAAAAGGCATATTTTACGCACATTAGTGTTCTGCTTCTTTTCCTTTCTTTCCTTTTTTGTTAAAAAAAACGGGAATGGAAAAAGGCATCCCTCAGAATGGGCAAAAATCGTTGCAAACGAATCAATGGACAGAGGTTTAATATCCAATATATATAAACAGCTCATGCAGCTTAATATTAAAAAAACAAACAACCCAATACAAAAATGGGCAGAAGATCTAAAGTGATGTTTCTTCAAAGGAGACACAGTGATGGCCAAGACGCACATGAAAAGCTGCTCAACAGCACTAATTATTAGAGAAATGCAAATCAAAACTACAATGAGGTATCACCTCACACCCGTTAGAATCGGCATCATCAGAAAATCTACAAACAACCAATTCTGGGGAGGGTGTGGACAAAAGGAGCCCTCTTCCACTATTGGTGGGAATGTAAATTGATACAGCCACTATGGAGAACAGTATGAAGTTTCCTTAAAAAAACTAGAAATAGAATTACCATCTGATCCAGCAATCCCACTTCTGGGCATATACCCAGAGAAAACCGTAAATCAAAAAGGCACATTCACCACAATGTTCATTGCAGCACTATTTACAATAGCCAGGTAATTGAAGCAACCTAAATGCCTACAGACAGATGAATGGATAAAGATGTGGTACATATATAAAATGAAATATTACTCGGCCATAAAACGGAATGAAACTGGGTCATTTGTAGAGATATCGATGGATTAAGAGACTGTCATACAGAATGAAGTCACAAAGAGGAAACCAAATACTGTATATTAAGGCATATATGTGGAATCTAAAAAATGGTACAGATGAACTGGTTTTCAGCGAAGAAATAGAGACACAGAGGTAGAGAACAAACGTATGGACACCAAGTGTGGGAAGCCATGGGGTGGTGGTGGTGGGATGAGTTGGGAGATTGGGATTGACCTGTATACATTTATATGCATAAAACACATAACTAATAATAACCTGCTGTATAAAAAAATAAATTAATTTCAAAATTCTAAAAAATAAAATTTAAAAATAAAAGAGAAAAAAGTTCTTCCCGTCTCACAGATGTATTTATAGGAATGAATTATTTCCATGCTTATATCTATAAATACATAAAAGAGGAATAAAATCTAACTTGAAACATAAAAAAAATAAAAAACATGAACCCACCATTTATACAGAGGAAAACCCTATCTGGACACTTGCTCCAGCGGTAAACAATTGTGAAATTGGTCAGAGGTGGGGAAACATCTCCCATACAGCCAGCACCCCACCCCCCACACAAGGAGCGTCCTCATTGCAAAGCTGGGGGACTGTGCCGAGGCATCTGTGCGTAATCGTGAGCTGAGCCCCAGGCCAGCTGCTGCTGAACTGTCCCACCCTTCCCAGGTAAAACACCTGAATATGTACAAGGGCTTGAAAGCCTAGAGGAAGGGCCGTCGAGCCACACCAGCGACAGCACGCAGGCCAACTTGGTGCCTGCAGGCCAGCCAGGGTGGTCCTGGCCCTGGGTGCTCTTCCGGAAGCTTTCCATTGCCCTGCCTGAGATACCCCTCCTGTCCTGGCCCCCACTGATTTTTTCCTTCCTCACCTCTGTCCGGAGAGAAATTCCAGCGGAAGGTATGGGTGACACATCCTCTTCTTTACAGGCGGCAGCCTGGCAAATCCTGCAGAAAGGCCAGCAGAGCCCCACTCACACCGGGACACCCACAAAGCTGTGGCCCCTCACTCCCTCCCACCAGCAGAGCCCCGAGACTGCTGACGGGGCAGAGAATATGGAGTCAGGCACAGCTTCAGGGGCTATTGCTACCTGGAGCGCTGTTTATATTGATCTCAATAAGGCACACCTGGGGAGGGCGGGCCAGCAGGGTAAGGCTGCCCAGGTCAGCTAATCCACAACCCTCAGGGAATCATATTGTTGAAAATGGACCTCGCTAAGGCAGAAGAGAAGCCAAGGAAAAAAAGGACACAATGCCATTTGCAGCACCGTAAATGAGTCTAGAAGTAATCACGTGACGTGTAGTAAGTCAGAAAGTGAAAGACACATACCATATCATATCACTTATAGGTGTTACCTAAAAATGGATACCAGGACAGATATTTCCACGGAGAAGGGCAATCACAGATTCATTAAACAAACTTATGGTTCACGAATGGAAAGGTGTGAGGATTGGTTTCATTACGATATCGGGGATAACAGACATATACAAACACAGGTGACATATATAATCACCAAAGACCTACAGAATACCAAGAGAGGACTACTCAACATTCTGTCATAACGTACATGGGAAAAGGATCCCAGGAAGAACAGACATCTGTATATGGGTAAAAGAACCACATCTTCCACACCTACAACAAGCCAAACGTTGTAATCAAACTTGCTGTAATAACAAATAAAAAAAATAAATTAAAAACACGAACAAGAAGTAGTGAGACAAACTTGAGGTGCTTTCTCCTGGCACATTCCATTCTAAATTCCAATCTAGAACACCACTTCCACTGAGGCTCTCTTGCCCTAGTAACCAGATTTGGTAAGGGTGAACTGCTGCCACCTTGTGGCCGTTTCACACAACAGCAGCTTTAATCCCAGCGCTAATGGTCAGTTGATATTCAAAATCATTGCAGGCCTGTAAATGACACCTGCCCTGAAAACAAATCCTGGGGTCACATATCGACCAAAAAATTCAAAGGACGTCCATATTTCAAAAGGACCGTTTCAAAAGGCATATTTTACGCACATTAGTGTTCTGCTTCTTTTCCTTTCTTTCCTTTTTTGTTAAAAAAAACGGGAATGGAAAAAGGCATCCCTCAGAATGGGCAAAAATCGTTGCAAACGAATCAATGGACAGAGGTTTAATCTCCAATATATATAAACAGCTCATGCAGCTTAATATTAAAAAAACAAACAACCCAATACAAAAATGGGCAGAAGATCTAAAGAGATGTTTCTTCAAAGGAGACACAGAGATGGCCAAGACGCACATGAAAAGCTGCTCAACAGCACTAATTATTAGAGAAATGCAAATCAAAACTACAATGAGGTACCAACTCACACCCGTTAGAATCGGCTTCATCAGAAAATCTACAAACAACCAATTCTGGGGAGGGTGTGTACAAAAGGAGCCCTCTTCCACTATTGGTGGGAATGTAAATTGATACAGTCACTATGGAGAACAGTATGGAGTTTCCTTAAAAAAAACTAGAAATAGAATTACCATCTGATCCAGCAATCCCAGTTCTGGGCATATACCCAGAGAAAACCGTAAATCAAAAAGGCACATTCACCACAATGTTCATTGCAGCACTATTTACAATAGCCAGGCAATGGAAGCAACCTAAATGCCCACAGACAGATGAATGGATAAAGATGTGGTACATATATAAAATGAAATATTACTCGGCCATAAAACGGAATGAAACTGGGTCATTTGTAGAGACATCGATGGATCAAGAGACTGTCATACAGAATGAAGTCAGAAAGAGGAAACCAAATACTGAATATTAAGGCATATATGTGGAACCTAAAAAATGGTACAGATGAACTGGTTTGCAGCGAAGAAATAGAGACACAGAGGTAGAGAACAAACGTATGGACACCAAGTGTGGGAAGCCATGGGGTGGTGGTGGTGGGATGAGTTGGGAGATTGGGATTGACCTGTATACATTTATATGCATAAAATACATAACTAATAATAACCTGCTGTATAAAAAATAAATTAATTAATTTCAAAATTCTAAACAATAAAATTTAAAAATAAAAGAGAAAAAAGTTCTTCCCGTCTCACAGATGTATTTATAGGAATGTATTATTTCCATGCTTATATCTATAAATACATAAAAGAGGAGTAAATTCTAACTTGAAACATAAAAGAAAAAAAAAAACATGAACCCACCATTTATACAGAGGAAAACCCTATCTGGACACTTGCTCCAGCGGTAAACAATTGTGAAATTGGTCAGAGGTGGGGAACCATCTCCCATACAGCCAGCACCCCACCCACCACACAAGGAGCGTCCTCATTGCAAAGCTGGGGGACTGTGCCGAGGCATCTGTGCGTAAACGTGAGCTGAGCCCCAGGCCAGCTGCTGCTGAACTGTTCCCACCCTTCCCAGGTAAAACACCTGAATATGTACAAGGGCTTGAAAGCCTAGAGGAAGGGCCGTGGAGCCACACCAGCGACAGCACGCAGGCCAACTTGGTGCCTGCAGGCCAGCCAGGGTGGTCCTGGCCCCGGGCGCTCTTCCGGAAGCTTTCCATTGCCCTGCCTGAGATACCCCTCCTGTCCTGGCCCCCACTGATTTTTTCCTTCCTCACCTCTGTCCGGAGAGAAATTCCAGCGGAAGGTATGGGTGACACATCCTCTTCTTTACAGGTGTCAGCCTGGCAACTCCTGCAGAAAGGCCAGCAGAGCCCCACTCACACCGGGCCACCCACAAAGCTGTGGCCCCTCAATCCCACCCACCAGCAGAGCCCCGAGACTGCTGACGGGGCAGAGAATATGGAGTCAGGCACAGCTTCAGGGGCTATTGCTGCCTGGAGCGCTGTTTATATTGACCTCAATGAGGCACACCTGGGGAGGGTGGGCCGGCAGGGTAAGGCTGCCCAGGTCATCTAATCCACAACCCTCAGGGAATCACATTGTTGAAAATGGACCTCGCTAAGGCAGAAGAGAAGCCAACGGAAAAAAGGACACAATGCTATTTGCAGCACCGTAGATGAGCCTAGAAGTAATCACGTGACTTGTAGTAAGTCAGAAAGTGAAAGACACATACCATATCATATCACTTATAGGTGTTACCTAAAAATGGATACCAGGGCAGATATTTCCACGGAGAAGGGCAATCACAGATTCATTAAACAAACTTATGGTTCACGAATGGAAAGGTGTGAGGATTGGTTTCATTACGATATAGGGGATAACAGACATATACAAACACAGGTGACATATATAATCACCAAAGACCTACAGAATACCAAGAGAGGACTACTCAACATTCTGTCATAACGTACATGGGAAAAGGATCCCAGGAAGAACAGACATCTGTATATGTGTAAAAGAACCACATCTTCCACACCTACAACAAGCCAAACGTTGTAATCAAACTTGCTGTAATAAAAAATAAAAAAAATAAATTAAAAACACGAACAAGAAGTAGTGAGACACACTTGAGGGGCTTTCTCCTGGCACATTCCATTCTAAATTCCAATCTAGAACACCACTTCCACTGAGGCTCTCTTGCCCTAGTAACCAGATTTGGTAAGGGTGAACTGCTGCCACCTTGTGGCCGTTTCACACAACAGCAGCTTTAATCCCAGCGCTAATGGTCAGTTGATATTCAAAATCATTGCAGGCCTGTAAATGACACATGCCCTGAACACAAATCCTGGGGTCACATATCGACCAAAAAATTCAAAGGACGTCCATATTTCAAAACAACCGTTTCAAAAGGCATATTTTACGCACATTAGTGTTCTGCTTCTTTTCCTTTCTTTCCATTTTTGTTAAAAAAACGGGAATGGAAAAAGGCATCCCTCAGAATGGGCAAAAATCGTTGCAAACGAATCAATGGACAGAGGTTTAATCTCCAATATATATAAACAGCTCATGCAGCTTAATATTAAAAAAACAAACAACCCAATACAAAAATGGGCAGAAGATCTAAAGAGATGTTTCTTCAAAGGAGACACAGAGATGGCCAAGACGCACATGAAAAGCTGCTCAACAGCACTAATTATTAGAGAAATGCAAATCAAAACTACAATGAGGTATCACCTCACACCTGTTAGAATCGGCATCATCAGAAAATCTACAAACAACCAATTCTGGGGAGGGTGTGGACAAAAGGAGCCCTCTTCCACTATTGGTGGGAATGTAAATTGATACAGTCACTATGGAGAACAGTATGGAGTTTCCTTAAAAAATCTAGAAATAGAATTACCATCTGATCCAGCAATCCCACTTCTGGGCATATACCCAGAGAAAACCGTAAATCAAAAAGGCACATTCACCACAATGTTCATTGCAGCACTATTTACAATAGCCAGGTAATGGAAGCAACCTAAATGCCCACAGACAGATGAATGGATAAAGATGTGGTACATATATAAAATGAAATATTACTCGGCCATAAAAAGGAATGAAACTGGGTCATTTTTAGAGACATCGATGGATCAAGAGACAGTCATACAGAATGAAGTCAGAAAGAGGAAACCAAATACTGAATATTAAGGCATATATGTGGAACCTAAAAAATGGTACAGATGAACTGGTTTGCAGCGAAGAAATAGAGACACAGAGGTAGAGAACAAACGTATGGACACCAAGTGTGGGAAGCCATGGGGTGGTGGTGGTGGGATGAGTTGGGAGATTGGGATTGACCTGTATACATTTATATGCATAAAATACATAACTAATAATAACCTGCTGTATAAAAAAATAAATTAATTAATTTCAAAATTCTAAACAATAAAATTTAAAAATAAAAGAGAAAAAAGTTCTTCCTGTCTCACAGATGTATTTATAGGAATGAATTATTTCCATGCTTATATCTATAAATACATAAAAGAGGAATAAAATCTAACTTGAAACATAAAAGATAAAAAAAAACCTGAACCCACCATTTATACAGAGGAAAACCCTATCTGGACACTTGCTCCAGCGGTAAACAATTCTGAAATTGGTCAGAGGTGGGGAACCATCTCCCATACAGCCAGCACCCCACCCCCCACACAAGGAAAGTCCTCATTGCAAAGCTGGGGGACTGTGCCGAGGCATCTGTGCGTAAACGTGAGCTGAGCCCCAGGCCAGCTGCTGCTGAACTCTTCCCACCCTTCCCAGGTAAAACACCTGAATATGTACAAGGGCTTGAAAGCCTAGAGGAAGGGCTGTGGAGCCACACCAGCGACAGCACGCAGGCCAACTTGGTGCCTGCAGGCCAGCCAGGGTGGTCCTGGCCCCGGGCGCTCTTCCGGAAGCTTTCCATTACCCTGCCTGAGATACCCCTCCTGTCCTGGCCCCCAGTGCTTTTTTCCTTCCTCACCTCTGTCCGGAGAGAAATTCCAGCGGAAGGTATGGGTGACACATCCTCTTCTTTACAGGTGTCAGCCTGGCAACTCCTGCAGAAAGGCCAGCAGAGCCCCACTCACACCGGGCCACCCACAAAGCTGTGGCCCCTCACTCCCACCCACCAGCAGAGCCCCGAGACTGCTGACGGGGCAGAGAATATGGAGTCAGGCACAGCTTCAGGGGCTATTGCTGCCTGGAGCGCTGTTTATATTGACCTTAATGAGGCACACATGGGGAGGGAGGGCCGGCAGGGTAAGGCTGCCCAGGTCAGCTAATCCACAACCCTCAGGGAATCACATTGTTGAAAATGGACCTCGCTAAGGCAGAATAGAAGCCAACGGAAAAAAGGACACAATGCTATTTGCAGCACCGTAGATGAACCTAGAAGTAATCACGTGACTTGTAGTAAGTCAGAAAGTGAAAGACACATACCATATCATATCACTTATAGGTGTTACCTAAAAATGGATACCAGGGCAGATATTTCCACGGAGAAGGGCAATCACAGATTCATTAAACAAACTTATGGTTCACGAATGGAAAGGTGTGAGGATTGGTTTCATTACGATATCGGGGATAACAGACATATACAAACACAGGTGACATATATAATCACCAAAGACCTACAGAATACCAAGAGAGGACTACTCAACATTCTGTCATAACGTACATGGGAAAAGGATCCCAGGAAGAACAGACATCTGTATATGTGTAAAAGAACCACATCTTCCACACCTACAACAAGCCAAACGTTGTAATCAAACTTGCTGTAATAAAAAATAAAAAAAAATAAATTAAAAACACGAACAAGAAGCAGTGAGACACACTTGAGGGGCTTTCTCCTGGCACATTCCATTCTAAATTCCAATCTAGAACACCACTTCCACTGAGGCTCTCTTGCCCTAGTAACCAGATTTGGTAAGGGTGAACTGCTGCCACCTTGTGGCCGTTTCACACAACAGCAGCTTTAATCCCAGCGCTAATGGTCAGTTGATATTCAAAATCATTGCAGGCCTGTAAATGACACATACCCTGAACACAAATCCTGGGGTCACATATCGACCAAAAAATTCAAACGACGTCCATATTTCAAAACGACCGTTTCAAAAGGCATATTTTACGCACATTAGTGTTCTGCTTCTTTTCCTTTCTTTCCTTTTTTGTTAAAAAAAACGGGAATGGAAAAAGGCATCCCTCAGAATGGGCAAAAATCGTTGCAAACGAATCAATGGACAGAGGTTTAATCTCCAATATATATAAACAGCTCATGCAGCTTAATATTAAAAAAACAAACAACCCAATACAAAAATGGGCAGAAGATCTAAAGAGACGTTTCTTCAAAGAAGACACAGAGATGGCCAAGACACACATGAAAAGCTGCTCAACAGCACTAATTATTAGAGAAATGCAAATCAAAACTACAATGAGGTATCACCTCACACCTGTTACAATCGGCGTCATCAGAAAATCTACAAACAACCAATTCTGGGGAGGGTTTGGACAAAAGGAGCCCTCTTCCACTATTGGTGGAAATGTAAATTGATACAGTCACTATGGAGAACAGTATGGAGTTTCCTTAAAAAATCTAGAAATAGAATTACCATCTGATCCAGCAATCCCACTTCTGGGCATATACCCAGAGAAAACCGTAAATCAAAAAGGCACATTCACCACAATGTTCATTGCAGCACTATTTACAATAGCCAGGTAATGGAAGCAACCTAAATGCCCACAGACAGATGAATGGATAAAGATGTGGTACATATATAAAATGAAATATTACTCGGCCATAAAAAGGAATGAAACTGGGTCATTTGTAGAGACATCGATGGATCAAGAGACTGTCATACAGAATGAAGTCAAAAAGAGGAAACCAAATACTGTATATTAAGGCATATATGTGGAACCTAAAAAATGGTACAGATGAACTGGTTTGCAGGGAAGAAATAGAGACAGAGAGGTAGAGAACAAACGTATGGACACCAAGTGTGGGAAGCCATGGGGTGGTGGTGGTGGGATGAGTTGGGAGATTGGGATTGACCTGTATACATTTATATGCATAATATACATAACTAATAATAACCTGCTGTATAAAAAAATAAATTAATTAATTTCAAAATTCTAAACAATAAAATTTAAAAATAAAAGAGAAAAAAGTTCTTCCCGTTTCACAGATGTATTTATAGGAATGAATTATTTCCATGCTTATATCTATAAATACATAAAAGAGGAATAAAATCTAACTTGAAACATAAAAGAAAAAAAAAACCTGAACCCACCATTTATACAGAGGAAAACCCTATCTGGACACTTGCTCCAGCGGTAAACAATTCTGAAATTGGTCAGAGGTGGGGAACCATCTCCCATACAGCCAGCACCCCACCCCCCACACAAGGAGCGTCCTCATTGCAAAGCTGGGGGACTGTGCCGAGGCATCTGTGCGTAAACGTGAGCTGAGCCCCAGGCCAGCTGCTGCTGAACTGTTCCCACCCTTCCCAGGTAAAACACCTGAATATGTACAAGGGCTTGAAAGCCTAGAGGAAGGGCCGTGGAGCCACACCAGCGACAGCACGCAGGCCAACTTGGTGCCTGCAGGCCAGCCAGGGTGGTCCTGGCCCCAGGCGCTCTTCCGGAAGCTTTCCATTGCCCTGCCTGAGATACCCCTCCTGTCCTGGCCCCCACTGCTTTTTTCCTTCCTCACCTCTGTCCGGAGAGAAATTCCAGCGGAAGGTATGGGTGACACATCCTCTTCTTTACAGGTGTCAGTCTGGCAACTCCTGCAGAAAGGCCAGCAGAGCCCCACTCACACCGGGCCACCCACAAAGCTGTGGCCCGTCACTCCCACCCACCAGCAGAGCCCCGAGACTGCTGACGGGGCAGAGAATATGGAGTCAGGCACAGCTTCAGGTGCTATTGCTGCCTGGAGCGCTGTTTATATTGACCTCAACGAGGCACACCTGGGGAGGGCGGGCCGGCAGGGTAAGGCTGCCCAGGTCAGCTAATCCACAACCCTCAGGGAATCACATTGTTGAAAATGGACCTCGCTAAGGCAGAAGAGAAGCCAAGGAAAAAAAGGACAAAATGCCATTTGCAGCACCGTAAATGTGTCTAGAAGTAATCACGTGACTTGTAGTAAGTCAGAAAGTGAAAGACACATACCATATCATATCACTTATAGGTGTTACATAAAAATGGATACCAGGGCAGATATTTCCATGGAGAAGGGCAATCACAGATTCATTAAACAAACTTATGGTTCACCAATGGAAAGGTGTGAGGATTGGTTTCATTACGATATCGGGGATAACAGACATATACAAACACAGGTGGCATATATAATCACCAAAGACCTACAGAATACCAAGAGAGGACTACTCAACATTCTGTCATAACGTACATGGGAAAAGGATCCCAGGAAGAACAGTCATCTGTATATGTGTAAAAGAACCATATCTTCCACACCTACAACAAGCCAAACATTGTAATCAAACTTGCTGTAATAAAAAATAAAAAAATTAAATTAAAAACACGAACAAGAAGTAGTGAGACAAACTTGAGGTGCTTTCTCCTGGCACATTCCATTCTAAATTCCAATCTAGAACACCACTTCCACTGAGGCTCTCTTGCCCTAGTAACCAGATTTGGTAAGGGTGAACTGCTGCCACCTTGTGGCCGTTTCACACAACAGCAGCTTTAATCCCAGCGCTAATGGTCAGTTGATATTCAAAATCATTGCAGGCCTGTAAATGACACCTGCCCTGAAAACAAATCCTGGGGTCACATATCGACCAAAAAATTCAAAGGATGTCCATATTTCAAAACGACCGTTTCAAAAGGCATATTTTACGCACATTAGTGTTCTGCTTCTTTTCCTTTCTTTCCTTTTTTGTTAAAAAAAAAACTGGAATGGAAAAAGGCATCCCTCAGAATGGGCAAAAATCGTTGCAAACGAATCAATGGACAGAGGTTTAATCTCCAATATATATAAACAGCTCATGCAGCTTAATATTAAAAAAACAAACAACCCAATAGAAAAATGGGCAGAAGATCTAAAGAGATGTTTCTTCAAAGGAGACACAGAAATGGCCAAGACCCACATGAAAAGCTGCTCAACAGCACTAATTATTAGAGAAATGCAAATCAAAACTACAATGAGGTATCACCTCACACCCGTTAGAATCGGCATCATCAGAAAATCTACAAACAACCAATTCTGGGGAGGTTGTGGACAAAAGGAGCCCTCTTCCACTATTGGTGGGAATGTAAATTGATACAGTCACTATGGAGAACAGTATGGAGTTTCCTTAAAATAACTAGAAATAGAAATACCATCTGATCCAGCAATCCCACTTCTGGGCATATACCCAGAGAAAACCGTAAATCAAAAAGGCACATTCACCACAATGTTCATTGCAGCACTATTTACAATAGCCAGGTAATGGAAGCAACCTAAATGCCTACAGACAGATGAATGGATAAAGATGTGGTACATATATAAAATGAAATATTACTCGGCCATAAAAAGGAATGAAACTGGGTCATTTGTAGAGACATCGATGGATCAAGAGACTGTCATACAGAATGAAGTCAAAAAGAGGAAACCAAATACTGTATATTAAGGCATATATGGGGAACCTAAAAAATGGTACAGATGAACTGGTTTGCAGCGAAGAAATAGAGACACAGAGGTAGAGAACAAACGTATGGACACCAAGTGTGGGAAGCCATGGGGTGGTGGTGGTGGGATGAGTTGGGAGATTGGGATTGACCTGTATACATTTATATGCATAAAATACATAACTAATAATAACCTGCTGTATAAAAAATAAATTAATTAATTTAAAAATTCTAAACAATAAAATTTAAAAATAAAAGAGAAAAAAGTTCTTCCCGTCACACAAATGTATTTATAGGAATTAATTATTTCCATGCTTATATCTATAAATACATAAAAGAGGAATAAAATCTAACTTGAAACATAAAAAAAAAAAAACCTGAACCCACCATTTATAGAGAGGAAAACCCTATCTGGACACTTGCTCCAGCGGTAAACAATTGTGAAATTGGTCAGAGGTGGGGAAACATCTCCCATACAACCAGCACCCCACCCCCCACACAAGGAGCGTCCTCATTGCAAAGCTGGGGGACTGTGCCGAGGCATCTGTGCGTAAACGTGAGCTGAGCCCCAGGCCAGCTGCTGCTGAACTGTTCCCACCCTTCCCAGGTAAAACACCTGAATATGTACAAGGGCTTGAAAGCCTAGAGGAAGGGCCGTGGAGCCACACCTGCAACAGCACGCAGGCCAACTTGGTTCCTGCAGGCCAGCCAGGGTGGTCCTGGCCCCGGGCGCTCTTCTGGAAGCTTTCCATTGCCCTGCCTGAGATACCCCTCCTGTCCTGGCCCCCACTGCTTTTTTCCTTCCTCACCTCTGTCCGGAGAGAAATTCCAGCGGAAGGTATGGGTGACACATCCTCTTCTTTACAGGTGTCAGCCTGGCAACTCCTGCAGAAAGGCCAGCAGAGCCCCACTCACACCGGGCCACCCACAAAGCTGTGGCCCCTCACTCCCTCCCACCAGCACAGCCCCGAGACTGCGGACGGGGCAGAGAATATGGAGTCAGGCACAGCTTCAGGGGCTATTGCTGCCTGGAGCGCTGTTTATATTGACCTCAAAGAGGCACACCTTTGGAGGGCGGGCCGGCAGGGTAAGGCTGCCCATGTCAGCTAATCCACAACCCTCAGGGAATCACATTGTTGAAAATGGACCTCGCTAAGGCAGAAGAGAAGCCAAGGAAAAAAAGGACACAATGCCATTTGCAGCACCGTAAATGAGTCTAGAAGTAATCAGGTGACTTGTAGTAAGTCAGAAAGTGAAAGACACATACCATATCATATCACTTATAGGTGTTACCTAAAAATGGATACCAGGGCAGATATTTCCACGGAGAAGGGCAATCACAGATTCATTAAACAAACTTATGGTTCACAAATGGAAATGTGTGAGGATTGGTTTCATTACGATATCGGGGATAACAGACATATACAAACACAGGTGACATATATAATCACCAAAGTCCTACAGAATACCAAGAGAGGACTACTCAAGATTCTGTCATAACGTACATGGGAAAAGGATCCCAGGAAGAACAGACATCTGTATATGTGTAAAAGAACCACATCTTCCACACCTACAACAAGCCAAACATTGTAATCAAACTTGCTGTAATAAAAAATAAAAAAAATTAAATTAAAAACACGAACAAGAAGTAGTGAGACAAACTTGAGGGGCTTTCTCCTGGCACATTCCATTCTATATTCCAATCTAGAACACCACTTCCACTGAGGCTCTCTTGCCCTAGTAACCAGATTTGGTAAGGGTGAACTGCTGCCACCTGGTGGCCGTTTCACACAAGAGCAGCTTTAATCCCAGCGCTAATGGTTAGTTGATATTCAAAATCATTGCAGGCCTGTAAATGACACCTGCCCTGAACACAAATCCTGGGGTCACATATCGACCAAAAAATTTCAAAGGACGTCCATATTTCAAAACGACCGTTTCAAAAGGCATATTTTACGCACATTAGTGTTCTGCTTCTTTTCCTTTCTTTCCTTTTTTCTTAAAAAAAAACGGGAATGGAAAAAGGCGTCCCTCAGAATGGGCAAAAATCGTTGCAAACGAATCAATGGACAGAGGTTTAATCTCCAATATATATAAACAGCTCATGCAGCTTAATATTAAAAAAACAAACAACCCAATAGAAAAATGGGCAGAAGATCTAAAGAGATGTTTCTTCAAAGGAGACACAGAAATGGCCAAGACCCACATGAAAAGCTGCTCAACAGCACTAATTATTAGAGAAATGCAAATCAAAACTACAATGAGGTATCACCTCACACCCGTTAGAATCGGCATCATCAGAAAATCTACAAACAACCAATTCTGGGGAGGGTGTGGACAAAAGGAGCCCTCTTCCACTATTGGTGGGAATGTAAATTGATACAGTCACTATGGAGAACAGTATGGAGTTTCCTTAAAAAAACTAGAAATAGAAATACCATCTGATCCAGCAATCCCACTTCTGGGCATATACCCAGAGAAAACCGTAAATCAAAAAGGCACATTCACCACAATGTTCATTGCAGCACTATTTACAATAGCCAGGTAATTGAAGCAACCTAAATGCCTACAGACAGATGAATGGATAAAGATGTGGTACATATATAAAATGAAATATTACTCGGCCATAAAAAGGAATGAAACTGGGTCATTTGTAGAGACATCGATGGATCAAGAGACTGTCATACAGAATGAAGTCAAAAAGAGGAAACCAAATACTGTATATTAAGGCATATATGGGGAACCTAAAAAATGGTACAGATGAACTGGTTTGCAGCGAAGAAATAGAGACACAGAGGTAGAGAACAAACGTATGGACACCAAGTGTGGGAAGCCATGGGGTGGTGGTGGTGGGATGAGTTGGGAGATTGGGATTGACCTGTATACATTTATATGCATAAAATACATAACTAATAATAACCTGCTGTATAAAAAATAAATTAATTAATTTAAAAATTCTAAACAATAAAATTTAAAAATAAAAGAGAAAAAAGTTCTTCCCGTCACACAAATGTATTTATAGGAATTAATTATTTCCATGCTTATATCTATAAATACATAAAAGAGGAATAAAATCTAACTTGAAACATAAAAAAAAAAAAACCTGAACCCACCATTTATAGAGAGGAAAACCCTATCTGGACACTTGCTCCAGCGGTAAACAATTCTGAAATTGGTCAGAGGTGGGGAACCATCTCCCATACAGCCAGCACCCCACCCCCCACACAAGGTGTGTCCTCATTGCAAAGCTGGGGGACTGTGCCGAGGCATCTGTGCGTAAACGTGAGCTGAGCCCCAGGCCAGCTGCTGCTGAACTGTTCCCACCCTTCCCAGGTAAAACACCTGAATATGTACAAGGGCTTGAAAGCCTAGAGGAAGGGCCGTGGAGCCACACCAGCGACAGCACGCAGGCCAACTTGGTGCCTGCAGGCCAGCCAGGGTGGTCCTGGCCCCGGGCGCTCTTCCGGAAGCTTTCCATTGCCCTGCCTGAGATACCCCTCCTGTCCTGGCCCCCACTGCTTTTTTCCTTCCTCACCTCTGTCCGGAGAGAAATTCCAGCGGAAGGTATGGGTGACACATCCTCTTCTTTACAGGTGTCAGCCTGGCAACTCCTGCAGAAAGGCCAGCAGAGCCCCACTCACACCGGGCCACCCACAAAGCTGTGGCCCCTCACTCCCACCCACCAGCAGAGCCCCGAGACTGCTGACGGGGCAGAGAATATGGAGTCTGGCACAGCTTCAGGGGCTATTGCTGCCTGGAGCGCTGTTTATATTGACCTCAACGAGGCACACCTTGGGAGGGTGGGCCGGCAGGGTAAGGCTGCCCAGGTCAGCTAATCCACAACCCTCAGGGAATCACATTGTTGAAAATGGACCTCGCTAAGGCAGAAGAGAAGCCAAGGAAAAAAAGGACACAATGCCATTTGCAGCACCGTAAATGAGTCTAGAAGTAATCACGTGACTTGTAGTAAGTCAGAAAGTGAAAAACACATACCATATCATATCACTTATAGGTGTTACCTAAAAATGGATACCAGGGCAGATATTTCCATGGAGAACGGCAATCATAGATTCATTAAACAAACTTATGGTTCACCAATGGAAAGGTGTGAGGATTGGTTTCATTACGATATCGGGGATAACAGACATATACAAACACAGGTGACATATATAATCACCAAAGACCTACAGAATACCAAGAGAGGACTACTCAACACTCTGTCATAACGTACATGGGAAAAGGATCCCAGGAAGAACAGACATCTGTATATGTGTAAAAGAACCACATCTTCCACACCTACAACAAGCCAAACATTGTAATCAACCTTGCTGTAATAAAAAATAAAAAAAGAATAAATTAAAAACACGAACAAGAAGTAGTGAGACAAACTTGAGGGGCTTTCTCCTGGCACATTCCATTCTAAATTCCAATCTAGAACACCACTTCCACTGAGGCTCTCTTGCCCTAGTAACCAGATTTGGTAAGGGTGAACTGCTGCCACCTGGTGGCCGTTTCACACAACAGCAGCTTTAATCCCAGCGCTAATGGTTAGTTGATATTCAAAATCATTGCAGGCCTGTAAATGACACCTGCCCTGAACACAAATCCTGGGGTCACATATCGACCAAAAAATTTCAAAGGACGTCCATATTTCAAAACGACCGTTTCAAAAGGCATATTTTACGCACATTAGTGTTCTGCTTCTTTTCCTTTCTTTCCTTTTTTGTTAAAAAAAAAACGGGAATGGAAAAAGGCATCCCTCAGAATGGGCAAAAATCGTTGCAAACGAATCAATGGACAGAGGTTTAATCTCCAATATATATAAACAGCTCATGCAGCTTAATATTAAAAAAACAAACAACCCAATACAAAAATGGGCAGAAGATCTAAAGAGATGTTTCTTCAAAGGAGACACAGAGATGGCCAAGACGCACATGAAAAGCTGCTCAACAGCACTAATTATTAGAGAAATGCAAATCAAAACTACCATGAGGTATCACCTCACACCCGTTAGAATCGGCATCATCAGAAAATCTACAAACAACCAATTCTGGGGAGGGTGTGGACAAAAGGAGCCCTCTTCCACTATTGGTGGGAATGTAAATTGATACAGTCACTATGGAGAACAGTATGGAGTTTCCTTTAAAAAACTATAAAGAGGAGTACCATCTGATCCAGCAATCCCACTTCTGGGCATATACCCAGAGAAAACCGTAAATCAAAAAGGCACATTCACCACAATGTTCATTGCAGCACTATTTACAATAGCCAGGTAATGGAAGCAAACTAAATGCCCACAGACAGATGAATGGATAAAGATGTGGTACATATATAAAATGAAATATTACTCGGCCATAAAAAGGAATGAAACTGGGTCATTTGTAGAGACATCGATGGATCAAGAGACTGTCATACAGAATGAAGTCAGAAAGAGGAAACCAAATACTGTATATTAAGGCATATATGTGGAACCTAAAAAATGGTACAGATGAACTGGTTTGCAGCGAAGAAATAGAGACACAGAGGTAGAGAACAAACGTATGGACACCAAGTGTGGGAAGCCATGGGGTGGTGGTGGTGGTATGAGTTGGGAGTTTGGGATTGACCTGTATACATTTATATGCATAAAACACATAACTAATAATAACCTGCTGTATAAAAAATAAATTAATTAATTTCAAAATTCTAAACAATAAAATTTAAAAATAAAAGAGAAAAAAGTTCTTCCCGTCTCACAGATGTATTTATAGGAATGAATTATTTCCATGCTTATATCTATAAATACATAAAAGAGGAATAAAATCTAACTTGAAACAAAAAAGAAAAAAAAAACCTGAACCCACCATTTATACAGAGGAAAACCCTATCTGGACACTTGCTCCAGCGGTAAACAATTCTGAAATTGGTCAGAGGTGGGGAACCATCTCCCATACAGCCAGCACCCCACCCCCCACGCAAGGAGCGTCCTCATTGCAAAGCTGGGGGACTGTGCCGAGGCATCTGTGCGTAAACGTGAGCTGAGCCCCAGGCCAGCTGCTGCTGAACTGTTCCCACCCTTCCCAGGTAAAACACCTGAATATGTACAAGGGCTTGAAAGCCTAGAGGAAGGGCCGTGGAGCCACACCAGCGACAGCACGCAGGCCAACTTGGTGCCTGCAGGCCAGCCAGGGTGGTCCTGGCCCCGGGCGCTCTTCCGGAAGCTTTCCATTGCCCTGCCTGAGATACCCCTCCTGTCCTGGCCCCCACTGCTTTTTTCCTTCCTCACCTCTGTCCGGAGAGAAATTCCAGCGGAAGGTATGGGTGACACATCCTCTTCTTTACAGGTGTCATCCTGGCAACTCCTGCAGAAAGGCCAGCAGAGCCGCACTCACACCGGGCCACCCACAAAGCTGTGGCCCCTCACTCCCACCCACCAGCAGAGCCCCGAGACTGCTGACGGGGCAGAGAATATGGAGTCAGGCACAGCTTCAGGGGCTATTGCTGCCTGGAGCGCTGTTTATATTGACCTCAACGAGGCACACCTGGGGAGGGCGGGCCGGCAGGGTAAGGCTGCCCAGGTCAGCTAATCCACAACCCTCAGGGAATCACATTGTTGAAAATGGACCTCGCTAAGGCAGAAGAGAAGCCAAGGAAAAAAAGGACACAATGCCATTTGCAGCACCGTAAATGAGTCTAGAAGTAATCACGTGACTTGTAGTAAGTCAGAAAGTGAAAGACTCATACCATATCATATCACTTATAGGTGTTACCTAAAAATGGATACCAGGGCAGATATTTCCACGGAGAAGGGCAATCACAGATTCATTAATCAAACTTATGGTTCACGAATGGAAAGGTGTGAGGATTGGTTTCATTACGATATCGGGGATAACAGACATATACAAACACAGGTGACATATATAATCACCAAAGACCTACAGAATACCAAGAGAGGACTACTCAACATTCTGTCATAACGTACGTGGGAAAAGGATCCCAGGAAGAACAGACATCTGTATATGTGTAAAAGAACCACATCTTCCACACCTACAACAAGCCAAACATTGTAATCAACCTTGCTGTAATAAAAAATAAAAAAAATAAATAAATTAAAAACACGAACAAGAAGTAGTGAGACAAACTTGAGGGGTTTTCTCCTGGCACATTCCATTCTAAATTCCAATCTAGAACACAACTTCCACTGAGGCTCTCTTGCCCTAGTAACCAGATTTGGTAAGGGTGAACTGCTGCCACCTGGTGGCCGTTTCACACAACAGCAGCTTTAATCCCAGCGCTAATGGTTAGTTGATATTCAAAATCATTGCAGGCCTGTAAATGACACCTGCCCTGAAAACAAATCCTGGGGTCACATATCGACCAAAAAATTCAAAGGACGTCCATATTTCAAAACGACCGTTTCAAAAGGCATATTTTACGCACATTAGTGTTCTGCTTCTTTTCCTTTCTTTCCTTTTTTGTTAAAAAAAAACGGGAATGGAAAAAGGCATCCCTCAGAATGGGCAAAAATCGTTGCAAACGAATCAATGGACAGAGGTTTAATCTCCAATATATATAAACAGCTCATGCAGCTTAATATTAAAAAAACAAACAACCCAATACAAAAATGGGCAGAAGATCTAAAGAGATGTTTCTTCAAAGGAGACACAGAGATGGCCAAGACGCACATGAAAAGCTGCTCAACAGCACTAATTATTAGAGAAATGCAAATCAAAACTACAATGAGGTATCACCTCACACACGTTAGAATCGGCATCATCAGAAAATCTACAAACAACCAATTCTGGGGAGGGTGTGGACAAAAGGAGCCCTCTTCCACTATTGGTGGGAATGTAAATTGATACAGTCACTATGGAGAACAGTATGGAGTTTCCTTAAAAAAACTAGAAATAGAAATACCATCTGATCCAGCAATCCCACTTCTGGGCATATACCCAGAGAAAACCGTAAATCAAAAAGGCACATTCACCACAATGTTCATTGCAGCACTATTTACAATAGCCAGGTAATTGAAGCAACCTAAATGCCTACAGACAGATGAATGGATAAAGATGTGGTACATATATAAAATGAAATATTACTCGGCCATATAAAGGAATGAAACTGGGTCATTTGTAGAGACATCGATGGATCAAGAGACTGTCATACAGAATGAAGTCAAAAAGAGGAAACCAAATACTGTATATTAAGGCATATATGGGGAACCTAAAAAATGGTACAGATGAACTGGTTTGCAGCGAAGAAATAGAGACACAGAGGTAGAGAACAAACGTATGGACACCAAGTGTGGGAAGCCATGGGGTGGTGGTGGTGGGATGAGTTGGGAGATTGGGATTGACCTGTATACATTTATATGCATAAAATACATAACTAATAATAACCTGCTGTATAAAAAATAAATTAATTAATTTAAAAATTCTAAACAATAAAATTTAAAAATAAAAGAGAAAAAAGTTCTTCCCGTCACACAAATGTATTTATAGGAATTAATTATTTCCATGCTTATATCTATAAATACATAAAAGAGGAATAAAATCTAACTTGAAACATAAAAAAAAAAAAACCTGAACCCACCATTTATAGGAGGAAAACCCTATCTGGACACTTGCTCCAGCGGTAAACAATTCTGAAATTGGTCAGAGGTGGGGAACCATCTCCCATACAGCCAGCACCCCACCCCCCACACAAGGTGTGTCCTCATTGCAAAGCTGGGGGACTGTGCCGAGGCATCTGTGCGTAAACGTGAGCTGAGCCCCAGGCCAGCTGCTGCTGAACTGTTCCCACCCTTCCCAGGTAAAACACCTGAATATGTACAAGGGCTTGAAAGCCTAGAGGAAGGGCCGTGGAGCCACACCAGCGACAGCACGCAGGCCAACTTGGTGCCTGCAGGCCAGCCAGGGTGGTCCTGGCCCCGGGCGCTCTTCCGGAAGCTTTCCATTGCCCTGCCTGAGATACCCCTCCTGTCCTGGCCCCCACTGCTTTTTTCCTTCCTCACCTCTGTCCGGAGAGAAATTCCAGCGGAAGGTATGGGTGACACATCCTCTTCTTTACAGGTGTCATCCTGGCAACTCCTGCAGAAAGGCCAGCAGAGCCCCACTCACACCGGGCCACCCACAAAGCTGTGGCCCCTCACTCCCACCCACCAGCAGAGCCCCGAGACTGCTGACGGGGCAGAGAATATGGAGTCTGGCACAGCTTCAGGGGCTATTGCTGCCTGGAGCGCTGTTTATATTGACCTCAACGAGGCACACCTGGGGAGGGTGGGCCGGCAGGGTAAGGCTGCCCAGGTCAGCTAATCCACAACCCTCAGGGAATCACATTGTTGAAAATGGACCTCGCTAAGGCAGAAGAGAAGCCAAGGAAAAAAAGGACACAATGCCATTTGCAGCACCGTAAATGAGTCTAGAAGTAATCACGTGACTTGTAGTAAGTCAGAAAGTGAAAAACACATACCATATCATATCACTTATAGGTGTTACCTAAAAATGGATACCAGGGCAGATATTTCCATGGAGAACGGCAATCATAGATTCATTAAACAAACTTATGGTTCACCAATGGAAAGGTGTGAGGATTGGTTTCATTACGATATCGGGGATAACAGACATATACAAACACAGGTGACATATATAATCACCAAAGACCTACAGAATACCAAGAGAGGACTACTCAACACTCTGTCATAACGTACATGGGAAAAGGATCCCAGGAAGAACAGACATCTGTATATGTGTAAAAGAACCACATCTTCCACACCTACAACAAGCCAAACATTGTAATCAACCTTGCTGTAATAAAAAATAAAAAAAAAATAAATTAAAAACACGAACAAGAAGTAGTGAGACAAACTTGAGGGGCTTTCTCCTGGCACATTCCATTCTAAATTCCAATCTAGAACACCACTTCCACTGAGGCTCTCTTGCCCTAGTAACCAGATTTGGTAAGGGTGAACTGCTGCCACCTGGTGGCCGTTTCACACAACAGCAGCTTTAATCCCAGCGCTAATGGTTAGTTGATATTCAAAATCATTGCAGGCCTGTAAATGACACCTGCCCTGAACACAAATCCTGGGGTCACATATCGACCAAAAAATTTCAAAGGACGTCCATATTTCAAAACGACCGTTTCAAAAGGCATATTTTACGCACATTAGTGTTCTGCTTCTTTTACTTTCTTTCCTTTTTTGTTAAAAAAAAAACGGGAATGGAAAAAGGCATCCCTCAGAATGGGCAAAAATCGTTGCAAACGAATCAATGGACAGAGGTTTAATCTCCAATATATATAAACAGCTCATGCAGCTTAATATTAAAAAAACAAACAACCCAATACAAAAATGGGCAGAAGATCTAAAGAGATGTTTCTTCAAAGGAGACACAGAGATGGCCAAGACGCACATGAAAAGCTGCTCAACAGCACTAATTATTAGAGAAATGCAAATCAAAACTACCATGAGGTATCACCTCACACCCGTTAGAATCGGCATCATCAGAAAATCTACAAACAACCAATTCTGGGGAGGGTGTGGACAAAAGGAGCCCTCTTCCACTATTGGTGGGAATGTAAATTGATACAGTCACTATGGAGAACAGTATGGAGTTTCCTTTAAAAAACTATAAAGAGGAGTACCATCTGATCCAGCAATCCCACTTCTGGGCATATACCCAGAGAAAACCGTAAATCAAAAAGGCACATTCACCACAATGTTCATTGCAGCACTATTTACAATAGCCAGGTAATGGAAGCAAACTAAATGCCCACAGACAGATGAATGGATAAAGATGTGGTACATATATAAAATGAAATATTACTCGGCCATAAAAAGGAATGAAACTGGGTCATTTGTAGAGACATCGATGGATCAAGAGACTGTCATACAGAATGAAGTCAGAAAGAGGAAACCAAATACTGTATATTAAGGCATATATGTGGAACCTAAAAAATGGTACAGATGAACTGGTTTGCAGCGAAGAAATAGAGACACAGAGGTAGAGAACAAACGTATGGACACCAAGTGTGGGAAGCCATGGGGTGGTGGTGGTGGTATGAGTTGGGAGTTTGGGATTGACCTGTATACATTTATAGGCATAAAACACATAACTAATAATAACCTGCTGTATAAAAAATAAATTAATTAATTTCAAAATTCTAAACAATAAAATTTAAAAATAAAAGAGAAAAAAGTTCTTCCCGTCTCACAGATGTATTTATAGGAATGAATTATTTCCATGCTTATATCTATAAATACATAAAAGAGGAATAAAATCTAACTTGAAACAAAAAAGAAAAAAAAAACCTGAACCCACCATTTATACAGAGGAAAACCCTATCTGGACACTTGCTCCAGCGGTAAACAATTCTGAAATTGGTCAGAGGTGGGGAACCATCTCCCATACAGCCAGCACCCCACCCCCCACGCAAGGAGCGTCCTCATTGCAAAGCTGGGGGACTGTGCCGAGGCATCTGTGCGTAAACGTGAGCTGAGCCCCAGGCCAGCTGCTGCTGAACTGTTCCCACCCTTCCCAGGTAAAACACCTGAATATGTACAAGGGCTTGAAAGCCTAGAGGAAGGGCCGTGGAGCCACACCAGCGACAGCACGCAGGCCAACTTGGTGCCTGCAGGCCAGCCAGGGTGGTCCTGGCCCCGGGCGCTCTTCCGGAAGCTTTCCATTGCCCTGCCTGAGATACCCCTCCTGTCCTGGCCCCCACTGCTTTTTTCCTTCCTCACCTCTGTCCGGAGAGAAATTCCAGCGGAAGGTATGGGTGACACATCCTCTTCTTTACAGGTGTCATCCTGGCAACTCCTGCAGAAAGGCCAGCAGAGCCGCACTCACACCGGGCCACCCACAAAGCTGTGGCCCCTCACTCCCACCCACCAGCAGAGCCCCGAGACTGCTGACGGGGCAGAGAATATGGAGTCAGGCACAGCTTCAGGGGCTATTGCTGCCTGGAGCGCTGTTTATATTGACCTCAACGAGGCACACCTGGGGAGGGCGGGCCGGCAGGGTAAGGCTGCCCAGGTCAGCTAATCCACAACCCTCAGGGAATCACATTGTTGAAAATGGACCTCGCTAAGGCAGAAGAGAAGCCAAGGAAAAAAAGGACACAATGCCATTTGCAGCACCGTAAATGAGTCTAGAAGTAATCACGTGACTTGTAGTAAGTCAGAAAGTGAAAGACTCATACCATATCATATCACTTATAGGTGTTACCTAAAAATGGATACCAGGGCAGATATTTCCACGGAGAAGGGCAATCACAGATTCATTAAACAAACTTATGGTTCACGAATGGAAAGGTGTGAGGATTGGTTTCATTACGATATCGGGGATAACAGACATATACAAACACAGGTGACATATATAATCACCAAAGACCTACAGAATACCAAGAGAGGACTACTCAACATTCTGTCATAACGTACGTGGGAAAAGGATCCCAGGAAGAACAGACATCTGTATATGTGTAAAAGAACCACATCTTCCACACCTACAACAAGCCAAACATTGTAATCAACCTTGCTGTAATAAAAAATAAAAAAAATAAATAAATTAAAAACACGAACAAGAAGTAGTGAGACAAACTTGAGGGGTTTTCTCCTGGCACATTCCATTCTAAATTCCAATCTAGAACACAACTTCCACTGAGGCTCTCTTGCCCTAGTAACCAGATTTGGTAAGGGTGAACTGCTGCCACCTGGTGGCCGTTTCACACAACAGCAGCTTTAATCCCAGCGCTAATGGTTAGTTGATATTCAAAATCATTGCAGGCCTGTAAATGACACCTGCCCTGAAAACAAATCCTGGGGTCACATATCGACCAAAAAATTCAAAGGACGTCCATATTTCAAAACGACCGTTTCAAAAGGCATATTTTACGCACATTAGTGTTCTGCTTCTTTTCCTTTCTTTCCTTTTTTGTTAAAAAAAAACGGGAATGGAAAAAGGCATCCCTCAGAATGGGCAAAAATCGTTGCAAACGAATCAATGGACAGAGGTTTAATCTCCAATATATATAAACAGCTCATGCAGCTTAATATTAAAAAAACAAACAACCCAATACAAAAATGGGCAGAAGATCTAAAGAGATGTTTCTTCAAAGGAGACACAGAGATGGCCAAGACGCACATGAAAAGCTGCTCAACAGCACTAATTATTAGAGAAATGCAAATCAAAACTACAATGAGGTATCACCTCACACACGTTAGAATCGGCATCATCAGAAAATCTACAAACAACCAATTCTGGGGAGGGTGTGGACAAAAGGAGCCCTCTTCCACTATTGGTGGGAATGTAAATTGATACAGTCACTATGGAGAACAGTATGGAGTTTCCTTAAAAAAACTAGAAATAGAATTACCATCTGATCCAGCAATCCCACTTCTGGGCATATACCCAGAGAAAACCGTAAATCAAAAAGGCACATTCACCACAATGTTCATTGCAGCACTATTTACAATAGCCAGGTAATGGAAGCAACCTAAATGCCCACAGATGAATGGATAAAGATGTGGTACATATATAAAATGAACTATTACTCGGCCATAAAAAGGAATGAAACTGGGTCATTTGTAGAGACATCGATGGATCAAGAGACTGTCATACAGAATGAAGTCAGAAAGAGGAAACCAAATACTGTATATTAAGGCATATATGTGGAACCTAAAAAATGGTACAGATGAACTGGTTTGCAGCGAAGAAATAGAGACACAGAGGTAGAGAACAAACGTATGGACACCAAGTGTGGGAAGCCATGGGGTGGTGGTGGTGGGATGAGTTGGGAGATTGGGATTGACCTGTATACATTTATATGCATAAAATACATAACTAATAATAACCTGCTGTATAAAAAATAAATTAATTAATTTCAAAATTCTAAACAATAAAATTTAAAAATAAAAGAGAAAAAAGTTCTTCCCGTCTCACAGATGTATTTATAGGAATGAATTATTTCCATGCTTATATCTATAAATACATAAAAGAGGAATAAAATCTAACTTGAAACGTAAAAGAAAAAAAAAAACCTGAACCCACCATTTATACAGAGGAAAACCCTATCTGGACACTTGCTCCAGCGGTAAACAATTCTGAAATTGGTCAGAGGTGGGGAACCATCTCCCATACAGCCAGCACCCCAACCCCCACACAAGGAGCGTCCTCATTGCAAAGCTGGGGGACTGTGCCGAGGCATCTGTGCGTAAACGTGAGCTGAGCCCCAGGCCAACTGCTGCTGAACTGTTCCCACCCTTCCCAGGTAAAACACCTGAATATGTACAAGGGCTTGAAAGCCTAGAGGAAGGGCCGTGGAGCCACACCAGCGACAGCACGCAGGCCAACTTGGTGCCTGCAGGCCAGCCAGGGTGGTCCTGGCCCCGGGCGCTCTTCCGGAAGCTTTCCATTGCCCTGCCTGAGATACCCCTCCTGTCCTGGCCCCCACTGCTTTTTTCCTTCCTCACCTCTGTCCGGAGAGAAATTCCAGCGGAAGGTATGGGTGACACATCCTCTTCTTTACAGGTGTCAGCCTGGCAACTCCTGCAGAAAGGCCAGCAGAGCCCCACTCACACCGGGCCACCCACAAAGCTGTGGCCACTCACTCCCACCCACCAGCAGAGCCCCGAGACTGCTGACGGGGCAGAGAATATGGAGTCAGGCACAGCTTCAGGGGCTATTGCTGCCTGGAGCGCTGTTTATATTGACCTCAACGAGGCATACCTGGGGAGGGCGGGCCGGCAGGGTAAGGCTGCCCAGGTCAGCTAATCCACAACCCTCAGGGAATCACATTGTTGAAAATGGACCTCGCTAAGGCAGAAGAGAAGCCAAGGAAAAAAAGGACACAATGCCATTTGCAGCACCGTAAATGAGTCTAGAAGTAATCACGTGACTTGTAGTAAGTCAGAAAGTGAAAGACACATACCATATCATATCACTTATAGGTGTTACATAAAAATGGATACCAGGGCAGATATTTCCACGGAGAAGGGCAATCACAGATTCATTAAACAAACTTATGGTTCACGAATGGAAAGGTGTGAGGATTGGTTTCATTACGATATCGGGGTTAACAGACATATACAAACACAGGTGACATATATAATCACCAAAGACCTACAGAATACCAAGAGAGGACTACTCAACATTCTGTCATAACGTACATGGGAAAAGGATCCCAGGAAGAACAGACATCTGTATATGTGTAAAAGAACCACATCTTCCACACCTACAACAAGCCAAACATTGTAATCAAACTTGCTGTAATAAAAAATATTAAATTAAATTAAATACACGAACCAGATGTAGTGAGACAAACGTGAGGGGCTTTCTCCTGGCACATTCCATTCTAAACTCCAATCTAGAACACCACTTCCACTGAGGCTCTCTTGCCCTAGTAACCAGATTTGGTAAGGGTGAACTGCTGCCACCTTGTGGCCGTTTCACACAACAGCAGCTTTAATCCCAACGCTAATGGTCAGTTGATATTCAAAATCATTGCAGGCCTGTAAATGACACCTGCCCTGAAAACAAATCCTGGGGTCACATATCAACCAAAATATTCAAAGGACGTCCATATTTCAACAGGACCGTTTCAAAAGGCATATTTTACGCACATTAGTGTTCTGCTTCTTTTCCTTTCTTTCCTTTTTTGTTAAAAAACACGGGAATGGAAAAAGGCATCCCTCAGAATGGGCGAAAAGAGTTGCAGAAGAATCAAAGAACAGAGGTTCTATCTCCAATATATATAAACAGCTCATGCAGCTTAATATTAAAAAAACAAACAACCCAAAAAAAATGGGCAGAAGATCTAAAGAGACGTTTCTTCAAAGGAGACACAGAGATGGCCAAGACGCACGTGAAAAGCTGCTCAACAGAACTAATTATTAGAGAAATGCAAATCAAAACTACAATGAGGTATCACCTCACACCTGTTAGAATCGGCATCATCAGAAAATCTACAAACAACCAATTCTGGGGAGGGTGTGGACAAAAGGAGCCCTCTTCCACTATTGGTGGGAATGTAAATTGATACAGTCACTATGGAGAACAGTATGGAGTTTCCTTAAAAAAACTAGAAATAGAATTACCATCTGATCCAGCAATCCCACTTCTGGGCATATACCCAGAGAAAACCGTATTTCAAAAAGGCACATTCACCACAATGTTCATTGCAGCACTATTTACAATAGCCAGGTAATGGAAGCAACCTAAATGCCCACAGACAGATGAATGGATAAAGATGTTGTACATATATAAAATGGAATATTACTCGGCCATAAAAAGGAATGAAACTGGGTCATTTGTAGAGACATCGATGGATCGAGAGACTGTCATACAGAATGAAGTAAGTCAGAAAGAAGAAAACAAATATTGTATATTAATGCATATATGTGGAGCCTAAAAATGGTACAGATGAACTGGTTTGCAGGGAAGAAATAGAGACACAGAGGTAGAGAACAAACGTATGGACACCAAGTGTGGGAAGCCATGGGGTGGTGGTGGTAGGATGAGTTGGGAGATTGGGATAGACCTGTATACATGTATATGCATAAAATACATAACTAAAAATAACGTGCTGTATAAAAAAAATAAAATTAAATTTCAAAATTTTAAAAAATAAAATTTAAAAATAAAAGAGAAAAAAGTTCTTCACGTCACACAGATGTATTTATAGGAATGAATTATTCCCATGCTTATATCTATACATATATAAAAGGGGAATAAAATCTAACTTGAACCATAAAAGAAAAAAAAACCTGAAACCACGAGTTATACAGAGGAAAACCCTATCAGGGCACTTGCTCCAGTGGTAAACAATTCTGAAATTGGTCAGAGGTGGGGAACCATCTCCCATACAGCCAGCAACCCACCCCCCACGCAAGGATCGTCCTCATTGCAAAGCTGGGGGACAGTGCCGAGGCATCTGTGAGTAAACGTGAGCTGAGCCCCAGGCCAGCTGCTGCTGAACTGTTCCCACCCTTTCCAGGTAAAACACCTGAATATGTACAAGGGCTTGAAAGCCTAGAGGAAGGACCGTGGAGCCACACCAGCGACAGCACGCAGGCCAACTTGGTGCCTGCAGGACAGCCAGGGTGGTCCTGGCCCCGGGCGCTCTTCCAGAAGCTTTCCATTGCCCTGCCTGAGATACCCCTCCTGTCCCGGACCCCACTGCTTTTTTTCCTTCCTCACCTCTGTCCGGAGAGAAATTCCAGCGGAAGGTATGGGTGACACAACCTCTTATTTACAGGCGGGAGCCTGGCAACTCCTGCAGAAAGGCCAGCAGAACCCCACTCACACCGGGCCACCCACAAAGCTGTGGCCCCTCACGCCCTCCCACCAGCACAGCCCCGAGACTGCTGACGGGGCAGAGAATATGGAGTCAGGCACAGCTTCAGGGGCTATTGCTGCCTGGAGCTCTGTTTATATTGACCTCAACGAGGCACACCAGGGGAGGGCGGGCCGGCAGGGTAAGGCTGCCCAGGTCAGCTAATCCACAACCCTCAGGGAATCATATTGTTGAAAATGGACCCCGCTAAGGAAGAAGAGGAGCCAAGGAAAAAAAGGACACAATGCCATTTGCAGCACCGTAGATGAGTCTAGAAGTAATCACGTGACTTGTAGTAAGTCAGAAAGTGAAAGACACGTATCATATCATATCACTTATAGGTGTTACCTAAAAATGGATACCACGGCAGACATTTCCACGGAGAAGGGCAATCACAGATTCATTAAACAAACTTATGGTTCACCAATGGAAAGGTGTGAGGATTGGTTTCATTACGATATCGGGGTTAACAGACATATACAAACACAGGTGACATATATATTCACGAAAGACCTACAGAATACCAAGAGAGGACTACTCAACATTCTGTCATAACATACATGGGAAAAGGATCCCAGGAAGAACAGTCATCTGTATATGTGTAAAAGAACCACATCTTCCACACCTACAACAAGCCAAACATTGTAATCAAACTTGCTGTAATAAAAAATAAAAACTTAAATTAAAAACACGAACAAGAAGTAGTGAGACAAACGTGAGGGGCTTTCTCCTGGCCCATTCCATTCTAAACTCCAATCTAGAACACCACTTCCACTGAGGCTCTCTTGCCCTAGTAACCAGATTTGGTAAGGGTGAACTGCTGCCACCTTGTGGCCGTTTCACACAACAGCAGCTTTAATCCCAGCACTAATGTTCAGTTGATATTCAAAATCATTGCAGGCCTGTAAATGACACCTGCCCTGAAAACAAATCCTGGGGTCACATATCAACCAAAAAATTCAAAGGACGTCCATATTTCAAAACGACCGTTTCAAAAGGCATATTTTACGCACATTAGTGTTCTGCTTCTTTTCCTTTCTTTCCTTTTTTGTTAAAAAACACGGGAATGGAAAAAGGCATCCCTCAGAATGGGCGAAAAGAGTTGCAGACGAATCAATGGACAGAGGTTGAATCTCCAATATATATAAACAGCTCATGCAGCTTAATATTAAAAAAACAAACAACCCAAAAAAAATGGGCAGAAGATCTAAAGAGACGTTTCTTCAAAGGAGACACAGAGAAGGCCAAGACGCACATGAAAAGCTGCTCAACAGCACTAATTATTAGAGAAATGCAAATCAAAACTACAATGAGGTATCACCTCACACCTGTTAGAATCGGCATCATCAGGAAATCTACAAACAACAAATTCTGGGGAGCGTGTGGACAAAAGGAGCCATCTTCCACTATTGGTGGGAATGTAAATTGATACAGTCACTATGAGGAACAGTATGGAGTTTCCTTAAAAAATTAGAAATAGAATTACCATCTGATCCAGCAATCCCACTTCTGGGCATATACCCAGAGGAAACCGTATTTCAAAAAGGCACATTCACCACAATGTTCGTTGCAGCACTATTTACAATAGCCAGGTAATGGAAGTGAACTGCTGCCACCTTGTGGCCGTTTCACACAACAGCAGCTTTAATCCCAACGCTGATGGTCAGTTGATATTCAAAATCATTGCAGGCCTGTAAATGACACCTGCCCTGAAAACAAATCCTGGGGTCACATATCAATCAAAAAATTCAAAGGACGTCCATATTTCAAAACGACCGTTTCAAAAGGCATATTTTACGCACATTAGTGTTCTGCTTCTTTTCCTTTCTTTCCTTTTTTGTTAAAAAACACGGGAATGGAAAAAGGCATCCCTCAGAATGGGCGAAAATCGTTGCAGACGAATCAATGGACAGAGGTTTAATCTCCAATATATATAAACAGCTCATGCAGCTTAATATTAAAAAAACAAACAACCCAAAAAAAATGGGCAGAAGATCTAAAGAGACGTTTCTTCAAAGGAGACACAGAGATGGCCAAGACGCACATGAAAAGCTGCTCAACAGCACTAATTATTAGAGAAATGCAAATCAAAACTACAATGAGGTATCACCTCACACCTGTTAGAATCGGCATCATCAGAAAATCTACAAAGAACCAATTCTGGGGAGAGTGTGGACAAAAGGAGCCCTCTTCCACTATTGGTGGGAATGTAAATTGATACAGTCACTATGGGGAACAGTATGGAGTTTCCTTAAAAAATCTAGAAATAGAATTACCATCTGATTCAGCAATCCCACTTCTGGGCATATACCCAGAGAAAACCGTATTTCAAAAAGGCACATTCACCCCAATGTTCGTTGCAGCACTATTTACAATAGCCAGGTAATGGAAGCAACCTAAATGCCCACAGACAGATGAATGGATAAAGATGTGGTACATATATAAAATGGAATATTACTCGGCCATGAAAAGGAATGAAACTGGGTCATTTGTAGAGACATCGATGGATCGAGAGACTGTCATACAGAATGAAGTAAGTCAGAAAGAGGAAAACAAATATTGTATATTAACGCATATATGTGGAGCCTAAAAATGGTACAGATGAACTGGTTTGCAGGGAAGAAATAGAGACACAGAGGTAGAGAACAAACGTATGGACACCAAGTGTGGGAAGCCATGGGGTGGTGGTGGTGGGATGAGTTGGGAGTTTGGGATTGACCTGTATACATGTATATGCATAAAATACATAACTAATAATAACGTGCTGTATAAAAAAATAAATAAAATTAAATTTCAAAATTTTAAAAAATAAAATTTAAAAATAAAACAGAAAAAAGTTCTTCCCGTCACATAGATGTATTTATAGGAATGAATTATTTCCATGCTTATATCTATAAATAGATAAAAGAGGAATAAAATCTAATTTGAACCATAAAAGAAAAAAAAATCCTGAACCCACGAGTTATACAGAGGAAAACCCTATCAGGGCACTTGCTCCAGTGATAAACAATTCTGAAATTTGTCAGAGGTGGGGAATCATCTCCCATACAGCCAGCAACCCACCCCCCACGCAAGGAGCGTCTTCATTGCAAAGCTGGGGGACCGTGCCGAGGCATCTGTGAGTAAACGTGAGCTGAGCCCCAGGCCAGCTGCTGCTGAACTGTTCCCACCCTTTCCAGGTAAAACACCTGAATATGTACAAGGGCTTGAAAGCCTAGAGGAAGGACCGTGGAGCCACACCAGGGACAGCACGCAGGCCAACTTGGTGCCTGCAGGCCAGCCATGGTGGTCCTGGCCCCGGGCGCTCTTCCAGAAGCTTTCCATTGCCCTGCCTGAGATACCCCTCCTGTCCCGGCCCCCACTGCTTTTTTGCCTTCCTCACCTCTGTCCGGAGAGAAATTCCAGAGGAAGGTATGTGTGACACAACCTCTTCTTTACAGGCGGCAGCCTGGCAACTCCTGCAGAAAGGCCAGAAGAACCCCACTCACACCGGGCCACCCACAAAGCTGTGGCCCCTCACTCCCTCCCACCAGCACAGCCCCGAGACTGCTGACGGGGCAGAGAATATGGAGTCAGGCACAGCTTCAGGGGCTATTGCTGCCTGGAGCGCTGTTTATATTGACCTCAACGAGGCACACCTGGGGAGGGCGGGCCGGCAGGGTAAGGCTGCCCAGGTCAGCTAATCCACAACCCTCAGGGAATCACATTGTTGAAAATGGACCCCGCTAAGGCAGAAGAGATGCCAAGGGATAAAAGGACACAATGCCATTTGCAGCACCGTAGATGAGTCTAGAAGTAATCACGTGACTTGTAGTAAGTCAGAAAGTGAAAGACACATATCATATCATATCACTTATAGGTGTTACCTAAAAATGGATACCAGGGCAGATATTTCCACGGAGAAGGGCAATCACAGATTCATTAAAAAAACTTATGGTTCACCAATGGAAATGTGTGAGGATTGGTTTCATTATGATATCGGGGTTAACATACATATACAAACTCAGGTGACATATATAATCACCAAAGACCTACAGAATACCAAGAGAGGACGACTCAACATTCTGTCATAACGTACATGGGAAAAGGATCCCAGGAAGAACAGACATCTGTATATGTGAAAAAGAACCACATCTTCCACACCTACAACAAGCCAAACATTGTAATCAAACTTGCTGTAATAATAAGTAAAAAATTAAATTAAAAACACGAACAAGAAGTAGTGAGACAAACGTGAGGGGCTTTCTCCTGGCACATTCCATTCTAAACTCCAATCTAGAACACCACTTCCACTGAGGCTCTCTTGCCCTAGTAACCAGATTTGGTAAGGGTGAACTGCTGCCACCTTGTGGCCGTTTCACACAACAGCAGCTTTAATCCCAGTGCTAATGTTCAGTTGATATTCAAAATCATTGCAGGCCTGTAAATGACACCTGTCCTGAAAACAAATCCTGGGGTCACATATCGACCAAAAAATTCAAAGGACGTCCATATTTCAAAACGACCGTTTCAAAAGGCATATTTTACGCACATTAGTGTTCTGCTTCTTTTCCTTTCTTTCCTTTTTTGTTAAAAAACACGGGAATGGAAAAAGGCATCCCTCAGAATGGGCGAAAATCGTTGCAGACGAATCAATGGACAGAGGTTTAATCTCCAATATATATAAACAGCTCATGCAGCTTAATATTAAAAAAACAAACAACCCAAAAAAAATGGGCAGAAGATCTAAAGAGACGTTTCTTCAAATGAGACACAGAGATGGCCAAGACGCACATGAAAAGCTGCTCAACAGCACTAATTATTAGAGAAATGCAAATCAAAACTACAATGAGGTATCACCTCACACCTGTTAGAATTGGCATCGTCAGGAAATCTACAAACAACCAATTCTGGGGAGGGTGTGGACAAAAGGAGCCCTCTTCCACTATTGGTGGGAATGTAAATTGATACAGTCACTATGAGGAACAGTATGGAGTTTCCTTAAAAAATTAGAAATAGAATTACCATCTGATCCAGCAATCCCACTTCTGGGCATATACCCAGAGAAAACCGTATTTCAAAAAGGCACATTCACCACAATGTTCGTTGCAGCACTATTTACAATAGCCAGGTAATGGAAGCAACCTAAATGCCCACAGACAGATGAATGGATAAAGATGTGGTACATATATAAATTGGAATATTACTCGGCCATAAAAAGGAATGAAACTGGGTCATTTGTAGAGACATCGATGGATCGAGAGAGTGTCATACAGAATGAAGTAAGTCAGAAAGAGGAAATCAAATATTGTATATTAACGCATATATGTGGAGACTAAAAATGGTACAGATGAACTGGTTTGCAGGGAAGAAATAGAGACACAGAGGTAGAGACCAAACGTATGGACACCAAGTGTGGGAAGCCATGGGGTGGTGGTGGTGGGATGAGTTGGGAGATTGGGATTGACCTGTGTACATGTATATGCATAAAATACATAACTAATAATAACGTGCTGTATAAAAAAATAAATAAAATTAAATTTCAAAATTTAAAAAAATAAAATTTAAAAATAAAACAGAAAAAAAGTTCTTCCCGTCACACAGATGTATTTATAGGAATGAATTATTTCCATACTTATATCTATAAATACATAAAAGAGGAATAAAATCTAACTTGAAACATAAAAGAAAATAAAATCCTGAACCCACGAGTTATACAGAGGAAAATTCTATCAGGGCACTTGCTCCAGTGGTAAACAATTCTGAAATAGGTCAGAGGTGGGGAATCGTCTCCCATACAGCCAGCAACCCACCCCCCACGCAAGGAGCGTCCTCATTGCAAAGCTGGGGGACCGTGCTGAGGCATCTGTGAGTAAACGTGAGCTGAGCCCCAGGCCAGCTGCTGCTGAACTGTTCCCACCCTTTCCAGGTAAAACACCTGAATATGTACAAGGGCTTGAAAGCCTAGAGGAAGGACCGTGGAGCCACACCAGCGACATCACGCAGGCCAACTTGGTGCCTGCAGGCCAGCCAGGGTGGTCCTGGACCCTGGCGCTCTTCCAGAAGCTTTCCATTGCCCTGCCTGAGATACCCCTCCTGTCCCGGCCCCCTCTGCTTTTTTCCTTCCTCACCTCTGTCCGGAGAGAAATTCCAGCGGAAGGTATGGGTGACACATCCGCTTCTTTACAGGCGGCAGCCTGGCAACTCCTGCAGAAAGGCCAGCAGAACCCCACTCACACCGGGCCACCCACAAAGCTGTGGCCCCTCACTCCCTCCCACCAGCACAGCCCCGAGACTGCTGACGGGGCAGAGAATATGGAGTCAGGCTCAGCTTCAGGGGCTATTGCTGCCTGGAGTGCTGTTTATATTGACCTCAACGAGGCACACCTGGGGAGGGCGGGCCGGCAGGGTAAGGCTGCCCAGGTCAGCTAATCCACAACCCTCAGGGAATCACATTGTTGAAAATGGACCCCGCTAAGGCAGAAGAGATGCCAAGGGATAAAAGGACACAATGCCATTTGCAGCACCGTAGATGAGTCTAGAAGTAATCACGTGACTTGTAGTAAGTCAGAAAGTGAAAGACACATATCATATCATATCACTTATAGGTGTTACCTAAAAATGGATACCAGGGCAGATATTTCCACGGAGAAGGGCAATCACAGATTCATTAAACAAACTTATGGTTCACCAATGGAAATGTGTGAGGATTGGTTTCATTATGATATCGGGGTTAAAATACATATACAAACTCAGGTGACATATATAATCACCAAAGACCTACAGAATACCAAGAGAGGACTACTCAACATTCTGTCATAACGTACATGGGAAAAGGATCCCAGGAAGAACAGACATCTGTATATGTGTAAAAGAACCACATCTTCCACACCTACAACAAGCCAAACATTGTAATCAAACTTGCTGTAATAAAAAATAAAAACTTAAATTAAAAACACGAACAAGAAGTAGTGAGACAAACGTGAGGGGCTTTCTCCTGGCACATTCCATTCTAAACTCCAATCTAGAACACCACTTCCACTGAGGCTCTCTTGCCCTAGTAACCAGATTTGGTAAGGGTGAACTGCTGCCACCTTGTGGCCGTTTCACACAACAGCAGCTTTAATCCCAACGCTAATGGTCAGTTGATATTCAAAATCATTGCAGGCCTGTAAATGACACCTTGCCCTGAAAACTAATCCTGGGGTCACATATCGACCAAAAAATTCAAAGGACGTCCATATTTCAAAACGACCGTTTCAAAAGGCATATTTTACGCACATTAGTGTTCTGCTTCTTTTCCTTTCTTTCCTTTTTTGTTAAAAAACACGGGAATGGAAAAAGGCATCCCTCAGAATGGGCGAAAATCGTTGCAGACGAATCAATGGACAGAGGTTTAATCTCCAATATATATAAACAGCTCATGCAGCATAATATTAAAAAAACAAACAACCCCAAAAAATGGGCAGAAGATCTAAAGAGACGTTTCTTCAAAGGAGACACAGAGATGGCCAAGACGCACATGAAAAGCTGCTCAACAGCACTAATTATTAGAGAAATGCAAATCAAAAGTACAATGAGGTTTCACCTCACACCTGTTAGAATCGGCATCATCAGAAAATCTACAAACAACCAATTCTGGGGAAGGTGTGGACAAAAGGAGCCCTCTTCCACTATTGGTGGGAATGTAAATTTATACAGTCACTATGGAGAACAGTATGGAGTTTCCTTAAAAAAACTAGAAATAGAATTACCATCTGATCCAGAAATCCCACTTCTGGGCATATACCCAGAGAAAACCGTATTTCAAAAAGGCACATTCACCACAATGTTCGTTGCAGCACTATTTACAATAGCCAGGTAATGGAAGCAACCTAAATGCCCACAGACAGATGAATGGATAAAGATGTGGTACATATATAAATTGGAATATTACTCGGCCATAAAAAGGAATGAAACTGGGTCATTTGTAGAGACATCGATGGATCGAGAGAGTGTCATACAGAATGAAGTAAGTCAGAAAGAGGAAAACAAATATTGTATATTAACGCATATATGTGGAGCCTAAAAATGGTACAGATGAACTGGTTTGCAGGGAAGAAATAGAGACACAGAGGTAGAGACCAAACGTATGGACACCAAGTGTGGGAAGCCATGGGGTGGTGGTGGTGGGATGAGTTGGGAGATTGGGATTGACCTGTATACATGTATATGCATAAAATACATAACTAATAATAACGTGCTGTATAAAAAAATAAATAAAATTAAATTTCAAAATTTTAAAAAATAAAATTTAAAAATAAAACAGAAAAAAAGTTCTTCCCGTCACACAGATGTATTTATAGGAATGAATTATTTCCATACTTATATCTATAAATACATAAAAGAGGAATAAAATCTAACTTGAAACATAAATGAAAATAAAATCCTGAACCCACGAGTTATACAGAGGAAAACTCTATCAGGGCACTTGCTCCAGTGGTAAACAATTCTGAAATAGGTCAGAGGTGGGGAATTGTCTCCCATACAGCCAGCAACCCACCCCCCACGCAAGGAGCGTCCTCATTGCAAAGCTGGGGGACCGTGCCGAGGCATCTGTGAGTAAACGTGAGCTGAGCCCCAGGCCAGGTGCTGCTGAACTGTTCCCACCCTTTCCAGGTAAAACACCTGAATATGTACAAGGGCTTGAAAGCCTAGAGGAAGGACCGTGGAGCCACACCAGCGACAGCACGCAGGCCAACTTGGTGCCTGCAGGACAGCCAGGGTGGTCCTGGACCCTGGCGCTCTTCCAGAAGCTTTCCATTGCCCTGCCTGAGATACCCCTCCTGTCCCGGCCCCCTCTGCTTTTTTCCTTCCTCACCTCTGTCCGGAGAGAAATTCCAGCGGAAGGTATGGGTGACACATCCGCTTCTTTACAGGCGGCAGCCTGGCAACTCCTGCAGAAAGGCCAGCAGAACCCCACTCACACCGGGCCACCCACAAAGCTGTGGCCCCTCACTCCCTCCCACCAGCACAGCCCCGAGACTGCTGACGGGGCAGAGAATATGGAGTCAGGCACAGCTTCAGTGGCTATTGCTGCCTGGAGTGCTGTTTATATTGACCTCAACGAGGCACACCTGGGGAGGGCGGGCCGGCAGGGTAAGGCTGCCCAGGTCAGCTAATCCACAACCCTCAGGGAATCACATTGTTGAAAATGGACCCCGCTAAGGCAGAAGAGATGCCAAGGGATAAAAGGACACAATGCCATTTGCAGCACCGTAGATGAGTCTAGAAGTAATCACGTGACTTGTAGTAAGTCAGAAAGTGAAAGACACATATCATATCATATCACTTATAGGTGTTACCTAAAAATGGATACCAGGGCAGATATTTCCACGGAGAAGGGCAATCACAGATTCATTAAACAAACTTATGGTTCACCAATGGAAATGTGTGAGGATTGGTTTCATTATGATATCGGGGTTAACATACATATACAAACTCAGGTGACATATATAATCACCAAAGACCTACAGAATACCAAGAGAGGACTACTCAACATTCTGTCATAACGTACATGGGAAAAGGATCCCAGGAAGAACAGACATCTGTATATGTGTAAAAGAACCACATCTTCCACACCTACAACAAGCCAAACATTGTAATCAAACTTGCTGTAATAAAAAATAAAAAATTAAATTAAAAACACGAACAAGAAGTAGTGAGACAAACGTGAGGGGCTTTCTCCTGGCACATTCCATTCTAAACTCCAATCTAGAACACCACTTCCACTGAGGCTCTCTTGCCCTAGTAACCAGATTTGGTAAGGGTGAACTGCTGCCACCTTGTGGCCGTTTCACACAACAGCAGCTTTAATCCCAACGCTAATGGTCAGTTGATATTCAAAATCATTGCAGGCCTGTAAATGACACCTTGCCCTGAAAACTAATCCTGGGGTCACATATCGACCAAAAAATTCAAAGGACGTCCATATTTCAAAACGACCGTTTCAAAAGGCATATTTTACGCACATTAGTGTTCTGCTTCTTTTCCTTTCTTTCCTTTTTTGTTAAAAAACACGGGAATGGAAAAAGGCATCCCTCAGAATGGGCGAAAATCGTTGCAGACGAATCAATGGACAGAGGTTTAATCTCCAATATATATAAACAGCTCATGCAGCATAATATTAAAAAAACAAACAACCCCAAAAAATGGGCAGAAGATCTAAAGAGACGTTTCTTCAAAGGAGACACAGAGATGGCCAAGACGCACATGAAAAGCTGCTCAACAGCACTAATTATTAGAGAAATGCAAATCAAAAGTACAATGAGGTTTCACCTCACACCTGTTAGAATCGGCATCATCAGAAAATCTACAAACAACCAATTCTGGGGAAGGTGTGGACAAAAGGAGCCCTCTTCCACTATTGGTGGGAATGTAAATTTATACAGTCACTATGGAGAACAGTATGGAGTTTCCTTAAAAAAACTAGAAATAGAATTACCATCTGATCCAGAAATCCCACTTCTGGGCATATACCCAGAGAAAACCGTATTTCAAAAAGGCACATTCACCACAATGTTCGTTGCAGCACTATTTACAATAGCCAGGTAATGGAAGCAACCTAAATGCCCACAGACAGATGAATGGATAAAGATGTGGTACATATATAAATTGGAATATTACTCGGCCATAAAAAGGAATGAAACTGGGTCATTTGTAGAGACATCGATGGATCGAGAGAGTGTCATACAGAATGAAGTAAGTCAGAAAGAGGAAAACAAATATTGTATATTAACGCATATATGTGGAGCCTAAAAATGGTACAGATGAACTGGTTTGCAGGGAAGAAATAGAGACACAGAGGTAGAGACCAAACGTATGGACACCAAGTGTGGGAAGCCATGGGGTGGTGGTGGTGGGATGAGTTGGGAGATTGGGATTGACCTGTATACATGTATATGCATAAAATACATAACTAATAATAACGTGCTGTATAAAAAAATAAATAAAATTAAATTTCAAAATTTTAAAAAATAAAATTTAAAAATAAAACAGAAAAAAAGTTCTTCCCGTCACACAGATGTATTTATAGGAATGAATTATTTCCATACTTATATCTATAAATACATAAAAGAGGAATAAAATCTAACTTGAAACATAAATGAAAATAAAATCCTGAACCCACGAGTTATACAGAGGAAAACTCTATCAGGGCACTTGCTCCAGTGGTAAACAATTCTGAAATAGGTCAGAGGTGGGGAATCGTCTCCCATACAGCCAGCAACCCACCCCCCACGCAAGGAGCGTCCTCATTGCAAAGCTGGGGGACCGTGCCGAGGCATCTGTGAGTAAACGTGAGCTGAGCCCCAGGCCAGGTGCTGCTGAACTGTTCCCACCCTTTCCAGGTAAAACACCTGAATATGTACAAGGGCTTGAAAGCCTAGAGGAAGGACTGTGGAGCCACACCAGCGACAGCACGCAGGCCAACTTGGTGCCTGCAGGCCAGCCAGGGTGGTCCTGGACCCTGGCGCTCTTCCAGAAGCTTTCCATTGCCCTGCCTGAGATACCCCTCCTGTCCCGGCCCCCTCTGCTTTTTTCCTTCCTCACCTCTGTCCGGAGAGAAATTCCAGCGGAAGGTATGGGTGACACATCCGCTTCTTTACAGGCGGCAGCCTGGCAACTCCTGCAGAAAGGCCAGCAGAACCCCACTCACACCGGGCCACCCACAAAGCTGTGGCCCCTCACTCCCTCCCACCAGCACAGCCCCGAGACTGCTGACGGGGCAGAGAATATGGAGTCAGGCATAGCTTCAGGGGCTATTGCTCCCTGGAGCGCTGTTTATATTGACATCAACGAGGCACACCAGGGGAGGGCGGGCCGGCAGGGTAAGGCTGCCCAGGTCAGCTAATCCACAACCCTCAGGGAATCACATTGTTGAAAATGGACCCCGCTAAGGCAGAAGAGAAGCCAAGGGAAAAATGGACACAATGCCATTTGCAGCACCGTAGATGAGTCTAGAAGTAATCACGTGACTTGTAGTAAGTCAGAAAGTGAAATACACATATCATATCATATCACTTATAGGTGTTACCTAAAAATGGATACCAGGGCAGATATTTCCACGGAGAAGGGCAATCACAGATTCATTAAACAAACTTATGGTTCACCAATGGAAAGGTGTGAGGATTGGTTTCATTACGATATCGGGGTTAACAGACATAAACAAACACAGGTGACATATATAATCACCAAAGACCTACAGAATACCAAGAGAGGACTACTCAACATTCTGTCATAACGTACATGGGAAAAGGATCCCAGGAAGAACAGACATCTGTATATGTGTAAAAGAACCACATCTTCCCCACCTACAACAAGCCAAACATTGTAATCAAACTTCCTGTAATAAAAAATAAAAAAATTAAATTAAAAACACGAACAAGAAGTAGTGAGACAAACGTGAGGGGCTTTCTCCTGGCACATTCCATTCTAAACTCCAATCTAGAACACCACTTCCACTGCGGCACTTTTGCCCTAGTATCCAGATTTGGTAAGGGTGAACTGCTGCCACCTTGTGGCCGTTTCACACAACAGCAGCTTTAATCCCAACGCTAATGGTCAGTTGATATTCAAAATCATTGCAGGCCTGTAAATGACACCTGCCCTGAAAACAAATCCTGGGGTCACATATCGACCAAAAAATTCAAAGGACGTCCATATTTCAAAACGACCATTTCAAAAGGCATATTGTACGCACATTAGTGTTCTGCTTCTTTTCCTTTCTTTACTTTTTTGTTAAAAAAACGGGAATGGAAAAAGGCATCCCTCAGAATGGGCGAAAATCGTTGCAGACGAATCAATGGACAGAGGTTTAATCTCCAATATATATAAACAGCTCATGCAGCTTAATATTAAAAAAACAAACAACCCAAAAAAATGGGCAGAATATCTAAAGAGACGTTTCTTCAAAGGAGACACAGAGATGGCCAAGACGCACATGAAAAGCTGCTCACCAGCACTAATATTTAGAGCAATGCAAATCAAAACTACAATGAGGTATCACCTCACACCTGTTAGAATCGGCATCATCAGAAAATCTACAAACAACCAATTCTGGGGAGGGTGTGGTCAAAAGGAGCCCTCTTCCACTATTGGTGGGAATGTAAATTGATACAGTCACTATGGAGAACAGTATGGAGTTTCCTTAAAAAAACTAGAAATAGAATTACCATCTGATCCAGAAATCCCACTTCTGGGCATATACCCAGAGAAAACCGTATTTCAAAAAGGCACATTCACCACAATGTTCGTTGCAGCACTATTTACAATAGCCAGGTAATGGAAGCAACCTAAATGCCCACAGACAGATGAATGGATAAAGATGTGGTACATATATAAAATAGAATATTACTCGGCCATAAAAAGGAATGAAACTGGGTAATTTGTAGAGACATCGATGGATCGAGAGACTGTCATACAGAATGAAGTAAGTCAGAAAGAGGAAAACAAATATTGTATATTAACGCATATATGTGGAGCCTAAAAATGGTACAGATGAACTGGTTTGCAGGGAAGAAATACAGACACAGAGGTAGAGAACAAACGTATGGACACCAAGTGTGGGAAGCCATGGGGTGGTGGTGGTGGGATGAGTTGGGAGATTGGGATTGACCTGTATACATGTATATGCATAAAATACATAACTAATAATAACGTGCTGTATAAAAAAAAATAAAATTAAATTTCAAAATTTTAAAAAAATAAAATTTATAAATAAAACAGAAAAAAGTACTTCCCGTCACACAGATGTATTTATAGGAATGAATTATTTCCATGACTTATATCTATAAATACATAAAAGAGGAATAAAATCTAACCTGAACCATAAAAGAAAAAAAAAACCTGAACACACTAGTTATACAGAGGAAAACCCTATCACGGCACTTGCTCCAGTGGTAAACAATTCTGAAATTGGTCAGAGGTGGGGAACCATCTCCCATACAGCCATCAACCCACACCCCATGCAAGGAGCGTCCTCATTGCAAAGCTGGGGGACCGTGCTGAGGCATCTGTGAGTAAACGTGAGCTGAGCCCCAGGCCAGATGCTGCTGAACTGTCCCCACCCTTTCCAGGTAAAACACCTGAATATGTACAAGGGTTTGAAAGCCTAGAGGAAGGACTGTGGAGCCACACCAGCGACAGCACGCAGGCCAACTTGGTGCCTGCAGGCCAGCCAGGGTGGTCCTGGCCCCGGGCGCTCTTCCAGAAGCTTTCCATTGCCCTGCCTGAGATACCCCTCCTGTCCCGGACCCCACTGCTTTTTTCCTTCCTCACCTCTGTCCGGAGAGAAATTCCAGCGGAAGGTATGGGTGACACATCCTCTTCTTTACACGCGGCAGCCTGGCAACTCCTGCAGAAAGGCCAGCAGAACCCCACTCACACCGGGCCACCCACAAAGCTGTGGCACCTCACTCCCTCCCACAAGCACAGCTCCGAGACTGCTGACGGGGCAGAGAATATGGAGTCAGGCACAGATTCAGGGGCTACTGCTGCCTGGAGCTCTGTTTATATTGACCTCAACGAGGCACAACAGGGGAGGGCGGGCCGGCAGGGTAAGGCTGCCCAGGTCAGCTAATCCACAACCCTCAGAGAATCACATTGTTGAAAATGGACCCCGCTAAGGCAGAAGTGATGCCAAGGAAAAAAAGGACACAATGCCATTTGCAGCACCGTAGATGAGTCTAGAAGTAATCACGTGACTTGTTGTAAGTCAGAAATTGAAAGACACATATCATATCATATCACTTATAGGTGTTACCTAAAAATGGATACCAGGGCAGATATTTCCACGGAGAAGGGCAATCACAGATTCATTAAACAAACTTATGGTTCACCAATGGAAATGTGTGAGGATTGGTTTCATTACGATATCGGGATTAACAGACATATACAAACACAGGTGACATATATAATCACCAAACACCTACAGAATACCAAGAGAGGACGACTCAACATTTTGTCATAACGTACATGGGAAAAGGATCCCAGGAAGAACAGTCATCTGTATATGTGTAAAAGAACCACATCTTCCACACCTACAACAAGCCAAACATTGTAATCAAACTTGCTGTAATAAAAAATAAAAAATTAAATTAAAAACACGAACAAGAATTAGTGAGACAAACGTGAGGGGATTTCTCCTGGCACATTCCATTCTAAACTCCAATCTAGAACACCACTTCCACTGAGGCTCTCTTGCCCTAGTAACCAGATTTGGTAAGGGTGAACTGCTGCCACCTTGTGGCCGTTTCACACAACAGGAGCTTTAATCCCAACGCGAATGGTCAGTTGATATTCAAAATCACTGCAGGCCTGTAAATGACACCTGCCCTGAAAACAAATCCTGGGGTCACATATCGACCAAAAAATTCAAAGGACGTCCATATTTCAAAACGACCATTACAAAAGGCATATTTTACGCACATTAGTGTTCTGCTTCTTTTCCTTTCTTTCCTTTTTTGTTAAAAAACACGGGAATGGAAAAAGGCATCCCTCAGAAAGGGCGAAAATCGTTGCAGACGAATCAATGGACAGAGGTTTAATCTCCAATATATATAAACAGCTCATACAGCTTAATATTAAAAAAACAAACAACCCAAAAAAAAATGGGCAGAAGATCTAAAGAGACGTTTCTTCAAAGGAGACACAGAGATGGCCAAGACGCACATGAAAAGCTGCTCAACAGCACTAATTATTAGAGAAATGCAAATCAAAACTACAATGAGGTATCACCTCACACCTGTTAGAATCGGCATCATCAGAAAATCTACAAACAACCAATTCTGGGGAGGGTGTGGACAAAAGGAGCCCTCTTCCACTATTGGTGTGAATGTAAATTGATACAGTCACTATGGAGAACAGTATGGAGTTTCCTTAAAAAAATTAGAAATAGAATTACCATCTGATCCAGCAATCCCACTTCTGGGCATATAACCAGAGAAAACCGTAAATCAAAAAGGCACATTCACCACAATGTTCGTTGCAGCACTATTTACAATAGCCAGGTAATGGAAGCAACCTAAATGCCCACAGACAGATGAATGGATAAAGATGTGGTACATATATAAAATGGAATGTTACTCGGCCATGAAAAGGAATGAAACTGGGTCATTTGTAGAGACATCGATGGATCGAGAGACTGTCATACAGAATGAAGTAAGTCAGAAAGAGGAAAACAAATATTGTATATTAATGCATATATGTGGAGCCTAAAAATGGTACAGATGAACTGGTTTGCAGGGAAGAAATAGAGACACAGAGGTAGAGACCAAACGTATGGACACCAAGTGTGGGAAGCCATGGGGTGGTGGTGGTGGGATGAGTTGGGAGTTTGGGATTGACCTGTATACATGTATATGCATAAAATACATAACTAATAATAACGTGCTCTATAAAAAAATAAATAAAATTAAATTTCAAAATTTTAAAAAATAAAATTTAAAAATAAAACAGAAAAATGTTCTTCCCGTCACACAGATGTATTTATAGGAATGAATTATTTCCATGCTTATATCTATAAATACATAAAAGAGGAATAAAAACTAACTTGAACAATAAAAGAAAAATAAAGTGAACCCACGAGTTATACAGAGGAAAACCCTATCACGGCACTTGCTCCAGCGGTCAACAATTCTGAAATTGGTCAGAGGTGGGGAACCATCTCCCATACAGCCAGCAACCCACCCCCCACGCAAGGAGCGTCCTCATTGCAAACCTGGGGGACCGTGCTGAGGAATCTGTGAGTAAACGTGAGCTGAGCCCCAGGCCAGCTGCTGCTGAACTGTCCCCACCCTTTCCAGGTAAAACACCTGAATATGTACAAGGGCTTGAAAGCCTAGAGGAAGGACCGTGGAGCCACACCAGCGACAGCACGCAGGCCAACTTGGTGCCTGCAGGCCAGCCAGGGTTGTCCTGGACCCTGGCGCTCTTCCAGAAACTTTCCATTGCCCTGCCTGAGATACCCCTCCTGTCCCGGCCCCCACTGCTTTTTTCCTTCCTCACCTCTGTCCGGAGAGAAATTCCAGCGGAAGGTATGGGTGACACATCCTCTTCTTTACAGGCGGCTGCCTGGCAACTCCTGCAGAAAGGCCAGCAGAACCCCACTCACACCGGGCCACCCACAAAGCTGTGGTCCCTCACTCCCTCCCACCAGCACAGCCCCGAGACTGCTGACGGGGCAGAGAATATGGAGTCAGGCACAGATTCAGGGGCTACTGCTGCCTGGAGCTCTGTTTATATTGACCTCAACGAGGCACAACAGGGGAGGGCGGGCCGGCAGGGTAAGGCTGCCCAGGTCAGCTAATCCACAACCCTCAGAGAATCACATTGTTGAAAATGGACCCCGCTAAGGCAGAAGTGATGCCAAGGAAAAAAAGGACACAATGCAATTTGCAGCACCGTAGATGAGTCTAGAAGTAATCAGGTGACTTGTTGTAAGTCAGAAAGTGAAAGACACATATCATATCATATCACTTATAGGTGTTACCTAAAAATGGATACCAGGGCAGATATTTCCACGGAGAAGGGCAATCACAGATTCATTAAACAAACTTATGGTTCACCAATGGAAATGTGTGAGGATTGGTTTCATTACGATATCGGGATTAACAGACATATACAAACACAGGTGACATATATAATCACCAAACACCTACAGAATACCAAGAGAGGACGACTCAACATTTTGTCATAACGTACATGGGAAAAGGATCCCAGGAAGAACAGTCATCTGTATATGTGTAAAAGAACCACATCTTCCACACCTACAACAAGCCAAACATTGTAATCAAACTTGCTGTAATAAATAATAAAAAATTAAATTAAAAACACGAACAAGAATTAGTGAGACAAACGTGAGGGGATTTCTCCTGGCACATTTCATTCTAAACTCCAATCTAGAACACCACTTCCACTGAGGCTCTCTTGCCCTAGTAACCAGATTTGGTAAGGGTGAACTGCTGCCACCTTGTGGCCGTTTCACACAACAGGAGCTTTAATCCCAACGCGAATGGTCAGTTGATATTCAAAATCACTGCAGGCCTGTAAATGACACCTGCCCTGAAAACAAATCCTGGGGTCACATATCGACCAAAAAATTCAAAGGACGTCCATATTTCAAAACGACCATTACAAAAGGCATATTTTACGCACATTAGTGTTCTGCTTCTTTTCCTTTCTTTCCTTTTTTGTTAAAAAACACGGGAATGGAAAAAGGCATCCCTCAGAAAGGGCGAAAATCGTTGCAGACGAATCAATGGACAGAGGTTTAATCTCCAATATATATAAACAGCTCATACAGCTTAATATTAAAAAAACAAACAACCCAAAAAAAAATGGGCAGAAGATCTAAAGAGACGTTTCTTCAAAGGAGACACAGAGATGGCCAAGACGCACATGAAAAGCTGCACAACAGCACTAATTATTAGAGAAATGCAAATCAAAACTACAATGAGGTATCACCTCACACCTGTTAGAATCGGCATCATCAGAAAATCTACAAACAACCAATTCTGGGGAGGGTGTGGACAAAAGGAGCCCTCTTCCACTATTGGTGTGAATGTAAATTGATACAGTCACTATGGAGAACAGTATGGAGTTTCCTTAAAAAAATTAGAAATAGAATTACCATCTGATCCAGCAATTCCACTTCTGGGCATATAACCAGAGAAAACCGTAAATCAAAAAGGCACATTCACCACAATGTTCGTTGCAGCACTATTTACAATAGCCAGGTAATGGAAGCAACCTAAATGCCCACAGACAGATGAATGGATAAAGATGTGGTACATATATAAAATGGAATATTACTCGGCCATGAAAAGGAATGAAACTGGGTCATTTGTAGAGACATCGATGGATCGAGAGACTGTCATACAGAATGAAGTAAGTCAGAAAGAGGAAAACAAATATTGTATATTAATGCATATATGTGGAGCCTAAAAACGGTACAGATGAACTGGTTTGCAGGGAAGAAATAGAGACACAGAGGTAGAGACCAAACGTATGGACACCAAGTGTGGGAAGCCATGGGGTGGTGGTGGTGGGATGAGTTGGGAGTTTGGGATTGACCTGTATACATGTATATGCATAAAATACATAACTAATAATAACGTGCTCTATAAAAAAATAAATAAAATTAAATTTCAAAATTTTAAAAAATAAAATTTAAAAATAAAACAGAAAAATGTTCTTCCCGTCACACAGATGTATTTATAGGAATGAATTATTTCCATGCTTATATCTATAAATACATAAAAGAGGAATAAAATCTAACTTGAACGATAAAAGAAAAAAAAAGTGAACCCACGAGTTATACAGAGGAAAACCCTATCACGGCACTTGCTCCAGCGGTCAACAATTCTGAAATTGGTCAGAGGTGGGGAACCATCACCCATACAGCCAGCAACCCACCCCCCACGCAAGGAGCGTCCTCATTGCAAAGCTGGAGGACCGTGCTGAGGCATCTGTGAGTAAACGTGGATTGAGCCCCAGGCCAGCTGCTGCTGAACTGTCCCCACCCTTTCCAGGTAAAACACCTGAATATGTACAAGGGCTTGAAATCCTAGAGGCAGGTCCGTGGAGCCACACCAGCGACAGCACGCAGGCCAACTTGGTGCCTGCAGGCAAGCCAGGGTGGTCCTGGACCCAGGCGCTCTTCCGGAAGCTTTCCATTGCCCTGCCTGAGATACCCCTCCTGTCCCGGCCCCCACTGCTTTTTTCCTTCCTCACCTCCGTCCGGAGAGAAATTCCAGCGGAAGGTATGGGTGACACAACCTCTTCTTTACAGGCGGCAGCCTGGCAACTCCTGCAGAAAGGCCAGCAGAACCCCACTCACACCGGGCCACCCACAAAGCTGTGGCCCCTCACTCCCTCCCACCAGCACAGCCCCGAGACTGCTGACGGGGCAGATAATATGGAGTCAGGCACAGCTTCAGGGGCTGTTGCTGCCTGGAGCGCTGTTTATATTGACCTCAATGAGGCACACCTGAGGAGGGCGGGCCGGCAGGGTAAGGCTGCCCAGGTCAGCTAATCCACAACCCTCAGGGAATCACATTGTTGAAAATGGACCCCGCTAAGTCAGAAGAGATGCCAAGGAAAAAAAGGACACAATGCCAGTTGCAGCACCGTAGATGAGTCTACAAGTAATCACGTGACTTGTAGTAAGTCAGAAAGTGAAAGACACATATCATATCATATCACTTATAGGTGTTACCTAAAAATGGATACCAGGGCAGATATTTCCACGGAGAAGGGCAATCACAGATTCATTAAACAAACTTATGGTTCACCAATGGAAAGGTGTGAGGATTGGTTTCATTACGATATCGGGGTTAACAGACATATACAAACACAGGTGACATATATAATCACGAAAGACAGAATACCAAGAGAGGACTACTCAACATTCTGTCATAACGTACATGGGAAAAGGATCCCAGGAAGAACAGTCATCTTTATATGTGTAAAAGAACCACATCTTCCACACCTACAACAAGCCAAACATTGTAATCAAACTTGCTGTAATAAAAAATAAAAACTTAAATTAAAAACACGAACAAGAAGTAGTGAGACAAACGTGAGGGGCTTTCTCCTGGCACATTCCATTCTAAACTCCAATCTAGAACACCACTTCCACTGAGGCTCTCTTGCCCTAGTAACCAGATTTGGTAAGGGTGAACTGCTGCCACCTTGTGGCCGTTTCACACAACAGCAGCTTTAATCCCAGCGCTAATGGTCAGTTGATATTCAAAATCATTGCAGGCCTGTAAATGACACCTGCCCTGAAAACAAATCCTGGGGTCACATATCGACCAAAAAATTCAAAGGACGTCCATATTTCAAAACGACCATTTCAAAAGGCATATTTTACGCACATTAGTGTTCTGCTTCTTTTCCTTTCTTTCCTTTTTTGTTAAAAAACACGGGAATGGAAAAAGGCATCCCACAGAATGGGCGAAAATCGTTGCAGACCAATCAATGGACAGAGGTTTAATCTCCAATATATATAAACAGCTCATGCAGCTTAATATTAAAAAAACAAACAACCCAAAAAAATGGGCAGAAGATCTAAAGAGACGTTTCTTCAAAGGAGACACAGAGATGTCCAAGACGCACATGAAAAGCTGCTCAACAGCACTAATTATTAGAGAAATGCAAATCAAAACTACAATGAGGTATCACCTCACAACTGTGAGAATCGGAATCATCAGGAAATCTACAAACAACCAATTCTGGGGAGGGTGTGGACAAAAGGAGCCCCCTTCCACTATTGGTGGGAATGTAAATTGATACAGTCACTATGGAGAACAGTATGGAGTTTCCTTAAAAAAATTAGAAATAGAATTACCATCTGATCCAGCAATCCCACTTCTGGGCATATACCCAGAGAAAACCGTATTTCAAAAAGGCACATTCACCACAATGTTCGTTGCAGCACTATTTACAATAGCCAGGTAATGGAAGCAACCTAAATGCCCACAGACAGATGAATGGATAAAGATGTGGTACCTATATGAAATGGAATATTACTCGGCCATAAAAAGGAATGAAACTGGGTCATTTGTAGAGACATCGATGGATCGAGAGACTGTCATACAGAATGAAGTAAGTCAGAAAGACGAAAACAACTATTGTATATTAATGCATATATGTGGAGCCTAAAAATGGTACAGATGAACTGGTTTGCAGGGATGAAATAGAGACACAGAGGTAGAGAACAAACTTATGGACACCAAGTGTGGGAAGCCATGGGGTGGTGGTGGTGGGATGAGTTGGGAGTTTGGGATTGACCTGTATACATGTATATGCATAAAATACATAACTAATAATAACGTGCTGTATAAAAAAAAATAAATAAAATTAAATTTCAAAATTTAAAAAAATAAAATTTAAAAATAAAACAGAAAAATGTTCTTCCCGTCACACAGATGTATTTATAGGAATGAATTATTTCCATGCTTATATCTATAAATACATAAAAGAGGAATAAAATCTAACTTGAACGATAAAAGAAAAAAAAAGTGAACCCACGAGTTATACAGAGGAAAACCCTATCACGGCACTTGCTCCAGCGGTCAACAATTCTGAAATTGGTCAGAGGTGGGGAACCATCTCCCATACAGCCAGCAACCCACCCCCCACGCAAGGAGCGTCCTCATTGCAAAGCTGGAGGACCATGCTGAGGCATCTGTGAGTAAACGTGGATTGAGCCCCAGGCCAGCTGCTGCTGAACTGTCCCCACCCTTTCAAGGTAAAACACCTGAATATGTACAAGGGCTTGAAATCCTAGAGGCAGGTCCGTGGAGCCACACCAGCGACAGCACGCAGGCCAACTTGGTGCCTGCAGGCAAGCCAGGGTGGTCCTGGACCCAGGCGCTCTTCCGGAAGCTTTCCATTGCCCTGCCTGAGATTCCCCTCCTGTCCCGGCCCCCACTGCTTTTTTCCTTCCTCACCTCTGTCCGGAGAGAAATTCCAGCGGAAGGTATGGGTGACACAACCTCTTCTTTACAGGCGGCAGCCTGGCAACTCCTGCAGAAAGGCCAGCAGAACCCCACTCACACCGGGCCACCCACAAAGCTGTGGCCCCTCACTCCCTCCCACCAGCACAGCCCCGAGACTGCTGACGGGGCAGAGAATATGGAGTCAGGCACAGCTTCAGGGGCTATTGCTGCCTGGAGCGCTGTTTATATTGACCTCAATGAGGCACACCTGAGGAGGGCGGGCCGGCAGGGTAAGGCTGCCCAGGTCAGCTAATCCACAACCCTCAGGGAATCACATTGTTGAAAATGGACCCCGCTAAGTCAAAAGAGATGCCAAGGAAAAAAAGGACACAATGCCAGTTGCAGCACCATAGATGAGTCTAGAAGTAATCACGTGACTTGTAGTAAGTCAGAAAGTGAAAGACACATATCATATCACTTATAGGTGTTACCTAAAAATGGATACCAGGGCAGATATTTCCACGGAGAAGGGCAATCACAGATTCATTAAACAAACTTATGGTTCACCAATGGAAAGGTGTGAGGATTGGTTTCATTACGATATCGGGGTTAACACACATATACAAACACAGGTGACATATATAATCACCAAAGACCTACAGAATACCAAGAGAGGACTACTCAACATTCTGTCATAACGTACATGGGAAAAGGATCCCAGGAAGAACAGTCATCTTTATATGTGTAAAAGAACCACATCTTCCACACCTACAACAAGCCAAACATTGTAATCAAACTTGCTGTAATAAAAAATAAAAAATTAAATTAAAAACACGAACAAGAAGTAGTGAGACAAACGTGAGGGGCTTTCTCCTGGCACATTCCATTCTAAACTCCAATCTAGAACACTTCCACTGAGGCTCTCTTGCCCTAGTAACCAGATTTGCTAAGGGTGAACTGCTGCCACCTTGTGGCCGTTTCACACAACAGCAGCTTTAATCCCAGCGCTAATGGTCAGTTGATATTCAAAATCATTGCAGGCCTGTAAATGACACCTGCCCTGAAAACAAATCCTGGGGTCACATATCGACCAAAAAATTCAAAGGACGTCCATATTTCAAAACGACCGTTTCAAAAGGCATATTTTACGCACATTAGTGTTCTGCTTCTTTTCCTTTCTTTCCTTTTTTGTTAAAAAACACGGGAATGGAAAAAGGCATCCCACAGAATGGGCGAAAATCGTTGCAGACGAATCAATGGACAGAGGTTTCATCTCCAATATATATAAACAGCTCATGCAGCTTAATATTAAAAAAACAAACAACCCAAAAAAAATGGGCAGAAGATCTAAAGAGACGTTTCTTCAAAGGAGACACAGAGATGTCCAAGACGCACATGAAAAGCTGCCCAACAGCACTAATTATTAGAGAAATGCAAATCAAAACTACAATGAGGTATCACCTCACACCTGTGAGAAACGGAATCATCAGGAAATCTACAAACAACCAATTCTGGGGAGGGTGTGGACAAAAGGAGCCCTCTTCCACTATTGGTGGGAATGTAAATTGATACAGTCACTATGGAGAACAGTATGGAGTTTCCTTAAAAAAATTAGACATAGAATTACCATCTGATCCAGCATTCCCACTTCTGGGCATATACCCAGAGAAAACCGTATTTCAAAAAGGCACATTCACCACAATGTTCATTGCAGCACTATTTACAATAGCCAGGTAATGGAAGCAACCTAAATGCCCACAGACAGATGAATGGATAAAGATGTGGTACATATATGAAATGGAATATTACTCGGCCATAAAAAGGAATGAAACTGGGTCATTTGTAGAGACATCGATGGATCGAGAGACTGTCATACAGAATGAAGTAAGTCAGAAAGACGAAAACAAATATTGTATATTAATGCATATATGTGGAGCCTAAAAATGGTACAGATGAACTGGTTTGCAGGGAAGAAATAGAGACACAGAGGTAGAGAACAAACTTATGGACACCAAGTGTGGGAAGCCATGGGGTGGTGGTGGTGGGATGAGTTGGGAGATTGGGATTGACCTGTATACATGTATATGCATAAAATACATAACTAATAATAACGTGCTGTATAAAAAAATAAATAAAATTAAATTTCAAAATTTTAAAAAATAAAATTTAAAAATAAAACAGAAAAAATTCTTCCCGTCACACAGATGTATTTATAGGAATGAATTATTTCCTTGCTTATATCTATAAATACATAAAAGAGGAATAAACTCTAACTTGAACGATAAAAGAAAAAAAAGTGAACCCACGAGTTATACAGAGGAAAACCCTATCACGGCACTTGCTCCAGCGGTCAACAATTCTGAAATTGGTCAGAGGTGGGGAACCATCTCCCATACAGCCACCAACCCACCCCCCACGCAAGGAGCGTCCTCATTGCTAACCTGGGGGACCATGCTGAGGCATCTGTGAGTAAACGTGAGCTGAGCCCCAGGCCAGCTGCTGCTGAACTGTCCCCACCCTTTCCAGGTAAAACACCTGAATATGTACAAGGGCTTGAAAGCCTAGAGGAAGGACCGTGGAGCCACACCAGTGACAGCACGCAGGCCAACTTGGTGCCTGCAGGCCAGCCAGGGTGGTCCTGGACCCTGGCGCTCTTCCAGAAGCTTTCCATTGCCCTGCCTGAGATACCCCTCCTGTCCCGGCCCCCACTGCTTTTTTCCTTCCTCACCTCTGTCCGGGGAGAAATTCCAGCGGAAGGTATGGGTGACACATCCTCTTCTTTACAGGCGGCAGCCTGGCAACTCCTGCAGAAAGGCCAGCAGAACCCCACTCACACCGGGCCACCCACAAAGCTGTGGTCCCTCACTCCCTCCCACCAGCACAGCCCCGAGACTGCTGACGGGGCAGAGAATATGGAGTCAGGCACAGCTTCAGGGGCTATTGCTGCCTGGAGCTCTGTATATATTGACCTCAACGAGGCACACCAGGGGAGGGCGGGCCGGCAGGGTAAGGCTGCCCAGGTCAGCTAATCCACAACCCTCAAGGAATCACATTGTTGAAAATGGACCCCGCTAAGGCAGAAGACAAGCCAAGGGGAAAATGGACACAATGCCATTTGCAGCACCGTAGATGAGTCTAGAAGTAATCACGTGACTTGTAGTAAGTCAGAAAGTGAAAGACACATATCATATCATATCACTTATAGGTGTTACCTAAAAATGGATACCAGGGCAGATATTTCCACGGAGAAGGGCAATCACAGATTCATTAAACAAACTTATGGTTCACCAATGGAAATGTGTGAGGATTGGTTTCATTACGATATCGGGGTTAACAGACATATACAAACACAGGTGACATATATAATCACCAAACACCTACAGAATACCAAGAGAGGACGACTCAACATTTTGTCATAACGTACATGGGAAAAGGATCCCAGGAAGAACAGTCATCTGTATATGTGTAAAAGAACCACATCTTCCACACCTACAACAAGCCAAACATTGTAATCAAACTTCCTGTAATAAAAAATAAAAAATTAAATTAAAAACACGAACAAGAAGTAGTGAGACAAACGTGAGGGGCTTTCTCCTGGCACATTCCATTCTAAACTCCAATCTAGAACACCACTTCCACTGAGGCTCTCTTGCCCTAGTAACCAGATTTGGTAAGGGTGAACTGCTGCCACCTTGTGGCCGTTTCACACAACAGCAGCTTTAATCCCAACGCTAATGGTCAGTTGATATTCAAAATCACTGCAGGCCTGTAAATGACACCTGCCCTGAAAACAAATCCTGGGGTCACATATCGACCAAAAAATTCAAAGGACGTCCATATTTCAAAACGACCGTTACAAAAGCCATATTTTACGCACATTAGTGTTCTGCTTCTTTTCCTTTCTTTCCTTTTTTGTTAAAAAACACGGGAATGGAAAAAGGCATCCCTCAGAATGGGCGAAAATCGTTGCAGACGAATCAATGGACAGAGTTTTAATCTCCAATATATATAAACAGCTCATACAGCTTAATATTAAAAAAACAAACAACCCAAAAAAAATGGGCAGAAGTTCTAAAGAGACGTTTCTTCAAAGGAGACACAGAGATGGCCAAGACGCACATGAAAAGCTGCTCAACAGCACTAATTATTAGAGAAATGCAAATCAAAACTACAATGAGGTATCACCTCACACCTGTTAGAATCGGCATCATCAGAAAATCTACAAACAACCAATTCTGGGGAGGGTGTGGACAAAAGGAGCCCTCTTCCACTATTGGTGGGAATGTAAATTGATACAGTCACTATGGAGAACAGTATGGAGTTTCCTTAAAAAAATTAGAAATAGAATTACCATCTGATCCAGCAATCCCACTTCTGGGCATATACCCAGAGAAAACCGTATTTCAAAAAGGCACATTCACCACAATGTTCGTTGCAGCACTATTTACAATAGCCAGGTAATGGAAGCAACCTAAATGCCCACAGACAGATGAATGGATAAAGATGTGGTACATATATAAAATGGAATATTTCTCGGCCATGAAAAGGAATGAAACTGGGTCATTTGTAGAGACATCGATGGATCGAGAGACTGTCATACAGAATGAAGTAAGTCAGAAAGAGGAAAACAAATATTGTATATTAATGCATATATGTGGAGCCTAAAAATGGTACAGATGAACTGGTTTGCAGGGAAGAAATAGAGACACAGAGGTAGAGAACAAACGTATGGACACCAAGTGTGGGAAGCCATGGGGTGGTGGTGGTGGGATGAGTTGGGAGTTTGGGATTGACCTGTATACATGTATATGCATAAAATACATAACTAATAATAACGTGCTGTATAAAAAAAAATAAATAAAATTAAATTTCAAAATTTAAAAAAATAAAATTTAAAAATAAAACAGAAAAAAGTTCTTCCCGTCACACAGATGTATTTATAGGAATGAATTATTTCCATGCTTATATCTATAAATACATAAAAGAGGAATAAAATCTATCTTGAACGATAAAAGAAAAAAAAAGTGAACCCACGAGTTATACAGAGGAAAACCCTATCACGGCACTTGCTCCAGCGGTCAACAATTCTGAAATTGGTCAGAGGTGGGGAACCATCTCCCATACAGCCAGCAACCCACCCCCCACGCAAGGAGCGTCCTCATTGCAAAGCTGGAGGACTGTGCTGAGGCATCTGTGAGTAAACGTGGATTGAGCCCCAGGCCAGCTGCTGCTGAACTGTCCCCACCCTTTCCAGGTAAAACACCTGAATATGTACAAGGGCTTGAAATCCTAGAGACAGGTCCGTGGAGCCACACCAGCGACAGCACGCAGGCCAACTTGGTGCCTGCAGGCCAGCCAGGGTGGTCCCGGAACCAGGCGCTCTTCCGGAAGCTTTCCATTGCCCTGCCTGAGATACCCCTCCTGTCCCGGCCCCCACTGCTTTTTTCCTTCCTCACCTCTGTCCGGAGAGAAATTCCAGAGGAAGGTATGGGTGACAAATCCTCTTGTTTACAGGCGGCAGCCTGGCAACTCCTGCAGAAAGGCCAGCAGAACCCCACTCACACCGGGCCACCCACAACGCTGTGGCTCCTCACTCCCTCCCACCAGCACAGCCCCGAGACTGCTGACGGGGCAGAGAATATGGAGTCAGGCACAGCTTCAGGGGCTATTGCTGCCTGGAGCTCTGTTTACATTGACCTCAATGAGGCACACCTGAGGAGGGCGGGCCAGCAGGGTAAGGCTGCCCAGGTCAGCTAATCCACAACTCTCAGGGAATCACATTGTTGAAAATGAACCCCGCTAAGTCAGAAGAGATGCCAAGGAAAAAAAGGACACAATGCCAGTTGCAGCACCGTAGATGAGTCTAGAAGTAATCACGTGACTTGTAGTAAGTCAGAAAGTGAAAGACACATATCATATCATATCACTTATAGGTGTTACCTAAAAATGGATACCAGGGCAGATATTTCCACGGAGAAGGGCAATCACAGATTCATTAAACAAACTTATGGTTCACCAATGGAAAGGTGTGAGGATTGGTTTCATTACGATATCGGGGTTAACAGACATATACAAACACAGGTGACATATATAATCACCAAACACCTACAGAATACCAAGAGAGGACGACTCAACATTCTGTCATAACGTACATGGGAAAAGGATCCCAGGAAGAACAGTCATCTGTATATGTGTAAAAGAACCACATCTTCCACACCTACAACAAGCCAAACATTGTAATCAAACTTGCTGTAATAAAAAATAAAAAATTAAATTAAAAACACGAACAAGAAGTAGTGAGACAAACGTGAGGGGCTTTCCCCTGGCACATTCCATTCTAAACTCCAATCTAGAACACCACTTCCACTGAGGCTCTCTTGCCCTAGTAACCAGATTTGGTAAGGGTGAACTGCTGCCACCTTGTGGCCGTTTCACACAACAGCAGCTTTAATCCCAGCGCTAATGGTCAGTTGATATTCAAAATCATTGCAGGCCTGTAAATGACACCTGCCCTGAAAACAAATCCTGGGGTCACATATCGACCAAAAAATTCAAAGGACGTCCATATTTCAAAACGACCGTTTCAAAAGGCATATTTTACGCACATTAGTGTTCTGCTTCTTTTCCTTTCTTTCCTTTTTTGTTAAAAAACACGGGAATGGAAAAAGGCATCCCACAGAATGGGCGAAAATCGTTGCAGACGAATCAATGGACAGAGGTTTCATCTCCAATATATATAAACAGCTCATGCAGCTTAATATTAAAAAAACAAACAACCCAAAAAAAATGGGCAGAAGATCTAAAGAGACGTTTCTTCAAAGGAGACACAGAGATGTCCAAGACGCACATGAAAAGCTGCCCAACAGCACTAATTATTAGAGAAATGCAAATCAAAACTACAATGAGGTATCACCTCACACCTGTGAGAAACGGAATCATCAGGAAATCTACAAACAACCAATTCTGGGGAGGGTGTGGACAAAAGGAGCCCTCTTCCACTATTGGTGGGAATGTAAATTGATACAGTCACTATGGAGAACAGTATGGAGTTTCCTTAAAAAAATTAGACATAGAATTACCATCTGATCCAGCAATCCCACTTCTGGGCATATACCCAGAGAAAACCGTATTTCAAAAAGGCACATTCACCACAATGTTCATTGCAGCACTATTTACAATAGCCAGGTAATGGAAGCAACCTAAATGCCCACAGACAGATGAATGGATAAAGATGTGGTACATATATGAAATGGAATATTACTCGGCCATAAAAAGGAATGAAACTGGGTCATTTGTAGAGACATCGATGGATCGAGAGAGTGTCATACAGAATGAAGAAAGTCAGAAAGACGAAAACAAATATTGTATATTAATGCATATATGTGGAGCCTAAAAATGGTACAGATGAACTGGTTTGCAGGGAAGAAATAGAGACACAGAGGTAGAGAACAAACGTATGGACACCAAGTGTGCGAAGCCATGGGGTGGTGGTGGTGGGATGAGTTGGGAGATTGGGATTGACCTGTATACATGTATATGCATAAAATACATAACTAATAATAACGTGCTGTATAAAAAAATAAATAAAATTAAATTTCAAAATTTTAAAAAATAAAATTTAAAAATAAAACAGAAAAAATTCTTCCCGTCACACAGATGTATTTATAGGAATGAATTATTTCCTTGCTTATATCTATAAATACATAAAAGAGGAATAAACTCTAACTTGAACGATAAAAGAAAAAAAAGTGAACCCACGAGTTATACAGAGGAAAACCCTATCACGGCACTTGCTCCAGCGGTCAACAATTCTGAAATTGGTCAGAGGTGGGGAACCATCTCCCATACAGCCACCAACCCACCCCCCACGCAAGGAGCGTCCTCATTGCTAACCTGGGGGACCGTGCTGAGGCATCTGTGAGTAAACGTGAGCTGAGCCCCAGGCCAGCTGCTGCTGAACTGTCCCCACCCTTTCCAGGTAAAACACCTGAATATGTACAAGGGCTTGAAAGCCTAGAGGAAGGACCGTGGAGCCACACCAGTGACAGCACGCAGGCCAACTTGGTGCCTGCAGGCCAGCCAGGGTGGTCCTGGACCCTGGCGCTCTTCCAGAAGCTTTCCATTGCCCTGCCTGAGATACCCCTCCTGTCCCGGCCCCCACTGCTTTTTTCCTTCCTCACCTCTGTCCGGAGAGAAATTCCAGCGGAAGGTATGGGTGACACATCCTCTTCTTTACAGGCGGCAGCCTGGCAACTCCTGCAGAAAGGCCAGCAGAACCCCACTCACACCGGGCCACCCACAAAGCTGTGGTCCCTCACTCCCTCCCACCAGCACAGCCCCGAGACTGCTGACGGGGCAGAGAATATGGAGTCAGGCACAGCTTCAGGGGCTATTGCTGCCTGGAGCTCTGTTTATATTGACCTCAACGAGGCACACCAGGGGAGGGCGGGCCGGCAGGGTAAGGCTGCCCAGGTCAGCTAATCCACAACCCACAGGGAATCACATTGTTGAAAATGGACCCCGCAAAGGCAGAAGACAAGCCAAGGGGAAAATGGACACAATGCCATTTGCAGCACCGTAGATGAGTCTAGAAGTAATCACGTGACTTGTAGTAAGTCAGAAAGTGAAAGACACATATCATATCATATGACTTATAGGTGTTACCTAAAAATGGATACCAGGGCAGATATTTCCACGGAGAAGGGCAATCACAGATTCATTAAACAAACTTATGGTTCACCAATGGAAATGTGTGAGGATTGGTTTCATTACGATATCGGGGTTAACAGACATATACAAACACAGGTGACATATATAATCACCAAACACCTACAGAATACCAAGAGAGGACGACTCAACATTTTGTCATAACGTACATGGGAAAAGGATCCCAGGAAGAACAGTCATCTGTATATGTGTAAAAGAACCACATCTTCCACACCTACAACAAGCCAAACATTGTAATCAAACTTCCTGTAATAAAAAATAAAAAATTAAATTAAAAACACGAACAAGAAGTAGTGAGACAAACGTGAGGCTCTTTCTCCTGGCACATTCCATTCTAAACTCCAATCTAGAACACCACTTCCACGGAGGCTCTCTGGCCCTAGTAACCAGATTTGGTAAGGGTGAACTGCTGCCACCTTGTGGCCCTTTCACACAACAGCAGCTTTAATCCCAACGCTAATGGTCAGTTGATATTCAAAATCACTGCAGGCCTGTAAATGACACCTGCCCTGAAAACAAATCCTGGGGTCACATATCGACCAAAAAATTCAAAGGACGTCCATATTTCAAAACGACCGTTACAAAAGCCATATTTTATGCACATTAGTGTTCTGCTTCTTTTCCTTTCTTTCCTTTTTTGTTAAAAAACACGGGAATGGAAAAAGGCATCCCTCAGAATGGGCGAAAATCGTTGCAGACGAATCAATGGACAGAGTTTTAATCTCCAATATATATAAACAGCTCATACAGCTTAATATTAAAAAAACAAACAACCCAAAAAAAATGGGCAGAAGATCTAAAGAGACGTTTCTTCAAAGGAGACACAGAGATGGCCAAGACGCACATGAAAAGCTGCTCAACAGCACTAATTATTAGAGAAATGCAAATCAAAACTACAATGAGGTATCACCTCACACCTGTTAGAATCGGCATCATCAGAAAATCTACAAACAACCAATTCTGGGGAGGGTGTGGACAAAAGGAGCCCTCTTCCACTATTGGTGGGAATGTAAATTGATACAGTCACTATGGAGAACAGTATGGAGTTTCCTTAAAAAAATTAGAAATAGAATTACCATCTGATCCAGCAATCCCACTTCTGGGCATATACCCAGAGAAAACCGTATTTCAAAAAGGCACATTCACCACAATGTTCGTTGCAGCACTATTTACAATAGCCAGGTAATGGAAGCAACCTAAATGCCCACAGACAGATGAATGGATAAAGATGTGGTACATATATAAAATGGAATATTTCTCGGCCATGAAAAGGAATGAAACTGGGTCATTTGTAGAGACATCGATGGATCGAGAGACTGTCATACAGAATGAAGTAAGTCAGAAAGAGGAAAACAAATATTGTATATTAATGCATATATGTGGAGCCTAAAAATGGTACAGATGAACTGGTTTGCAGGGAAGAAATAGAGACACAGAGGTAGAGAACAAACGTATGGACACCAAGTGTGGGAAGCCATGGGGTGGTGGTGGTGGGATGAGTTGGGAGTTTGGGATTGACCTGTATACATGTATATGCATAAAATACATAACTAATAATAACGTGCTGTATAAAAAAAAATAAATAAAATTAAATTTCAAAATTTAAAAAAATAAAATTTAAAAATAAAACAGAAAAAAGTTCTTCCCGTCACACAGATGTATTTATAGGAATGAATTATTTCCATGCTTATATCTATAAATACATAAAAGAGGAATAAAATCTATCTTGAACGATAAAAGAAAAAAAAAGTGAACCCACGAGTTATACAGAGGAAAACCCTATCACGGCACTTGCTCCAGCGGTCAACAATTCTGAAATTGGTCAGAGGTGGGGAACCATCTCCCATACAGCCAGCAACCCACCCCCCACGCAAGGAGCGTCCTCATTGCAAAGCTGGAGGACTGTGCTGAGGCATCTGTGAGTAAACGTGGATTGAGCCCCAGGCCAGCTGCTGCTGAACTGTCCCCACCCTTTCCAGGTAAAACACCTGAATATGTACAAGGGCTTGAAATCCTAGAGACAGGTCCGTGGAGCCACACCAGCGACAGCACGCAGGCCAACTTGGTGCCTGCAGGCCAGCCAGGGTGGTCCCGGAACCAGGCGCTCTTCCGGAAGCTTTCCATTGCCCTGCCTGAGATACCCCTCCTGTCCCGGCCCCCACTGCTTTTTTCCTTCCTCACCTCTGTCCGGAGAGAAATTCCAGCGGAAGGTATGGGTGACACATCCTCTTGTTTACAGGCGGCAGCCTGGCAACTCCTGCAGAAAGGCCAGCAGAACCCCACTCACACCGGGCCACCCACAACGCTGTGGCTCCTCACTCCCTCCCACCAGCACAGCCCCGAGACTGCTGACGGGGCAGAGAATATGGAGTCAGGCACAGCTTCAGGGGCTATTGCTGCCTGGAGCTCTGTTTACATTGACCTCAATGAGGCACACCTGAGGAGGGCGGGCCAGCAGGGTAAGGCTGCCCAGGTCAGCTAATCCACAACTCTCAGGGAATCACATTGTTGAAAATGAACCCCGCTAAGTCAGAAGAGATGCCAAGGAAAAAAAGGACACAATGCCAGTTGCAGCACCGTAGATGAGTCTAGAAGTAATCACGTGACTTGTAGTAAGTCAGAAAGTGAAAGACACATATCATATCATATCACTTATAGGTGTTACCTAAAAATGGATACCAGGGCAGATATTTCCACGGAGAAGGGCAATCACAGATTCATTAAACAAACTTATGGTTCACCAATGGAAAGGTGTGAGGATTGGTTTCATTACGATATCGGGGTTAACAGACATATACAAACACAGGTGACATATATAATCACCAAACACCTACAGAATACCAAGAGAGGACGACTCAACATTCTGTCATAACGTACATGGGAAAAGGATCCCAGGAAGAACAGTCATCTGTATATGTGTAAAAGAACCACATCTTCCACACCTACAACAAGCCAAACATTGTAATCAAACTTGCTGTAATAAAAAATAAAAAATTAAATTAAAAACACGAACAAGAAGTAGTGAGACAAACGTGAGGGGCTTTCCCCTGGCACATTCCATTCTAAACTCCAATCTAGAACACCACTTCCACTGAGGCTCTCTTGCCCTAGTAACCAGATTTGGTAAGGGTGAACTGCTGCCACCTTGTGGCCGTTTCACACAACAGCAGCTTTAATCCCAGCGCTAATGGTCAGTTGATATTCAAAATCATTGCAGGCCTGTAAATGACACCTGCCCTGAAAACAAATCCTGGGGTCACATATCGACCAAAAAATTCAAAGGACGTCCATATTTCAAAACGACCGTTTCAAAAGGCATATTTTACGCACATTAGTGTTCTGCTTCTTTTCCTTTCTTTCCTTTTTTGTTAAAAAACACGGGAATGGAAAAAGGCATCCCACAGAATGGGCGAAAATCGTTGCAGACGAATCAATGGACAGAGGTTTAATCTCCAATATATATAAACAGCTCATGCAGCTTAATATTAAAAAAACAAACAACCCAAAAAAAATGGGCAGAAGATCTAAAGAGACGTTTCTTCAAAGGAGACACAGAGATGTCCAAGACGCACATGAAAAGCTGCCCAACAGCACTAATTATTAGAGAAATGCAAATCAAAACTACAATGAGGTATCACCTCACACCTGTTAGAATCGGAATCATCAGGAAATCTACAAACAACCAATTCTGGGGAGGGTGTGGACAAAAGGAGCCCTCTTCCACTATTGGTGGGAATGTAAATTGATACAGTCACTATGGAGAACAGTATGGAGTTTCCTTAAAAAAATTAGACATAGAATTACCATCTGATCCAGCAATCCAACTTCTGGGCATATACCCAGAGAAAACCGTATTTCAAAAAGGCACATTCACCACAATGTTCATTGCAGCACTATTTACAATAGCCAGGTAATGGAAGCAACCTAAATGCCCACAGACAGATGAATGGATAAAGATGTGGTACATATATGAAATGGAATATTACTCGGCCATAAAAAGGAATGAAACTGGGTCATTTGTAGAGACATCGATGGATCGAGAGACTGTCATACAGAATGAAGTAAGTCAGAAAGAGGAAAACAAATATTGTATATTAATGCATATATGTGGAGCCTAAAAATGGTACAGATGAACTGGTTTGCAGGGAAGAAATAGAGATACAGAGGTAGAGAACAAACGTATGGACACCAAGTGTGGGAAGCCATGGGGTGGTGGTGGTGGGATGAGTTGGGAGTTTGGGATTGACCTGTATACATGTATATGCATAAAATACATAACTAATAATAACGTGCTGTATAAAAAAAATAAATAAAATTAAATTTCAAAATTTTAAAAAATAAAATTTAAAAATAAAACAGAAAAATGTTCTTCCCGTCACACAGATGTATTTATAGGAATGAATTATTTCCATGCTTATATCTATAAATACATAAAAGAGGAATAAAATCTAACTTGAACGATAAAAGAAAAAAAAAGTGAACCCACGAGTTATACAGAGGAAAACCCTATCACGGCACTTGCTCCAGCGGTCAACAATTCTGAAATTGGTCAGAGGTGGGGAACCATCTCCCATACAGCCAGCAACCCACCCCCCACGCAAGGAGCGTCCTCATTGCAAAGCTGGAGGACCGTGCTGAGGCATCTGTGAGTAAACGTGGATTGAGCCCCAGGCCTGCTGCTGCTGAACTGTCCCCACCCTTTCCAAGTAAAACACCTGAATATGTACAAGGGATTGAAATCCTAGAGGCAGGTCCGTGGAGCCACACCAGCGACAGCACGCAGGCCAACTTGGTGCCTGCAGGCAAGCCAGGGTGGTCCCGGACCCAGGCGCTCTTCCGGAAGCTTTCCATTGCCCTGCCTGAGATACCCCTCCTGTCCCGGCCCCCACTGCTTTTTTCCTTCCTCACCTCTGTCCGGAGAGAAATTCCAGCGGAAGGTATGGGTGACACATCCTCTTCTTTACAGGCGGCAGCCTGGCAACTCCTGCAGAAAGGCCAGCAGAACCCCACTCACACCGGGCTACCCACAAAGCTGTGGCCCCTCACTCCCTCCCACCAGCACAGCCCCGAGACTGCTGACGGGGCAGAGAATATGGAGTCAGGCACAGCTTCAGGGGCTATTGCTGCCTGGAGCTCTGTTTATATTGACCTCAATGAGGCACACCTGGGGAGGGCGGGCCGGCAGGGTAAGGCTGCCCAGGTCAGCTAATCCACAACCCTCAGGGAATCACATTGTTGAAAATGGACCCCGCTAAGTCAGAAGAGATGCCAAGGAAAAAAAGGACACAATGCCAGTTGCAGCACCGTGGATGAGTCTAGAAGTAAACACGTGACTTGTAGTAAGTCAGAAAGTGAAAGACACATATCATATCATATCACTTATAGGTGTTACCTAAAAATGGATACCAGGGCAGATATTTCCACGGAGAAGGGCAATCACAGATTCATTAAACAAACTTATGGTTCACCAATGGAAAGGTGTGAGGATTGGTTTCATTACGATATCGGGGTTAACAGACATATACAAACACAGGTGACATATATAATCACCAAAGACCTACAGAATACCAAGAGAGGACGACTCAACATTCTGTCATAACGTACATGGGAAAAGGATCCCAGGAAGAACAGTCATCTGTATATGTGTAAAAGAACCACATCTTCCACACCTACAACAAGCCAAACATTGTAATCAAACTTGCTGTAATAAAAAATAAAAAATTAAATTAAAAACACGAACAAGAAGTAGTGAGAGAAACGTGAGGGGCTTTCCCCTGGCACATTCCATTCTAAACTCCAATCTAGAACACCACTTCCACTGAGGCTCTCTTGCCCTAGTAACCAGATTTGGTAAGGGTGAACTGCTGCCACCTTGTGGCCGTTTCACACAACAGCAGCTTTAATCCCAGCGCTAATGGTCAGTTGATATTCAAAATCATTGCAGGCCTGTAAATGACACCTGCCCTGAAAACAAATCCTGGGGTCACATATCGACCAAAAAATTCAAAGGACGTCCATATTTCAAAACGACCGTTTCAAAAGGCATATTTTACGCACATTAGTGTTCTGCTTATTTTCCTTTCTTTCCTTTTTTGTTAAAAAACACGGGAATGGAAAAAGGCATCCCACAGAATGGGCGAAAATCGTTGCAGACGAATCAATGGACAGAGGTTTAATCTCCAATATATATAAACAGCTCATGCAGCTTAATATTAAAAAAACAAACAACCCAAAAAAAATGGGCAGAAGATCTAAAGAGACGTTTCTTCAAAGGAGACACAGACATGTCCAAGACGCACATGAAAAGCTGCCCAACAGCACTAATTGTTAGAGAAATGCAAATCAAAACTACAATGAGGTATCACCTCACACCTGTTAGAATCGGAATCATCAGGAAATCTACAAACAACCAATTCTGGGGAGGGTGTGGACAAAAGGAGCCCTCTTCCACTATTGGTGGGAATGTAAATTGATACAGTCACTATGGAGAACAGTATGGAGTTTCCTTAAAAAAACTAGAAATAGAATCACCATCTGATCCAGCAATCCCACTTCTGGGCATATACCCAGAGAAAACCGTATTTCAAAAAGGCACATTCACCACAATGTTCATTGCAGCACTATTTACAATAGCCAGGTAATGGAAGCAACCTAAATGTCCACAGACAGATGAATGGATAAAGATGTGGTACATATATGAAATGGAATATTACTCGGCCATAAAAAGGAATGAAACTGGGTCATTTGTAGAGACATCGATGGATCGAGAGACTGTCATACAGAATGAAGTAAGTCAGAAAGAGGAAAACAAATATTGTATATTAATGCATATATGTGGAGCCTAAAAATGGTACAGATGAACTGGTTTGCAGGGAAGAAATAGAGACACAGAGGTAGAGAACAAACGTATGGACACCAAGGGTGCGAATCCATGGGGTGGTGGTGGTGGCATGAGTTGGGAGATTGGGATTGACCTGTATACATGTCTATGCATAAAATACATAACTAATAATAACGTGTTGTATAAAAAAATAAATAAAATTAAATTTCAAAATTTTAAAAAATAAAATTTAAAAATAAAACAGAAAAAATTCTTCCCGTCACACAGATGTATTTATAGGAATGAATTATTTCCATGCTTATATCTATAAATACATAAAAGAGGAATAAACTCTAACTTAAACGATAAAAGAAAAAAAGTGAACCCACGAGTTATACAGAGGAAAACCCTATCACGGCACTTGCTCCAGCGGTCAACAATTCTAAAATTGGTCAGAGGTGGGGAACCATCTCCCATAGAGCCAGCAACCCACCCCCCACGCAAGGAGCGTCCTCATTGCAAAGCTGGGGGACCGTGCTGAGGGATCTGTGAGTAAACGTGAGCTGAGCCCCAGGCCAGCTGCTGCTGAACTGTCCCCACCCTTTCCAGGTAAAACACCTGAATATGTACAAGGGCTTGAAAGCCTAGAGGAAGGACCGTGGAGCCACACCAGCGACAGCACGCAGGCCAACTTGGTGCCTGCAGGCCAGCCAGGGTGGTCCTGGACCCTGGCGCTCTTCCAGAGGCTTTCCATTGCCATGCCTGAGATACCCCTCCTCTCCCGGCCCCCACTGCTTTTTTCCTTCCTCACCTCTGTCCGGAGAGAAATTCCAGCGGAAGGTATGGGTGACACATCCTCTTCTTTACAGGCGGCAGCCTGGCAACTCCTGCAGAAAGGCCAGCAGAACCCCACTCAAACCGGGCCACCCACAAAGCTGTGGCCCCTCACTCCCTCCCACCAGCACAGCCCCGAGACTGCTGACGGGGCAGAGAATATGGAGTCAGGCACAGCTTCAGGGGCTACTGCTCCCTGGAGCTCTGTTTATATTGACGTCAACGAGGCACACCAGGGGAGGGCGGGCCGGCAGGGTAAGGCTACCCAGGTCAACTAATCCACAACCCTCAGGGAATCACATTGTTGAAAATGGACCCCGCTAAGGCAGAAGAGATGCCAAGGGAAAAAAGGACACAATGCCATTTGCAGCACCGTAGATGAGTCTAGAAGTAATCACGTGACTTGTAGTAAGTCAGAAAGTGAAAGACACATATCATATCATATCACTTATAGGTGTTACCTAAAAATGGATACCAGGGCAGATATTTCCACGGAGAAGGGCAATCGCAGATTCATTAAACAAACTTATGGTTCACCAATGGAAAGGTGTGAGGATTGGTTTCATTACGATATCGGGGTTAACAGACATATACAAACACAGGTGACATATATAATCACCAAAGACCTACAGAATACCAAGAGAGGACTACTCAACATTCTGTCATAACGTACATGGGAAAAGGATCCCAGGAAGAACAGTCATCTGTATATGTGTAAAAGAACCACATCTTCCACACCTACAACAAGCCAAACATTGTAATCAAACTTGCTGTAATAAAAAATAAAAAATTAAATTAAAAACACGAACAAGAAGTAGTGAGACAAACGTGAGGGGCTTTCTCCTGGCACATTCCATTCTAAACTCCAATCTAGAACACCACTTCCACTGAGGCTCTCTTGCCCTAGTAACCAGATTTGGTAAGGGTGAACTGCTGCCACCTTGTGGCCGTTTCACACAACAGCAGCTTTAATCCCAGCGCTAATGGTCAGTTGATATTCAAAATCATTGCAGGCCTGTAAATGACACCTGCTCTGATAACAAATCCTGGGGTCACATATCGACCAAAAAATTCAAAGGACGTCCATATTTCAAAACGACCGTTTCAAAAGGCATATTTTACGCACATTAGTGTTCTGCTTCTTTTCCTTTCTTTCCTTTTTTGTTAAAAAACACGGGAATGGAAAAAGGCAACCCTCAGAATGGGCGAAAATCGTTGCAGACGAATCAATGGACAGAGGTTTAATCTCCAATATATATAAACAGCTCATGCAGCTTAATATTAAAAAAACAAACAACCCAATACAAAAATGGGCAGAAGATCTAAAGAGTCGTTTCTTCAAAGGAGACACAGAGATGGCCAAGACGCACATGAAAAGCTGCTCAAGAGCACTAATTTTTAGAGAAATGCAAATCAAGACTACAATGAGGTATCACCTCACACCTGTTAGAATCGGCATCATCAGAAAATCTACAAACAACCAATTCTGGGGAGGGTGTGGACAAAAGGAGCTCTCTTCCACTATTGGTCGGAATGTAAATTGATACACTCACTATGGAGAACAGTATGGAGTTTCCTTAAAAAAATTAGAAATTGAATTACCATCTGATCCAGCAATACCACTTCTGGGCATATACCCAGAGAAAACCGTATTTCAAAAAGGCACATTCACCACAATGTTCGTTGCAGCACTATTTACAATAGCCAGGTAATGGAAGCAACCTAAATGCCCACAGACAGATGAATGGATAAAGATGTGGTACATATATAAAATAGAATATTACTCGGCCATAAAAAGGAATGAAACTGGGTCATTTGTAGAGACATCGATGGATCGAGAGACTGTCATACAGAATGAAGTAAGTTAGAAAGAGGAAAACAAATATTGTATATTAACGCATATATGTGGAGCCTAAAAATGATACAGATGAACTGGTTTGCAGGGAAGAAATAGAGACACAGAGGTAGAGAACAAACGTATGGACACCAAGTGTGGGAAGCCATGGGATGGTGGTGGTGGGATGAGTTGGGAGATTGGGATTGACCTGTATACATGTATATGCATAAAATACATAACTAATAATAACGTGCTGTATAAAAAAAATAAAATTAAATTTCAAAATTTAAAAAAATAAAATTTAAAAATAAAACAGAAAAAAGTTCTTCCCGTCACACAGATGTATTTATAGGAATGAATTATTTCCATGCTTATATCTATAAATACATAAAAGAGGAATAAAATCTTACCTGAACCATAACAGAAAAAAAAAAACCTGAACCCACTAGTTATACAGAGGAAAACCCTATCACGGCACTTGCTCCAGTGGTAAACAATTCTGAAATTGGTCAGAGGTGGGGAACCATCTCCCATACAGCCATCAACCCACCCCCCACGCAAGGAGCGTCCTCATTGCAAAGCTGGGGGACCGTGCTGAGGCATCTGTGAGTAAACGTGAGCTGAGCCCCAGGCCAGCTGCTGCTGAACTGTCCCCACCCTTTCCAGGTAAAACACCTGAATATGTACAAGGGCTTGAAAGCCTAGAGGAAGGACCGTGGAGCCACACCAGCGACAGCACGCAGGCCAACTTGGTGCCTGCAGGCGAGCCAGGGTGGTCCTGGACCCTGGCACTCTTCCAGAAGCTTTCCATTGCCCTGCCTGAGATACCCCTCCTGTCCCGGCCCCCACTGCTTTTTTCCTTCCTCACCTCTGTCCGGAGAGAAATTCCAGCGGAAGGTATGGGTGACACATCCTCTTCTTTACAGGCGGCAGCCTGGCAACTCCTGCAGAAAGGCCAGCAGAACCCCACTCACACCGGGCCACCCACAAAGCTGTGGCCCCTAACTCCCTCCCACCAGCACAGCCCCGAGACTGCTGACGGGGCAGAGAATATGGAGTCAGGCACAGCTTCAGGGGCTATTGCTGACTGGAGCGCTGTTTATATTGACCTCAACGAGGCACACCTGGGGAGGGCGGTCCGGCAGGGTAAGGCTGCCCAGGTCAGCTAATCCACAACCCTCAGGGAATCACATTGTTGAAAATGGACCCCGCTAAGTCAGAAGAGATGCCAAGGAAAAAAAGGACACAATGCCATTTGCAGCACCGTAGATGAGTCTAGAAGTAATCACGTGACTTGTAGTAAGTCAGAAAGTGAAAGACACATATCATATCATATCACTTATAGGTGTTACCTAAAAATGGCTACCAGGGCAGATATTTCCACGGAGAAGGGCAATCACAGATTCATTAAACAAACTTATGGTTCACCAATGGAAAGGTGTGAGGATTGGTTTCATTACGATATCGGGGTTAACAAACATATACAAACACAGGTGACATATATAATCACCAAAGACCTACAGAATACCAAGAGAGGACTACTCAACATTCTGTCATAACGTACATGGGAAAAGGATCCCAGGAAGAACAGCCATCTGTATATGTGTAAAAGAACCACATCTTCCACACCTACAACAAGCCAAACATTGTAATCAAACTTGCTGTAATAAAAAATAAAAAATTAAATTAAAAACACGAACAAGAAGTAGTGAGACAAACGTGAGGGGCTTTCTCCTGGCACATTCCATTCTAAACTCCAATCTAGAACACCACTTCCACTGAGGCTCTCTTGCCCTAGTAACCAGATTTGATAAGGGTGAACTGCTGCCACCTTGTGGCCGTTTCACACAACAGCAGCTTTAATCCCAGCGCTAATGGTCAGTTGATATTCAAAATCATTGCAGGCCTGTAAATGACACCTGCCCTGAAAACAAATCCTGGGGTCACATATCGACCAAAAAATTCAAAGGACGTCCATATTTCAAAACGACCGTTTCAAAAGGCATATTTTACGCACATTAGTGTTCTGCTTCTTTTCCTTTCTTTCCTTTTTTGTTAAAAAACACGGGAATGGAAAAAGGCATCCCTCAGAATGGGCGAAAATCGTTGCAGACGAATCAATGGACAGAGGTTTAATCTCCAATATATATAAACAGCTCATGCAGCTTAATATTAAAAAAACAAACAACACAAAAAAAATGGGCAGAAGATCTAAAGAGACGTTTCTTCAAAGGAGACACAGAGATGGCCAAGACGCACATGAAAAGCTGCTCAACAGCACTAATTATTAGAGAAATGCAAATCAAAACTACAATGAGGTATCACCTCACACCTGTTAGAATCGGCATCATCAGGAAATCTACAAACAACCAATTCTGGGGAGGGTGTGGACAAAAGGAGCCCTCTTCCACTATTGGTGGGAATGTAAATTGATACAGTCACTATGGAGAACAGTATGGAGTTTCCTTAAAAAAATTAGAAATAGAATTACCATCTGATCCAGCAATCCCACTTCTGGGCATATACCCAGAGAAAACCGTATTTCAAAAAGGCACATTCACCACAATGTTCGTTGCAGCACTATTTACAATAGCCAGGTAATGGAAGCAACCTAAATGCCCACAGACAGATGAATGGATAAAGATGTGGTACATATATGAAATGGAATATTACTCGGCCATAAAAAGGAATGAAACTGGGTCATTTGAAGAGACATCGATGGATCGAGAGACTGTCATACAGAATGAAGTAAGTCAGAAAGAGGAAAACAAATATTGTATATTAATGCATATATGTGGAACCTAAAAAAATGGTACAGATGAACTGGTTTGCAGGGAAGAAATAGAGACACAGAGGTAGAGAACAAACGTATGGACACCAAGTGTGGGAAGCCATGGGGTAGTGGTGTTGGGATGATTTGGGAGTTTGGGATTGACTTGTATACATGTATATGCATAAAATACATAACTAATAATAACGTGCTTTATAAAAAAATAAATAAAATTAAATTTCAAAATTTAAAAAAATAAAATTTAAAAATAAAACAGAAAAAAGTTCTTCCCGTCACACAGATGTATTTATAGGAATGAATTATTTCCATGCTTATATCTATAAATACATAAAAGAGGAATAAAATCTAACTTGAACGATAAAAGAAAAAAAAAGTGAACCCACGAGTTATACAGAGGAATACCCTATCACGGCACTTGCTCCAGCGGTCAACAATTCTGAAATTCGTCAGAGGTGGGGAACCATCTCCCATACAGCCAGCAACCCACCCCCCACGCAAGGAGCATCCTCATTGCAAAGCTGGGGGACCGTGCCGAGGCATCTGTGAGTAAACGTGAGCTGAGCCCCAGGCCAGCTGCTGCTGAACTGTCCCCACCCTTTCCAGGTAAAACACCTGAATATGTACAAGGGCTTGAAAGCCTAGAGGAAGGACCGTGGAGCCACACCAGCGACAGCACGCAGGCCAACTTGGTGCCTGCAGGCCAGCCAGGGTGGTCCTGGACCCTGGCGCTCTTCCAGAAGCTTTCCATTGCCCTGCCTGAGATACCCCTCCTGTCCCGGCCCCCACTGCTTTTTTCCTTCCTCACCTCTGTCCGGAGAGAAATTCCAGCGGAAGGTATGGGTGACACATCCTCTTCTTTACAGGCGGCAGCCTGGCAACTCCTGCAGAAAGGCCAGCAGAACCCCACTCACACCGGGCCACCCACAAAGCTGTGGCCCCTCACTCCCTCCCACCAGCACAGCCCCGAGACTGCTGACGGGGCAGAGAATATGGAGTCAGGCACAGCTTCAGGGGCTATTGCTGCCTGGAGCGCTGTTTATATTGACCTCAACGAGGCACACCTGGGGAGGGCGGGCCGGCAGGGTAAGGCTGCCCAGGTCAGCTAATCCACAACCCTCAGGGAATCACATTGTTGAAAGTGGACCCCGCTAAGTCAGAAGAGATGCCAAGGAAAAAAAGGACACAATGCCAGTTGCAGCACCGTAGATGAGTCTAGAAGTAATCACGTGACTTGTAGTAAGTCAGAAAGTGAAAGACACATATCATATCATATCACTTATAGGTGTTACCTAAAAATGGATACCAGGGCAGATATTTCCACGGTGAAGGGCAATCACAGATTCATTAAACAAACTTATGGTTCACCAATGGAAAGGTGTGAGGATTGGTTTCATTACGATATCGGGGTTAACAGACATATACAAACACAGGTGACATATATAATCACCAAAGACCTACAGAATACCAAGAGAGGACGACTCAACATTCTGTCATAACGTACATGGGAAAAGGATCCCAGGAAGAACAGTCATCTGTATATGTGTAAAAGAACCACATCTTCCACACCTACAACAAGCCAAACATTGTAATCAAACTTGCTGTAATAATAAGTAAAAAATTAAATTAAAAACACGAACAAGAAGTAGTGAGACAAACGTGAGGGGCTTTCTCCTGGCACATTCCATTCTAAACTCCAATCTAGAACACCACTTCCACTGAGGCTCTCTTGCCCTAGTAACCAGATTTGGTAAGGGTGAACTGCTGCCACCTTGTGGCCGTTTCACACAACAGCAGCTTTAATCCCAGCGCTAATGGTCAGTTGATATTCAAAATCATTGCAGGCCTGTAAATGACACCTGCCCTGAAAACAAATCCTGGGGTCACATATCGACCAAAAAATTCAAAGGACGTCCATATTTCAAAACGACCGTTTCAAAAGGCATATTTTACGCACATTAGTGTTCTGCTTCTTTTCCTTTCTTTCCTTTTTTGTTAAAAAACACGGGAATGGAAAAAGGCATCCCTCAGAATGGGCTAAAATCGTTGCAGACGAATAAATGGACAGAGGTTTAATCTCCAATATATATAAACAGCTCATGCAGCTTAATATTAAAAAAACAAACAACCCCAAAAAAATGGGCAGAAGATCTAAAGAGACGTTTCTTCAAAGGAGACACAGAGATGGCCAAGACGCACATGAAAAGCTGCTCAACAGCACTAATTATTAGAGAAATGCAAATCAAAACTACAATGAGGTATCACCTCACACCTGTTAGAATCGGCATCATCAGGAAATCTACAAACAACCAATTCTGGGGAGGGTGTGGACAAAAGGAGCCCTCTTCCACTATTGGTGGGAATGTAAATTGATACAGTCACTATGGAGAACAGTATAGAGTTTCCTTAAAATTTAGGAATAGAATTACCATCTGATCCAGCAATCCCACTTCTGGGCATATACCCAGAGAAAACCGTATTTCAAAAAGGCACATTCACCACAATGTTTGTTGCAGCACTATTTACAATAGCCAGGTAATGGAAGCAACCTAAATGCCCACAGACAGATGAATGGATAAAGATGTGGTACATATATGAAATGGAATATTACTCGGCCATAAAAAGGAATGAAACTGGGTCATTTGTAGAGACATCGATGGATCGAGAGACTGTCATACAGAAGGAAGTAAGTCAGAAAGGGGAAAACAAATATTGTATATTAATGCATATATGTGGAGCCTAAAAATGGTACAGATGAACTGCTTTGCAGGGAAGAAATAGAGACACAGAGGTAGAGAACAAACGTATGGACACCAAGTGTGGGAAGCCATGGGGTGGTGGTGGTGGGATGAGTTGGGAGTTTGGGATTGACCTGTATACATGTATATGCATAAAATACATAACTAATAATAACGTGCTCTATAAAAAAATAAATAAAATTAAATTTCAAAATTTTAAAAAATAAAATTTAAAAATAAAACAGAAAAAAGTTCTTCCCGTCACACAGATGTATTTATAGGAATGAATTATTTCCATGCTTATATCTATAAATACATAAAAGAGGAATAAAATCTAACTTGAACTATAAAAGAAAAAAAAGTGAACCCACGAGTTATACAGAGGAAAACCCTATCACGGCACTTGCTCCAGCGGTCAACAATTCTGAAATTGGTCAGAGGTGGGGAACCATCTCCCATACAGCCAGCAACACACCCCCCCACGCAAGGAGCGTCCTCATTGCAAAGCTGGGGGACCGTGCCGAGGCATCTGTGAGTAAACGTGAGCTGAGCCCCAGGCCAGCTGCTGCTGAACTGTTCCCACACTTTCAGGTAAAACAGCTGAATATGTACAAGGGCTTGAAAGCCTAGAGGAAGGACCGTGGAGCCACACCAGCAACAGCACGCAGGCCAACTTGGTGCCTGCAGGCCAGCCAGGGTGGTCCTGGCCCCGGGCGCTCTTCCAGAAGCTTTCCATTGCCCTGCCTGAGATACCCCTCCTGTCCCGGCCCCCACTGCTTTTTTCCTTCCTCACCTCTGTCCGGAGAGAAATTCCAGGGGAAGGTATGGGTGACACATCCTCTTCTTTACAGGCGGCAGCCTGGCAACTCCTGCAGAAAGGCCAGCAGAACCCCACTCACACCGGGCCACCCACAAAGCTGTGGCCCCTCACTCCCTCCCACCAGCACAGCCCCGAGACTGCTGACGGGGCAGAGAATATGGAGTCAGGCACAGCTTCAGGGGCTATTGCTGCCTGGAGCGCTGTTTATATTGACCTCAACGAGGCACACCTGGGGAGGGCGGGCAGGCAGGGTAAGGCTGCCCAGGTCAGCTAATCCACAACCCTCAGGGAATCACATTGTTGAAAATGGACCCCGCTAAGGCAGAAGAGATGCCAAGGAAAAACAGGGCACAATGCCATTTGCAGCACAGTAGATGAGTCTAGAAGTAATCACGTGACTTGTAGTAAGTCAGAAAGTGAAAGACACATATCATATCATATCACTTATAGGTGTTACCTAAAAATGGATACCAGGGCAGATATTTCCACGGAGAAGGGCAATCACAGATTCATTAAACAAACTTATGGTTCACCAATGGAAAGGTGTGAGGATTGGTTTCATTACGATATCGGGGTTAACAGACATATACAAACACAGGTGACATATATAATCACCAAAGACCTACAGAATACCAAGAGAGGACTACTCAACATTCTGTCATAACGTACATGGGAAAAGGATCCCAGGAAGAACAGTCATCTGTATATGTGTAAAAGAACCACATCTTCCACACCTACAACAAGCCAAACATTGTAATCAAACTTGCTGTAATAAAAAATAAAAAATTAAATTAAAAACACGAACAAGAAGTAGTGAGACAAACGTGAGGGGCTTTCTCCTGGCACATTCCATTCTAAACTCCAATCTAGAACACCACTTCCACTGAGGCTCTCTTGCCCTAGTAACCAGATTTGGTAAGGGTGAACTGCTGCCACCTTGTGGCCGATTCACACAACAGCAGCTTTAATCCCAGCGCTAATGGTCAGTTGATATTCAAAATCATTGCAGGCCTGTAAATGACACCTGCCCTGAAAACAAATCCTGGGGTCACATATCGACCAAAAAATTCAAAGGACGTCCATATTTCAAAACGACCGTTTCAAAAGGCATATTTTACGCACATTAGTGTTCTGCTTCTTTTCCTTTCTTTCCTTTTTTGTTAAAAAACACGGGAATGGAAAAAGGCATCCCTCAGAATGGGCGAAAATCGTTGCAGACGAATCAATGGACAGAGGTTTAATCTCCAATATATATAAACAGCTCATGCAGCTTAATACTAAAAAAACAAACAACCCAAAAAAAATGGGCAGAAGATCTAAAGAGACATTTCTTCAAAGGAGACACAGAGATGGCCAAGACGCACATGAAAAGCTGCTCAACAGCACTAATTATTAGAGAAATGCAAATCAAAACTACAATGAAGTATCACCTCACACCTGTTAGAATCGGCATCATCAGAAAATCTACAAACAACCAATTCTGGGGAGGGTGTGGACAAAAGGAGCCCCCTTCCACTATTGGTGGGAATGTAAATTGATACAGTCACTATGGAGAACATTATGGAGTTTCCTTAAAAAAAATTAGAAATAGAATTACCATCTGATCCAGCAATCCCACTTCTGGGCATATACCCAGAGAAAACCGTATTTCAAAAAGGCACATTCACCACAATGTTCATTGCAGCACTATTTACAATAGCCAGGTAATGGAAGCAACCTAAATGCCCACAGACAGATGAATGGATAAAGATGTCGTACATATATGAAATGGAATATTACTCGGCCATAAAAAGGAATGAAACTGGGTCATTTGTAGAGACATCGATGGATCGAGAGACTGTCATACAGAATGAAGTAAGTCAGAAAGAGGAAAACAAATATTGTATATTAATGCATATATGTGGAACCTAAAAAAATGGTACAGATGAACTGGTTTGCAGGGAAGAAATAGAGACACAGAGGTAGAGAACAAACACATGGACACCAAGTGTGCGAAGCCATGGGGTGGTGGTGGTGGGATGAGTTGGGAGTTTGGGATTGACCTGTATACATGTATATGCATAAAATACATAACTAATATAACGTGCTCTATAAAAAAAATAAATAAAATTATATTTTAAAATTTTAAAGAATAAAATATAAAAATAAAACAGAAAAAATTTCTTCGCGTCACACAGATGTATTTATAGGAATGAATTATTTCCATGCTTATATCTATAAATACATAAAAGAGGAATAAAATCTAACTTGAACGATAAAAGAAAAAAAAGTGAACCCACGAGGTATACAGAGGAAAACCCTATCACGGCACTTGCTCCAGCGGTCAACAATTCTGAAATTGGTCAGAGGTGGGGAACCATCTCCCATACAGCCAGCAACCCACCCCCCACGCAAGAGCGTGCTCATTGCAAAGCTGGGGGACCGTGCCGAAGCATCTGTGAGTAAACGTGAGCTGAGCCTCAGGCCAGCTGCTGCTGAACTGTTCCCACCCTTTCCAGGTAAAACACCTGAATATGTACAAGGGCTTGAAAGCCTAGAGGAAGGACCGTGGAGCCACACCAGCAACAGCACGCAGGCCAACTTGGTGCCTGCAGGCCAGCCAGGGTGGTCCTGGCCCCGGGCGCTCTTCCAGAAGCTTTCCATTGCCCTGCCTGAGATACCCCTCCTGTCCCGGCCCCCACTGCTTTTTTCCTTCCTCACCTCTGTCCGGAGAGAAATTCCAGCGGAAGGTATGGGTGACACATCCTCTTCCTTACAGGCGGCAGCCTGGCAACTCCTGCAGAAAGGCCAGCCGAACCCCACTCACACCGGGCCACCCACAAAGCTGTGGCCCCTCACTCCCTCCCACCAGCACAGCCCCGAGACTGCTGACGGGGCAGAGAATATGGAGTCAGGCACAGCTTCAGGGGCTATTGCTGCCTGGAGCGATGTTTATATTGACCTCAACGAGGCACACCTGGGGAGGGCGGGCCGGCAGGGTAAGGCTGCCCAGGTCAGCTAATCCACAACCCTCAGGGAATCACATTGTTGAAAATGGACCCCGCTAAGGCAGAAGAGATGCCAAGGAAAAAAAGGACCCAATGCCATTTGCAGCACCGTAGATGAGTCTAGAAGTAATCACGTGACTTGTAGTAAGTCAGAAAGTGAAAGACACATATCATATCATATCACTTATAGGTGTTACCTAAAAATGGATACCAGGGCAGATATTTCCACGGAGAAGGGCAATCACAGATTCATTAAACAAACTTATGGTTCACCAATGGAAAGGTGTGAGGATTGGTTTCATTACGATATCGGGGTTAACAGACATATACAAACACAGGTGACATATATAATCACCAAAGACCTACAGAATACCAAGAGAGGACTACTCAACATTCTGTCATAACGTACATGGGAAAAGGATCCCAGGAAGAACAGTCATCTGTATATGTGTAAAAGAACCACATCTTCCACACCTACAACAAGCCAAACATTGTAATCAAACTTGCTGTAATAAAAAATAAAAAATTAAATTAAAAACACGAACAAGAAGTAGTGAGACAAACGTGAGGGGCTTTCTCCTGGCACATTCCATTCTAAACTCCAATCTAGAACACCACTTCCACTGAGGCTCTCTTGTCCTAGTAACCAGATTTGGTAAGGGTGAACTGCTGCCACCTTGTGGCCGTTTCACACAACAGCAGCTTTAATCCCAACGCTAATGGTCAGTTGATATTCAAAATCATTGCAGGCCTGTAAATGACACCTGCCCTGAAAACAAATCCTGGGGTCACATATCGACCAAAAAATTCAAAGGACGTCCATATTTCAAAACGACCGTTTCAAAAGGCATATTTTACGCACATTAGTGTTCTGCTTCTGTTCCTTTCTTTCCTTTTTTGTTAAAAAACACGGGAATGGTAAAAGGCATCCCTCAGAATGGGCGAAAATCGTTGCAGACTATCAATGGACAGAGGTTTAATCTCCAATATATATAAACAGCTCATGCAGCTTAATATTAAAAAAACAAACAACCCAAAATAAAATGGGCAGAAGATCTAAAGAGACGTTTCTTCAAAGGAGACACAGAGATGGCCAAGACGCACATGAAAAGCTGCTCAACAGCACTAATTATTGGAGAAATGCAAATCAAAACTACAATGAGGTATCACCTCACACCTGTTAGAATCGGCATCATCAGAAAATCTACAAACAACCAATTCTGGGGAGGGTGTGGACAAAAGGAGCCCTCTTCCACTATTGGTGGGAATGTAAATTGATACAGTCACTATGGAGAACAGTATGGAGTTTCCTTAAAAAAATCTAGAAATAGAATTACCATCTGATCGAGCAATCCCACTTCTGGGCATATACCCAGAGAAAACCGTAAATCAAAAAGGCACATTCACCACAATGTTCGTTGCAACACTATTTACAATAGCCAGGTAATGGAAGCAACCTAAATGCCCACAGACAGATGAATGGATAAAGATGTGGTACATATATGAAATGGAATATTACTCGGCCATAAAAAGGAATGGAACTGGGTCATTTGTAGAGACATCGATGGATCGAGAGACTGTCATACAGAATGAAGTAAGTCAGAAAGAGGAAAACAAATATTTTATATTAATGCATATATGTGGAACCTAAAAAAATGGTACAGATGAACTGGTTTGCAGGGAAGAAATAGAGACACAGAGGTAGAGAACAAACGTATGGACACCAAGTGTGGGAAGCCATGGGGTGGTGGTGGTGGGATGAGTTGGGAGATTGGGATTGGCCTGTATACATGTATATGCATAAAATACATAACTAATAATAACGTGCTGTATAAAAACATAAATAAAATTAAATTTCTAAATTTTAAAAAATAAAATTTAAAAATAAAACAGAAAAAATTCTTCCCGTCACACAGATGTATTTATAGGAATGAATTATTTCCATGCTTATATTTATAAATACATAAAAGAGGAATAAAATCTAACTTGAACCATAAAAGAAAAAAAAAAGTGAACCCACGAGTTATACAGAGGAAAACCCTATCACGGCACTTGCTCCTGTGGTAAACAATTCTGAAATTGGTCAGAGGTGGGGAACCATCTCCCATAGAGCAAGCAACCCACCCCCCACGCAAGGAGCGTCCTCATTGCAAAGTTGGGGGACCGTGCCGAGGCATCTGTGAGTAAACGTGAGCTGAGCCCCAGGCCAGCTGCTGCTGAACTGTTCCCACCCTTTCCAGGTAAAACACCTGAATATGTACAAGGGCTTGAAAGCCTAGAGGAAGGACCGTGGAGCCACACCAGTGACAGCACGCAGGCCAACTTGGTGCCTGCAGGCCAGCCAGGGTGGTCCTGGCCCCGGGCTCTCTTCCAGAAGCTTTCCATTGCCCTGCCTGTAATACCCCTCCTGTCCCGGCCCACACTGCTTTCTTCGTTCCTCACCTCTGTCCGGAGAGAAATTCCAGCGGAAGGTATGGGTGACACATCCTCTTCTTTACAGGTGGCAGCCTGGCAACTCCAGCAGAAAGGGCAGCAGAACCCCACTCACACCGGGCCACCCACAAAGCTGTGGCGCCTCACTCCCTCCCACCAGCACAGCCCCGAGACTGCTGACGGGGCAGAGAATATTGAGTCAGGCACAGCTTCAGGGGCTATTGCTGCCTGGAGCGCTGTTTATATTGACCTCAACGAGGCACACCTGGGGAGGGCGGGCCGGCAGGGTAAGGCTGCCCAGGTCAGCTAATCCACAACCCTCAGGGAATCACATTGTTGAAAATGGACCCCGCTAAGGCAGAAGAGATGCCAAGGAAAAAAAGGACCCAATGCCATTTGCAGCACCGTAGATGAGTCTAGAAGTAATCACGTGACTTGTAGTAAGTCAGAAAGTGAAAGACACATATCATATCATATCACTTATAGGTGTTACCTAAAAATGGATACCAGGGCAGATATTTCCACGGAGAAGGGCAATCACAGATTCATTAAACAAACTTATGGTTCACCAATGGAAAGGTGTGAGGATTGGTTTCATTACGATATCGGGGTTAACAGACATATACAAACACAGGTGACATATATAATCACCAAAGACCTACAGAATACCAAGAGAGGACTACTCAACATTCTGTCATAACGTACATGGGAAAAGGATCCCAGGAAGAACAGTCATCTGTATATGTGTAAAAGAACCACATCTTCCACACCTACAACAAGCCAAACATTGTAATCAAACTTGCTGTAATAAAAAATAAAAAATTAAATTAAAAACACGAACAAGAAGTAGTGAGACAAACGTGAGGGGCTTTCTCCTGGCACATTCCATTCTAAACTCCAATCTAGAACACCACTTCCACTGAGGCTCTCTTGTCCTAGTAACCAGATTTGGTAAGGGTGAACTGCTGCCACCTTGTGGCCGTTTCACACAACAGCAGCTTTAATCCCAACGCTAATGGTCAGTTGATATTCAAAATCATTGCAGGCCTGTAAATGACACCTGCCCTGAAAACAAATCCTGGGGTCACATATCGACCAAAAAATTCAAAGGACGTCCATATTTCAAAACGACCGTTTCAAAAGGCATAATTTACGCACATTAGTGTTCTGCTTCTGTTCCTTTCTTTCCTTTTTTGTTAAAAAACACGGGAATGGTAAAAGGCATCCCTCAGAATGGGCGAAAATCGTTGCAGACTATCAATGGACAGAGGTTTAATCTCCAATATATATAAACAGCTCATGCAGCTTAATATTAAAAAAACAAACAACCCAAAAAAAAATGGGCAGAAGATCTAAAGAGACGTTTCTTCAAAGGAGACACAGAGATGGCCAAGACGCACATGAAAAGCTGCTCAACAGCACTAATTATTGGAGAAATGCAAATCAAAACTACAATGAGGTATCACCTCACACCTGTTAGAATCGGCATCATCAGAAAATCTACAAACAACCAATTCTGGGGAGGGTGTGGACAAAAGGAGCCCTCTTCCACTATTGGTGGGAATGTAAATTGATACAGTCACTATGGAGAACAGTATGGAGTTTCCTTAAAAAAATCTAGAAATAGAATTACCATCTGATCGAGCAATCCCACTTCTGGGCATATACCCAGAGAAAACCGTAAATCAAAAAGGCACATTCACCACAATGTTCGTTGCAGCACTATTTACAATAGCCAGGTAATGGAAGCAACCTAAATGCCCACAGACAGATGAATGGATAAAGATGTGGTACATATATGAAATGGAATATTACTCGGCCATAAAAAGGAATGGAACTGGGTCATTTGTAGAGACATCGATGGATCGAGAGACTGTCATACAGAATGAAGTAAGTCAGAAAGAGGAAAACAAATATTTTATATTAATGCATATATGTGGAACCTAAAAAAATGGTACAGATGAACTGGTTTGCAGGGAAGAAATAGAGACACAGAGGTAGAGAACAAACGTATGGACACCAAGTGTGGGAAGCCATGGGGTGGTGGTGGTGGGATGAGTTGGGAGATTGGGATTGGCCTGTATACATGTATATGCATAAAATACATAACTAATAATAACCTGCTGTATAAAAACATAAATAAAATTAAATTTCTAAATTTTAAAAAATAAAATTTAAAAATAAAACAGAAAAAATTCTTCCCGTCACACAGATGTATTTATAGGAATGAATTATTTCCATGCTTATATTTATAAATACATAAAAGAGGAATAAAATCTAACTTGAACCATAAAAGAAAAAAAAAAGTGAACCCACGAGTTATACAGAGGAAAACCCTATCACGGCACTTGCTCCTGTGGTAAACAATTCTGAAATTGGTCAGAGGTGGGGAACCATCTCCCATAGAGCAAGCAACCCACCCCCCACGCAAGGAGCGTCCTCATTGCAAAGTTGGGGGACCGTGCCGAGGCATCTGTGAGTAAACGTGAGCTGAGCCCCAGGCCAGCTGCTGCTGAACTGTTCCCACCCTTTCCAGGTAAAACACCTGAATATGTACAAGGGCTTGAAAGCCTAGAGGAAGGACCGTGGAGCCACACCAGCGACAGCACGCAGGCCAACTTGGTGCCTGCAGGCCAGCCAGGGGGGTCCTGGCCCCGGGCTCTCTTCCAGAAGCTTTCCATTGCCCTGCCTGTAATACCCCTCCTGTCCCGGCCCACACTGCTTTCTTCGTTCCTCACCTCTGTCCGGAGAGAAATTCCAGCGGAAGGTATGTGTGACACATCCTCTTCTTTACAGGTGGCAGCCTGGCAACTCCAGCAGAAAGGGCAGCAGAACCCCACTCACACCGGGCCACCCACAAAGCTGTGGCCCCTCACTCCCTCCCACCAGCACAGCCCCGAGACTGCTGACGGGGCAGAGAATATGGAGTCAGGCACAGCTTCAGGGGCTATTGCTGCCTGGAGCACTGTTTATATTGACCTCAACGAGGCACACCTGGGGAGGGCGGGCCGGCAGGGTAAGGCTGCCCAGGTCAGCTAATCCACAACCCTCAGGGAATCACATTGTTGAAAATGGACCCCGCTAAGGCAGAAGAGATGCCAAGGAAAAAAAGGACACAATGCCATTTGCAGCACCGTAGATGAGTCTAGAAGTAATCACGTGACTTGTAGTAAGTCAGAAAGTGAAAGACACATATCATATCATATCACTTATAGGTGTTACCTAAAAATGGATACCAGGGCAGAAATTTCCACGGAGAAGGGCAATCACAGATTCATTAAACAAACTTATGGTTCACCAATGGAAAGGTGTGAAGATTGGTTTCATTACGATATCGGGGTTAATAGACATATACAAACACAGGTGACATATATAATCACCAAAGACCTACAGAATACCAAGAGAGGACTACTCAACATTCTGTCATAACGTACATGGGAAAAGGATCCCAGGAAGAACAGACATCTGTATATGTGTAAAAGAACCATATCTTCCACACCTACAACAAGCCAAACATTGTAATCAAACTTGCTGTAATAAAAAATAAAAAATTAAATTAAAAACACGAACAAGAAGTAGTGAGACAAACGTGAGGGGCTTTCTCCTGGCACATTCCATTCTAAACTCCAATCTAGAACACCACTTCCACTGAGGCTCTCTTGCCCTAGTAACCAGATTTGGTAAGGGTGAACTGCTGCCACCTTGTGGCCGTTTCACACAACAGCAGCTTTAATCCCAGCGCTAATGGTCAGTTGATATTCAAAATCATTGCAGGCCTGTAAATGACACCTGCCCTGAAAACAAATCCTGGGGTCACATATCGACCAAAAAATTCAAAGGACGTCCATATTTCAAAACGACCGTTTCAAAAGGCATATTTTACGCACATTAGTGTTCTGCTTCTTTTCCTTTCTTTCCTTTTTTGTTAAAAAACACGGGAATGGAAAAAGGCATCCCTCAGAATGGGCGAAAATCGTTGCAGACGAATCAATGGACAGAGGTTTAATCTCCAATATATATAAACAGCTCATGCAGCTTAATATTAAAAAAACAAACAACACAAAAAAAATGGGCAGAAGATCTAAAGAGACGTTTCTTCAAAGGAGACACAGAGATGGCCAAGACGCACATGAAAAGCTGCTCAACAGCACTAATTATTAGAGAAATGCAAATCAAAACTACAATGAGGTATCACCTCACACCTGTTAGAATCGGCATCATCAGGAAATCTACAAACAACCAATTCTGGGGAGGGTGTGGACAAAAGGAGCCCTCTTCCACTATTGGTGGGAATGTAAATTGATACAGTCACTATGGAGAACAGTATGGAGTTTCCTTAAAAAAATTAGAAATAGAATTACCATCTGATCCAGCAATCCCACTTCTGGGCATATACCCAGAGAAAACCGTATTTCAAAAAGGCACATTCACCACAATGTTCGTTGCAGCACTATTTACAATAGCCAGGTAATGGAAGCAACCTAAATGCCCACAGACAGATGAATGGATAAAGATGTGGTACATATATAAAATGGAATATTACTCGGCCATATAAAGAAATGAAACTGGGTCATTTGTAGAGACATCGATGGATCGAGAGACTGTCATACAGAATGAAGTAAGTCAGAAAGAGGAAAACAAATATTGTATATTAATGCATATCTGTGGAGCCTAAAAATGGTACAGATGAACTGGTTTGCAGGGAAGAAATAGAGACACAGAGGTAGAGAACAAACGTATGGAAACCAAGTGTGGGAAGCCATGGGGTGGTGGTGGTGGGATAAGTAGGGAGTTTGGGATTGACCTGTATACATGCATATGCATAAAATACATAACTAATAATAACGTGCTGTATAAAAAAAATAAATAAAATTAAATTTCAAAATTTAAAAAAATAAAATTTAAAAATAAAACAGAAAAAAGTTCTTCCCGTCACACAGATGTATTTATAGGAATGAATTATTTCCATGCTTATATCTATAAATACATAAAAGAGGAATAAAATCTAACTTGAACGATAAAAGAAAAAGAAAGTGAACCCACGAGTTATACAGAGGAAAACCCTATCACGGCACTTGCTCCAGCGGTCAACAATTCTGAAATTGGTCAGAGGTGGGGAACCATCTCCCATACAGCCAGCAACCCACCCCCCACGCAAGGAGCGTCCTCATTGCAAAGCTGGGGGACCGTGCCGAGGCATCTGTGAGTAAACGTGAGCTGAGCCCCAGGCCAGCTGCTGCTGAACTGTCCCCACCCTTTCCAGGTAAAACACCTGAATATGTACAAGGGCTTGAAAGCCTAGAGGAAGGACCGTGGAGCCACACCAGCGACAGCACGCAGGCCAACTTAGTGCCTGCAGGCCAGCCAGGGTGGTCCTGGACCCTAGCGCTCTTCCAGAAGCTTTCCATTGCCCTGCCTGAGATACCCCTCCTGTCCCGGCCCCCACTGCTTTTTTCCTTCCTCACCTCTGTCCGGAGAGAAATTCCAGCGGAAGGTATGGGTGACACATCCTCTTCTTTACAGGCGGCAGCCTGGCAACTCCTGCAGAAAGGCCAGCAGAACCCCACTCACACCGGGCCACCCACAAAGCTGTGGCCCCTCACTCCCTCCCACCAGCACAGCCCCGAGACTGCTGACGGGGCAGAGAATATGGAGTCAGGCACAGATTCAGGGGCTATTGCTGCCTGGAGCGCTGTTTATATTGACCTCAACGAGGCACACCTGGGGAGGGCGGGCCGGCAGGGTAAGGCTGCCCAGGTCAGCTAATCCACAACCCTCAGGGAATCACATTGATGAAAATGGACCCCGCTAAGGCAGAAGAGATGCCAAGGAAAAAAAGGACCCAATGCCATTTGCAGCACCGTAGATGAGTCTAGAAGTAATCACGTGACTTGTAGTAAGTCAGAAAGTGAAAGACACATATCATATCATATCACTTATAGGTGTTACCTAAAAATGGATACCAGGGCAGATATTTCCACGGAGAAGGGCAATCACAGATTCATTAAACAAACTTATGGTTCACCAAAGGAAAGGTGTGAGGATTGGTTTCATTACGATATCGGGGTTAACAGACATATACAAACACAGGTGACATATATAATCACCAAAGACCTACAGAATACCAAGAGAGGACTACTCAACATTCTGTCATAACGTACATGGGAAAAGGATCCCAGGAAGAACAGTCATCTGTATATGTGTAAAAGAACCACATCTTCCACACCTACAACAAGCCAAACATTGTAATCAAACTTGCTGTAATAAAAAATAAAAAATTAAATTAAAAACACGAACAAGAAGTAGTGAGACAAACGTGAGGGGCTTTCTCCTGGAACATTCCATTCTAAACTCCAATCTAGAACACCACTTCCACTGAGACTCTCTTGCCCTAGTAACCAGATTTGGTAAGGGTGAACTGCTGCCACCTTGTGGCCGATTCACACAACAGCAGCTTTAATCCCAGCGCTAATGGTCAGTTGATATTCAAAATCATTGCAGGCCTGTAAATGACACCTGCCCTGAAAACAAATCCTGGGGTCACATATCGACCAAAAAATTCAAAGGACGTCCATATTTCAAAACGACCGTTTCAAAAGGCATATTTTACGCACATTAGTATTCTGCTTCTTTTCCTTTCTTTCCTTTTTTGTTAAAAAACACGGGAATGGAAAAACGCATCCCTCAGAATGGGCGAAAATCGTTGCAGACGAATCAATGGACAGAGGTTTAATCTCCAATATATATAAACAGCTCATGCAGCTTAATATTAAAAAAACAAACAACCCAATACAAAAATGGGCAGAAGATCTAAAGAGACGTTTCTTCAAAGGAGACACAGAGATGGCCAAGACGCACATGAAAAGCTGCTCAACAGCACTAATTATTAGAGAAATGCAAATCAAAACTACAATGAGGTATCACCTCACACCTGTTAGAATCGGCATCATCAGGAAATCTACAAACAACCAATTCTGCGGAGGGTGTGGACAAAAGGAGCCCCCTTCCACTATTGGTGGGAATGTAAATTGATACAGTCACTATGGAGAACAGTATGGAGTTTCCTTAAAAAAATTAGAAATAGAATTACCATCTGATCCAGCAATCCCACTTCTGGGCATATACCCAGAGAAAACCGTATTTCAAAAGGGCACATTCACCACAATGTTCATTGCAGCACTATTTACAATAGCCAGGTAATGGAAGCAACCTAAATGCCCACAGACAGATGAATGGATAAAGATGTGGTACATATATGAAATGGAATATTACTCGGCCATAAAAAGGAATGAAACTGGGTCATTTGTAGAGACATCGATGGATCGAGAGACTGTCATACAGAATGAAGTAAGTCAGAAAGAGGAAAACAAATATTGTATATTAATGCATATATGTGGAACCTAAAAAAATGGTACAGATGAACTGGTTTGCAGGGAAGAAATAGAGACACAGAGGTAGAGAACAAACGTATGGACACCAAGTGTGGGAAGCCATGGGGTGGTGGTGGTGGGATGAGTTGGGAGTTTGGGATTGACCTGTATACATGTATATGCATAAAATACATAACTAATAATAACGTGCTGTATAAAAAAAAATAAATAAAATTAAATTTCAAAATTTAAAAAAATAAAATTTAAAAATAAAACAGAAAAAAGTTCTTCCCGTCACACAGATGTATTTATAGGAATGAATTATTTCCATGCTTATATCTATAAATACATAAAAGAGGAATAAAATCTAACTTGAACGATAAAAGAAAAAGAAAGTGAACCCACGAGTTATACAGAGGAAAACCCTATCACGGCACTTGCTCCAGCGGTCAACAATTCTGAAATTGGTCAGAGGTGGGGAACCATCTCCCATACAGCCAGCAACCCACCCCCCACACAAGGAGCGTCCTCATTGCAAAGCTGGGGGACCGTGCCGAGGCATCTGTGAGTAAACGTGAGCTGAGCCCCAGGCCAGCTGCTGCTGAACTGTCCCCACCCTTTCCAGGTAAAACACCTGAATATGTACAAGGGCTTGAAAGCCTAGAGGAAGGACCGTGGAGCCACACCAGCGACAGCACGCAGGCCAACTTGGTGCCTGCAGGCCAGCCAGGGTGGTCCTGGACCCTGGCGCTCTTCCAGAAGCTTTCCATTGCCCTGCCTGAGATACCCCTCCTGTCCCGGCCCCCACTGCTTTTTTCCTTCCTCACCTCTGTCCGGAGAGAAATTCCAGCGGAAGGTATGGGTGACACATCCTCTTCTTTACAGGCGGCAGCCTGGCAACTCCTGCAGAAAGGCCAGCAGAACCCCACTCACACCGGGCCACCCACAAAGCTGTGGCTCCTCACTCCCTCCCACCAGCACAGCCCCGAGACTGCTGACGGGGCAGAGAATATGGAGTCAGGCACAGCTTCAGGGGCTATTGCTGCCTGGAGCGCTGTTTATATTGACCTCAACGAGGCACACCTGGGGAGGGCGGGCCGGCAGGGTAAGGCTGCCCAGGTCAGCTAATCCACAACCCTCAGGGAATCACATTGTTGAAAATGGACCCCGCTAAGGCAGAAGAGATGCCAAGGAAAAAAAGGACCCAATGCCATTTGCAGCACCGTAGATCAGTCTAGAAGTAATCACGTGACTTGTAGTAAGTCAGAAAGTGAAAGACACATATCATATCATATCACTTATAGGTGTTACCTAAAAATGGATACCAGGGCAGATATTTCCACGGAGAAGGGCAATCACAGATTCATTAAACAAACTTATGGTTCACCAATGGAAAGGTGTGAGGATTGGTTTCATTACGATATCGGGGTTAACAGACATATACAAACACAGGTGACATATATAATCACCAAAGACCTACAGAATACCAAGAGAGGACTACTCAACATTCTGTCATAACGTACATGGGAAAAGGATCCCAGGAAGAACAGTCATCTGTATATGTGTAAAAGAACCACATCTTCCACACCTACAACAAGCCAAACATTGTAATCAAACTTGCTGTAATAAAAAATAAAAAATTAAATTAAAAACACGAACAAGAAGTAGTGAGACAAACGTGAGGGGCTTTCTCCTGGCACATTCCATTCTAAACTCCAATCTAGAACACCACTTCCACTGAGGCTCTCTTGCCCTAGTAACCAGATTTGGTAAGGGTGAACTGCTGCCACCTTGTGGCCGTTTCACACAACAGCAGCTTTAATCCCAGCGCTAATGGTCAGTTGATATTCAAAATCATTGCAGGCCTGTAAATGACACCTGCCCTGAAAACAAATCCTGGGGTCACATATCGACCAAAAAATTCAAAGGACGTCCATATTTCAAAACGACCGTTTCAAAAGGCATATTTTACGCACATTAGTGTTCTGCTTCTTTTCCTTTCTTTCCTTTTTTGTTAAAAAACACGGGAATGGAAAAAGGCATCCCTCAGAATGGGCGAAAATCGTTGCAGACGAATCAATGGACAGAGGTTTAATCTCCAATATATATAAACAGCTCATGCAGCTTAATATTAAAAAAACAAACAACCCAATACAAAAATGGGCAGAAGATCTAAAGAGACGTTTCTTCAAAGGAGACACAGAGATGGCCAAGACGCACATGAAAAGCTGCTCAACAGCACTAATTATTAGAGAAATGCAAATCAAAACTACAATGAGGTATCACCTCACACCTGTTAGAATCGGCATCATCAGGAAATCTACAAACAACCAATTCTGCGGAGGGTGTGGACAAAAGGAGCCCCCTTCCACTATTGGTGGGAATGTAAATTGATACAGTCACTATGGAGAACAGTATGGAGTTTCCTTAAAAAAATTAGAAATAGAATTACCATCTGATCCAGCAATCCCACTTCTGGGCATATACCCAGAGAAAACCGTATTTCAAAAGGGCACATTCACCACAATGTTCATTGCAGCACTATTTACAATAGCCAGGTAATGGAAGCAACCTAAATGCCCACAGACAGATGAATGGATAAAGATGTGGTACATATATGAAATGGAATATTACTCGGCCATAAAAAGGAATGAAACTGGGTCATTTGTAGAGACATCGATGGATCGAGAGACTGTCATACAGAATGAAGTAAGTCAGAAAGAGGAAAACAAATATTGTATATTAATGCATATATGTGGAACCTAAAAAAATGGTACAGATGAACTGGTTTGCAGGGAAGAAATAGAGACACAGAGGTAGAGAACAAACGTATGGACACCAAGTGTGGGAAGCCATGGGGTGGTGGTGGTGGGATGAGTTGGGAGTTTGGGATTGACCTGTATACATGTATATGCATAAAATACATAACTAATAATAACGTGCTGTATAAAAAAAATAAATAAAATTAAATTTCAAAATTTTAAAAAATAAAATTTAAAAATAAAACAGAAAAAAGTTCTTCCCGTCACACAGATGTATTTATAGGAATGAATTATTTCCATGCTTATATCTATAAATACATAAAAGAGGAATAAAATCTAACTTGAACGATAAAAGAAAAAAAAAGTGAACCCACGAGTTATACAGAGGAAAACCCTATCACGGCACTTGCTCCAGCGGTCAACAATTCTGAAATTGGTCAGAGGTGGGGAACCATCTCCCATACAGCCAGCAACCCACCCCCCACGCAAGGAGCGTCCTCATTGCAAAGCTGGGGGACCGTGCCGAGGCATCTGTGAGTAAACGTGAGCTGAGCCCCAGGCCAGCTGCTGCTGAACTGTCCCCACCCTTTCCAGGTAAAACACCTGAATATGTACAAGGGCTTGAAAGCCTAGAGGAAGGACCGTGGAGCCACACCAGCGACAGCACGCAGGCCAACTTGGTGCCTGCAGGCCAGCCAGGGTGGTCCTGGACCCTGGCGCTCTTCCAGAAGCTTTCCATTGCCCTGCCTGAGATACCCCTCCTGTCCCGGCCCCCACTGCTTTTTTCCTTCCTCACCTCTGTCCGGAGAGAAATTCCAGCGGAAGGTATGGGTGACACATCCTCTTCTTTACAGGCGGCAGCCTGGCAACTCCTGCAGAAAGGCCAGCAGAACCCCACTCACACCGGGCCACCCACAAAGCTGTGGCCCCTCACTCCCTCCCACCAGCACAGCCCCGAGACTGCTGACGGGGCAGAGAATATGGAGTCAGGCACAGCTTCAGGGGCTATTGCTGCCTGGAGCTCTGTTTATATTGACCTCAACGAGGCACACCTGGGGAGGGCGGGCCGGCAGTGTAAGGCTGCCCAGGTCAGCTAATCCACAACCCTCAGGGAATCACATTGTTGAAAATGGACCCCGCTAAGGCAGAAGAGATGCCAAGGAGAAAAGGGACCCAATGCCATTTGCAGCACCGTAGATGAGTCTAGAAGTAATCACGTGACTTGTAGTAAGTCAGAAAGTGAAAGACACATATCATATCATATCACTTATAGGTGTTACCTAAAAATGGATACCAGGGCAGATATTTCCACGGAGAAGGGCAATCACAGATTCATTAAACACACTTATGGTTCACCAATGGAAAGGTGTGAGGATTGGTTTCATTACGATATCGGGGTTAACACACATATACAAAAACAGGTGACATATATAATCACCAAAGACCTACAGAATACCAAGAGAGGACTACTCAACATTCTGTCATAACGTACATGGGAAAAGGATCCCAGGAAGAACAGTCATCTGTATATGTGTAAAAGAACCACATCTTCCACACCTACAACAAGCCAAACATTGTAATCAAACTTGCTGTAATAAAAAATAAAAAATTAAATTAAAAACACGAACAAGAAGTAGTGAGACAAACGTGAGGGGCTTTCTCCTGGCACATTCCATTCTAAACTCCAATCTAGAACACCACTTCCACTGAGGCTCTCTTGCCCTAGTAACCAGATTTGGTAAGGGTGAACTGCTGCCACCTTGTGGCCGTTTCACACAACAGCAGCTTTAATCCCAGCGCTAATGGTCAGTTGATATTCAAAATCATTGCAGGCCTGTAAATGACACCTGCCCTGAAAACAAATCCTGGGGTCACATATCGACCAAAAAATTCAAAGGACGTCCATATTTCAAAACGACCGTTTCAAAAGGCATATTTTACGCACATTAGTGTTCTGCTTCTTTTCCTTTCTTTCCTTTTTTGTTAAAAAACACGGGAATGGAAAAAGGCATCCCTCAGAATGGGCGAAAATCGTTGCAGACGAATCAATGGACAGAGGTTTAATCTCCAATATATATAAACAGCTCATGCATCTTAATATTAAAAAAACAAACAACCCAATACAAAAATGGGCAGAAGATCTAAAGAGACGTTTCTTCAAAGGAGACACAGAGATGGCCAAGACGCACATGAAAAGCTGCTCAACAGCACTAATTATTAGAGAAATGCAAATCAAAACTACAATGAGGTATCACCTCACACCTGTTAGAATCGGCATCATCAGGAAATCTACAAACAACCAATTCTGGGGAGGGTGTGGAAAAAAGGAGCCCCCTTCCACTATTGGTGGGAATGTAAATTGATACAGTCCCTATGGAGAACAGTATGGAGTTTCCTTAAAAAATTAGAAATAGAATTACCATCTGATCCAGCAATCCCACTTCTGGGCATATACCCAGAGAAAACCGAATTTCAAAAGGGCACATTCACCACAATGTTCATTGCAGCACTATTTACAATAGCCAGGTAATGGAAGCAACCTAAATGACCACAGACAGATGAATGGATAAAGATGTGGTACATATATGAAATGGAATATTACTCGGCCATAAAAAGGAATGAAACTGGGTCATTTGTAGAGACATCGATGGATCGAGAGACTGTCATACAGAATGAAGTAAGTCAGAAAGAGGAAAACAAATATTGTATATTAATGCATATATGTGGAACCTAAAAAAATGGTACAGATGAACTGGTTTGCAGGGAAGAAATAGAGACACAGAGGTAGAGAACAAACGTATGGACACCAAGTGTGGGAAGCCATGGGGTGGAGGTGGTGGGATGAGTTGGGAGTTTGGGATTGACCTGTATACATGTATATGCATAAAATACATAACTAATAATAACGTGCTGTATAAAAAAAAATAAATAAAATTAAATTTCAAAATTTAAAAAAATAAAATTTAAAAATAAAACAGAAAAAAGTTCTTCCCGTCACACAGATGTATTTATAGGAATGAATTATTTCCATGCTTATATCTATAAATACATAAAAGAGGAATAAAATCTAACTTGAACGATAAAAGAAAAAGAAAGTGAACCCACGAGTTATACAGAGGAAAACCCTATCACGGCACTTGCTCCAGCGGTCAACAATTCTGAAATTGGTCAGAGGTGGGGAACCATCTCCCATACAGCCAGCAACCCACCCCCCACACAAGGAGCGTCCTCATTGCAAAGCTGGGGGACCGTGCCGAGGCATCTGTGAGTAAACGTGAGCTGAGCCCCAGGCCAGCTGCTGCTGAACTGTCCCCACCCTTTCCAGGTAAAACACCTGAATATGTACAAGGGCTTGAAAGCCTAGAGGAAGGACCGTGGAGCCACACCAGCGACAGCACGCAGGCCAACTTGGTGCCTGCAGGCCAGCCAGGGTGGTCCTGGACCCTGGCGCTCTTCCAGAAGCTTTCCATTGCCCTGCCTGAGATACCCCTCCTGTCCCGGCCCCCACTGCTTTTTTCCTTCCTCACCTCTGTCCGGAGAGAAATTCCAGCGGAAGGTATGGGTGACACATCCTCTTCTTTACAGGCGGCAGCCTGGCAACTCCTGCAGAAAGGCCAGCAGAACCCCACTCACACCGGGCCACCCACAAAGCTGTGGCTCCTCACTCCCTCCCACCAGCACAGCCCCGAGACTGCTGACGGGGCAGAGAATATGGAGTCAGGCACAGCTTCAGGGGCTATTGCTGCCTGGAGCGCTGTTTATATTGACCTCAACGAGGCACACCTGGGGAGGGCGGGCCGGCAGGGTAAGGCTGCCCAGGTCAGCTAATCCACAACCCTCAGGGAATCACATTGTTGAAAATGGACCCCGCTAAGGCAGAAGAGATGCCAAGGAAAAAAAGGACCCAATGCCATTTGCAGCACCGTAGATCAGTCTAGAAGTAATCACGTGACTTGTAGTAAGTCAGAAAGTGAAAGACACATATCATATCATATCACTTATAGGTGTTACCTAAAAATGGATACCAGGGCAGATATTTCCACGGAGAAGGGCAATCACAGATTCATTAAACAAACTTATGGTTCACCAATGGAAAGGTGTGAGGATTGGTTTCATTACGATATCGGGGTTAACAGACATATACAAACACAGGTGACATATATAATCACCAAAGACCTACAGAATACCAAGAGAGGACTACTCAACATTCTGTCATAACGTACATGGGAAAAGGATCCCAGGAAGAACAGTCATCTGTATATGTGTAAAAGAACCACATCTTCCACACCTACAACAAGCCAAACATTGTAATCAAACTTGCTGTAATAAAAAATAAAAAATTAAATTAAAAACACGAACAAGAAGTAGTGAGACAAACGTGAGGGGCTTTCTCCTGGCACATTCCATTCTAAACTCCAATCTAGAACACCACTTCCACTGAGGCTCTCTTGCCCTAGTAACCAGATTTGGTAAGGGTGAACTGCTGCCACCTTGTGGCCGTTTCACACAACAGCAGCTTTAATCCCAGCGCTAATGGTCAGTTGATATTCAAAATCATTGCAGGCCTGTAAATGACACCTGCCCTGAAAACAAATCCTGGGGTCACATATCGACCAAAAAATTCAAAGGACGTCCATATTTCAAAACGACCGTTTCAAAAGGCATATTTTACGCACATTAGTGTTCTGCTTCTTTTCCTTTCTTTCCTTTTTTGTTAAAAAACACGGGAATGGAAAAAGGCATCCCTCAGAATGGGCGAAAATCGTTGCAGACGAATCAATGGACAGAGGTTTAATCTCCAATATATATAAACAGCTCATGCATCTTAATATTAAAAAAACAAACAACCCAATACAAAAATGGGCAGAAGATCTAAAGAGACGTTTCTTCAAAGGAGACACAGAGATGGCCAAGACGCACATGAAAAGCTGCTCAACAGCACTAATTATTAGAGAAATGCAAATCAAAACTACAATGAGGTATCACCTCACACCTGTTAGAATCGGCATCATCAGGAAATCTACAAACAACCAATTCTGGGGAGGGTGTGGACAAAAGGAGCCCCCTTCCACTATTGGTGGGAATGTAAATTGATACAGTCACTATGGAGAACAGTATGGAGTTTCCTTAAAAAAATTAGAAATAGAATTACCATCTGATCCAGCAATCCCACTTCTGGGCATATACCCAGAGAAAACCGTATTTCAAAAGGGCACATTCACCACAATGTTCATTGCAGCACTATTTACAATAGCCAGGTAATGGAAGCAACCTAAATGCCCACAGACAGATGAATGGATAAAGATGTGGTACATATATGAAATGGAATATTACTCGGCCATAAAAAGGAATGAAACTGGGTCATTTGTAGAGACATCGATGGATCGAGAGACTGTCATACAGAATGAAGTAAGTCAGAAAGAGGAAAACAAATATTGTATATTAATGCATATATGTGGAACCTAAAAAAATGGTACAGATGAACTGGTTTGCAGGGAAGAAATAGAGACACAGAGGTAGAGAACAAACGTATGGACACCAAGTGTGGGAAGCCATGGGGTGGTGGTGGTGGGATGAGTTGGGAGTTTGGGATTGACCTGTATACATGTATATGCATAAAATACATAACTAATAATAACGTGCTGTATAAAAAAAAATAAATAAAATTAAATTTCAAAATTTTAAAAAATAAAATTTAAAAATAAAACAGAAAAAAGTTCTTCCCGTCACACAGATGTATTTATAGGAATGAATTATTTCCATGCTTATATCTATAAATACATAAAAGAGGAATAAAATCTAACTTGAACGATAAAAGAAAAAAAAAGTGAACCCACGAGTTATACAGAGGAAAACCCTATCACGGCACTTGCTCCAGCGGTCAACAATTCTGAAATTGGTCAGAGGTGGGGAACCATCTCCCATACAGCCAGCAACCCACCCCCCACGCAAGGAGCGTCCTCATTGCAAAGCTGGGGGACCGTGCCGAGGCATCTGTGAGTAAACGTGAGCTGAGCCCCAGGCCAGCTGCTGCTGAACTGTCCCCACCCTTTCCAGGTAAAACACCTGAATATGTACAAGGGCTTGAAAGCCTAGAGGAAGGACCGTGGAGCCACACCAGCGACAGCACGCAGGCCAACTTGGTGCCTGCAGGCCAGCCAGGGTGGTCCTGGACCCTGGCGCTCTTCCAGAAGCTTTCCATTGCCCTGCCTGAGATACCCCTCCTGTCCCGGCCCCCACTGCTTTTTTCCTTCCTCACCTCTGTCCGGAGAGAAATTCCAGCGGAAGGTATGGGTGACACATCCTCTTCTTTACAGGCGGCAGCCTGGCAACTCCTGCAGAAAGGCCAGCAGAACCCCACTCACACCGGGCCACCCACAAAGCTGTGGCCCCTCACTCCCTCCCACCAGCACAGCCCCGAGACTGCTGACGGGGCAGAGAATATGGAGTCAGGCACAGCTTCAGGGGCTATTGCTGCCTGGAGCTCTGTTTATATTGACCTCAACGAGGCACACCTGGGGAGGGCGGGCCGGCAGTGTAAGGCTGCCCAGGTCAGCTAATCCACAACCCTCAGGGAATCACATTGTTGAAAATGGACCCCGCTAAGGCAGAAGAGATGCCAAGGAGAAAAGGGACCCAATGCCATTTGCAGCACCGTAGATGAGTCTAGAAGTAATCACGTGACTTGTAGTAAGTCAGAAAGTGAAAGACACATATCATATCATATCACTTATAGGTGTTACCTAAAAATGGATACCAGGGCAGATATTTCCACGGAGAAGGGCAATCACAGATTCATTAAACACACTTATGGTTCACCAATGGAAAGGTGTGAGGATTGGTTTCATTACGATATCGGGGTTAACACACATATACAAAAACAGGTGACATATATAATCACCAAAGACCTACAGAATACCAAGAGAGGACTACTCAACATTCTGTCATAACGTACATGGGAAAAGGATCCCAGGAAGAACAGTCATCTGTATATGTGTAAAAGAACCACATCTTCCACACCTACAACAAGCCAAACATTGTAATCAAACTTGCTGTAATAAAAAATAAAAAATTAAATTAAAAACACGAACAAGAAGTAGTGAGACAAACGTGAGGGGCTTTCTCCTGGCACATTCCATTCTAAACTCCAATCTAGAACACCACTTCCACTGAGGCTCTCTTGCCCTAGTAACCAGATTTGGTAAGGGTGAACTGCTGCCACCTTGTGGCCGTTTCACACAACAGCAGCTTTAATCCCAGCGCTAATGGTCAGTTGATATTCAAAATCATTGCAGGCCTGTAAATGACACCTGCCCTGAAAACAAATCCTGGGGTCACATATCGACCAAAAAATTCAAAGGACGTCCATATTTCAAAACGACCGTTTCAAAAGGCATATTTTACGCACATTAGTGTTCTGCTTCTTTTCCTTTCTTTCCTTTTTTGTTAAAAAACACGGGAATGGAAAAAGGCATCCCTCAGAATGGGCGAAAATCGTTGCAGACGAATCAATGGACAGAGGTTTAATCTCCAATATATATAAACAGCTCATGCATCTTAATATTAAAAAAACAAACAACCCAATACAAAAATGGGCAGAAGATCTAAAGAGACGTTTCTTCAAAGGAGACACAGAGATGGCCAAGACGCACATGAAAAGCTGCTCAACAGCACTAATTATTAGAGAAATGCAAATCAAAACTACAATGAGGTATCACCTCACACCTGTTAGAATCGGCATCATCAGGAAATCTACAAACAACCAATTCTGGGGAGGGTGTGGAAAAAAGGAGCCCCCTTCCACTATTGGTGGGAATGTAAATTGATACAGTCCCTATGGAGAACAGTATGGAGTTTCCTTAAAAAATTAGAAATAGAATTACCATCTGATCCAGCAATCCCACTTCTGGGCATATACCCAGAGAAAACCGAATTTCAAAAGGGCACATTCACCACAATGTTCATTGCAGCACTATTTACAATAGCCAGGTAATGGAAGCAACCTAAATGACCACAGACAGATGAATGGATAAAGATGTGGTACATATATGAAATGGAATATTACTCGGCCATAAAAAGGAATGAAACTGGGTCATTTGTAGAGACATCGATGGATCGAGAGACTGTCATACAGAATGAAGTAAGTCAGAAAGAGGAAAACAAATATTGTATATTAATGCATATATGTGGAACCTAAAAAAATGGTACAGATGAACTGGTTTGCAGGGAAGAAATAGAGACACAGAGGTAGAGAACAAACGTATGGACACCAAGTGTGGGAAGCCATGGGGTGGAGGTGGTGGGATGAGTTGGGAGTTTGGGATTGACCTGTATACATGTATATGCATAAAATACATAACTAATAATAACGTGCTGTATAAAAATAAATAAATAAAATTAAATTTCAAAATTTAAAAAAATAAAATTTAAAAATAAAACAGAAAAAAGTTCTTCCCGTCACACAGATGTATTTATAGGAATGAATTATTTCCATGCTTATATCTATAAATACATAAAAGAGGAATAAAATCTAACTTGAACGATAAAAGAAAAAGAAAGTGAACCCACGAGTTATACAGAGGAAAACCCTATCACGGCACTTGCTCCAGCGGTCAACAATTCTGAAATTGGTCAGAGGTGGGGAACCATCTCCCATACAGCCAGCAACCCACCCCCCACACAAGGAGCGTCCTCATTGCAAAGCTGGGGGACCGTGCCGAGGCATCTGTGAGTAAACGTGAGCTGAGCCCCAGGCCAGCTGCTGCTGAACTGTCCCCACCCTTTCCAGGTAAAACACCTGAATATGTACAAGGGCTTGAAAGCCTAGAGGAAGGACCGTGGAGCCACACCAGCGACAGCACGCAGGCCAACTTGGTGCCTGCAGGCCAGCCAGGGTGGTCCTGGACCCTGGCGCTCTTCCAGAAGCTTTCCATTGCCCTGCCTGAGATACCCCTCCTGTCCCGGCCCCCACTGCTTTTTTCCTTCCTCACCTCTGTCCGGAGAGAAATTCCAGCGGAAGGTATGGGTGACACATCCTCTTCTTTACAGGCGGCAGCCTGGCAACTCCTGCAGAAAGGCCAGCAGAACCCCACTCACACCGGGCCACCCACAAAGCTGTGGCTCCTCACTCCCTCCCACCAGCACAGCCCCGAGACTGCTGACGGGGCAGAGAATATGGAGTCAGGCACAGCTTCAGGGGCTATTGCTGCCTGGAGCGCTGTTTATATTGACCTCAACGAGGCACACCTGGGGAGGGCGGGCCGGCAGGGTAAGGCTGCCCAGGTCAGCTAATCCACAACCCTCAGGGAATCACATTGTTGAAAATGGACCCCGCTAAGGCAGAAGAGATGCCAAGGAAAAAAAGGACCCAATGCCATTTGCAGCACCGTAGATCAGTCTAGAAGTAATCACGTGACTTGTAGTAAGTCAGAAAGTGAAAGACACATATCATATCATATCACTTATAGGTGTTACCTAAAAATGGATACCAGGGCAGATATTTCCACGGAGAAGGGCAATCACAGATTCATTAAACAAACTTATGGTTCACCAATGGAAAGGTGTGAGGATTGGTTTCATTATGATATCGGGGTTAACAGACATATACAAACACAGGTGACATATATAATCACCAAAGACCTACAGAATACCAAGAGAGGACTACTCAACATTCTGTCATAACGTACATGGGAAAAGGATCCCAGGAAGAACAGTCATCTGTATATGTGTAAAAGAACCACATCTTCCACACCTACAACAAGCCAAACATTGTAATCAAACTTGCTGTAATAAAAAATAAAAAATTAAATTAAAAACACGAACAAGAAGTAGTGAGACAAACGTGAGGGGCTTTCTCCTGGCACATTCCATTCTAAACTCCAATCTAGAACACCACTTCCACTGAGGCTCTCTTGCCCTAGTAACCAGATTTGGTAAGGGTGAACTGCTGCCACCTTGTGGCCGATTCACACAACAGCAGCTTTAATCCCAGCGCTAATGGTCAGTTGATATTCAAAATCATTGCAGGCCTGTAAATGACACCTGCCCTGAAAACAAATCCTGGGGTCACATATCGACCAAAAAATTCAAAGGACGTCCATATTTCAAAACGACCGTTTCAAAAGGCATATTTTACGCACATTAGTGTTCTGCTTCTTTTCCTTTCTTTCCTTTTTTGTTAAAAAACACGGGAATGGAAAAAGGCATCCCTCAGAATGGGCGAAAATCGTTGCAGACGAATCAATGGACAGAGGTTTAATCTCCAATATATATAAACAGCTCATGCATCTTAATATTAAAAAAACAAACAACCCAATACAAAAATGGGCAGAAGATCTAAAGAGACGTTTCTTCAAAGGAGACACAGAGATGGCCAAGACGCACATGAAAAGCTGCTCAACAGCACTAATTATTAGAGAAATGCAAATCAAAACTACAATGAGGTATCACCTCACACCTGTTAGAATCGGCATCATCAGGAAATCTACAAACAACCAATTCTGGGGAGGGTGTGGACAAAAGGAGCCCCCTTCCACTATTGGTGGGAATGTAAATTGATACAGTCACTATGGAGAACAGTATGGAGTTTCCTTAAAAAAATTAGAAATAGAATTACCATCTGATCCAGCAATCCCACTTCTGGGCATATACCCAGAGAAAACCGTATTTCAAAAGGGCACATTCACCACAATGTTCATTGCAGCACTATTTACAATAGCCAGGTAATGGAAGCAACCTAAATGCCCACAGACAGATGAATGGATAAAGATGTGGTACATATATGAAATGGAATATTACTCGGCCATAAAAAGGAATGAAACTGGGTCATTTGTAGAGACATCGATGGATCGAGAGACTGTCATACAGAATGAAGTAAGTCAGAAAGAGGAAAACAAATATTGTATATTAATGCATATATGTGGAACCTAAAAAAATGGTACAGATGAACTGGTTTGCAGGGAAGAAATAGAGACACAGAGGTAGAGAACAAACGTATGGACACCAAGTGTGGGAAGCCATGGGGTGGTGGTGGTGGGATGAGTTGGGAGTTTGGGATTGACCTGTATACATGTATATGCATAAAATACATAACTAATAATAACGTGCTGTATAAAAAAAAATAAATAAAATTAAATTTCAAAATTTTAAAAAATAAAATTTAAAAATAAAACAGAAAAAAGTTCTTCCCGTCACACAGATGTATTTATAGGAATGAATTATTTCCATGCTTATATCTATAAATACATAAAAGAGGAATAAAATCTAACTTGAACGATAAAAGAAAAAAAAAGTGAACCCACGAGTTATACAGAGGAAAACCCTATCACGGCACTTGCTCCAGCGGTCAACAATTCTGAAATTGGTCAGAGGTGGGGAACCATCTCCCATACAGCCAGCAACCCACCCCCCACGCAAGGAGCGTCCTCATTGCAAAGCTGGGGGACCGTGCCGAGGCATCTGTGAGTAAACGTGAGCTGAGCCCCAGGCCAGCTGCTGCTGAACTGTCCCCACCCTTTCCAGGTAAAACACCTGAATATGTACAAGGGCTTGAAAGCCTAGAGGAAGGACCGTGGAGCCACACCAGCGACAGCACGCAGGCCAACTTGGTGCCTGCAGGCCAGCCAGGGTGGTCCTGGACCCTGGCGCTCTTCCAGAAGCTTTCCATTGCCCTGCCTGAGATACCCCTCCTGTCCCGGCCCCCACTGCTTTTTTCCTTCCTCACCTCTGTCCGGAGAGAAATTCCAGCGGAAGGTATGGGTGACACATCCTCTTCTTTACAGGCGGCAGCCTGGCAACTCCTGCAGAAAGGCCAGCAGAACCCCACTCACACCGGGCCACCCACAAAGCTGTGGCCCCTCACTCCCTCCCACCAGCACAGCCCCGAGACTGCTGACGGGGCAGAGAATATGGAGTCAGGCACAGCTTCAGGGGCTATTGCTGCCTGGAGCTCTGTTTATATTGACCTCAACGAGGCACACCTGGGGAGGGCGGGCCGGCAGGGTAAGGCTGCCCAGGTCAGCTAATCCACAACCCTCAGGGAATCACATTGTTGAAAATGGACCCCGCTAAGGCAGAAGAGATGCCAAGGAGAAAAGGGACCCAATGCCATTTGCAGCACCGTAGATGAGTCTAGAAGTAATCACGTGACTTGTAGTAAGTCAGAAAGTGAAAGACACATATCATATCATATCACTTATAGGTGTTACCTAAAAATGGATACCAGGGCAGATATTTCCACGGAGAAGGGCAATCACAGATTCATTAAACACACTTATGGTTCACCAATGGAAAGGTGTGAGGATTGGTTTCATTACGATATCGGGGTTAACACACATATACAAAAACAGGTGACATATATAATCACCAAAGACCTACAGAATACCAAGAGAGGACTACTCAACATTCTGTCATAACGTACATGGGAAAAGGATCCCAGGAAGAACAGTCATCTGTATATGTGTAAAAGAACCACATCTTCCACACCTACAACAAGCCAAACATTGTAATCAAAGTTGCTGTAATAAAAAATAAATAATTAAATTAAAAACACGAACAAGAAGTAGTGAGACAAACGTGAGGGGCTTTCTCCTGGCACATTCCATTCTAAACTCCAATCTAGAACACCACTTCCACTGAGGCTCTCTTGCCCTAGTAACCAGATTTGGTAAGGGTGAACTGCTGCCACCTTGTGGCCGTTTCACACAACAGCAGCTTTAATCCCAGCGCTAATGGTCAGTTGATATTCAAAATCATTGCAGGCCTGTAAATGACACCTGCCCTGAAAACAAATCCTGGGGTCACATATCGACCAAAAAATTCAAAGGACGTCCATATTTCAAAACGACCGTTTCAAAAGGCATATTTTACGCACATTAGTGTTCTGCTTCTTTTCCTTTCTTTCCTTTTTTGTTAAAAAACACGGGAATGGAAAAAGGCATCCCTCAGAATGGGCGAAAATCGTTGCAGACGAATCAATGGACAGAGGTTTAATCTCCAATATATATAAACAGCTCATGAAGCTTAATATTAAAAAAACAAACAACCCAATACAAAAATGGGCAGAAGATCTAAAGAGACGTTTCTTCAAAGGAGACACAGAGATGGCCAAGACGCACATGAAAAGCTGCTCAACAGCACTAATTATTAGAGAAATGCAAATCAAAACTACAATGAGGTATCACCTCACACCTGTTAGAATCGGCATCATCAGGAAATCTACAAACAACCAATTCTGGGGAGGGTGTGGACAAAAGGAGCCCCCTTCCACTATTGGTGGGAATGTAAATTGATACAGTCCCTATGGAGAACAGTATGGAGTTTCCTTAAAAAATTAGAAATAGAATTACCATCTGATCCAGCAATCCCACTTCTGGGCATATACCCAGAGAAAACCGAATTTCAAAAGGGCACATTCACCACAATGTTCATTGCAGCACTATTTACAATAGCCAGGTAATGGAAGCAACCTAAATGCCCACAGACAGATGAATGGATAAAGATGTGGTACATATATGAAATGGAATATTACTCGGCCATAAAAAGGAATGAAACTGGGTCATTTGTAGAGACATCGATGGATCGAGAGACTGTCATACAGAATGAAGTAAGTCAGAAAGAGGAAAACAAATATTGTATATTAATGCATATATGTGGAACCTACAAAAATGGTACAGATGAACTGGTTTGCAGGGAAGAAATAGAGACACAGAGGTAGAGATCAAACGTATGGACACCAAGTGTGGGAAGCCATGGGGTGGTGGTGGTGGGATGAGTTGGGAGTTTGGGATTGACCTGTATACATGTATATGCATAAAATACATAACTAATAATAACGTGCTGTATAAAAAAATAAATAAAATTAAATTTCAAAATTTAAAAAAATAAAATTTAAAAATAAAACAGAAAAAAGTTCTTCCTGTCACACAGATGTATTTATAGGAATGAATTATTTCCATGCTTATATCTATAAATACATAAAAGAGGAATAAAATCTAACTTGAACGATAAAAGAAAAAAAAAGTGAACCCACGAGTTATACAGAGGAAAACCCTATCACGGCACTTGCTCCAGCGGTCAACAATTCTGAAATTGGTCAGAGGTGGGGAACCATCTCCCATACAGCCAGCAACCCACCCCCCACGCAAGGAGCGTCCTCATTGCAAAGCTGGGGGACCGTGCCGAGGCATCTGTGAGTAAACGTGAGCTGAGCCCCAGGCCAGCTGCTGCTGAACTGTCCCCACCCTTTCCAGGTAAAACACCTGAATATGTACAAGGGCTTGAAAGCCTAGAGGAAGGACCGTGGAGCCACACCAGCGACAGCACGCAGGCCAACTTGGTGCCTGCAGGCCAGCCAGGGTGGTCCTGGACCCTGGCGCTCTTCCAGAAGCTTTCCATTGCCCTGCCTGAGATACCCCTCCTGTCCCGGCCCCCACTGCTTTTTTCCTTCCTCACCTCTGTCCGGAGAGAAATTCCAGCGGAAGGTATGGGTGACACATCCTCTTCTTTACAGGCGGCAGCCTGGCAACTCCTGCAGAAAGGCCAGCAGAACCCCACTCACACCGGGCCACCCACAAAGCTGTGGCCCCTCACTCCCTCCCACCAGCACAGCCCCGAGACTGCTGACGGGGCAGAGAATATGGAGTCAGGCACAGCTTCAGGGGCTATTGCTGCCTGGAGCTCTGTTTATATTGACCTCAACGAGGCACACCTGGGGAGGGAGGGCCGGCAGGGTAAGGCTGCCCAGGTCAGCTAATCCACAACCCTCAGGGAATCACATTGTTGAAAATGGACCCCGCTAAGGCAGAAGAGATGCCAAGGAGAAAAAGGACCCAATGCCATTTGCAGCACCGTAGATGAGTCTAGAAGTAATCACGTGACTTGTAGTAAGTCAGAAAGTGAAAGACACATATCATATCATATCACTTATAGGTGTTACCTAAAAATGGATACCAGGGCAGATATTTCCACGGAGAAGGGCAATCACAGATTCATTAAACAAACTTATGGTTCACCAAAGGAAAGGTGTGAGGATTGGTTTCATTACGATATCGGGGTTAACAGACATATACAAACACAGGTGACATATATAACCACCAAAGACCTACAGAATACCAAGAGAGGACTACTCAACATTCTGTCATAACGTACATGGGAAAAGGATCCCAGGAAGAACAGTCATCTGTATATGTGTAAAAGAACCACATCTTCCACACCTACAACAAGCCAAACATTGTAATCAAAGTTGCTGTAATAAAAAATAAAAAATTAAATTAAAAACACGAACAAGAAGTAGTGAGACAAACGTGAGGGGCTTTCTCCTGGCACATTCCATTCTAAACTCCAATCTAGAACACCACTTCCACTGAGGCTCTCTTGCCCTAGTAACCAGATTTGGTAAGGGTGAACTGCTGCCACCTTGTGGCCGTTTCACACAACAGCAGCTTTAATCCCAGCGCTAATGGTCAGTTGATATTCAAAATCATTGCAGGCCTGTAAATGACACCTGCCCTGAAAACAAATCCTGGGGTCACATATCGACCAAAAAATTCAAAGGACGTCCATATTTCAAAACGACCGTTTCAAAAGGCATATTTTACGCACATTAGTGTTCTGCTTCTTTTCCTTTCTTTCCTTTTTTGTTAAAAAACACGGGAATGGAAAAAGGCATCCCTCAGAATGGGCGAAAATCGTTGCAGACGAATCAATGGACAGAGGTTTAATCTCCAATATATATAAACAGCTCATGCAGCTTAATATTAAAAAAAACAAACAACCCAATACAAAAATGGGCAGAAGATCTAAAGAGACGTTTCTTCAAAGGAGACACAGAGATGGCCAAGACGCACATGAAAACCTGCTCAACAGCACTAATTATTAGAGAAATGCAAATCAAAACTACAATGAGGTATCACCTCACACCTGTTAGAATCGGCATCATCAGGAAATCTACAAACAACCAATTCTGGGGAGGGTGTGGACAAAAGGAGCCCCCTTCCACTATTGGTGGGAATGTAAATTGATACAGTCACTATGGAGAACAGTATGGAGTTTCCTTAAAAAAATTAGAAATAGAATTACCATCTGATCCAGCAATCCCACTTCTGGGCATATACCCAGAGAAAACCGTATTTCAAAAAGGCACATTCACCACAATGTTCATTGCAGCACTATTTACAATAGCCAGGTAATGGAAGCAACCTAAATGCCCACAGACAGATGAATGGATAAAGATGTGGTACATATATGAAATGGAATATTACTCGGCCATAAAAAGGAATGAAACTGGGTCATTTGAAGAGACATCGATGGATCGAGAGACTGTCATACAGAATGAAGTAAGTCAGAAAGAGGAAAACAAATATTGTATATTAATGCATATATGTGGAACCTAAAAAAATGGTACAGATGAACTGGTTTGCAGGGAAGAAATAGAGACACAGAGGTAGAGAACAAACGTATGGACACCAAGTGTGGGAAGCCATGGGGTGGTGGTGGTGGGATGAGTTGGGAGTTTGGGATTGACCTGTATACATGTATATGCATAAAATACATAACTAATAATAACGTGCTGTATAAAAAAAATAAATAAAATTAAATTTCAAAATTTAAAAAAATAACATTTAAAAATAAAACAGAAAAAAGTTCTTCCCGTCACACAGATGTATTTATAGGAATGAATTATTTCCATGCTTATATCTATAAATACATAAAAGAGGAATAAAATCTAACTTGAACGATAAAAGAAAAAAAAAGTGAACCCACGAGTTATACAGAGGAAAACCCTATCACGGCACTTGCTCCAGCGGTCAACAATTCTGAAATTGGTCAGAGGTGGGGAACCATCTCCCATACAGCCAGCAACCCACCCCCCACGCAAGGAGCGTCCTCATTGCAAAGCTGGGGGACCGTGCCGAGGCATCTGTGAGTAAACGTGAGCTGAGCCCCAGGCCAGCTGCTGCTGAACTGTCCCCACCCTTTCCAGGTAAAACACCTGAATATGTACAAGGGCTTGAAAGCCTAGAGGAAGGACCGTGGAGCCACACCAGTGACAGCACGCAGGCCAACTTGGTGCCTGCAGGCCAGCCAGGGTGGACCTGGACCCTGGCGCTCTTCCAGAAGCTTTCCATTGCCCTGCCTGAGATACCCCTCCTGTCCCGGCCCCCACTGCTTTTTTCCTTCCTCACCTCTGTCCGGAGAGAAATTCCAGCGGAAGGTATGGGTGACACATCCTCTTCTTTACAGGCGGCAGCCTGGCAACTCCTGCAGAAAGGCCAGCAGAACCCCACTCACACCGGGCCACCCACAAAGCTGTGGCCCCTCATTCCCTCCCACCAGCACAGCCCCGAGACTGCTGACGGGGCAGAGAATATGGAGTCAGGCACAGCTTCAGGGGCTATTGCTGCCTGGAGCTCTGTTTATATTGACCTCAACGAGGCACACCTGGGGAGGGCGGGCCGGCAGGGTAAGGCTGCCCAGGTCAGCTAATCCACAACCCTCAGGGAATCACATTGTTGAAAATGGACCCCGCTAAGGCAGAAGAGATGCCAAGGAGAAAAAGGACCCAATGCCATTTGCAGCACCGTAGATGAGTCTAGAAGTAATCACGTGACTTGTAGTAAGTCAGAAAGTGAAAGACACATATCATATCATATCACTTATAGGTGTTACCTAAAAATGGATACCAGGGCAGATATTTCCACGGAGAAGGGCAATCACAGATTCATTAAACACACTTATGGTTCACCAATGGAAAGGTGTGAGGATTGGTTTCATTACGATATCGGGGTTAACACACATATACAAAAACAGGTGACATATATAATCACCAAAGACCTACAGAATACCAAGAGAGGACTACTCAACATTCTGTCATAACGTACATGGGAAAAGGATCCCAGGAAGAACAGTCATCTGTATATGTGTAAAAGAACCACATCTTCCACACCTACAACAAGCCAAACATTGTAATCAAACTTGCTGTAATAAAAAATAAAAAATTAAATTAAAAACACGAACAAGAAGTAGTGAGACAAACGTGAGGGGCTTTCTCCTGGCACATTCCATTCTAAACTCCAATCTAGAACACCACTTCCACTGAGGCTCTCTTGCCCTAGTAACCAGATTTGGTAAGGGTGAACTGCTGCCACCTTGTGGCCGTTTCACACAACAGCAGCTTTAATCCCAGCGCTAATGGTCAGTTGATATTCAAAATCATTGCAGGCCTGTAAATGACACCTGCCCTGAAAACAAATCCTGGGGTCACATATCGACCAAAAAATTCAAAGGACGTCCATATTTCAAAACGACCGTTTCAAAAGGCATATTTTACGCACATTAGTGTTCTGCTTCTTTTCCTTTCTTTCCTTTTTTGTTAAAAAACACGGGAATGGAAAAAGGCATCCCTCAGAATGGGCGAAAATCGTTGCAGACGAATCAATGGACAGAGGTTTAATCTCCAATATATATAAACAGCTCATGCAGCTTAATATTAAAAGAACAAACAACCCAATACAAAAATGGGCAGAAGATCTAAAGAGACGTTTCTTCAAAGGAGACACAGAGATGGCCAAGACGCACATGAAAAGCTGCTCAACAGCACTAATTATTAGAGAAATGCAAATCAAAACTACAATGAGGTATCACCTCACACCTGTTAGAATCGGCATCATCAGGAAATCTACAAACAACCAATTCTGGGGAGGGTGTGGACAAAAGGAGCCCCCTTCCACTATTGGTGGGAATGTAAATTGATACAGTCCCTATGGAGAACAGTATGGAGTTTCCTTAAAAAAATTAGAAATAGAATTACCATCTGATCCAGCAATCCCACTTCTGGGCATATACCCAGAGAAAACCGTATTTCAAAAGGGCACATTCACCACAATGTTCATTGCAGCACTATTTACAATAGCCAGGTAATGGAAGCAACCTAAATGCCCACAGACAGATGAATGGATAAAGATGTGGTACATATATGAAATGGAATATTACTCGGCCATAAAAAGGAATGGAACTGGGTCATTTGAAGAGACATCGATGGATCGAGAGACTGTCATACAGAATGAAGTAAGTCAGAAAGAGGAAAACAAATATTGTATATTAATGCATATATGTGGAACCTAAAAAAATGGTACAGATGAACTGGTTTGCAGGGAAGAAATAGAGACACAGAGGTAGAGAACAAACGTATGGACACCAAGTGTGGGAAGCCATGGGGTGGTGGTGGTGGGATGAGTTGGGAGTTTGGGATTGACCTGTATACATGTATATGCATAAAATACATAACTAATAATAACGTGCTGTATAAAAAAAATAAATAAAATTAAATTTCAAAATTTAAAAAAATAAAATTTAAAAATAAAACAGAAAAAAGTTCTTCCCGTCACACAGATGTATTTATAGGAATGAATTATTTCCATGCTTATATCTATAAATACATAAAAGAGGAATAAAATCTAACTTGAACGATAAAAGAAAAAAAAAGTGAACCCACGAGTTATACAGAGGAACACCCTATCACGGCACTTGCTCCAGCGGTCAACAATTCTGAAATTGGTCAGAGGTGGGGAACCATCTCCCATACAGCCAGCAACCCACCCCCCACGCAAGGAGCGTCCTCATTGCAAAGCTGGGGGACCGTGCCGAGGCATCTGTGAGTAAACGTGAGCTGAGCCCCAGGCCAGCTGCTGCTGAACTGTCCCCACCCTTTCCAGGTAAAACATCTGAATATGTACAAGGGCTTGAAAGCCTAGAGGAAGGACCGTGGAGCCACACCAGCGACAGCACGCAGGCCAACTTGGTGCCTGCAGGCCAGCCAGGGTGGTCCTGGACCCTGGCGCTCTTCCAGAAGCTTTCCATTGCCCTGCCTGAGATACCCCTCCTGTCCCGGCCCCCACTGCTTTTTTCCTTCCTCACCTCTGTCCGGAGAGAAATTCCAGCGGAAGGTATGGGTGACACATCCTCTTCTTTACAGGCGGCAGCCTGGCAACTCCTGCAGAAAGGCCAGCAGAACCCCACTCACACCGGGCCACCCACAAAGCTGTGGCCCCTCACTCCCTCCCACCAGCACAGCCCCGAGACTGCTGACGGGGCAGAGAATATGGAGTCAGGCACAGCTTCAGGGGCTATTGCTGCCTGGAGCTCTGTTTATATTGACCTCAACGAGGCACACCAGGGGAGGGCGGGCCGGCAGGGTAAGGCTGCCCAGGTCAGCTAATCCACAACCCTCAGGGAATCACATTGTTGAAAATGGACCCCGCTAAGGCAGAAGAGATGCCAAGGAGAAAAAGGACCCAATGCCATTTGCAGCACCGTAGATGAGTCTAGAAGTAATCACGTGACTTGTAGTAAGTCAGAAAGTGAAAGACACATATCATATCATATCACTTATAGGTGTTACCTAAAAATGGATACCAGGGCAGATATTTCCACGGAGAAGGGCAATCACAGATTCATTAAACAAACTTATGGTTCACCAATGGAAAGGTGTGAGGATTGGTTTCATTACGATATCGGGGTTAACACACATATACAAACACAGGTGACATATATAATCACCAAAGACCTACAGAATACCAAGAGAGGACTACTCAACATTCTGTCATAACGTACATGGGAAAAGGATCCCAGGAAGAACAGTCATCTGTATATGTGTAAAAGAACCACATCTTCCACACCTACAACAAGCCAAACATTGTAATCAAACTTGCTGTAATAAAAAATAAAAAATTAAATTAAAAACACGAACAAGAAGTAGTGAGACAAACGTGAGGGGCTTTCTCCTGGCACATTCCATTCTAAACTCCAATCTAGAACACCACTTCCACTGAGGCTCTCTTGCCCTAGTAACCAGATTTGGTAAGGGTGAACTGCTGCCACCTTGTGGCCGTTTCACACAACAGCAGCTTTAATCCCAGCGCTAATGGTCAGTTGATATTCAAAATCATTGCAGGCCTGTAAATGACACCTGCCCTGAAAACAAATCCTGGGGTCACATATCGACCAAAAAATTCAAAGGACGTCCATATTTCAAAACGACCGTTTCAAAAGGCATATTTTACGCACATTAGTGTTCTGCTTCTTTTCCTTTCTTTCCTTTTTTGTTAAAAAACACGGGAATGGAAAAAGGCATCCCTCAGAATGGGCGAAAATCGTTGCAGACGAATCAATGGACGGAGGTTTAATCTCCAATATATATAAACAGCTCATGCAGCTTAATATTAAAAAAACAAACAACACAAAAAAAATGGGCAGAAGATCTAAAGAGACGTTTCTTCAAAGGAGACACAGAGATGGCCAAGACGCACATGAAAAGCTGCTCAACAGCACTAATTATTAGAGAAATGCAAATCAAAACTACAATGAGGTATCACCTCACACCTGTTAGAATCGGCATCATCAGGAAATCTACAAACAACCAATTCTGGGGAGGGTGTGGACAAAAGGAGCCCCCTTCCACTATTGGTGGGAATGTAAATTGATACAGTCCCTATGGAGAACAGTATGGAGTTTCCTTAAAAAAATTAGAAATAGAATTACCATCTGATCCAGCAATCCCACTTCTGGGCATATACCCAGAGAAAACCGTATTTCAAAAAGGCACATTCACCACAATGTTCGTTGCAGCACTATTTACAATAGCCAGGTAATGGAAGCAACCTAAATGCCCACAGACAGATGAATGGATAAAGATGTGGTACATATATAAAATGGAATATTACTCGGCCATATAAAGAAATGAAACTGGGTCATTTGTAGAGACATCGATGGATGGAGAGACTGTCATACAGAATGAAGTAAGTCAGAAAGAGGAAAACAAATATTGTATATTAATGAATATCTGTGGAGCCTAAAAATGGTACAGATGAACTGGTTTGCAGGGAAGAAATAGAGACACAGAGGTAGAGAACAAACGTATGGACACCTAGTGTGGGAAGCCATGGGGTGGTGGTGGTGGGATGAGTTGGGAGTTTGGGATTGACCTGTATACATGCATATGCATAAAATACATAACTAATAATAACGTGCTGTATAAAAAAAATAAATAAAATTAAATTTCAAAATTTAAAAAAATAAAATTTAAAAATAAAACAGAAAAAAGTTCTTCCCGTCACACAGATGTATTTATAGGAATGAATTATTTCCATGCTTATATCTATAAATACATAAAAGAGGAATAAAATCTAACTTGAACGATAAAAGAAAAAAAGAGTGAACCCACGAGTTATACAGAGGAAAACCCTATCACGGCACTTGCTCCAGCGGTCAACAATTCTGAAATTGGTCAGAGGTGGGGAACCAACTCCCATACAGCCAGCAACCCACCCCCCACGCAAGGAGCGTCCTCATTGCAAAGCTGGGGGACCGTGCCGAGGCATCTGTGAGTAAACGTGAGCTGAGCCCCAGGCCAGCTGCTGCTGAACTGTCCCCACCCTTTCCAGGTAAAACACCTGAATATGTACAAGGGCTTGAAAGCCTAGAGGAAGGACCGTGGAGCCACACCAGCGACAGCACGCAGGCCAACTTGGTGCCTGCAGGCCAGCCAGGGTGGTCCTGGACCCTGGCGCTCTTCCAGAAGCTTTCCATTGCCCTGCCTGAGATACCCCTCCTGTCCCGGCCCCCACTGCTTTTTTCCTTCCTCACCTCTGTCCGGAGAGAAATTCCAGCGGAAGGTATGGGTGACACATCCTCTTCTTTACAGGCGGCAGCCTGGCAACTCCTGCAGAAAGGCCAGCAGAACCCCACTCACACCGGGCCACCCACAAAGCTGTGGCCCCTCACTCCCTCCCACCAGCACAGCCCCGAGACTGCTGACGGGGCAGAGAATATGGAGTCAGGCACAGCTTCAGGGGCTATTGCTGCCTGGAGCGCTGTTTATATTGACCTCAACGAGGCACACCTGGGGAGGGCGGGCCGGCAGGGTAAGGCTGCCCAGGTCAGCTAATCCACAACCCTCAGGGAATCACATTGTTGAAAATGGACCCCGCTAAGGCAGAAGAGATGCCAAGGAAAAAAAGGACCCAATGCCATTTGCAGCACCGTAGATGAGTCTAGAAGTAATCACGTGACTTGTAGTAAGTCAGAAAGTGAAAGACACATATCATATCATATCACTTATAGGTGTTACCTAAAAATGGATACCAGGGCAGATATTTCCACGGAGAAGGGCAATCACAGATTCATTAAACAAACTTATGGTTCACCAATGGAAAGGTGTGAGGATTGGTTTCATTACGATATCGGGGTTAACAGACATATACAAACACAGGTGACATATATAATCACCAAAGACCTACAGAATACCAAGAGAGGACTACTCAACATTCTGTCATAACGTACATGGGAAAAGGATCCCAGGAAGAACAGTCATCTGTATATGTGTAAAAGAACCACATCTTCCACACCTACAACAAGCCAAACATTGTAATCAAAGTTGCTGTAATAAAAAATAAAAAATTAAATTAAAAACACGAACAAGAAGTAGTGAGACAAACGTGAGGGGCTTTCTCCTGGCACATTCCATTCTAAACTCCAATCTAGAACACCACTTCCACTGAGGCTCTCTTGCCCTAGTAACCAGATTTGGTAAGGGTGAACTGCTGCCACCTTGTGGCCGTTTCACACAACAGCAGCTTTAATCCCAGCGCTAATGGTCAGTTGATATTCAAAATCATTGCAGGCCTGTAAATGACACCTGCCCTGAAAACAAATCCTGGGGTCACATATCGACCAAAAAATTCAAAGGACGTCCATATTTCAAAACGACCGTTTCAAAAGGCATATTTTACGCACATTAGTGTTCTGCTTCTTTTCCTTTCTTTCCTTTTTTGTTAAAAAACACGGGAATGGAAAAAGGCATCCCTCAGAATGGGCGAAAATCGTTGCAGACGAATCAATGGACAGAGGTTTAATCTCCAATATATATAAACAGCTCATGCAGCTTAATATTAAAAGAACAAACAACCCAATACAAAAATGGGCAGAAGATCTAAAGAGACGTTTCTTCAAAGGAGACACAGAGATGGCCAAGACGCACATGAAAAGCTGCTCAACAGCACTAATTATTAGAGAAATGCAAATCAAAACTACAATGAGGTATCACCTCACACCTGTTAGAATCGGCATCATCAGGAAATCTACAAACAACCAATTCTGGGGAGGGTGTGGACAAAAGGAGCCCCCTTCCACTATTGGTGGGAATGTAAATTGATACAGTCACTATGGAGAACAGTATGGAGTTTCCTTAAAAAAATTAGAAATAGAATTACCATCTGATCCAGCAATCCCACTTCTGGGCATATACCCAGAGAAAACCGTATTTCAAAAAGGCACATTCACCACAATGTTCGTTGCAGCACTATTTACAATAGCCAGGTAATGGAAGCAACCTAAATGACCACAGACAGATGAATGGATAAAGATGTGGTACATATATAAAATGGAATATTACTCGGCCATAAAAAGGAATGAAACTGGGTCATTTGAAGAGACATCGATGGATCGAGAGAGTGTCATACAGAATGAAGTACGTCAGAAAGAGGAAAACAAATATTGTATATTAATGCATATCTGTGGAGCCTAAAAATGGTACAGATGAACTGGTTTGCAGGGAAGAAATAGAGACACAGAGGTAGAGAACAAACGTATGGAAACCAAGTGTGGGAAGCCATGGGGTGGTGGTGGTGGGATGAGTTGGGAGTTTGGGATTGACCTGTATACATGCATATGCATAAAATACATAACTAATAATAACGTGCTGTATAAAAAAAATAAATAAAATTAAATTTCAAAATTAAAAAAAATAAAATTTAAAAATAAAACAGAAAAATGTTCTTCCCGTCACACAGATGTATTTATAGGAATGAATTATTTCCATGCTTATATCTATAAATACATAAAAGAGGAATAAAATCTAACTTGAACGATAAAAGAAAAAAAAAGTGAACCCACGAGTTATACAGAGGAAAACCCTATCACGGCACTTGCTCCAGCGGTCAACAATTCTGAAATTGGTCAGAGGTGGGGAACCATCTCCCATACAGCCAGCAACCCACCCCCCACGCAAGGAGCGTCCTCATTGCAAAGCTGGGGGACCGTGCCGAGGCATCTGTGAGTAAACGTGAGCTGAGCCCCAGGCCAGCTGCTGCTGAACTGTCCCCACCCTTTCCAGGTAAAACACCTGAATATGTACAAGGGCTTGAAAGCCTAGAGGAAGGACCGTGGAGCCACACCAGCGACAGCACGCAGGCCAACTTGGTGCCTGCAGGCCAGCCAGGGTGGTCCTGGACCCTGGCGCTCTTCCAGAAGCTTTCCATTGCCCTGCGTGAGATACCCCTCCTGTCCCGGCCCCCACTGCTTTTTTCCTTCCTCACCTCTGTCCGGAGAGAAATTCCAGCGGAAGGTATGGGTGACACATCCTCTTCTTTACAGGCGGCAGCCTGGCAACTCCTGCAGAAAGGCCAGCAGAACCCCACTCACACCGGGCCACCCACAAAGCTGTGGCCCCTCACTCCCTCCCACCAGCACAGCCCCGAGACTGCTGACGGGGCAGAGAATATGAAGTCAGGCACAGCTTCAGGGGCTATTGCTGCCTGGAGCGCTGTTTATATTGACCTCAACGAGGCACACCTGGGGAGGGCGGGCCGGCAGGGTAAGGCTGCTCAGGTCAGCTAATCCACAACCCTCAGGGAATCACATTGTTGAAAATGGACCCCGCCAAGGTAGAAGAGATGCCAAGGAAAAAAAGGACCCAATGCCATTTGCAGCACCGTAGATGAGTCTAGAAGTAATCACGTGACTTGTAGTAAGTCAGAAAGTGAAAGACACATATCATATCATATCACTTATAGGTGTTACCTAAAAATGGATACCAGGGCAGATATTTCCACGGAGAAGGGCAATCACAGATTCATTAAACAAACTTATGGTTCACCAATGGAAAGGTGTGAGGATTGGTTTCATTACGATATCGGGGTTAACGCACATATACAAACACAGGTGACATATATAATCACCAAAGACCTACAGAATACCAAGAGAGGACTACTCAACATTCTGTCATAACGTACATGGGAAAAGGATCCCAGGAAGAACAGTCATCTGTATATGTGTAAAAGAACCACATCTTCCACACCTACAACAAGCCAAACATTGTAATCAAACTTGCTGTAATAAAAAATAAAAAATTAAATTAAAAACACGAACAAGAAGTAGTGAGACAAACGTGAGGGGCTTTCTCCTGGCACATTCCATTCTAAACTCCAATCTAGAACACCACTTCCACTGAGGCTCTCTTGCCCTAGTAACCAGATTTGGTAAGGGTGAACTGCTGCCACCTTGTGGCCGTTTCACACAACAGCAGCTTTAATCCCAGCGCTAATGGTCAGTTGATATTCAAAATCATTGCAGGCCTGTAAATGACACCTGCCCTGAAAACAAATCCTGGGGTCACATATCGACCAAAAAATTCAAAGGACGTCCATATTTCAAAACGACCGTTTCAAAAGGCATATTTTACGCACATTAGTGTTCTGCTTCTTTTCCTTTCTTTCCTTTTTTGTTAAAAAACACGGGAATGGAAAAAGGCATCCCTCAGAATGGGCGAAAATCGTTGCAGACGAATCAATGGACAGAGGTTTAATCTCCAATATATATAAACAGCTCATGCAGCTTAATATTAAAAGAACAAACAACCCAATACAAAAATGGGCAGAAGATCTAAAGAGACGTTTCTTCAAAGGAGACACAGAGATGGCCAAGACGCACATGAAAAGCTGCTCAACAGCACTAATTATTAGAGAAATGCAAATCAAAACTACAATGAGGTATCACCTCACACCTGTTAGAATCGGCATCATCAGGAAATCTACAAACAACCAATTCTGGGGAGGGTGTGGACAAAAGGAGCCCCCTTCCACTATTGGTGGGAATGTAAATTGATACAGTCACTATGGAGAACAGTATGGAGTTTCCTTAAAAAAATTAGAAATAGAATTACCATCTGATCCAGCAATCCCACTTCTGGGCATATACCCAGAGAAAACCGTATTTCAAAAAGGCACATTCACCACAATGTTCGTTGCAGCACTATTTACAATAGCCAGGTAATGGAAGCAACCTAAATGACCACAGACAGATGAATGGATAAAGATGTGGTACATATATAAAATGGAATATTACTCGGCCATAAAAAGGAATGAAACTGGGTCATTTGAAGAGACATCGATGGATCGAGAGACTGTCATACAGAATGAAGTACGTCAGAAAGAGGAAAACAAATATTGTATATTAATGCATATATGTGGAACCTAAAAAAATGGTACAGATGAACTGGTTTGCAGGAAAGAAATAGAGACACAGAGGTAGAGAACAAACGTATGGACACCAAGTGTGGGAAGCCATGGGGTGGTGGTGGTGGGATGAGTTGGGAGTTTGGGATTGACCTGTATACATGTATATGCATAAAATACATAACTAATAATAACGTGCTGTATAAAAAAAATAAATAAAATTAAATTTCAAAATTTAAAAAAATAAAATTTAAAAATAAAACAGAAAAATGTTCTTCCCGTCACACAGATGTATTTATAGGAATGAATTATTTCCATGCTTATATCTATAAATACATAAAAGAGGAATAAAATCTAACTTGAACGATAAAAGAAAAAAAGAGTGAACCCACGAGTTATACAGAGGAAAACCCTATCACGGCACTTGCTCCAGCGGTCAACAATTCTGAAATTGGTCAGAGGTGGGGAACCATCTCCCATACAGCCAGCAACCCACCCCCCACGCAAGGAGCGTCCTCATTGCAAAGCTGGGGGACCATGCCGAGGCATCTGTGAGTAAACGTGAGCTGAGCCCCAGGCCAGCTGCTGCTGAACTGTCCCCACCCTTTCCAGGTAAAACACCTGAATATGTACAAGGGCTTGAAAGCCTAGAGGAAGGACCGTGGAGCCACACCAGCGACAGCACGCAGGCCAACTTGGTGCCTGCAGGCCAGCCAGGGTGGTCCTGGACCCTGGCGCTCTTCCAGAAGCTTTCCATTGCCCTGCCTGAGATACCCCTCCTGTCCCGGCCCCCACTGCTTTTTTCCTTCCTCACCTCTGTCCGGAGAGAAATTCCAGCGGAAGGTATGGGTGACACATCCTCTTCTTTACAGGCGGCAGCCTGGCAACTCCTGCAGAAAGGCCAGCAGAACCCCACTCACACCGGGCCACCCACAAAGCTGTGGCCCCTCACTCCCTCCCACCAGCACAGCCCCGAGACTGCTGACGGGGCAGAGAATATGGAGTCAGGCACAGCTTCAGGGGCTATTGCTGCCTGGAGCGCTGTTTATATTGACCTCAACGAGGCACACCTGGGGAGGGCGGGCCGGCAGGGTAAGGCTGCCCAGGTCAGCTAATCCACAACCCTCAGGGAATCACATTGTTGAAAATGGACCCCGCTAAGGCAGAAGAGATGCCAAGGAAAAAAAGGACCCAATGCCATTTGCAGCACCGTAGATGAGTCTAGAAGTAATCACGTGACTTGTAGTAAGTCAGAAAGTGAAAGACACATATCATATCATATCACTTATAGGTGTTACCTAAAAATGGATACCAGGGCAGATATTTCCACGGAGAAGGGCAATCACAGATTCATTAAACAAACTTATGGTTCACCAATGGAAAGGTGTGAGGATTGGTTTCATTACGATATCGGGGTTAACACACATATACAAACACAGGTGACATATATAATCACCAAAGACCTACAGAATACCAAGAGAGGACTACTCAACATTCTGTCATAACGTACATGGGAAAAGGATCCCAGGAAGAACAGTCATCTGTATATGTGTAAAAGAACCACATCTTCCACACCTACAACAAGCCAAACATTGTAATCAAACTTGCTGTAATAAAAAATAAAAAATTAAATTAAAAACACGAACAAGAAGTAGTGAGACAAACGTGAGGGGCTTTCTCCTGGCACATTCCATTCTAAACTCCAATCTAGAACACCACTTCCACTGAGGCTCTCTTGCCCTAGTAACCAGATTTGGTAAGGGTGAACTGCTGCCACCTTGTGGCCGTTTCACACAACAGCAGCTTTAATCCCAGCGCTAATGGTCAGTTGATATTCAAAATCATTGCAGGCCTGTAAATGACACCTGCCCTGAAAACAAATCCTGGGGTCACATATCGACCAAAAAATTCAAAGGACGTCCATATTTCAAAACGACCGTTTCAAAAGGCATATTTTACGCACATTAGTGTTCTGCTTCTTTTCCTTTCTTTCCTTTTTTGTTAAAAAACACGGGAATGGAAAAAGGCATCCCTCAGAATGGGCGAAAATCGTTGCAGACGAATCAATGGACAGAGGTTTAATCTCCAATATATATAAACAGCTCATGCAGCTTAATATTAAAAGAACAAACAACCCAATACAAAAATGGGCAGAAGATCTAAAGAGACGTTTCTTCAAAGGAGACACAGAGATGGCCAAGACGCACATGAAAAGCTGCTCAACAGCACTAATTATTAGAGAAATGCAAATCAAAACTACAATGAGGTATCACCTCACACCTGTTAGAATCGGCATCATCAGGAAATCTACAAACAACCAATTCTGGGGAGGGTGTGGACAAAAGGAGCCCCCTTCCACTATTGGTGGGAATGTAAATTGATACAGTCACTATGGAGAACAGTATGGAGTTTCCTTAAAAAAATTAGAAATAGAATTACCATCTGATCCAGCAATCCCACTTCTGGGCATATACCCAGAGAAAACCGTATTTCAAAAAGGCACATTCACCACAATGTTCGTTGCAGCACTATTTACAATAGCCAGGTAATGGAAGCAACCTAAATGACCACAGACAGATGAATGGATAAAGATGTGGTACATATATAAAATGGAATATTACTCGGCCATAAAAAGGAATGAAACTGGGTCATTTGAAGAGACATCGATGGATCGAGAGACTGTCATACAGAATGAAGTACGTCAGAAAGAGGAAAACAAATATTGTATATTAATGCATATATGTGGAACCTAAAAAAATGGTACAGATGAACTGGTTTGCAGGAAAGAAATAGAGACACAGAGGTAGAGAACAAACGTATGGACACCAAGTGTGGGAAGCCATGGGGTGGTGGTGGTGGGATGAGTTGGGAGTTTGGGATTGACCTGTATACATGTATATGCATAAAATACATAACTAATAATAACGTGCTGTATAAAAAAAATAAATAAAATTAAATTTCAAAATTTAAAAAAATAAAATTTAAAAATAAAACAGAAAAATGTTCTTCCCGTCACACAGATGTATTTATAGGAATGAATTATTTCCATGCTTATATCTATAAATACATAAAAGAGGAATAAAATCTAACTTGAACGATAAAAGAAAAAAAGAGTGAACCCACGAGTTATACAGAGGAAAACCCTATCACGGCACTTGCTCCAGCGGTCAACAATTCTGAAATTGGTCAGAGGTGGGGAACCATCTCCCATACAGCCAGCAACCCACCCCCCACGCAAGGAGCGTCCTCATTGCAAAGCTGGGGGACCGTGCCGAGGCATCTGTGAGTAAACGTGAGCTGAGCCCCAGGCCAGCTGCTGCTGAACTGTCCCCACCCTTTCCAGGTAAAACACCTGAATATGTACAAGGGCTTGAAAGCCTAGAGGAAGGACCGTGGAGCCACACCAGCGACAGCACGCAGGCCAACTTGGTGCCTGCAGGCCAGCCAGGGTGGTCCTGGACCCTGGCGCTCTTCCAGAAGCTTTCCATTGCCCTGCCTGAGATACCCCTCCTGTCCCGGCCCCCACTGCTTTTTTCCTTCCTCACCTCTGTCCGGAGAGAAATTCCAGCGGAAGGTATGGGTGACACATCCTCTTCTTTACAGGCGGCAGCCTGGCAACTCCTGCAGAAAGGCCAGCAGAACCCCACTCACACCGGGCCACCCACAAAGCTGTGGCCCCTCACTCCCTCCCACCAGCACAGCCCCGAGACTGCTGACGGGGCAGAGAATATGGAGTCAGGCACAGCTTCAGGGGCTATTGCTGCCTGGAGCGCTGTTTATATTGACCTCAACGAGGCACACCTGGGGAGGGCGGGCCGGCAGGGTAAGGCTGCCCAGGTCAGCTAATCCACAACCCTCAGGGAATCACATTGTTGAAAATGGACCCCGCTAAGGCAGAAGAGATGCCAAGGAAAAAAAGGACCCAATGCCATTTGCAGCACCGTAGATGAGTCTAGAAGTAATCACGTGACTTGTAGTAAGTCAGAAAGTGAAAGACACATATCATATCATATCACTTATAGGTGTTACCTAAAAATGGATACCAGGGCAGATATTTCCACGGAGAAGGGCAATCACAGATTCATTAAACAAACTTATGGTTCACCAATGGAAAGGTGTGAGGATTGGTTTCATTACGATATCGGGGTTAACACACATATACAAACACAGGTGACATATATAATCACCAAAGACCTACAGAATACCAAGAGAGGACTACTCAACATTCTGTCATAACGTACATGGGAAAAGGATCCCAGGAAGAACAGTCATCTGTATATGTGTAAAAGAACCACATCTTCCACACCTACAACAAGCCAAACATTGTAATCAAAGTTGCTGTAATAAAAAATAAAAAATTAAATTAAAAACACGAACAAGAAGTAGTGAGACAAACGTGAGGGGCTTTCTCCTGGCACATTCCATTCTAAACTCCAATCTAGAACACCACTTCCACTGAGGCTCTCTTGCCCTAGTAACCAGATTTGGTAAGGGTGAACTGCTGCCACCTTGTGGCCGTTTCACACAACAGCAGCTTTAATCCCAGCGCTAATGGTCAGTTGATATTCAAAATCATTGCAGGCCTGTAAATGACACCTGCCCTGAAAACAAATCCTGGGGTCACATATCGACCAAAAAATTCAAAGGACGTCCATATTTCAAAACGACCGTTTCAAAAGGCATATTTTACGCACATTAGTGTTCTGCTTCTTTTCCTTTCTTTCCTTTTTTGTTAAAAAACACGGGAATGGAAAAAGGCATCCCTCAGAATGGGCGAAAATCGTTGCAGACGAATCAATGGACAGAGGTTTAATCTCCAATATATATAAACAGCTCATGCAGCTTAATATTAAAAGAACAAACAACCCAATACAAAAATGGGCAGAAGATCTAAAGAGACGTTTCTTCAAAGGAGACACAGAGATGGCCAAGACGCACATGAAAAGCTGCTCAACAGCACTAATTATTAGAGAAATGCAAATCAAAACTACAATGAGGTATCACCTCACACCTGTTAGAATCGGCATCATCAGGAAATCTACAAACAACCAATTCTGGGGAGGGTGTGGACAAAAGGAGCCCCCTTCCACTATTGGTGGGAATGTAAATTGATACAGTCACTATGGAGAACAGTATGGAGTTTCCTTAAAAAAATTAGAAATAGAATTACCATCTGATCCAGCAATCCCACTTCTGGGCATATACCCAGAGAAAACCGTATTTCAAAAAGGCACATTCACCACAATGTTCGTTGCAGCACTATTTACAATAGCCAGGTAATGGAAGCAACCTAAATGACCACAGACAGATGAATGGATAAAGATGTGGTACATATATAAAATGGAATATTACTCGGCCATAAAAAGGAATGAAACTGGGTCATTTGAAGAGACATCGATGGATCGAGAGACTGTCATACAGAATGAAGTACGTCAGAAAGAGGAAAACAAATATTGTATATTAATGCATATCTGTGGAGCCTAAAAATGGTACAGATGAACTGGTTTGCAGGGAAGAAATAGAGACACAGAGGTAGAGAACAAACGTATGGAAACCAAGTGTGGGAAGCCATGGGGTGGTGGTGGTGGGATGAGTTGGGAGTTTGGGATTGACCTGTATACATGCATATGCATAAAATACATAACTAATAATAACGTGCTGTATAAAAAAAATAAATAAAATTAAATTTCAAAATTTAAAAAAATAAAATTTAAAAATAAAACAGAAAAATGTTCTTCCCGTCACACAGATGTATTTATAGGAATGAATTATTTCCATGCTTATATCTATAAATACATAAAAGAGGAATAAAATCTAACTTGAACGATAAAAGAAAAAAAAAGTGAACCCACGAGTTATACAGAGGAAAACCCTATCACGGCACTTGCTCCAGCGGTCAACAATTCTGAAATTGGTCAGAGGTGGGGAACCATCTCCCATACAGCCAGCAACCCACCCCCCACGCAAGGAGCGTCCTCATTGCAAAGCTGGGGGACCGTGCCGAGGCATCTGTGAGTAAACGTGAGCTGAGCCCCAGGCCAGCTGCTGCTGAACTGTCCCCACCCTTTCCAGGTAAAACACCTGAATATGTACAAGGGCTTGAAAGCCTAGAGGAAGGACCGTGGAGCCACACCAGCGACAGCACGCAGGCCAACTTGGTGCCTGCAGGCCAGCCAGGGTGGTCCTGGACCCTGGCGCTCTTCCAGAAGCTTTCCATTGCCCTGCCTGAGATACCCCTCCTGTCCCGGCCCCCACTGCTTTTTTCCTTCCTCACCTCTGTCCGGAGAGAAATTCCAGCGGAAGGTATGGGTGACACATCCTCTTCTTTACAGGCGGCAGCCTGGCAACTCCTGCAGAAAGGCCAGCAGAACCCCACTCACACCGGGCCACCCACAAAGCTGTGGCCCCTCACTCCCTCCCACCAGCACAGCCCCGAGACTGCTGACGGGGCAGAGAATATGGAGTCAGGCACAGCTTCAGGGGCTATTGCTGCCTGGAGCGCTGTTTATATTGACCTCAACGAGGCACACCTGGGGAGGGAGGGCCGGCAGGGTAAGGCTGCCCAGGTCAGCTAATCCACAACCCTCAGGGAATCACATTGTTGAAAATGGACCCCGCTAAGGCAGAAGAGATGCCAAGGAAAAAAAGGACCCAATGCCATTTGCAGCACCGTAGATGAGTCTAGAAGTAATCACGTGACTTGTAGTAAGTCAGAAAGTGAAAGACACATATCATATCATATCACTTATAGGTGTTACCTAAAAATGGATACCAGGGCAGATATTTCCACGGAGAAGGGCAATCACAGATTCATTAAACAAACTTATGGTTCACCAATGGAAAGGTGTGAGGATTGGTTTCATTACGATATCGGGGTTAACAGACATATACAAACACAGGTGACATATATAATCACCAAAGACCTACAGAATACCAAGAGAGGACTACTCAACATTCTGTCATAACGTACATGGGAAAAGGATCCCAGGAAGAACAGTCATCTGTATATGTGTAAAAGAACCACATCTTCCACACCTACAACAAGCCAAACATTGTAATCAAACTTGCTGTAATAAAAAATAAAAAATTAAATTAAAAACACGAACAAGAAGTAGTGAGACAAACGTGAGGGGCTTTCTCCTGGCACATTCCATTCTAAACTCCAATCTAGAACACCACTTCCACTGAGGCTCTCTTGCCCTAGTAACCAGATTTGGTAAGGGTGAACTGCTGCCACCTTGTGGCCGTTTCACACAACAGCAGCTTTAATCCCAGCGCTAATGGTCAGTTGATATTCAAAATCATTGCAGGCCTGTAAATGACACCTGCCCTGAAAACAAATCCTGGGGTCACATATCGACCAAAAAATTCAAAGGACGTCCATATTTCAAAACGACCGTTTCAAAAGGCATATTTTACGCACATTAGTGTTCTGCTTCTTTTCCTTTCTTTCCTTTTTTGTTAAAAAACACGGGAATGGAAAAAGGCATCCCTCAGAATGGGCGAAAATCGTTGCAGACGAATCAATGGACAGAGGTTTAATCTCCAATATATATAAACAGCTCATGCAGCTTAATATTAAAAAAACAAACAACCCAATACAAAAATGGGCAGAAGATCTAAAGAGACGTTTCTTCAAAGGAGACACAGAGATGGCCAAGACGCACATGAAAAGCTGCTCAACAGCACTAATTATTAGAGAAATGCAAATCAAAACTACAATGAGGTATCACCTCACACCTGTTAGAATCGGCATCATCAGGAAATCTACAAACAACCAATTCTGGGGAGGGTGTGGACAAAAGGAGCCCCCTTCCACTATTGGTGGGAATGTAAATTGATACAGTCACTATGGAGAACAGTATGGAGTTTCCTTAAAAAAATTAGAAATAGAATTACCATCTGATCCAGCAATCCCACTTCTGGGCATATACCCAGAGAAAACCGTATTTCAAAAAGGCACATTCACCACAATGTTCGTTGCAGCACTATTTACAATAGCCAGGTAATGGAAGCAACCTAAATGACCACAGACAGATGAATGGATAAAGATGTGGTACATATATAAAATGGAATATTACTCGGCCATAAAAAGGAATGAAACTGGGTCATTTGAAGAGACATCGATGGATCGAGAGACTGTCATACAGAATGAAGTACGTCAGAAAGAGGAAAACAAATATTGTATATTAATGCATATATGTGGAACCTAAAAAAATGGTACAGATGAACTGGTTTGCAGGAAAGAAATAGAGACACAGAGGTAGAGAACAAACGTATGGACACCAAGTGTGGGAAGCCATGGGGTGGTGGTGGTGGGATGAGTTGGGAGTTTGGGATTGACCTGTATACATGTATATGCATAAAATACATAACTAATAATAACGTGCTGTATAAAAAAAATAAATAAAATTAAATTTCAAAATTTAAAAAAATAAAATTTAAAAATAAAACAGAAAAAAGTTCTTCCCGTCACACAGATGTATTTATAGGAATGAATTATTTCCATGCTTATATCTATAAATACATAAAAGAGGAATAAAATCTAACTTGAACGATAAAAGAAAAAAAGAGTGAACCCACGAGTTATACAGAGGAAAACCCTATCACGGCACTTGCTCCAGCGGTCAACAATTCTGAAATTGGTCAGAGGTGGGGAACCATCTCCCATACAGCCAGCAACCCACCCCCCACGCAAGGAGCGTCCTCATTGCAAAGCTGGGGGACCGTGCCGAGGCATCTGTGAGTAAACGTGAGCTGAGCCCCAGGCCAGCTGCTGCTGAACTGTCCCCACCCTTTCCAGGTAAAACACCTGAATATGTACAAGGGCTTGAAAGCCTAGAGGAAGGACCGTGGAGCCACACCAGCGACAGCACGCAGGCCAACTTGGTGCCTGCAGGCCAGCCAGGGTGGTCCTGGACCCTGGCGCTCTTCCAGAAGCTTTCCATTGCCCTGCCTGAGATACCCCTCCTGTCCCGGCCCCCACTGCTTTTTTCCTTCCTCACCTCTGTCCGGAGAGAAATTCCAGCGGAAGGTATGGGTGACACATCCTCTTCTTTACAGGCGGCAGCCTGGCAACTCCTGCAGAAAGGCCAGCAGAACCCCACTCACACCGGGCCACCCACAAAGCTGTGGCCCCTCACTCCCTCCCACCAGCACAGCCCCGAGACTGCTGACGGGGCAGAGAATATGGAGTCAGGCACAGCTTCAGGGGCTATTGCTGCCTGGAGCGCTGTTTATATTGACCTCAACGAGGCACACCTGGGGAGGGCGGGCCGGCAGGGTAAGGCTGCCCAGGTCAGCTAATCCACAACCCTCAGGGAATCACATTGTTGAAAATGGACCCCGCTAAGGCAGAAGAGATGCCAAGGAAAAAAAGGACCCAATGCCATTTGCAGCACCGTAGATGAGTCTAGAAGTAATCACGTGACTTGTAGTAAGTCAGAAAGTGAAAGACACATATCATATCATATCACTTATAGGTGTTACCTAAAAATGGATACCAGGGCAGATATTTCCACGGAGAAGGGCAATCACAGATTCATTAAACAAACTTATGGTTCACCAATGGAAAGGTGTGAGGATTGGTTTCATTACGATATCGGGGTTAACACACATATACAAACACAGGTGACATATATAATCACCAAAGACCTACAGAATACCAAGAGAGGACTACTCAACATTCTGTCATAACGTACATGGGAAAAGGATCCCAGGAAGAACAGTCATCTGTATATGTGTAAAAGAACCACATCTTCCACACCTACAACAAGCCAAACATTGTAATCAAAGTTGCTGTAATAAAAAATAAAAAATTAAATTAAAAACACGAACAAGAAGTAGTGAGACAAACGTGAGGGGCTTTCTCCTGGCACATTCCATTCTAAACTCCAATCTAGAACACCACTTCCACTGAGGCTCTCTTGCCCTAGTAACCAGATTTGGTAAGGGTGAACTGCTGCCACCTTGTGGCCGTTTCACACAACAGCAGCTTTAATCCCAGCGCTAATGGTCAGTTGATATTCAAAATCATTGCAGGCCTGTAAATGACACCTGCCCTGAAAACAAATCCTGGGGTCACATATCGACCAAAAAATTCAAAGGACGTCCATATTTCAAAACGACCGTTTCAAAAGGCATATTTTACGCACATTAGTGTTCTGCTTCTTTTCCTTTCTTTCCTTTTTTGTTAAAAAACACGGGAATGGAAAAAGGCATCCCTCAGAATGGGCGAAAATCGTTGCAGACGAATCAATGGACAGAGGTTTAATCTCCAATATATATAAACAGCTCATGCAGCTTAATATTAAAAGAACAAACAACCCAATACAAAAATGGGCAGAAGATCTAAAGAGACGTTTCTTCAAAGGAGACACAGAGATGGCCAAGACGCACATGAAAAGCTGCTCAACAGCACTAATTATTAGAGAAATGCAAATCAAAACTACAATGAGGTATCACCTCACACCTGTTAGAATCGGCATCATCAGGAAATCTACAAACAACCAATTCTGGGGAGGGTGTGGACAAAAGGAGCCCCCTTCCACTATTGGTGGGAATGTAAATTGATACAGTCACTATGGAGAACAGTATGGAGTTTCCTTAAAAAAATTAGAAATAGAATTACCATCTGATCCAGCAATCCCACTTCTGGGCATATACCCAGAGAAAACCGTATTTCAAAAAGGCACATTCACCACAATGTTCGTTGCAGCACTATTTACAATAGCCAGGTAATGGAAGCAACCTAAATGACCACAGACAGATGAATGGATAAAGATGTGGTACATATATAAAATGGAATATTACTCGGCCATAAAAAGGAATGAAACTGGGTCATTTGAAGAGACATCGATGGATCGAGAGACTGTCATACAGAATGAAGTACGTCAGAAAGAGGAAAACAAATATTGTATATTAATGCATATCTGTGGAGCCTAAAAATGGTACAGATGAACTGGTTTGCAGGGAAGAAATAGAGACACAGAGGTAGAGAACAAACGTATGGAAACCAAGTGTGGGAAGCCATGGGGTGGTGGTGGTGGGATGAGTTGGGAGTTTGGGATTGACCTGTATACATGCATATGCATAAAATACATAACTAATAATAACGTGCTGTATAAAAAAAATAAATAAAATTAAATTTCAAAATTTAAAAAAATAAAATTTAAAAATAAAACAGAAAAATGTTCTTCCCGTCACACAGATGTATTTATAGGAATGAATTATTTCCATGCTTATATCTATAAATACATAAAAGAGGAATAAAATCTAACTTGAACGATAAAAGAAAAAAAAAGTGAACCCACGAGTTATACAGAGGAAAACCCTATCACGGCACTTGCTCCAGCGGTCAACAATTCTGAAATTGGTCAGAGGTGGGGAACCATCTCCCATACAGCCAGCAACCCACCCCCCACGCAAGGAGCGTCCTCATTGCAAAGCTGGGGGACCGTGCCGAGGCATCTGTGAGTAAACGTGAGCTGAGCCCCAGGCCAGCTGCTGCTGAACTGTCCCCACCCTTTCCAGGTAAAACACCTGAATATGTACAAGGGCTTGAAAGCCTAGAGGAAGGACCGTGGAGCCACACCAGCGACAGCACGCAGGCCAACTTGGTGCCTGCAGGCCAGCCAGGGTGGTCCTGGACCCTGGCGCTCTTCCAGAAGCTTTCCATTGCCCTGCCTGAGATACCCCTCCTGTCCCGGCCCCCACTGCTTTTTTCCTTCCTCACCTCTGTCCGGAGAGAAATTCCAGCGGAAGGTATGGGTGACACATCCTCTTCTTTACAGGCGGCAGCCTGGCAACTCCTGCAGAAAGGCCAGCAGAACCCCACTCACACCGGGCCACCCACAAAGCTGTGGCCCCTCACTCCCTCCCACCAGCACAGCCCCGAGACTGCTGACGGGGCAGAGAATATGGAGTCAGGCACAGCTTCAGGGGCTATTGCTGCCTGGAGCGCTGTTTATATTGACCTCAACGAGGCACACCTGGGGAGGGAGGGCCGGCAGGGTAAGGCTGCCCAGGTCAGCTAATCCACAACCCTCAGGGAATCACATTGTTGAAAATGGACCCCGCCAAGGTAGAAGAGATGCCAAGGAAAAAAAGGACCCAATGCCATTTGCAGCACCGTAGATGAGTCTAGAAGTAATCACGTGACTTGTAGTAAGTCAGAAAGTGAAAGACACATATCATATCATATCACTTATAGGTGTTACCTAAAAATGGATACCAGGGCAGATATTTCCACGGAGAAGGGCAATCACAGATTCATTAAACAAACTTATGGTTCACCAATGGAAAGGTGTGAGGATTGGTTTCATTACGATATCGGGGTTAACAGACATATACAAACACAGGTGACATATATAATCACCAAAGACCTACAGAATACCAAGAGAGGACTACTCAACATTCTGTCATAACGTACATGGGAAAAGGATCCCAGGAAGAACAGTCATCTGTATATGTGTAAAAGAACCACATCTTCCACACCTACAACAAGCCAAACATTGTAATCAAACTTGCTGTAATAAAAAATAAAAAATTAAATTAAAAACACGAACAAGAAGTAGTGAGACAAACGTGAGGGGCTTTCTCCTGGCACATTCCATTCTAAACTCCAATCTAGAACACCACTTCCACTGAGGCTCTCTTGCCCTAGTAACCAGATTTGGTAAGGGTGAACTGCTGCCACCTTGTGGCCGTTTCACACAACAGCAGCTTTAATCCCAGCGCTAATGGTCAGTTGATATTCAAAATCATTGCAGGCCTGTAAATGACACCTGCCCTGAAAACAAATCCTGGGGTCACATATCGACCAAAAAATTCAAAGGACGTCCATATTTCAAAACGACCGTTTCAAAAGGCATATTTTACGCACATTAGTGTTCTGCTTCTTTTCCTTTCTTTCCTTTTTTGTTAAAAAACACGGGAATGGAAAAAGGCATCCCTCAGAATGGGCGAAAATCGTTGCAGACGAATCAATGGACAGAGGTTTAATCTCCAATATATATAAACAGCTCATGCAGCTTAATATTAAAAAAACAAACAACCCAATACAAAAATGGGCAGAAGATCTAAAGAGACGTTTCTTCAAAGGAGACACAGAGATGGCCAAGACGCACATGAAAAGCTGCTCAACAGCACTAATTATTAGAGAAATGCAAATCAAAACTACAATGAGGTATCACCTCACACCTGTTAGAATCGGCATCATCAGGAAATCTACAAACAACCAATTCTGGGGAGGGTGTGGACAAAAGGAGCCCCCTTCCACTATTGGTGGGAATGTAAATTGATACAGTCACTATGGAGAACAGTATGGAGTTTCCTTAAAAAAATTAGAAATAGAATTACCATCTGATCCAGCAATCCCACTTCTGGGCATATACCCAGAGAAAACCGTATTTCAAAAAGGCACATTCACCACAATGTTCGTTGCAGCACTATTTACAATAGCCAGGTAATGGAAGCAACCTAAATGACCACAGACAGATGAATGGATAAAGATGTGGTACATATATAAAATGGAATATTACTCGGCCATAAAAAGGAATGAAACTGGGTCATTTGAAGAGACATCGATGGATCGAGAGACTGTCATACAGAATGAAGTACGTCAGAAAGAGGAAAACAAATATTGTATATTAATGCATATATGTGGAACCTAAAAAAATGGTACAGATGAACTGGTTTGCAGGAAAGAAATAGAGACACAGAGGTAGAGAACAAACGTATGGACACCAAGTGTGGGAAGCCATGGGGTGGTGGTGGTGGGATGAGTTGGGAGTTTGGGATTGACCTGTATACATGTATATGCATAAAATACATAACTAATAATAACGTGCTGTATAAAAAAAATAAATAAAATTAAATTTCAAAATTTAAAAAAATAAAATTTAAAAATAAAACAGAAAAAAGTTCTTCCCGTCACACAGATGTATTTATAGGAATGAATTATTTCCATGCTTATATCTATAAATACATAAAAGAGGAATAAAATCTAACTTGAACGATAAAAGAAAAAAAAAGTGAACCCACGAGTTATACAGAGGAAAACCCTATCACGGCACTTGCTCCAGCGGTCAACAATTCTGAAATTGGTCAGAGGTGGGGAACCATCTCCCATACAGCCAGCAACCCACCCCCCACGCAAGGAGCGTCCTCATTGCAAAGCTGGGGGACCGTGCCGAGGCATCTGTGAGTAAACGTGAGCTGAGCCCCAGGCCAGCTGCTGCTGAACTGTCCCCACCCTTTCCAGGTAAAACACCTGAATATGTACAAGGGCTTGAAAGCCTAGAGGAAGGACCGTGGAGCCACACCAGCGACAGCACGCAGGCCAACTTGGTGCCTGCAGGCCAGCCAGGGTGGTCCTGGACCCTGGCGCTCTTCCAGAAGCTTTCCATTGCCCTGCCTGAGATACCCCTCCTGTCCCGGCCCCCACTGCTTTTTTCCTTCCTCACCTCTGTCCGGAGAGAAATTCCAGCGGAAGGTATGGGTGACACATCCTCTTCTTTACAGGCGGCAGCCTGGCAACTCCTGCAGAAAGGCCAGCAGAACCCCACTCACACCGGGCCACCCACAAAGCTGTGGCCCCTCACTCCCTCCCACCAGCACAGCCCCGAGACTGCTGACGGGGCAGAGAATATGGAGTCAGGCACAGCTTCAGGGGCTATTGCTGCCTGGAGCGCTGTTTATATTGACCTCAACGAGGCACACCTGGGGAGGGCGGGCCGGCAGGGTAAGGCTGCCCAGGTCAGCTAATCCACAACCCTCAGGGAATCACATTGTTGAAAATGGACCCCGCCAAGGTAGAAGAGATGCCAAGGAAAAAAAGGACACAATGCCATTTGCAGCACCGTAGATGAGTCTAGAAGTAATCACGTGACTTGTAGTAAGTCAGAAAGTGAAAGACACATATCATATCATATCACTTATAGGTGTTACCTAAAAATGGATACCAGGGCAGATATTTCCACGGAGAAGGGCAATCACAGATTCATTAAACAAACTTATGGTTCACCAATGGAAAGGTGTGAGGATTGGTTTCATTACGATATCGGGGTTAACAGACATATACAAACACAGGTGACATATATAATCACCAAAGACCTACAGAATACCAAGAGAGGACTACTCAACATTCTGTCATAACGTACATGGGAAAAGGATCCCAGGAAGAACAGTCATCTGTATATGTGTAAAAGAACCACATCTTCCACACCTACAACAAGCCAAACATTGTAATCAAACTTGCTGTAATAAAAAATAAAAAATTAAATTAAAAACACGAACAAGAAGTAGTGAGACAAACGTGAGGGGCTTTCTCCTGGCACATTCCATTCTAAACTCCAATCTAGAACACCACTTCCACTGAGGCTCTCTTGCCCTAGTAACCAGATTTGGTAAGGGTGAACTGCTGCCACCTTGTGGCCGTTTCACACAACAGCAGCTTTAATCCCAGCGCTAATGGTCAGTTGATATTCAAAATCATTGCAGGCCTGTAAATGACACCTGCCCTGAAAACAAATCCTGGGGTCACATATCGACCAAAAAATTCAAAGGACGTCCATATTTCAAAACGACCGTTTCAAAAGGCATATTTTACGCACATTAGTGTTCTGCTTCTTTTCCTTTCTTTCCTTTTTTGTTAAAAAACACGGGAATGGAAAAAGGCATCCCTCAGAATGGGCGAAAATCGTTGCAGACGAATCAATGGACAGAGGTTTAATCTCCAATATATATAAACAGCTCATGCAGCTTAATATTAAAAGAACAAACAACCCAATACAAAAATGGGCAGAAGATCTAAAGAGACGTTTCTTCAAAGGAGACACAGAGATGGCCAAGACGCACATGAAAAGCTGCTCAACAGCACTAATTATTAGAGAAATGCAAATCAAAACTACAATGAGGTATCACCTCACACCTGTTAGAATCGGCATCATCAGGAAATCTACAAACAACCAATTCTGGGGAGGGTGTGGACAAAAGGAGCCCCCTTCCACTATTGGTGGGAATGTAAATTGATACAGTCACTATGGAGAACAGTATGGAGTTTCCTTAAAAAAATTAGAAATAGAATTACCATCTGATCCAGCAATCCCACTTCTGGGCATATACCCAGAGAAAACCATATTTCAAAAAGGCACATTCACCACAATGTTCGTTGCAGCACTATTTACAATAGCCAGGTAATGGAAGCAACCTAAATGCCCACAGACAGATGAATGGATAAAGATGTGGTACATATATAAAATGGAATATTACTCGGCCATATAAAGAAATGAAACTGGGTCATTTGTAGAGACATCGATGGATCGAGAGACTGTCATACAGAATGAAGTAAGTCAGAAAGAGGAAAACAAATATTGTATATTAATGCATATCTGTGGAGCCTAAAAATGGTACAGATGAACTGGTTTGCAGGGAAGAAATAGAGACACAGAGGTAGAGAACAAACGTATGGACACCTAGTGTGGGAAGCCATGGGGTGGTGGTGGTGGGATGAGTTGGGAGTTTGGGATTGACCTGTATACATGCATATGCATAAAATACATAACTAATAATAACGTGCTGTATAAAAAAAATAAATAAAATTAAATTTCAAAATTTAAAAAAATAAAATTTAAAAATAAAACAGAAAAAAGTTCTTCCCGTCACACAGATGTATTTATAGGAATGAATTATTTCCATGCTTATATCTATAAATACATAAAAGAGGAATAAAATCTAACTTGAACGATAAAAGAAAAAAAGAGTGAACCCACGAGTTATACAGAGGAAAACCCTATCACGGCACTTGCTCCAGTGGTCAACAATTCTGAAATTGGTCAGAGGTGGGGAACCAACTCCCATACAGCCAGCAACCCACCCCCCACGCAAGGAGCGTCCTCATTGCAAAGCTGGGGGACCGTGCCGAGGCATCTGTGAGTAAACGTGAGCTGAGCCCCAGGCCAGCTGCTGCTGAACTGTCCCCACCCTTTCCAGGTAAAACACCTGAATATGTACAAGGGCTTGAAAGCCTAGAGGAAGGACCGTGGAGCCACACCAGCGACAGCACGCAGGCCAACTTGGTGCCTGCAGGCCAGCCAGGGTGGTCCTGGACCGTGGCGCTCTTCCAGAAGCTTTCCATTGCCCTGCCTGAGATACCCCTCCTGTCCCGGCCCCCACTGCTTTTTTCCTTCCTCACCTCTGTCCGGAGAGAAATTCCAGCGGAAGGTATGGGTGACACATCCTCTTCTTTACAGGCGGCAGCCTGGCAACTCCTGCAGAAAGGCCAGCAGAACCCCACTCACACCGGGCCACCCACAAAGCTGTGGCCCCTCACTCCCTCCCACCAGCACAGCCCCGAGACTGCTGACGGGGCAGAGAATATGGAGTCAGGCACAGCTTCAGGGGCTATTGCTGCCTGGAGCGCTGTTTATATTGACCTCAACGAGGCACACCTGGGGAGGGCGGGCCGGCAGGGTAAGGCTGCCCAGGTCAGCTAATCCACAACCCTCAGGGAATCACATTGTTGAAAATGGACCCCGCCAAGGTAGAAGAGATGCCAAGGAAAAAAAGGACCCAATGCCATTTGCAGCACCGTAGATGAGTCTAGAAGTAATCACGTGACTTGTAGTAAGTCAGAAAGTGAAAGACACATATCATATCATATCACTTATAGGTGTTACCTAAAAATGGATACCAGGGCAGATATTTCCACGGAGAAGGGCAATCACAGATTCATTAAACAAACTTATGGTTCACCAATGGAAAGGTGTGAGGATTGGTTTCATTACGATATCGGGGTTAACAGACATATACAAACACAGGTGACATATATAATCACCAAAGACCTACAGAATACCAAGAGAGGACTACTCAACATTCTGTCATAACGTACATGGGAAAAGGATCCCAGGAAGAACAGTCATCTGTATATGTGTAAAAGAACCACATCTTCCACACCTACAACAAGCCAAACATTGTAATCAAACTTGCTGTAATAAAAAATAAAAAATTAAATTAAAAACACGAACAAGAAGTAGTGAGACAAACGTGAGGGGCTTTCTCCTGGCACATTCCATTCTAAACTCCAATCTAGAACACCACTTCCACTGAGGCTCTCTTGCCCTAGTAACCAGATTTGGTAAGGGTGAACTGCTGCCACCTTGTGGCCGTTTCACACAACAGCAGCTTTAATCCCAGCGCTAATGGTCAGTTGATATTCAAAATCATTGCAGGCCTGTAAATGACACCTGCCCTGAAAACAAATCCTGGGGTCACATATCGACCAAAAAATTCAAAGGACGTCCATATTTCAAAACGACCGTTTCAAAAGGCATATTTTACGCACATTAGTGTTCTGCTTCTTTTCCTTTCTTTCCTTTTTTGTTAAAAAACACGGGAATGGAAAAAGGCATCCCTCAGAATGGGCGAAAATCGTTGCAGACGAATCAATGGACAGAGGTTTAATCTCCAATATATATAAACAGCTCATGCAGCTTAATATTAAAAGAACAAACAACCCAATACAAAAATGGGCAGAAGATCTAAAGAGACGTTTCTTCAAAGGAGACACAGAGATGGCCAAGACGCACATGAAAAGCTGCTCAACAGCACTAATTATTAGAGAAATGCAAATCAAAACTACAATGAGGTATCACCTCACACCTGTTAGAATCGGCATCATCAGGAAATCTACAAACAACCAATTCTGGGGAGGGTGTGGACAAAAGGAGCCCCCTTCCACTATTGGTGGGAATGTAAATTGATACAGTCACTATGGAGAACAGTATGGAGTTTCCTTAAATAAATTAGAAATAGAATTACCATCTGATCCAGCAATCCCACTTCTGGGCATATACCCAGAGAAAACCGTATTTCAAAAAGGCACATTCACCACAATGTTCGTTGCAGCACTATTGACAATAGCCAGGTAATGGAAGCAACCTAAATGCCCACAGACAGATGAATGGATAAAGATGTGGTACATATATAAAATGGAATATTACTCGGCCATATAAAGAAATGAAACTGGGTCATTTGTAGAGACATCGATGGATCGAGAGACTGTCATACAGAATGAAGTAAGTCAGAAAGAGGAAAACAAATATTGTATATTAATGCATATCTGTGGAGCCTAAATATGGTACAGATGAACTGGTTTGCAGGGAAGAAATAGAGACACAGAGGTAGAGAACAAACGTATGGACACCTAGTGTGGGAAGCCATGGGGTGGTGGTGGTGGGATGAGTTGGGAGTTTGGGATTGACCTGTATACATGCATATGCATAAAATACATAACTAATAATAACGTGCTGTATAAAAAAAAATAAATAAAATTAAATTTCAAAATTAAAAAAAATAAAATTTAAAAATAAAACAGAAAAAAGTTCTTCCCGTCACACAGATGTATTTATAGGAATGAATTATTTCCATGCTTATATCTATAAATACATAAAAGAGGAATAAAATCTAACTTGAACGATAAAAGAAAAAAAGAGTGAACCCTCGAGTTATACAGAGGAAAACCCTATCACGGCACTTGCTCCAGCGGTCAACAATTCTGAAATTGGTCAGAGGTGGGGAACCATCTCCCATACAGCCAGCAACCCACCCCCCACGCAAGGAGCGTCCTCATTGCAAAGCTGGGGGACCGTGCCGAGGCATCTGTGAGTAAACGTGAGCTGAGCCCCAGGCCAGCTGCTGCTGAACTGTCCCCACCCTTTCCAGGTAAAACACCTGAATATGTACAAGGGCTTGAAAGCCTAGAGGAAGGACCGTGGAGCCACACCAGCGACAGCACGCAGGCCAACTTGGTGCCTGCAGGCCAGCCAGGGTGGTCCTGGACCGTGGCGCTCTTCCAGAAGCTTTCCATTGCCCTGCCTGAGATACCCCTCCTGTCCCGGCCCCCACTGCTTTTTTCCTTCCTCACCTCTGTCCGGAGAGAAATTCCAGCGGAAGGTATGGGTGACACATCCTCTTCTTTACAGGCGGCAGCCTGGCAACTCCTGCAGAAAGGCCAGCAGAACCCCACTCACACCGGGCCACCCACAAAGCTGTGGCCCCTCACTCCCTCCCACCAGCACAGCCCCGAGACTGCTGACGGGGCAGAGAATATGGAGTCAGGCACAGCTTCAGGGGCTATTGCTGCCTGGAGCGCTGTTTATATTGACCTCAACGAGGCACACCTGGGGAGGGAGGGCCGGCAGGGTAAGGCTGCCCAGGTCAGCTAATCCACAACCCTCAGGGAATCACATTGTTGAAAATGGACCCCGCCAAGGTAGAAGAGATGCCAAGGAAAAAAAGGACCCAATGCCATTTGCAGCACCGTAGATGAGTCTAGAAGTAATCACGTGACTTGTAGTAAGTCAGAAAGTGAAAGACACATATCATATCATATCACTTATAGGTGTTACCTAAAAATGGATACCAGGGCAGATATTTCCACGGAGAAGGGCAATCACAGATTCATTAAACAAACTTATGGTTCACCAATGGAAAGGTGTGAGGATTGGTTTCATTACGATATCGGGGTTAACAGACATATACAAACACAGGTGACATATATAATCACCAAAGACCTACAGAATACCAAGAGAGGACTACTCAACATTCTGTCATAACGTACATGGGAAAAGGATCCCAGGAAGAACAGTCATCTGTATATGTGTAAAAGAACCACATCTTCCACACCTACAACAAGCCAAACATTGTAATCAAACTTGCTGTAATAAAAAATAAAAAATTAAATTAAAAACACGAACAAGAAGTAGTGAGACAAACGTGAGGGGCTTTCTCCTGGCACATTCCATTCTAAACTCCAATCTAGAACACCACTTCCACTGAGGCTCTCTTGCCCTAGTAACCAGATTTGGTAAGGGTGAACTGCTGCCACCTTGTGGCCGTTTCACACAACAGCAGCTTTAATCCCAGCGCTAATGGTCAGTTGATATTCAAAATCATTGCAGGCCTGTAAATGACACCTGCCCTGAAAACAAATCCTGGGGTCACATATCGACCAAAAAATTCAAAGGACGTCCATATTTCAAAACGACCGTTTCAAAAGGCATATTTTACGCACATTAGTGTTCTGCTTCTTTTCCTTTCTTTCCTTTTTTGTTAAAAAACACGGGAATGGAAAAAGGCATCCCTCAGAATGGGCGAAAATCGTTGCAGACGAATCAATGGACAGAGGTTTAATCTCCAATATATATAAACAGCTCATGCAGCTTAATATTAAAAAAACAAACAACCCAATACAAAAATGGGCAGAAGATCTAAAGAGACGTTTCTTCAAAGGAGACACAGAGATGGCCAAGACGCACATGAAAAGCTGCTCAACAGCACTAATTATTAGAGAAATGCAAATCAAAACTACAATGAGGTATCACCTCACACCTGTTAGAATCGGCATCATCAGGAAATCTACAAACAACCAATTCTGGGGAGGGTGTGGACAAAAGGAGCCCCCTTCCACTATTGGTGGGAATGTAAATTGATACAGTCACTATGGAGAACAGTATGGAGTTTCCTTAAAAAAATTAGAAATAGAATTACCATCTGATCCAGCAATCCCACTTCTGGGCATATACCCAGAGAAAACCGTATTTCAAAAAGGCACATTCACCACAATGTTCGTTGCAGCACTATTTACAATAGCCAGGTAATGGAAGCAACCTAAATGACCACAGACAGATGAATGGATAAAGATGTGGTACATATATAAAATGGAATATTACTCGGCCATAAAAAGGAATGAAACTGGGTCATTTGTAGAGACATCGATGGATCGAGAGACTGTCATACAGAATGAAGTAAGTCAGAAAGAGGAAAACAAATATTGTATATTAATGCATATATGTGGAACCTAAAAAAATGGTACAGATGAACTGGTTTGCAGGAAAGAAATAGAGACACAGAGGTAGAGAACAAACGTATGGACACCAAGTGTGGGAAGCCATGGGGTGGTGGTGGTGGGATGAGTTTGGAGTTTGGGATTGACCTGTATACATGTATATGCATAAAATACATAACTAATAATAACGTGTTGTATAAAAAAAATAAATAAAATTAAATTTCAAAATTTAAAAAAATAAAATTTAAAAATAAAACAGAAAAAAGTTCTTCCCGTCACACAGATGTATTTATAGGAATGAATTATTTCCATGCTTATATCTATAAATACATAAAAGAGGAATAAAATCTAACTTGAACGATAAAAGAAAAAAAAAGTGAACCCACGAGTTATACAGAGGAAAACCCTATCACGGCACTTGCTCCAGCGGTCAACAATTCTGAAATTGGTCAGAGGTGGGGAACCATCTCCCATACAGCCAGCAACCCACCCCCCACGCAAGGAGCGTCCTCATTGCAAAGCTGGGGGACCGTGCCGAGGCATCTGTGAGTAAACGTGAGCTGAGCCCCAGGCCAGCTGCTGCTGAACTGTCCCCACCCTTTCCAGGTAAAACACCTGAATATGTACAAGGGCTTGAAAGCCTAGAGGAAGGACCGTGGAGCCACACCAGCGACAGCACGCAGGCCAACTTGGTGCCTGCAGGCCAGCCAGGGTGGTCCTGGACCCTGGCGCTCTTCCAGAAGCTTTCCATTGCCCTGCCTGAGATACCCCTCCTGTCCCGGCCCCCACTGCTTTTTTCCTTCCTCACCTCTGTCCGGAGAGAAATTCCAGCGGAAGGTATGGGTGACACATCCTCTTCTTTACAGGCGGCAGCCTGGCAACTCCTGCAGAAAGGCCAGCAGAACCCCACTCACACCGGGCCACCCACAAAGCTGTGGCCCCTCACTCCCTCCCACCAGCACAGCCCCGAGACTGCTGACGGGGCAGAGAATATGGAGTCAGGCACAGCTTCAGGGGCTATTGCTGCCTGGAGCGCTGTTTATATTGACCTCAACGAGGCACACCTGGGGAGGGCGGGCCGGCAGGGTAAGGCTGCCCAGGTCAGCTAATCCACAACCCTCAGGGAATCACATTGTTGAAAATGGACCCCGCCAAGGTAGAAGAGATGCCAAGGAAAAAAAGGACCCAATGCCATTTGCAGCACCGTAGATGAGTCTAGAAGTAATCACGTGACTTGTAGTAAGTCAGAAAGTGAAAGACACATATCATATCATATCACTTATAGGTGTTACCTAAAAATGGATACCAGGGCAGATATTTCCACGGAGAAGGGCAATCACAGATTCATTAAACAAACTTATGGTTCACCAATGGAAAGGTGTGAGGATTGGTTTCATTACGATATCGGGGTTAACAGACATATACAAACACAGGTGACATATATAATCACCAAAGACCTACAGAATACCAAGAGAGGACTACTCAACATTCTGTCATAACGTACATGGGAAAAGGATCCCAGGAAGAACAGTCATCTGTATATGTGTAAAAGAACCACATCTTCCACACCTACAACAAGCCAAACATTGTAATCAAACTTGCTGTAATAAAAAATAAAAAATTAAATTAAAAACACGAACAAGAAGTAGTGAGACAAACGTGAGGGGCTTTCTCCTGGCACATTCCATTCTAAACTCCAATCTAGAACACCACTTCCACTGAGGCTCTCTTGCCCTAGTAACCAGATTTGGTAAGGGTGAACTGCTGCCACCTTGTGGCCGTTTCACACAACAGCAGCTTTAATCCCAGCGCTAATGGTCAGTTGATATTCAAAATCATTGCAGGCCTGTAAATGACACCTGCCCTGAAAACAAATCCTGGGGTCACATATCGACCAAAAAATTCAAAGGACGTCCATATTTCAAAACGACCGTTTCAAAAGGCATATTTTACGCACATTAGTGTTCTGCTTCTTTTCCTTTCTTTCCTTTTTTGTTAAAAAACACGGGAATGGAAAAAGGCATCCCTCAGAATGGGCGAAAATCGTTGCAGACGAATCAATGGACAGAGGTTTAATCTCCAATATATATAAACAGCTCATGCAGCTTAATATTAAAAGAACAAACAACCCAATACAAAAATGGGCAGAAGATCTAAAGAGACGTTTCTTCAAAGGAGACACAGAGATGGCCAAGACGCACATGAAAAGCTGCTCAACAGCACTAATTATTAGAGAAATGCAAATCAAAACTACAATGAGGTATCACCTCACACCTGTTAGAATCGGCATCATCAGGAAATCTACAAACAACCAATTCTGGGGAGGGTGTGGACAAAAGGAGCCCCCTTCCACTATTGGTGGGAATGTAAATTGATACAGTCACTATGGAGAACAGTATGGAGTTTCCTTAAATAAATTAGAAATAGAATTACCATCTGATCCAGCAATCCCACTTCTGGGCATATACCCAGAGAAAACCGTATTTCAAAAAGGCACATTCACCACAATGTTCGTTGCAGCACTATTGACAATAGCCAGGTAATGGAAGCAACCTAAATGCCCACAGACAGATGAATGGATAAAGATGTGGTACATATATAAAATGGAATATTACTCGGCCATATAAAGAAATGAAACTGGGTCATTTGTAGAGACATCGATGGATCGAGAGACTGTCATACAGAATGAAGTAAGTCAGAAAGAGGAAAACAAATATTGTATATTAATGCATATCTGTGGAGCCTAAAAATGGTACAGATGAACTGGTTTGCAGGGAAGAAATAGAGACACAGAGGTAGAGAACAAACGTATGGACACCTAGTGTGGGAAGCCATGGGGTGGTGGTGGTGGGATGAGTTGGGAGTTTGGGATTGACCTGTATACATGCATATGCATAAAATACATAACTAATAATAACGTGCTGTATAAAAAAAAATAAATAAAATTAAATTTCAAAATTAAAAAAAATAAAATTTAAAAATAAAACAGAAAAAAGTTCTTCCCGTCACACAGATGTATTTATAGGAATGAATTATTTCCATGCTTATATCTATAAATACATAAAAGAGGAATAAAATCTAACTTGAACGATAAAAGAAAAAAAGAGTGAACCCTCGAGTTATACAGAGGAAAACCCTATCACGGCACTTGCTCCAGCGGTCAACAATTCTGAAATTGGTCAGAGGTGGGGAACCATCTCCCATACAGCCAGCAACCCACCCCCCACGCAAGGAGCGTCCTCATTGCAAAGCTGGGGGACCGTGCCGAGGCATCTGTGAGTAAACGTGAGCTGAGCCCCAGGCCAGCTGCTGCTGAACTGTCCCCACCCTTTCCAGGTAAAACACCTGAATATGTACAAGGGCTTGAAAGCCTAGAGGAAGGACCGTGGAGCCACACCAGCGACAGCACGCAGGCCAACTTGGTGCCTGCAGGCCAGCCAGGGTGGTCCTGGACCCTGGCGCTCTTCCAGAAGCTTTCCATTGCCCTGCCTGAGATACCCCTCCTGTCCCGGCCCCCACTGCTTTTTTCCTTCCTCACCTCTGTCCGGAGAGAAATTCCAGCGGAAGGTATGGGTGACACATCCTCTTCTTTACAGGCGGCAGCCTGGCAACTCCTGCAGAAAGGCCAGCAGAACCCCACTCACACCGGGCCACCCACAAAGCTGTGGCCCCTCACTCCCTCCCACCAGCACAGCCCCGAGACTGCTGACGGGGCAGAGAATATGGAGTCAGGCACAGCTTCAGGGGCTATTGCTGCCTGGAGCGCTGTTTATATTGACCTCAACGAGGCACACCTGGGGAGGGCGGGCCGGCAGGGTAAGGCTGCCCAGGTCAGCTAATCCACAACCCTCAGGGAATCACATTGTTGAAAATGGACCCCGCTAAGGCAGAAGAGATGCCAAGGAAAAAAAGGACCCAATGCCATTTGCAGCACCGTAGATGAGTCTAGAAGTAATCACGTGACTTGTAGTAAGTCAGAAAGTGAAAGACACATATCATATCATATCACTTATAGGTGTTACCTAAAAATGGATACCAGGGCAGATATTTCCACGGAGAAGGGCAATCACAGATTCATTAAACAAACTTATGGTTCACCAATGGAAAGGTGTGAGGATTGGTTTCATTACGATATCGGGGTTAACAGACATATACAAACACAGGTGACATATATAATCACCAAAGACCTACAGAATACCAAGAGAGGACTACTCAACATTCTGTCATAACGTACATGGGAAAAGGATCCCAGGAAGAACAGTCATCTGTATATGTGTAAAAGAACCACATCTTCCACACCTACAACAAGCCAAACATTGTAATCAAACTTGCTGTAATAAAAAATAAAAAATTAAATTAAAAACACGAACAAGAAGTAGTGAGACAAACGTGAGGGGCTTTCTCCTGGCACATTCCATTCTAAACTCCAATCTAGAACACCACTTCCACTGAGGCTCTCTTGCCCTAGTAACCAGATTTGGTAAGGGTGAACTGCTGCCACCTTGTGGCCGTTTCACACAACAGCAGCTTTAATCCCAGCGCTAATGGTCAGTTGATATTCAAAATCATTGCAGGCCTGTAAATGACACCTGCCCTGAAAACAAATCCTGGGGTCACATATCGACCAAAAAATTCAAAGGACGTCCATATTTCAAAACGACCGTTTCAAAAGGCATATTTTACGCACATTAGTGTTCTGCTTCTTTTCCTTTCTTTCCTTTTTTGTTAAAAAACACGGGAATGGAAAAAGGCATCCCTCAGAATGGGCGAAAATCGTTGCAGACGAATCAATGGACAGAGGTTTAATCTCCAATATATATAAACAGCTCATGCAGCTTAATATTAAAAGAACAAACAACCCAATACAAAAATGGGCAGAAGATCTAAAGAGACGTTTCTTCAAAGGAGACACAGAGATGGCCAAGACGCACATGAAAAGCTGCTCAACAGCACTAATTATTAGAGAAATGCAAATCAAAACTACAATGAGGTATCACCTCACACCTGTTAGAATCGGCATCATCAGGAAATCTACAAACAACCAATTCTGGGGAGGGTGTGGACAAAAGGAGCCCCCTTCCACTATTGGTGGGAATGTAAATTGATACAGTCACTATGGAGAACAGTATGGAGTTTCCTTAAAAAAATTAGAAATAGAATTACCATCTGATCCAGCAATCCCACTTCTGGGCATATACCCAGAGAAAACCGTATTTCAAAAAGGCACATTCACCACAATGTTCGTTGCAGCACTATTTACAATAGCCAGGTAATGGAAGCAACCTAAATGACCACAGACAGATGAATGGATAAAGATGTGGTACATATATAAAATGGAATATTACTCGGCCATAAAAAGGAATGAAACTGGGTCATTTGAAGAGACATCGATGGATCGAGAGACTGTCATACAGAATGAAGTACGTCAGAAAGAGGAAAACAAATATTGTATATTAATGCATATCTGTGGAGCCTAAAAATGGTACAGATGAACTGGTTTGCAGGGAAGAAATAGAGACACAGAGGTAGAGAACAAACGTATGGAAACCAAGTGTGGGAAGCCATGGGGTGGTGGTGGTGGGATGAGTTGGGAGTTTGGGATTGACCTGTATACATGCATATGCATAAAATACATAACTAATAATAACGTGCTGTATAAAAAAATAAATAAAATTAAATTTCAAAATTTAAAAAAATAAAATTTAAAAATAAAACAGAAAAATGTTCTTCCCGTCACACAGATGTATTTATAGGAATGAATTATTTCCTTGCTTATATCTATAAATACATAAAAGAGGAATAAAATCTAACTTGAACGATAAAAGAAAAAAAAAGTGAACCCACGAGTTATACAGAGGAAAACCCTATCACGGCACTTGCTCCAGCGGTCAACAATTCTGAAATTGGTCAGAGGTGGGGAACCATCTCTCATACAGCCAGCAACCCACCCCCCACGCAAGGAGCGTCCTCATTGCAAAGCTGGGGGACCGTGCCGAGGCATCTGTGAGTAAACGTGAGCTGAGCCCCAGGCCAGCTGCTGCTGAACTGTCCCCACCCTTTCCAGGTAAAACACCTGAATATGTACAAGGGCTTGAAAGCCTAGAGGAAGGACCGTGGAGCCACACCAGCGACAGCACGCAGGCCAACTTGGTGCCTGCAGGCCAGCCAGGGTGGTCCTGGACCCTGGCGCTCTTCCAGAAGCTTTCCATTGCCCTGCCTGAGATACCCCTCCTGTCCCGGCCCCCACTGCTTTTTTCCTTCCTCACCTCTGTCCGGAGAGAAATTCCAGCGGAAGGTATGGGTGACACATCCTCTTCTTTACAGGCGGCAGCCTGGCAACTCCTGCAGAAAGGCCAGCAGAACCCCACTCACACCGGGCCACCCACAAAGCTGTGGTCCCTCACTCCCTCCCACCAGCACAGCCCCGAGACTGCTGACGGGGCAGAGAATATGGAGTCAGGCACAGCTTCAGGGGCTATTGCTGCCTGGAGCGCTGTTTATATTGACCTCAACGAGGCACACCTGGGGAGGGAGGGCCGGCAGGGTAAGGCTGCCCAGGTCAGCTAATCCACAACCCTCAGGGAATCACATTGTTGAAAATGGACCCCGCCAAGGTAGAAGAGATGCCAAGGAAAAAAAGGACCCAATGCCATTTGCAGCACCGTAGATGAGTCTAGAAGTAATCACGTGACTTGTAGTAAGTCAGAAAGTGAAAGACACATATCATATCATATCACTTATAGGTGTTACCTAAAAATGGATACCAGGGCAGATATTTCCACGGAGAAGGGCAATCACAGATTCATTAAACAAACTTATGGTTCACCAATGGAAAGGTGTGAGGATTGGTTTCATTACGATATCGGGGTTAACAGACATATACAAACACAGGTGACATATATAATCACCAAAGACCTACAGAATACCAAGAGAGGACTACTCAACATTCTGTCATAACGTACATGGGAAAAGGATCCCAGGAAGAACAGTCATCTGTATATGTGTAAAAGAACCACATCTTCCACACCTACAACAAGCCAAACATTGTAATCAAACTTGCTGTAATAAAAAATAAAAAATTAAATTAAAAACACGAACAAGAAGTAGTGAGACAAACGTGAGGGGCTTTCTCCTGGCACATTCCATTCTAAACTCCAATCTAGAACACCACTTCCACTGAGGCTCTCTTGCCCTAGTAACCAGATTTGGTAAGGGTGAACTGCTGCCACCTTGTGGCCGTTTCACACAACAGCAGCTTTAATCCCAGTGCTAATGGTCAGTTGATATTCAAAATCATTGCAGGCCTGTAAATGACACCTGCCCTGAAAACAAATCCTGGGGTCACATATCGACCAAAAAATTCAAAGGACGTCCATATTTCAAAACGACCGTTTCAAAAGGCATATTTTACGCACATTAGTGTTCTGCTTCTTTTCCTTTCTTTCCTTTTTTGTTAAAAAACATGGGAATGGAAAAAGGCATCCCTCAGAATGGGCGAAAATCGTTGCAGACGAATCAATGGACAGAGGTTTAATCTCCAATATATATAAACAGCTCATGCAGCTTAATATTAAAAGAACAAACAACCCAATACAAAAATGGGCAGAAGATCTAAAGAGACGTTTCTTCAAAGGAGACACAGAGATGGCCAAGACGCACATGAAAAGCTGCTCAACAGCACTAATTATTAGAGAAATGCAAATCAAAACTACAATGAGGTATCACCTCACACCTGTTAGAATCGGCATCATCAGGAAATCTACAAACAACCAATTCTGGGGAGGGTGTGGACAAAAGGAGCCCCCTTCCACTATTGGTGGGAATGTAAATTGATACAGTCACTATGGAGAACAGTATGGAGTTTCCTTAAATAAATTAGAAATAGAATTACCATCTGATCCAGCAATCCCACTTCTGGGCATATACCCAGAGAAAACCGTATTTCAAAAAGGCACATTCACCACAATGTTCGTTGCAGCACTATTGACAATAGCCAGGTAATGGAAGCAACCTAAATGCCCACAGACAGATGAATGGATAAAGATGTGGTACATATATAAAATGGAATATTACTCGGCCATATAAAGAAATGAAACTGGGTCATTTGTAGAGACATCGATGGATCGAGAGACTGTCATACAGAATGAAGTAAGTCAGAAAGAGGAAAACAAATATTGTATATTAATGCATATCTGTGGAGCCTAAAAATGGTACAGATGAACTGGTTTGCAGGGAAGAAATAGAGACACAGAGGTAGAGAACAAACGTATGGACACCTAGTGTGGGAAGCCATGGGGTGGTGGTGGTGGGATGAGTTGGGAGTTTGGGATTGACCTGTATACATGCATATGCATAAAATACATAACTAATAATAACGTGCTGTATAAAAAAAAATAAATAAAATTAAATTTCAAAATTAAAAAAAATAAAATTTAAAAATAAAACAGAAAAAAGTTCTTCCCGTCACACAGATGTATTTATAGGAATGAATTATTTCCATGCTTATATCTATAAATACATAAAAGAGGAATAAAATCTAACTTGAACGATAAAAGAAAAAAAGAGTGAACCCTCGAGTTATACAGAGGAAAACCCTATCACGGCACTTGCTCCAGCGGTCAACAATTCTGAAATTGGTCAGAGGTGGGGAACCATCTCCCATACAGCCAGCAACCCACCCCCCACGCAAGGAGCGTCCTCATTGCAAAGCTGGGGGACCGTGCCGAGGCATCTGTGAGTAAACGTGAGCTGAGCCCCAGGCCAGCTGCTGCTGAACTGTCCCCACCCTTTCCAGGTAAAACACCTGAATATGTACAAGGGCTTGAAAGCCTAGAGGAAGGACCGTGGAGCCACACCAGCGACAGCACGCAGGCCAACTTGGTGCCTGCAGGCCAGCCAGGGTGGTCCTGGACCCTGGCGCTCTTCCAGAAGCTTTCCATTGCCCTGCCTGAGATACCCCTCCTGTCCCGGCCCCCACTGCTTTTTTCCTTCCTCACCTCTGTCCGGAGAGAAATTCCAGCGGAAGGTATGGGTGACACATCCTCTTCTTTACAGGCGGCAGCCTGGCAACTCCTGCAGAAAGGCCAGCAGAACCCCACTCACACCGGGCCACCCACAAAGCTGTGGTCCCTCACTCCCTCCCACCAGCACAGCCCCGAGACTGCTGACGGGGCAGAGAATATGGAGTCAGGCACAGCTTCAGGGGCTATTGCTGCCTGGAGCTCTGTTTATATTGACCTCAACGAGGCACACCAGGGGAGGGCGGGCCGGCAGGGTAAGGCTGCCCAGGTCAGCTAATCCACAACCCTCAGGGAATCACATTGTTGAAAATGGACCCCGCCAAGGCAGAAGAGATGCCAAGGAGAAAAAGGACCCAATGCCATTTGCAGCACCGTAGATGAGTCTAGAAGTAATCACGTGACTTGTAGTAAGTCAGAAAGTGAAAGACACATACCATATCATATCACTTATAGGTGTTACCTAAAAATGGATACCAGGGCAGATATTTCCACGGAGAAGGGCAATCACAGATTCATTAAACAAACTTATGGTTCACGAATGGAAAGGTGTGAGGATTGGTTTCATTACGATATCGGGGATAACAGACATATACAAACACAGGTGACATATATAATCACCAAAGACCTACAGAATACCAAGAGAGGACTACTCAACATTCTGTCATAACGTACGTGGGAAAAGGATCCCAGGAAGAACAGACATGTGTATATGTGTAAAAGAACCACATCTTCCACACCTACAACAAGCCAAACATTGTAATCAACCTTGCTGTAATAAAAAATAAAAAAAAATAAATTAAAAACACGAACAAGAAGTAGTGAGACAAACTTGAGGGGCTTTCTCCTGGCACATTCCATTCTAAATTCCAATCTAGAACAACACTTCCACTGAGGCTCTCTTGCCCTAGTAACCAGATTTGGTAAGGGTGAACTGCTGCCACCTGGTGGCCGTTTCACACAACAGCAGCTTTAATCCCAGCGCTAATGGTTAGTTGATATTCAAAATCATTGCAGGCCTGTAAATGACACCTGCCCTGAAAACAAATCCTGGGGTCACATATCGACCAAAAAATTCAAAGGACGTCCATATTTCAAAACGACCGTTTCAAAAGGCATATTTTACGCACATTAGTGTTCTGCTTCTTTTCCTTTCTTTCCTTTTTTGTTAAAAAAAAAACGGGAATGGAAAAAGGCATCCCTCAGAATGGGCAAAAATCGTTGCAAACGAATCAATGGACAGAGGTTTAATCTCCAATATATATAAACAGCTCATGCAGCTTAATATTAAAAAAACAAAGAACCCAATACAAAAATGGGCAGAAGATCTAAAGAGATGTTTCTTCAAAGGAGACACAGAGATGGCCAAGACGCACATGAAAAGCTGCTCAACAGCACTAATTATTAGAGAAATGCAAATCAAAACTACCATGAGGTATCACCTCACACCCGTTAGAATCGGCATCATCAGAAAATCTACAAACAACCAATTCTGGGGAGGGTGTGGACAAAAGGAGCCCTCTTCCACTATTGGTGGGAATGTAAATTGATACAGTCACTATGGAGAACAGTATGGAGTTTCCTTTAAAAAACTATAAAGAGGAGTACCATCTGATCCAGCAATCCCACTTCTGGGCATATACCCAGAGAAAACCGTAAATCAAAAAGGCACATTCACCACAATGTTCATTGCAGCACTATTTACAATAGCCAGGTAATGGAAGCAAACTAAATGCCCACAGACAGATGAATGGATAAAGATGTGGTACATATATAAAATGAAATATTACTCGGCCATAAAAAGGAATGAAACTGGGTCATTTGTAGAGACATCGATGGATCAAGAGACTGTCATACAGAATGAAGTCAGAAAGAGGAAACCAAATACTGTATATTAAGGCATATATGTGGAACCTAAAAAATGGTACAGATGAACTGGTTTGCAGCGAAGAAATAGAGACACAGAGGTAGAGAACAAACGTATGGACACCAAGTGTGGGAAGCCATGGGGTGGTGGTGGTGGGATGAGTTGGGAGATTGGGATTGACCTGTATACATTTATATGCATAAAATACATAACTAATAATAACCTGCTGTATAAAAAATAAATTAATTAATTTCAAAATTCTAAACAATAAAATTTAAAAATAAAAGAGAAAAAAGTTCTTCCCGTCTCACAGATGTATTTATAGGAATGAATTATTTCCATGCTTATATCTATAAATACATAAAAGAGGAATAAAATCTAACTTGAAACGTAAAAGAAAAAAAAAACCTGAACCCACCATTTATACAGAGGAAAACCCTATCTGGACACTTGCTCCAGCGGTAAACAATTCTGAAATTGGTCAGAGGTGGGGAACCATCTCCCATACAGCCAGCACCCCACCCCCCACGCAAGGAGCGTCCTCATTGCAAAGCTGGGGGACTGTGCCGAGGCATCTGTGCGTAAACGTGAGCTGAGCCCCAGGCCAGCTGCTGCTGAACTGTTCCCACCCTTCCCAGGTAAAACACCTGAATATGTACAAGGGCTTGAAAGCCTAGAGGAAGGGCCGTGGAGCCACACCAGCGACAGCACGCAGGCCAACTTGGTGCCTGCAGGCCAGCCAGGGTGGTCCTGGCCCCGGGCGCTCTTCCGGAAGCTTTCCATTGCCCTGCCTGAGATACCCCTCCTGTCCTGGCCCCCACTGCTTTTTTCCTTCCTCACCTCTGTCCGGAGAGAAATTCCAGCGGAAGGTATGGGTGACACATCCTCTTCTTTACAGGTGTCATCCTGGCAACTCCTGCAGAAAGGCCAGCAGAGCCGCACTCACACCGGGCCACCCACAAAGCTGTGGCGCCTCACTCCCACCCACCAGCAGAGCCCCGAGACTGCTGACGGGGCAGAGAATATGGAGTCAGGCACAGCTTCAGGGGCTATTGCTGCCTGGAGCGCTGTTTATATTGACCTCAACGAGGCACACCTGGGGAGGGCGGGCCGGCAGGGTAAGGCTGCCCAGGTCAGCTAATCCACAACCCTCAGGGAATCACATTGTTGAAAATGGACCTCGCTAAGGCAGAAGAGAAGCCAAGGAAAAAAAGGACACAATGCCATTTGCAGCACCGTAAATGAGTCTAGAAGTAATTACGTGACTTGTAGTAAGTCAGAAAGTGAAAGACACATACCATATCATATCACTTATAGGTGTTACCTAAAAATGGATACCAGGGCAGATATTTCCACGGAGAAGGGCAATCACAGATTCATTAAACAAACTTATGGTTCACGAATGGAAAGGTGTGAGGATTGGTTTCATTACGATATCGGGGATAACAGACATATACAAACACAGGTGACATATATAATCACCAAAGACCTACAGAATACCAAGAGAGGACTACTCAACATTCTGTCATAACGTACGTGGGAAAAGGATCCCAGGAAGAACAGACATCTGTATATGTGTAAAAGAACCACATCTTCCACACCTACAACAAGCCAAACATTGTAATCAAACTTGCTGTAATAAAAAATAAAAAATTAAATTAAAAACACGAACAAGAAGTAGTGAGACAAACGTGAGGGGCTTTCTCCTGGCACATTCCATTCTAAACTCCAATCTAGAACACCACTTCCACTGAGGCTCTCTTGCCCTAGTAACCAGATTTGGTAAGGGTGAACTGCTGCCACCTTGTGGCCGTTTCACACAACAGCAGCTTTAATCCCAGTGCTAATGGTCAGTTGATATTCAAAATCATTGCAGGCCTGTAAATGACACCTGCCCTGAAAACAAATCCTGGGGTCACATATCGACCAAAAAATTCAAAGGACGTCCATATTTCAAAACGACCGTTTCAAAAGGCATATTTTACGCACATTAGTGTTCTGCTTCTTTTCCTTTCTTTCCTTTTTTGTTAAAAAACATGGGAATGGAAAAAGGCATCCCTCAGAATGGGCGAAAATCGTTGCAGACGAATCAATGGACAGAGGTTTAATCTCCAATATATATAAACAGCTCATGCAGCTTAATATTAAAAGAACAAACAACCCAATACAAAAATGGGCAGAAGATCTAAAGAGACGTTTCTTCAAAGGAGACACAGAGATGGCCAAGACGCACATGAAAAGCTGCTCAACAGCACTAATTATTAGAGAAATGCAAATCAAAACTACAATGAGGTATCACCTCACACCTGTTAGAATCGGCATCATCAGGAAATCTACAAACAACCAATTCTGGGGAGGGTGTGGACAAAAGGAGCCCCCTTCCACTATTGGTGGGAATGTAAATTGATACAGTCACTATGGAGAACAGTATGGAGTTTCCTTAAATAAATTAGAAATAGAATTACCATCTGATCCAGCAATCCCACTTCTGGGCATATACCCAGAGAAAACCGTATTTCAAAAAGGCACATTCACCACAATGTTCGTTGCAGCACTATTGACAATAGCCAGGTAATGGAAGCAACCTAAATGCCCACAGACAGATGAATGGATAAAGATGTGGTACATATATAAAATGGAATATTACTCGGCCATATAAAGAAATGAAACTGGGTCATTTGTAGAGACATCGATGGATCGAGAGACTGTCATACAGAATGAAGTAAGTCAGAAAGAGGAAAACAAATATTGTATATTAATGCATATCTGTGGAGCCTAAAAATGGTACAGATGAACTGGTTTGCAGGGAAGAAATAGAGACACAGAGGTAGAGAACAAACGTATGGACACCTAGTGTGGGAAGCCATGGGGTGGTGGTGGTGGGATGAGTTGGGAGTTTGGGATTGACCTGTATACATGCATATGCATAAAATACATAACTAATAATAACGTGCTGTATAAAAAAAAATAAATAAAATTAAATTTCAAAATTAAAAAAAATAAAATTTAAAAATAAAACAGAAAAAAGTTCTTCCCGTCACACAGATGTATTTATAGGAATGAATTATTTCCATGCTTATATCTATAAATACATAAAAGAGGAATAAAATCTAACTTGAACGATAAAAGAAAAAAAGAGTGAACCCTCGAGTTATACAGAGGAAAACCCTATCACGGCACTTGCTCCAGCGGTCAACAATTCTGAAATTGGTCAGAGGTGGGGAACCATCTCCCATACAGCCAGCAACCCACCCCCCACGCAAGGAGCGTCCTCATTGCAAAGCTGGGGGACCGTGCCGAGGCATCTGTGAGTAAACGTGAGCTGAGCCCCAGGCCAGCTGCTGCTGAACTGTCCCCACCCTTTCCAGGTAAAACACCTGAATATGTACAAGGGCTTGAAAGCCTAGAGGAAGGACCGTGGAGCCACACCAGCGACAGCACGCAGGCCAACTTGGTGCCTGCAGGCCAGCCAGGGTGGTCCTGGACCCTGGCGCTCTTCCAGAAGCTTTCCATTGCCCTGCCTGAGATACCCCTCCTGTCCCGGCCCCCACTGCTTTTTTCCTTCCTCACCTCTGTCCGGAGAGAAATTCCAGCGGAAGGTATGGGTGACACATCCTCTTCTTTACAGGCGGCAGCCTGGCAACTCCTGCAGAAAGGCCAGCAGAACCCCACTCACACCGGGCCACCCACAAAGCTGTGGTCCCTCACTCCCTCCCACCAGCACAGCCCCGAGACTGCTGACGGGGCAGAGAATATGGAGTCAGGCACAGCTTCAGGGGCTATTGCTGCCTGGAGCTCTGTTTATATTGACCTCAACGAGGCACACCAGGGGAGGGCGGGCCGGCAGGGTAAGGCTGCCCAGGTCAGCTAATCCACAACCCTCAGGGAATCACATTGTTGAAAATGGACCCCGCCAAGGCAGAAGAGATGCCAAGGAGAAAAAGGACCCAATGCCATTTGCAGCACCGTAGATGAGTCTAGAAGTAATCACGTGACTTGTAGTAAGTCAGAAAGTGAAAGACACATACCATATCATATCACTTATAGGTGTTACCTAAAAATGGATACCAGGGCAGATATTTCCACGGAGAAGGGCAATCACAGATTCATTAAACAAACTTATGGTTCACGAATGGAAAGGTGTGAGGATTGGTTTCATTACGATATCGGGGATAACAGACATATACAAACACAGGTGACATATATAATCACCAAAGACCTACAGAATACCAAGAGAGGACTACTCAACATTCTGTCATAACGTACGTGGGAAAAGGATCCCAGGAAGAACAGACATGTGTATATGTGTAAAAGAACCACATCTTCCACACCTACAACAAGCCAAACATTGTAATCAACCTTGCTGTAATAAAAAATAAAAAAAAATAAATTAAAAACACGAACAAGAAGTAGTGAGACAAACTTGAGGGGCTTTCTCCTGGCACATTCCATTCTAAATTCCAATCTAGAACAACACTTCCACTGAGGCTCTCTTGCCCTAGTAACCAGATTTGGTAAGGGTGAACTGCTGCCACCTGGTGGCCGTTTCACACAACAGCAGCTTTAATCCCAGCGCTAATGGTTAGTTGATATTCAAAATCATTGCAGGCCTGTAAATGACACCTGCCCTGAAAACAAATCCTGGGGTCACATATCGACCAAAAAATTCAAAGGACGTCCATATTTCAAAACGACCGTTTCAAAAGGCATATTTTACGCACATTAGTGTTCTGCTTCTTTTCCTTTCTTTCCTTTTTTGTTAAAAAAAAAACGGGAATGGAAAAAGGCATCCCTCAGAATGGGCAAAAATCGTTGCAAACGAATCAATGGACAGAGGTTTAATCTCCAATATATATAAACAGCTCATGCAGCTTAATATTAAAAAAACAAAGAACCCAATACAAAAATGGGCAGAAGATCTAAAGAGATGTTTCTTCAAAGGAGACACAGAGATGGCCAAGACGCACATGAAAAGCTGCTCAACAGCACTAATTATTAGAGAAATGCAAATCAAAACTACCATGAGGTATCACCTCACACCCGTTAGAATCGGCATCATCAGAAAATCTACAAACAACCAATTCTGGGGAGGGTGTGGACAAAAGGAGCCCTCTTCCACTATTGGTGGGAATGTAAATTGATACAGTCACTATGGAGAACAGTATGGAGTTTCCTTTAAAAAACTATAAAGAGGAGTACCATCTGATCCAGCAATCCCACTTCTGGGCATATACCCAGAGAAAACCGTAAATCAAAAAGGCACATTCACCACAATGTTCATTGCAGCACTATTTACAATAGCCAGGTAATGGAAGCAAACTAAATGCCCACAGACAGATGAATGGATAAAGATGTGGTACATATATAAAATGAAATATTACTCGGCCATAAAAAGGAATGAAACTGGGTCATTTGTAGAGACATCGATGGATCAAGAGACTGTCATACAGAATGAAGTCAGAAAGAGGAAACCAAATACTGTATATTAAGGCATATATGTGGAACCTAAAAAATGGTACAGATGAACTGGTTTGCAGCGAAGAAATAGAGACACAGAGGTAGAGAACAAACGTATGGACACCAAGTGTGGGAAGCCATGGGGTGGTGGTGGTGGGATGAGTTGGGAGATTGGGATTGACCTGTATACATTTATATGCATAAAATACATAACTAATAATAACCTGCTGTATAAAAAATAAATTAATTAATTTCAAAATTCTAAACAATAAAATTTAAAAATAAAAGAGAAAAAAGTTCTTCCCGTCTCACAGATGTATTTATAGGAATGAATTATTTCCATGCTTATATCTATAAATACATAAAAGAGGAATAAAATCTAACTTGAAACGTAAAAGAAAAAAAAAACCTGAACCCACCATTTATACAGAGGAAAACCCTATCTGGACACTTGCTCCAGCGGTAAACAATTCTGAAATTGGTCAGAGGTGGGGAACCATCTCCCATACAGCCAGCACCCCACCCCCCACGCAAGGAGCGTCCTCATTGCAAAGCTGGGGGACTGTGCCGAGGCATCTGTGCGTAAACGTGAGCTGAGCCCCAGGCCAGCTGCTGCTGAACTGTTCCCACCCTTCCCAGGTAAAACACCTGAATATGTACAAGGGCTTGAAAGCCTAGAGGAAGGGCCGTGGAGCCACACCAGCGACAGCACGCAGGCCAACTTGGTGCCTGCAGGCCAGCCAGGGTGGTCCTGGCCCCGGGCGCTCTTCCGGAAGCTTTCCATTGCCCTGCCTGAGATACCCCTCCTGTCCTGGCCCCCACTGCTTTTTTCCTTCCTCACCTCTGTCCGGAGAGAAATTCCAGCGGAAGGTATGGGTGACACATCCTCTTCTTTACAGGTGTCATCCTGGCAACTCCTGCAGAAAGGCCAGCAGAGCCGCACTCACACCGGGCCACCCACAAAGCTGTGGCCCCTCACTCCCACCCACCAGCAGAGCCCCGAGACTGCTGACGGGGCAGAGAATATGGAGTCAGGCACAGCTTCAGGGGCTATTGCTGCCTGGAGCGCTGTTTATATTGACCTCAACGAGGCACACCTGGGGAGGGCGGGCCGGCAGGGTAAGGCTGCCCAGGTCAGCTAATCCACAACCCTCAGGGAATCACATTGTTGAAAATGGACCTCGCTAAGGCAGAAGAGAAGCCAAGGAAAAAAAGGACACAATGCCATTTGCAGCACCGTAAATGAGTCTAGAAGTAATTACGTGACTTGTAGTAAGTCAGAAAGTGAAAGACACATACCATATCATATCACTTATAGGTGTTACCTAAAAATGGATACCAGGGCAGATATTTCCACGGAGAAGGGCAATCACAGATTCATTAAACAAACTTATGGTTCACGAATGGAAAGGTGTGAGGATTGGTTTCATTACGATATCGGGGATAACAGACATATACAAACACAGGTGACATATATAATCACCAAAGACCTACAGAATACCAAGAGAGGACTACTCAACATTCTGTCATAACGTACGTGGGAAAAGGATCCCAGGAAGAACAGACATCTGTATATGTGTAAAAGAACCACATCTTCCACACCTACAACAAGCCAAACATTGTAATCAACCTTGCTGTAATAAAAAATAAAAAAAATAAATAAATTAAAAACACGAACAAGAAGTAGTGAGACAAACTTGAGGGGTTTTCTCCTGGCACATTCCATTCTAAATTCCAATCTAGAACACAACTTCCACTGAGGCTCTCTTGCCCTAGTAACCAGATTTGGTAAGGGTGAACTGCTGCCACCTGGTGGCCGTTTCACACAACAGCAGCTTTAATCCCAGCGCTAATGGTTAGTTGATATTCAAAATCATTGCAGGCCTGTAAATGACACCTGCCCTGAAAACAAATCCTGGGGTCACATATCGACCAAAAAATTCAAAGGACGTCCATATTTCAAAACGACCGTTTCAAAAGGCATATTTTACGCACATTAGTGTTCTGCTTCTTTTCCTTTCTTTCCTTTTTTGTTAAAAAAAAACGGGAATGGAAAAAGGCATCCCTCAGAATGGGCAAAAATCGTTGCAAACGAATCAATGGACAGAGGTTTAATCTCCAATATATATAAACAGCTCATGCAGCTTAATATTAAAAAAACAAACAACCCAATACAAAAATGGGCAGAAGATCTAAAGAGATGTTTCTTCAAAGGAGACACAGAGATGGCCAAGACGCACATGAAAAGCTGCTCAACAGCACTAATTATTAGAGAAATGCAAATCAAAACTACAATGAGGTATCACCTCACACACGTTAGAATCGGCATCATCAGAAAATCTACAAACAACCAATTCTGGGGAGGGTGTGGACAAAAGGAGCCCTCTTCCACTATTGGTGGGAATGTAAATTGATACAGTCACTATGGAGAACAGTATGGAGTTTCCTTAAAAAAACTAGAAATAGAAATACCATCTGATCCAGCAATCCCACTTCTGGGCATATACCCAGAGAAAACCGTAAATCAAAAAGGCACATTCACCACAATGTTCATTGCAGCACTATTTACAATAGCCAGGTAATTGAAGCAACCTAAATGCCTACAGACAGATGAATGGATAAAGATGTGGTACATATATAAAATGAAATATTACTCGGCCATATAAAGGAATGAAACTGGGTCATTTGTAGAGACATCGATGGATCAAGAGACTGTCATACAGAATGAAGTCAAAAAGAGGAAACCAAATACTGTATATTAAGGCATATATGGGGAACCTAAAAAATGGTACAGATGAACTGGTTTGCAGCGAAGAAATAGAGACACAGAGGTAGAGAACAAACGTATGGACACCAAGTGTGGGAAGCCATGGGGTGGTGGTGGTGGGATGAGTTGGGAGATTGGGATTGACCTGTATACATTTATATGCATAAAATACATAACTAATAATAACCTGCTGTATAAAAAATAAATTAATTAATTTAAAAATTCTAAACAATAAAATTTAAAAATAAAAGAGAAAAAAGTTCTTCCCGTCACACAAATGTATTTATAGGAATTAATTATTTCCATGCTTATATCTATAAATACATAAAAGAGGAGTAAAATCTAACTTGAAACATAAAAAAAAAAAAACCTGAACCCACCATTTATAGGAGGAAAACCCTATCTGGACACTTGCTCCAGCGGTAAACAATTCTGAAATTGGTCAGAGGTGGGGAACCATCTCCCATACAGCCAGCACCCCACCCCCCACACAAGGTGTGTCCTCATTGCAAAGCTGGGGGACTGTGCCGAGGCATCTGTGCGTAAACGTGAGCTGAGCCCCAGGCCAGCTGCTGCTGAACTGTTCCCACCCTTCCCAGGTAAAACACCTGAATATGTACAAGGGCTTGAAAGCCTAGAGGAAGGGCCGTGGAGCCACACCAGCGACAGCACGCAGGCCAACTTGGTGCCTGCAGGCCAGCCAGGGTGGTCCTGGCCCCGGGCGCTCTTCCGGAAGCTTTCCATTGCCCTGCCTGAGATACCCCTCCTGTCCTGGCCCCCACTGCTTTTTTCCTTCCTCACCTCTGTCCGGAGAGAAATTCCAGCGGAAGGTATGGGTGACACATCCTCTTCTTTACAGGTGTCAGCCTGGCAACTCCTGCAGAAAGGCCAGCAGAGCCCCACTCACACCGGGCCACCCACAAAGCTGTGGCCCCTCACTCCCACCCACCAGCAGAGCCCCGAGACTGCTGACGGGGCAGAGAATATGGAGTCTGGCACAGCTTCAGGGGCTATTGCTGCCTGGAGCGCTGTTTATATTGACCTCAACGAGGCACACCTGGGGAGGGTGGGCCGGCAGGGTAAGGCTGCCCAGGTCAGCTAATCCACAACCCTCAGGGAATCACATTGTTGAAAATGGACCTCGCTAAGGCAGAAGAGAAGCCAAGGAAAAAAAGGACACAATGCCATTTGCAGCACCGTAAATGAGTCTAGAAGTAATCACGTGACTTGTAGTAAGTCAGAAAGTGAAAAACACATACCATATCATATCACTTATAGGTGTTACCTAAAAATGGATACCAGGGCAGATATTTCCATGGAGAACGGCAATCATAGATTCATTAAACAAACTTATGGTTCACCAATGGAAAGGTGTGAGGATTGGTTTCATTACGATATCGGGGATAACAGACATATACAAACACAGGTGACATATATAATCACCAAAGACCTACAGAATACCAAGAGAGGACTACTCAACACTCTGTCATAACGTACATGGGAAAAGGATCCCAGGAAGAACAGACATCTGTATATGTGTAAAAGAACCACATCTTCCACACCTACAACAAGCCAAACATTGTAATCAACCTTGCTGTAATAAAAAATAAAAAAAAAAATAAATTAAAAACACGAACAAGAAGTAGTGAGACAAACTTGAGGGGCTTTCTCCTGGCACATTCCATTCTAAATTCCAATCTAGAACACCACTTCCACTGAGGCTCTCTTGCCCTAGTAACCAGATTTGGTAAGGGTGAACTGCTGCCACCTGGTGGCCGTTTCACACAACAGCAGCTTTAATCCCAGCGCTAATGGTTAGTTGATATTCAAAATCATTGCAGGCCTGTAAATGACACCTGCCCTGAACACAAATCCTGGGGTCACATATCGACCAAAAAATTTCAAAGGACGTCCATATTTCAAAACGACCGTTTCAAAAGGCATATTTTACGCACATTAGTGTTCTGCTTCTTTTCCTTTCTTTCCTTTTTTGTTAAAAAAAAAACGGGAATGGAAAAAGGCATCCCTCAGAATGGGCAAAAATCGTTGCAAACGAATCAATGGACAGAGGTTTAATCTCCAATATATATAAACAGCTCATGCAGCTTAATATTAAAAAAACAAAGAACCCAATACAAAAATGGGCAGAAGATCTAAAGAGATGTTTCTTCAAAGGAGACACAGAGATGGCCAAGACGCACATGAAAAGCTGCTCAACAGCACTAATTATTAGAGAAATGCAAATCAAAACTACCATGAGGTATCACCTCACACCCGTTAGAATCGGCATCATCAGAAAATCTACAAACAACCAATTCTGGGGAGGGTGTGGACAAAAGGAGCCCTCTTCCACTATTGGTGGGAATGTAAATTGATACAGTCACTATGGAGAACAGTATGGAGTTTCCTTTAAAAAACTATAAAGAGGAGTACCATCTGATCCAGCAATCCCACTTCTGGGCATATACCCAGAGAAAACCGTAAATCAAAAAGGCACATTCACCACAATGTTCATTGCAGCACTATTTACAATAGCCAGGTAATGGAAGCAAACTAAATGCCCACAGACAGATGAATGGATAAAGATGTGGTACATATATAAAATGAAATATTACTCGGCCATAAAAAGGAATGAAACTGGGTCATTTGTAGAGACATCGATGGATCAAGAGACTGTCATACAGAATGAAGTCAGAAAGAGGAAACCAAATACTGTATATTAAGGCATATATGTGGAACCTAAAAAATGGTACAGATGAACTGGTTTGCAGCGAAGAAATAGAGACACAGAGGTAGAGAACAAACGTATGGACACCAAGTGTGGGAAGCCATGGGGTGGTGGTGGTGGTATGAGTTGGGAGTTTGGGATTGACCTGTATACATTTATATGCATAAAACACATAACTAATAATAACCTGCTGTATAAAAAATAAATTAATTAATTTCAAAATTCTAAACAATAAAATTTAAAAATAAAAGAGAAAAAAGTTCTTCCCGTCTCACAGATGTATTTATAGGAATGAATTATTTCCATGCTTATATCTATAAATACATAAAAGAGGAATAAAATCTAACTTGAAACAAAAAAGAAAAAAAAAACCTGAACCCACCATTTATACAGAGGAAAACCCTATCTGGACACTTGCTCCAGCGGTAAACAATTCTGAAATTGGTCAGAGGTGGGGAACCATCTCCCATACAGCCAGCACCCCACCCCCCACGCAAGGAGCGTCCTCATTGCAAAGCTGGGGGACTGTGCCGAGGCATCTGTGCGTAAACGTGAGCTGAGCCCCAGGCCAGCTGCTGCTGAACTGTTCCCACCCTTCCCAGGTAAAACACCTGAATATGTACAAGGGCTTGAAAGCCTAGAGGAAGGGCCGTGGAGCCACACCAGCGACAGCACGCAGGCCAACTTGGTGCCTGCAGGCCAGCCAGGGTGGTCCTGGCCCCGGGCGCTCTTCCGGAAGCTTTCCATTGCCCTGCCTGAGATACCCCTCCTGTCCTGGCCCCCACTGCTTTTTTCCTTCCTCACCTCTGTCCGGAGAGAAATTCCAGCGGAAGGTATGGGTGACACATCCTCTTCTTTACAGGTGTCATCCTGGCAACTCCTGCAGAAAGGCCAGCAGAGCCGCACTCACACCGGGCCACCCACAAAGCTGTGGCCCCTCACTCCCACCCACCAGCAGAGCCCCGAGACTGCTGACGGGGCAGAGAATATGGAGTCAGGCACAGCTTCAGGGGCTATTGCTGCCTGGAGCGCTGTTTATATTGACCTCAACGAGGCACACCTGGGGAGGGCGGGCCGGCAGGGTAAGGCTGCCCAGGTCAGCTAATCCACAACCCTCAGGGAATCACATTGTTGAAAATGGACCTCGCTAAGGCAGAAGAGAAGCCAAGGAAAAAAAGGACACAATGCCATTTGCAGCACCGTAAATGAGTCTAGAAGTAATCACGTGACTTGTAGTAAGTCAGAAAGTGAAAGACACATACCATATCATATCACTTATAGGTGTTACCTAAAAATGGATACCAGGGCAGATATTTCCACGGAGAAGGGCAATCACAGATTCATTAAACAAACTTATGGTTCACGAATGGAAAGGTGTGAGGATTGGTTTCATTACGATATCGGGGATAACAGACATATACAAACACAGGTGACATATATAATCACCAAAGACCTACAGAATACCAAGAGAGGACTACTCAACATTCTGTCATAACGTACGTGGGAAAAGGATCCCAGGAAGAACAGACATCTGTATATGTGTAAAAGAACCACATCTTCCACACCTACAACAAGCCAAACATTGTAATCAACCTTGCTGTAATAAAAAATAAAAAAAATAAATAAATTAAAAACACGAACAAGAAGTAGTGAGACAAACTTGAGGGGTTTTCTCCTGGCACATTCCATTCTAAATTCCAATCTAGAACACAACTTCCACTGAGGCTCTCTTGCCCTAGTAACCAGATTTGGTAAGGGTGAACTGCTGCCACCTGGTGGCCGTTTCACACAACAGCAGCTTTAATCCCAGCGCTAATGGTTAGTTGATATTCAAAATCATTGCAGGCCTGTAAATGACACCTGCCCTGAAAACAAATCCTGGGGTCACATATCGACCAAAAAATTCAAAGGACGTCCATATTTCAAAATGACCGTTTCAAAAGGCATATTTTACGCACATTAGTGTTCTGCTTCTTTTCCTTTCTTTCCTTTTTTGTTAAAAAAAAACGGGAATGGAAAAAGGCATCCCTCAGAATGGGCAAAAATCGTTGCAAACGAATCAATGGACAGAGGTTTAATCTCCAATATATATAAACAGCTCATGCAGCTTAATATTAAAAAAACAAACAACCCAATACAAAAATGGGCAGAAGATCTAAAGAGATGTTTCTTCAAAGGAGACACAGAGATGGCCAAGACGCACATGAAAAGCTGCTCAACAGCACTAATTATTAGAGAAATGCAAATCAAAACTACAATGAGGTATCACCTCACACACGTTAGAATCGGCATCATCAGAAAATCTACAAACAACCAATTCTGGGGAGGGTGTGGACAAAAGGAGCCCTCTTCCACTATTGGTGGGAATGTAAATTGATACAGTCACTATGGAGAACAGTATGGAGTTTCCTTAAAAAAACTAGAAATAGAAATACCATCTGATCCAGCAATCCCACTTCTGGGCATATACCCAGAGAAAACCGTAAATCAAAAAGGCACATTCACCACAATGTTCATTGCAGCACTATTTACAATAGCCAGGTAATTGAAGCAACCTAAATGCCTACAGACAGATGAATGGATAAAGATGTGGTACATATATAAAATGAAATATTACTCGGCCATATAAAGGAATGAAACTGGGTCATTTGTAGAGACATCGATGGATCAAGAGACTGTCATACAGAATGAAGTCAAAAAGAGGAAACCAAATACTGTATATTAAGGCATATATGGGGAACCTAAAAAATGGTACAGATGAACTGGTTTGCAGCGAAGAAATAGAGACACAGAGGTAGAGAACAAACGTATGGACACCAAGTGTGGGAAGCCATGGGGTGGTGGTGGTGGGATGATTTGGGAGATTGGGATTGACCTGTATACATTTATATGCATAAAATACATAACTAATAATAACCTGCTGTATAAAAAATAAATTAATTAATTTAAAAATTCTAAACAATAAAATTTAAAAATAAAAGAGAAAAAAGTTCTTCCCGTCACACAAATGTATTTATAGGAATTAATTATTTCCATGCTTATATCTATAAATACATAAAAGAGGAGTAAAATCTAACTTGAAACATAAAAAAAAAAAACCTGAACCCACCATTTATAGGAGGAAAACCCTATCTGGACACTTGCTCCAGCGGTAAACAATTCTGAAATTGGTCAGAGGTGGGGAACCATCTCCCATACAGCCAGCACCCCACCCCCCACACAAGGTGTGTCCTCATTGCAAAGCTGGGGGACTGTGCCGAGGCATCTGTGCGTAAACGTGAGCTGAGCCCCAGGCCAGCTGCTGCTGAACTGTTCCCACCCTTCCCAGGTAAAACACCTGAATATGTACAAGGGCTTGAAAGCCTAGAGGAAGGGCCGTGGAGCCACACCAGCGACAGCACGCAGGCCAACTTGGTGCCTGCAGGCCAGCCAGGGTGGTCCTGGCCCCGGGCGCTCTTCCGGAAGCTTTCCATTGCCCTGCCTGAGATACCCCTCCTGTCCTGGCCCCCACTGCTTTTTTCCTTCCTCACCTCTGTCCGGAGAGAAATTCCAGCGGAAGGTATGGGTGACACATCCTCTTCTTTACAGGTGTCAGCCTGGCAACTCCTGCAGAAAGGCCAGCAGAGCCCCACTCACACCGGGCCACCCACAAAGCTGTGGCCCCTCACTCCCACCCACCAGCAGAGCCCCGAGACTGCTGACGGGGCAGAGAATATGGAGTCTGGCACAGCTTCAGGGGCTATTGCTGCCTGGAGCGCTGTTTATATTGACCTCAACGAGGCACACCTGGGGAGGGTGGGCCGGCAGGGTAAGGCTGCCCAGGTCAGCTAATCCACAACCCTCAGGGAATCACATTGTTGAAAATGGACCGCGCTAAGGCAGAAGAGAAGCCAAGGAAAAAAAGGACACAATGCCATTTGCAGCACCGTAAATGAGTCTAGAAGTAATCACGTGACTTGTAGTAAGTCAGAAAGTGAAAAACACATACCATATCATATCACTTATAGGTGTTACCTAAAAATGGATACCAGGGCAGATATTTCCATCGAGAACGGCAATCATAGATTCATTAAACAAACTTATGGTTCACCAATGGAAAGGTGTGAGGATTGGTTTCATTACGATATCGGGGATAACAGACATATACAAACACAGGTGACATATATAATCACCAAAGACCTACAGAATACCAAGAGAGGACTACTCAACACTCTGTCATAACGTACATGGGAAAAGGATCCCAGGAAGAACAGACATCTGTATATGTGTAAAAGAACCACATCTTCCACACCTACAACAAGCCAAACATTGTAATCAACCTTGCTGTAATAAAAAATAAAAAAAAAATAAATTAAAAACACGAACAAGAAGTAGTGAGACAAACTTGAGGGGCTTTCTCCTGGCACATTCCATTCTAAATTCCAATCTAGAACACCACTTCCACTGAGGCTCTCTTGCCCTAGTAACCAGATTTGGTAAGGGTGAACTGCTGCCACTTGGTGGCCGTTTCACACAACAGCAGCTTTAATCCCAGCGCTAATGGTTAGTTGATATTCAAAATCATTGCAGGCCTGTAAATGACACCTGCCCTGAACACAAATCCTGGGGTCACATATCGACCAAAAAATTTCAAAGGACGTCCATATTTCAAAACGACCGTTTCAAAAGGCATATTTTACGCACATTAGTGTTCTGCTTCTTTTCCTTTCTTTCCTTTTTTGTTAAAAAAAAAACGGGAATGGAAAAAGGCATCCCTCAGAATGGGCAAAAATCGTTGCAAACGAATCAATGGACAGAGGTTTAATCTCCAATATATATAAACAGCTCATGCAGCTTAATATTAAAAAAACAAAGAACCCAATACAAAAATGGGCAGAAGATCTAAAGAGATGTTTCTTCAAAGGAGACACAGAGATGGCCAAGACGCACATGAAAAGCTGCTCAACAGCACTAATTATTAGAGAAATGCAAATCAAAACTACCATGAGGTATCACCTCACACCCGTTAGAATCGGCATCATCAGAAAATCTACAAACAACCAATTCTGGGGAGGGTGTGGACAAAAGGAGCCCTCTTCCACTATTGGTGGGAATGTAAATTGATACAGTCACTATGGAGAACAGTATGGAGTTTCCTTTAAAAAACTATAAAGAGGAGTACCATCTGATCCAGCAATCCCACTTCTGGGCATATACCCAGAGAAAACCGTAAATCAAAAAGGCACATTCACCACAATGTTCATTGCAGCACTATTTACAATAGCCAGGTAATGGAAGCAAACTAAATGCCCACAGACAGATGAATGGATAAAGATGTGGTACATATATAAAATGAAATATTACTCGGCCATAAAAAGGAATGAAACTGGGTCATTTGTAGAGACATCGATGGATCAAGAGACTGTCATACAGAATGAAGTCAGAAAGAGGAAACCAAATACTGTATATTAAGGCATATATGTGGAACCTAAAAAATGGTACAGATGAACTGGTTTGCAGCGAAGAAATAGAGACACAGAGGTAGAGAACAAACGTATGGACACCAAGTGTGGGAAGCCATGGGGTGGTGGTGGTGGGATGAGTTGGGAGTTTGGGATTGACCTGTATACATTTATATGCATAAAACACATAACTAATAATAACCTGCTGTATAAAAAATAAATTAATTAATTTCAAAATTCTAAACAATAAAATTTAAAAATAAAAGAGAAAAAAGTTCTTCCCGTCTCACAGATGTATTTATAGGAATGAATTATTTCCATGCTTATATCTATAAATACATAAAAGAGGAATAAAATCTAACTTGAAACAAAAAAGAAAAAAAAAACCTGAACCCACCATTTATACAGAGGAAAACCCTATCTGGACACTTGCTCCAGCGGTAAACAATTCTGAAATTGGTCAGAGGTGGGGAACCATCTCCCATACAGCCAGCACCCCACCCCCCACGCAAGGAGCGTCCTCATTGCAAAGCTGGGGGACTGTGCCGAGGCATCTGTGCGTAAACGTGAGCTGAGCCCCAGGCCAGCTGCTGCTGAACTGTTCCCACCCTTCCCAGGTAAAACACCTGAATATGTACAAGGGCTTGAAAGCCTAGAGGAAGGGCCGTGGAGCCACACCAGCGACAGCACGCAGGCCAACTTGGTGCCTGCAGGCCAGCCAGGGTGGTCCTGGCCCCGGGCGCTCTTCCGGAAGCTTTCCATTGCCCTGCCTGAGATACCCCTCCTGTCCTGGCCCCCACTGCTTTTTTCCTTCCTCACCTCTGTCCGGAGAGAAATTCCAGCGGAAGGTATGGGTGACACATCCTCTTCTTTACAGGTGTCATCCTGGCAACTCCTGCAGAAAGGCCAGCAGAGCCGCACTCACACCGGGCCACCCACAAAGCTGTGGCCCCTCACTCCCACCCACCAGCAGAGCCCCGAGACTGCTGACGGGGCAGAGAATATGGAGTCAGGCACAGCTTCAGGGGCTATTGCTGCCTGGAGCGCTGTTTATATTGACCTCAACGAGGCACACCTGGGGAGGGCGGGCCGGCAGGGTAAGGCTGCCCAGGTCAGCTAATCCACAACCCTCAGGGAATCACATTGTTGAAAATGGACCTCGCTAAGGCAGAAGAGAAGCCAAGGAAAAAAAGGACACAATGCCATTTGCAGCACCGTAAATGAGTCTAGAAGTAATCACGTGACTTGTAGTAAGTCAGAAAGTGAAAGACACATACCATATCATATCACTTATAGGTGTTACCTAAAAATGGATACCAGGGCAGATATTTCCACGGAGAAGGGCAATCACAGATTCATTAAACAAACTTATGGTTCACGAATGGAAAGGTGTGAGGATTGGTTTCATTACGATATCGGGGATAACAGACATATACAAACACAGGTGACATATATAATCACCAAAGACCTACAGAATACCAAGAGAGGACTACTCAACATTCTGTCATAACGTACGTGGGAAAAGGATCCCAGGAAGAACAGACATCTGTATATGTGTAAAAGAACCACATCTTCCACACCTACAACAAGCCAAACATTGTAATCAACCTTGCTGTAATAAAAAATAAAAAAAATAAATAAATTAAAAACACGAACAAGAAGTAGTGAGACAAACTTGAGGGGTTTTCTCCTGGCACATTCCATTCTAAATTCCAATCTAGAACACAACTTCCACTGAGGCTCTCTTGCCCTAGTAACCAGATTTGGTAAGGGTGAACTGCTGCCACCTGGTGGCCGTTTCACACAACAGCAGCTTTAATCCCAGCGCTAATGGTTAGTTGATATTCAAAATCATTGCAGGCCTGTAAATGACACCTGCCCTGAAAACAAATCCTGGGGTCACATATCGACCAAAAAATTCAAAGGACGTCCATATTTCAAAACGACCGTTTCAAAAGGCATATTTTACGCACATTAGTGTTCTGCTTCTTTTCCTTTCTTTCCTTTTTTGTTAAAAAAAAACGGGAATGGAAAAAGGCATCCCTCAGAATGGGCAAAAATCGTTGCAAACGAATCAATGGACAGAGGTTTAATCTCCAATATATATAAACAGCTCATGCAGCTTAATATTAAAAAAACAAACAACCCAATACAAAAATGGGCAGAAGATCTAAAGAGATGTTTCTTCAAAGGAGACACAGAGATGGCCAAGACGCACATGAAAAGCTGCTCAACAGCACTAATTATTAGAGAAATGCAAATCAAAACTACAATGAGGTATCACCTCACACACGTTAGAATCGGCATCATCAGAAAATCTACAAACAACCAATTCTGGGGAGGGTGTGGACAAAAGGAGCCCTCTTCCACTATTGGTGGGAATGTAAATTGATACAGTCACTATGGAGAACAGTATGGAGTTTCCTTAAAAAAACTAGAAATAGAATTACCATCTGATCCAGCAATCCCACTTCTGGGCATATACCCAGAGAAAACCGTAAATCAAAAAGGCACATTCACCACAATGTTCATTGCAGCACTATTTACAATAGCCAGGTAATGGAAGCAACCTAAATGCCCACAGATGAATGGATAAAGATGTGGTACATATATAAAATGAACTATTACTCGGCCATAAAAAGGAATGAAACTGGGTCATTTGTAGAGACATCGATGGATCAAGAGACTGTCATACAGAATGAAGTCAGAAAGAGGAAACCAAATACTGTATATTAAGGCATATATGTGGAACCTAAAAAATGGTACAGATGAACTGGTTTGCAGCGAAGAAATAGAGACACAGAGGTAGAGAACAAACGTATGGACACCAAGTGTGGGAAGCCATGGGGTGGTGGTGGTGGGATGAGTTGGGAGATTGGGATTGACCTGTATACATTTATATGCATAAAATACATAACTAATAATAACCTGCTGTATAAAAAATAAATTAATTAATTTCAAAATTCTAAACAATAAAATTTAAAAATAAAAGAGAAAAAAGTTCTTCCCGTCTCACAGATGTATTTATAGGAATGAATTATTTCCATGCTTATATCTATAAATACATAAAAGAGGAATAAAATCTAACTTGAAACGTAAAAGAAAAAAAAAACCTGAACCCACCATTTATACAGAGGAAAACCCTATCTGGACACTTGCTCCAGCGGTAAACAATTCTGAAATTGGTCAGAGGTGGGGAACCATCTCCCATACAGCCAGCACCCCAACCCCCACACAAGGAGCGTCCTCATTGCAAAGCTGGGGGACTGTGCCGAGGCATCTGTGCGTAAACGTGAGCTGAGCCCCAGGCCAACTGCTGCTGAACTGTTCCCACCCTTCCCAGGTAAAACACCTGAATATGTACAAGGGCTTGAAAGCCTAGAGGAAGGGCCGTGGAGCCACACCAGCGACAGCACGCAGGCCAACTTGGTGCCTGCAGGCCAGCCAGGGTGGTCCTGGCCCCGGGCGCTCTTCCGGAAGCTTTCCATTGCCCTGCCTGAGATACCCCTCCTGTCCTGGCCCCCACTGCTTTTTTCCTTCCTCACCTCTGTCCGGAGAGAAATTCCAGCGGAAGGTATGGGTGACACATCCTCTTCTTTACAGGCGGCAGCCTGGCAACTCCTGCAGAAAGGCCAGCAGAGCCCCACTCACACCGGGCCACCCACAAAGCTGTGGCCACTCACTCCCACCCACCAGCAGAGCCCCGAGACTGCTGACGGGGCAGAGAATATGGAGTCAGGCACAGCTTCAGGGGCTATTGCTGCCTGGAGCGCTGTTTATATTGACCTCAACGAGGCATACCTGGGGAGGGCGGGCCGGCAGGGTAAGGCTGCCCAGGTCAGCTAATCCACAACCCTCAGGGAATCACATTGTTGAAAATGGACCTCGCTAAGGCAGAAGAGAAGCCAAGGAAAAAAAGGACACAATGCCATTTGCAGCACCGTAAATGAGTCTAGAAGTAATCACGTGACTTGTAGTAAGTCAGAAAGTGAAAGACACATACCATATCATATCACTTATAGGTGTTACATAAAAATGGATACCAGGGCAGATATTTCCACGGAGAAGGGCAATCACAGATTCATTAAACAAACTTATGGTTCACGAATGGAAAGGTGTGAGGATTGGTTTCATTACGATATCGGGGATAACAGACATATACAAACACAGGTGACATATATAATCACCAAAGACCTACAGAATACCAAGAGAGGACTACTCAACATTCTGTCATAACGTACATGGGAAAAGGATCCCAGGAAGAACAGACATCTGTATATGTGTAAAAGAACCACATCTTCCACACCTACAACAAGCCAAACATTGTAATCAAACTTGCTGTAATAAAAAATATTAAATTAAATTAAATACACGAACCAGATGTAGTGAGACATACGTGAGGGGCTTTCTCCTGGCACATTCCATTCTAAACTCCAATCTAGAACACCACTTCCACTGAGGCTCTCTTGCCCTAGTAACCAGATTTGGTAAGGGTGAACTGCTGCCACCTTGTGGCCGTTTCACACAACAGCAGCTTTAATCCCAACGCTAATGGTCAGTTGATATTCAAAATCATTGCAGGCCTGTAAATGACACCTGCCCTGAAAACAAATCCTGGGGTCACATATCAACCAAAATATTCAAAGGACGTCCATATTTCAACAGGACCGTTTCAAAAGGCATATTTTACGCACATTAGTGTTCTGCTTCTTTTCCTTTCTTTCCTTTTTTGTTAAAAAACACGGGAATGGAAAAAGGCATCCCTCAGAATGGGCGAAAAGAGTTGCAGAAGAATCAAAGAACAGAGGTTGAATCTCCAATATATATAAACAGCTCATGCAGCTTAATATTAAAAAAACAAACAACCCAAAAAAAATGGGCAGAAGATCTAAAGAGACGTTTCTTCAAAGGAGACACAGAGATGGCCAAGACGCACGTGAAAAGCTGCTCAACAGAACTAATTATTAGAGAAATGCAAATCAAAACTACAATGAGGTGTCACCTCACACCTGTTAGAATCGGCATCATCAGAAAATCTACAAACAACCAATTCTGGGGAGGGTGTGGACAAAAGGAGCCCTCTTCCACTATTGGTGGGAATGTAAATTGATACAGTCACTATGGAGAACAGTATGGAGTTTCCTTAAAAAAACTAGAAATAGAATTACCATCTGATCCAGCAATCCCACTTCTGGGCATATACCCAGAGAAAACCGTATTTCAAAAAGGCACATTCACCACAATGTTCGTTGCAGCACTATTTACAATAGCCAGGTAATGGAAGCAACCTAAATGCCCACAGACAGATGAATGGATAAAGATGTTGTACATATATAAAATGGAATATTACTCGGCCATAAAAAGGAATGAAACTGGGTCATTTGTAGAGACATCGATGGATCGAGAGACTGTCATACAGAATGAAGTAAGTCAGAAAGAAGAAAACAAATATTGTATATTAATGCATATATGTGGAGCCTAAAAATGGTACAGATGAACTGGTTTGCAGGGAAGAAATAGAGACACAGAGGTAGAGAACAAACGTATGGACACCAAGTGTGGGAAGCCATGGGGTGGTGGTGGTAGGATGAGTTGGGAGATTGGGATAGACCTGTATACATGTATATGCATAAAATACATAACTAAAAATAACGTGCTGTATAAAAAAAATAAAATTAAATTTCAAAATTTTAAAAAATAAAATTTAAAAATAAAAGAGAAAAAAGTTCTTCACGTCACACAGATGTATTTATAGGAATGAATTATTCCCATGCTTATATCTATACATATATAAAAGGGGAATAAAATCTAACTTGAACTATAAAAGAAAAAAAAACCTGAAACCACGAGTTATACAGAGGAAAACCCTATCAGGGCACTTGCTCCAGTCGTAAACAATTCTGAAATTGGTCAGAGGTGGGGAACCATCTCCCATACAGCCAGCAACCCACCCGCCACGCAAGGATCGTCCTCATTGCAAAGCTGGGGGACAGTGCCGAGGCATCTGTGAGTAAACGTGAGCTGAGCCCCAGGCCAGCTGCTGCTGAACTGTTCCCACCCTTTCCAGGTAAAACACCTGAATATGTACAAGGGCTTGAAAGCCTAGAGGAAGGACCGTGGAGCCACACCAGCGACAGCACGCAGGCCAACTTGGTGCCTGCAGGCCAGCCAGGGTGGTCCTGGCCCCGGGCGCTCTTCCAGAAGCTTTCCATTGCCCTGCCTGAGATACCCCTCCTGTCCCGGACCCCACTGCTTTTTTTCCTTCCTCACCTCTGTCCGGAGAGAAATTCCAGCGGAAGGTATGGGTGACACAACCTCTTATTTACAGGCGGGAGCCTGGCAACTCCTGCAGAAAGGCCAGCAGAACCCCACTCACACCGGGCCACCCACAAAGCTGTGGCCCCTCACGCCCTCCCACCAGCACAGCCCCGAGACTGCTGACGGGGCAGAGAATATGGAGTCAGGCACAGCTTCAGGGGCTATTGCTGCCTGGAGCTCTGTTTATATTGACCTCAACGAGGCACACCAGGGGAGGGCGGGCCGGCAGGGTAAGGCTGCCCAGGTCAGCTAATCCACAACCCTCAGGGAATCATATTGTTGAAAATGGACCCCGCTAAGGAAGAAGAGGAGCCAAGGAAAAAAAGGACACAATGCCATTTGCAGCACCGTAGATGAGTCTAGAAGTAATCACGTGACTTGTAGTAAGTCAGAAAGTGAAAGACACGTATCATATCATATCACTTATAGGTGTTACCTAAAAATGGATACCACGGCAGATATTTCCACGGAGAAGGGCAATCACAGATTCATTAAACAAACTTATGGTTCACCAATGGAAAGGTGTGAGGATTGGTTTCATTACGATATCGGGGTTAACAGACATATACAAACACAGGTGACATATATATTCACGAAAGACCTACAGAATACCAAGAGAGGACTACTCAACATTCTGTCATAACATACATGGGAAAAGGATCCCAGGAAGAACAGTCATCTGTATATGTGTAAAAGAACCACATCTTCCACACCTACAACAAGCCAAACATTGTAATCAAACTTGCTGTAATAAAAAATAAAAACTTAAATTAAAAACACGAACAAGAAGTAGTGAGACAAACGTGAGGGGCTTTCTCCTGGCCCATTCCATTCTAAACTCCAATCTAGAACACCACTTCCACTGAGGCTCTCTTGCCCTAGTAACCAGATTTGGTAAGGGTGAACTGCTGCCACCTTGTGGCCGTTTCACACAACAGCAGCTTTAATCCCAGCGCTAATGTTCAGTTGATATTCAAAATCATTGCAGGCCTGTAAATGACACCTGCCCTGAAAACAAATCCTGGGGTCACATATCAACCAAAAAATTCAAAGGACGTCCATATTTCAAAACGACCGTTTCAAAAGGCATATTTTACGCACATTAGTGTTCTGCTTCTTTTCCTTTCTTTCCTTTTTTGTTAAAAAACACGGGAATGGAAAAAGGCATCCCTCAGAATGGGCGAAAAGAGTTGCAGACGAATCAATGGACAGAGGTTGAATCTCCAATATATATAAACAGCTCATGCAGCTTAATATTAAAAAAACAAACAACCCAAAAAAAATGGGCAGAAGATCTAAAGAGACGTTTCTTCAAAGGAGACACAGAGATGGCCAAGACGCACATGAAAAGCTGCTCAACAGCACTAATTATTAGAGAAATGCAAATCAAAACTACAATGAGGTATCACCTCACACCTGTTAGAATCGGCATCATCAGGAAATCTACAAACAACAAATTCTGGGGAGCGTGTGGACAAAAGGAGCCATCTTCCACTATTGGTGGGAATGTAAATTGATACAGTCACTATGAGGAACAGTATGGAGTTTCCTTAAAAAATTAGAAATAGAATTACAATCTGATCCAGCAATCCCACTTCTGGGCATATACCCAGAGGAAACCGTATTTCAAAAAGGCACATTCACCACAATGTTCGTTGCAGCACTATTTACAATAGCCAGGTAATGGAAGTGAACTGCTGCCACCTTGTGGCCGTTTCACACAACAGCAGCTTTAATCCCAACGCTGATGGTCAGTTGATATTCAAAATCATTGCAGGCCTGTAAATGACACCTGCCCTGAAAACAAATCCTGGGGTCACATATCAATCAAAAAATTCAAAGGACGTCCATATTTCAAAACGACCGTTTCAAAAGGCATATTTTACGCACATTAGTGTTCTGCTTCTTTTCCTTTCTTTCCTTTTTTGTTAAAAAACACGGGAATGGAAAAAGGCATCCCTCAGAATGGGCGAAAATCGTTGCAGACGAATCAATGGACAGAGGTTTAATCTCCAATATATATAAACAGCTCATGCAGCTTAATATTAAAAAAAACAAACAACCCAAAAAAAATGGGCAGAAGATCTAAAGAGACGTTTCTTCAAAGGAGACACAGAGATGGCCAAGACGCACATGAAAAGCTGCTCAACAGCACTAATTATTAGAGAAATGCAAATCAAAACTACAATGAGGTATCACCTCACACCTGTTAGAATCGGCATCATCAGAAAATCTACAAAGAACCAATTCTGGGGAGAGTGTGGACAAAAGGAGCCCTCTTCCACTATTGGTGGGAATGTAAATTGATACAGTCATTATGGGGAACAGTATGGAGTTTCCTTAAAAAATCTAGAAATAGAATTACCATCTGATTCAGCAATCCCACTTCTGGGCATATACCCAGAGAAAACCGTATTTCAAAAAGGCACATTCACCCCAATGTTCGTTGCAGCACTATTTACAATAGCCAGGTAATGGAAGCAACCTAAATGCCCACAGACAGATGAATGGATAAAGATGTGGTACATATATAAAATGGAATATTACTCGGCCATGAAAAGGAATGAAACTGGGTCATTTGTAGAGACATCGATGGATCGAGAGACTGTCATACAGAATGAAGTAAGTCAGAAAGAGGAAAACAAATATTGTATATTAACGCATATATGTGGAGCCTAAAAATGGTACAGATGAACTGGTTTGCAGGGAAGAAATAGAGACACAGAGGTAGAGAACAAACGTATGGACACCAAGTGTGGGAAGCCATGGGGTGGTGGTGGTGGGATGAGTTGGGAGTTTGGGATTGACCTGTATACATGTATATGCATAAAATACATAACTAATAATAACGTGCTGTATAAAAAAATAAATAAAATTAAATTTCAAAATTTTAAAAAATAAAATTTAAAAATAAAACAGAAAAAAGTTCTTCCCGTCACATAGATGTATTTATAGGAATGAATTATTTCCATGCTTATATCTATAAATAGATAAAAGAGGAATAAAATCTAATTTGAACCATAAAAGAAAAAAAAATCCTGAACCCACGAGTTATACAGAGGAAAACCCTATCAGGGCACTTGCTCCAGTGATAAACAATTCTGAAATTTGTCAGAGGTGGGGAATCATCTCCCATACAGCCAGCAACCCACCCCCCACGCAAGGAGCGTCTTCATTGCAAAGCTGGGGGACCGTGCCGAGGCATCTGTGAGTAAACGTGAGCTGAGCCCCAGGCCAGCTGCTGCTGAACTGTTCCCACCCTTTCCAGGTAAAACACCTGAATATGTACAAGGGCTTGAAAGCCTAGAGGAAGGACCGTGGATCCACACCAGGGACAGCACGCAGGCCAACTTGGTGCCTGCAGGCCAGCCATGGTGGTCCTGGCCCCGGGCGCTCTTCCAGAAGCTTTCCATTGCCCTGCCTGAGATACCCCTCCTGTCCCGGCCCCCACTGCTTTTTTGCCTTCCTCACCTCTGTCCGGAGAGAAATTCCAGAGGAAGGTATGTGTGACACAACCTCTTCTTTACAGGCGGCAGCCTGGCAACTCCTGCAGAAAGGCCAGAAGAACCCCACTCACACCGGGCCACCCACAAAGCTGTGGCCCCTCACTCCCTCCCACCAGCACAGCCCCGAGACTGCTGACGGGGCAGAGAATATGGAGTCAGGCACAGCTTCAGGGGCTATTGCTGCCTGGAGCGCTGTTTATATTGACCTCAACGAGGCACACCTGGGGAGGGCGGGCCGGCAGGGTAAGGCTGCCCAGGTCAGCTAATCCACAACCCTCAGGGAATCACATTGTTGAAAATGGACCCCGCTAAGGCAGAAGAGATGCCAAGGGATAAAAGGACACAATGCCATTTGCAGCACCGTAGATGAGTCTAGAAGTAATCACGTGACTTGTAGTAAGTCAGAAAGTGAAAGACACATATCATATCATATCACTTATAGGTGTTACCTAAAAATGGATACCAGGGCAGATATTTCCACGGAGAAGGGCAATCACAGATTCATTAAAAAAACTTATGGTTCACCAATGGAAATGTGTGAGGATTGGTTTCATTATGATATCGGGGTTAACATACATATACAAACTCAGGTGACATATATAATCACCAAAGACCTACAGAATACCAAGAGAGGACGACTCAACATTCTGTCATAACGTACATGGGAAAAGGATCCCAGGAAGAACAGACATCTGTATATGTGAAAAAGAACCACATCTTCCACACCTACAACAAGCCAAACATTGTAATCAAACTTGCTGTAATAATAAGTAAAAAATTAAATTAAAAACACGAACAAGAAGTAGTGAGACAAACGTGAGGGGCTTTCTCCTGGCACATTCCATTCTAAACTCCAATCTAGAACACCACTTCCACTGAGGCTCTCTTGCCCTAGTAACCAGATTTGGTAAGGGTGAACTGCTGCCACCTTGTGGCCGTTTCACACAACAGCAGCTTTAATCCCAGTGCTAATGTTCAGTTGATATTCAAAATCATTGCAGGCCTGTAAATGACACCTGTCCTGAAAACAAATCCTGGGGTCACATATCGACCAAAAAATTCAAAGGACGTCCATATATCAAAACGACCGTTTCAAAAGGCATATTTTACGCACATTAGTGTTCTGCTTCTTTTCCTTTCTTTCCTTTTTTGTTAAAAAACACGGGAATGGAAAAAGGCATCCCTCAGAATGGGCGAAAAGAGTTGCAGACGAATCAATGGACAGAGGTTTAATCTCCAATATATATAAACAGCTCATGCAGCTTAATATTAAAAAAACAAACAACCCAAAAAAAATGGGCAGAAGATCTAAAGAGACGTTTCTTCAAATGAGACACAGAGATGGCCAAGACGCACATGAAAAGCTGCTCAACAGCACTAATTATTAGAGAAATGCAAATCAAAACTACAATGAGGTATCACCTCACACCTGTTAGAATTGGCATCGTCAGGAAATCTACAAACAACCAATTCTGGGGAGGGTGTGGACAAAAGGAGCCCTCTTCCACTATTGGTGGGAATGTAAATTGATACAGTCACTATGAGGAACAGTATGGAGTTTCCTTAAAAAATTAGAAATAGAATTACCATCTGATCCAGCAATCCCACTTCTGGGCATATACCCAGAGAAAACCGTAAATCAAAAAGGCACATTCACCACAATGTTCGTTGCAGCACTATTTACAATAGCCAGGTAATGGAAGCAACCTAAATGCCCACAGACAGATGAATGGATAAAGATGTGGTACATATATAAATTGGAATATTACTCGGCCATAAAAAGGAATGAAACTGGGTCATTTGTAGAGACATCGATGGATCGAGAGAGTGTCATACAGAATGAAGTAAGTCAGAAAGAGGAAATCAAATATTGTATATTAACGCATATATGTGGAGCCTAAAAATGGTACAGATGAACTGGTTTGCAGGGAAGAAATAGAGACACAGAGGTAGAGACCAAACGTATGGACACCAAGTGTGGGAAGCCATGGGGTGGTGGTGGTGGGATGAGTTGGGAGATTGGGATTGACCTGTGTACATGTATATGCATAAAATACATAACTAATAATAACGTGCTGTATAAAAAAATAAATAAAATTAAATTTCAAAATTTAAAAAAATAAAATTTAAAAATAAAACAGAAAAAAAGTTCTTCCCGTCACACAGATGTATTTATAGGAATGAATTATTTCCATACTTATATCTATAAATACATAAAAGAGGAATAAAATCTAACTTGAAACATAAAAGAAAATAAAATCCTGAAACCACGAGTTATACAGAGGAAAACTCTATCAGGGCACTTGCTCCAGTGGTAAACAATTCTGAAATAGGTCAGAGGTGGGGAATCGTCTCCCATACAGCCAGCAACCCACCCCCCACGCAAGGAGCGTCCTCATTGCAAAGCTGGGGGACCGTGCCGAGGCATCTGTGAGTAAACGTGAGCTGAGCCCCAGGCCAGCTGCTGCTGAACTGTTCCCACCCTTTCCAGGTAAAACACCTGAATATGTACAAGGGCTTGAAAGCCTAGAGGAAGGACTGTGGAGCCACACCAGCGACAGCACGCAGGCCAACTTGGTGCCTGCAGGCCAGCCAGGGTGGTCCTGGACCCTGGCGCTCTTCCAGAAGCTTTCCATTGCCCTGCCTGAGATACCCCTCCTGTCCCGGCCCCCTCTGCTTTTTTCCTTCCTCACCTCTGTCCGGAGAGAAATTCCAGCGGAAGGTATGGGTGACACATCCGCTTCTTTACAGGCGGCAGCCTGGCAACTCCTGCAGAAAGGCCAGAAGAACCCCACTCACACCGGGCCACCCACAAAGCTGTGGCCCCTCACTCCCTCCCACCAGCACAGCCCCGAGACTGCTGACGGGGCAGAGAATATGGAGTCAGGCTCAGCTTCAGGGGCTATTGCTGCCTGGAGTGCTGTTTATATTGACCTCAACGAGGCACACCTGGGGAGGGCGGGCCGGCAGGGTAAGGCTGCCCAGGTCAGCTAATCCACAACCCTCAGGGAATCACATTGTTGAAAATGGACCCCGCTAAGGCAGAAGAGATGCCAAGGGATAAAAGGACACAATGCCATTTGCAGCACCGTAGATGAGTCTAGAAGTAATCACGTGACTTGTAGTAAGTCAGAAAGTGAAAGACACATATCATATCATATCACTTATAGGTGTTACCTAAAAATGGATACCAGGGCAGATATTTCCACGGAGAAGGGCAATCACAGATTCATTAAACAAACTTATGGTTCACCAATGGAAATGTGTGAGGATTGGTTTCATTATGATATCGGGGTTAACATACATATACAAACTCAGGTGACATATATAATCACCAAAGACCTACAGAATACCAAGAGAGGACTACTCAACATTCTGTCATAACGTACATGGGAAAAGGATCCCAGGAAGAACAGACATCTGTATATGTGTAAAAGAACCACATCTTCCACACCTACAACAAGCCAAACATTGTAATCAAACTTGCTGTAATAAAAAATAAAAAATTAAATTAAAAACACGAACAAGAAGTAGTGAGACAAACGTGAGGGGCTTTCTCCTGGCACATTCCATTCTAAACTCCAATCTAGAACACCACTTCCACTGAGGCTCTCTTGCCCTAGTAACCAGATTTGGTAAGGGTGAACTGCTGCCACCTTGTGGCCGTTTCACACAACAGCAGCTTTAATCCCAACGCTAATGGTCAGTTGATATTCAAAATCATTGCAGGCCTGTAAATGACACCTTGCCCTGAAAACTAATCCTGGGGTCACATATCGACCAAAAAATTCAAAGGACGTCCATATTTCAAAACGACCGTTTCAAAAGGCATATTTTACGCACATTAGTGTTCTGCTTCTTTTCCTTTCTTTCCTTTTTTGTTAAAAAACACGGGAATGGAAAAAGGCATCCCTCAGAATGGGCGAAAATCGTTGCAGACGAATCAATGGACAGAGGTTTAATCTCCAATATATATAAACAGCTCATGCAGCATAATATTAAAAAAACAAACAACCCCAAAAAATGGGCAGAAGATCTAAAGAGACGTTTCTTCAAAGGAGACACAGAGATGGCCAAGACGCACATGAAAAGCTGCTCAACAGCACTAATTATTAGAGAAATGCAAATCAAAAGTACAATGAGGTTTCACCTCACACCTGTTAGAATCGGCATCATCAGAAAATCTACAAACAACCAATTCTGGGGAAGGTGTGGACAAAAGGAGCCCTCTTCCACTATTGGTGGGAATGTAAATTTATACAGTCACTATGGAGAACAGTATGGAGTTTCCTTAAAAAAACTAGAAATAGAATTACCATCTGATCCAGAAATCCCACTTCTGGGCATATACCCAGAGAAAACCGTATTTCAAAAAGGCACATTCACCACAATGTTCGTTGCAGCACTATTTACAATAGCCAGGTAATGGAAGCAACCTAAATGCCCACAGACAGATGAATGGATAAAGATGTGGTACATATATAAATTGGAATATTACTCGGCCATAAAAAGGAATGAAACTGGGTCATTTGTAGAGACATCGATGGATCGAGAGAGTGTCATACAGAATGAAGTAAGTCAGAAAGAGGAAAACAAATATTGTATATTAACGCATATATGTGGAGCCTAAAAATGGTACAGATGAACTGGTTTGCAGGGAAGAAATAGAGACACAGAGGTAGAGACCAAACGTATGGACACCAAGTGTGGGAAGCCATGGGGTGGTGGTGGTGGGATGAGTTGGGAGATTGGGATTGACCTGTATACATGTATATGCATAAAATACATAACTAATAATAACGTGCTGTATAAAAAAATAAATAAAATTAAATTTCAAAATTTTAAAAAATAAAATTTAGAAATAAAACAGAAAAAAAGTTCTTCCCGTCACACAGATGTATTTATAGGAATGAATTATTTCCATACTTATATCTATAAATACATAAAAGAGGAATAAAATCTAACTTGAAACATAAATGAAAATAAAATCCTGAACCCACGAGTTATACAGAGGAAAACTCTATCAGGGCACTTGCTCCAGTGGTAAACAATTCTGAAATAGGTCAGAGGTGGGGAATCGTCTCCCATACAGCCAGCAACCCACCCCCCACGCAAGGAGCGTCCTCATTGCAAAGCTGGGGGACCGTGCCGAGGCATCTGTGAGTAAACGTGAGCTGAGCCCCAGGCCAGGTGCTGCTGAACTGTTCCCACCCTTTCCAGGTAAAACACCTGAATATGTACAAGGGCTTGAAAGCCTAGAGGAAGGACCGTGGAGCCACACCAGCGACAGCACGCAGGCCAACTTGGTGCCTGCAGGACAGCCAGGGTGGTCCTGGACCCTGGCGCTCTTCCAGAAGCTTTCCATTGCCCTGCCTGAGATACCCCTCCTGTCCCGGCCCCCTCTGCTTTTTTCCTTCCTCACCTCTGTCCGGAGAGAAATTCCAGCGGAAGGTATGGGTGACACATCCGCTTCTTTACAGGCGGCAGCCTGGCAACTCCTGCAGAAAGGCCAGCAGAACCCCACTCACACCGGGCCACCCACAAAGCTGTGGCCCCTCACTCCCTCCCACCAGCACAGCCCCGAGACTGCTGACGGGGCAGAGAATATGGAGTCAGGCACAGCTTCAGGGGCTATTGCTGCCTGGAGTGCTGTTTATATTGACCTCAACGAGGCACACCTGGGGAGGGCGGGCCGGCAGGGTAAGGCTGCCCAGGTCAGCTAATCCACAACCCTCAGGGAATCACATTGTTGAAAATGGACCCCGCTAAGGCAGAAGAGATGCCAAGGGATAAAAGGACACAATGCCATTTGCAGCACCGTAGATGAGTCTAGAAGTAATCACGTGACTTGTAGTAAGTCAGAAAGTGAAAGACACATATCATATCATATCACTTATAGGTGTTACCTAAAAATGGATACCAGGGCAGATATTTCCACGGAGAAGGGCAATCACAGATTCATTAAACAAACTTATGGTTCACCAATGGAAATGTGTGAGGATTGGTTTCATTATGATATCGGGGTTAACATACATATACAAACTCAGGTGACATATATAATCACCAAAGACCTACAGAATACCAAGAGAGGACTACTCAACATTCTGTCATAACGTACATGGGAAAAGGATCCCAGGAAGAACAGACATCTGTATATGTGTAAAAGAACCACATCTTCCACACCTACAACAAGCCAAACATTGTAATCAAACTTGCTGTAATAAAAAATAAAAAATTAAATTAAAAACACGAACAAGAAGTAGTGAGACAAACGTGAGGGGCTTTCTCCTGGCACATTCCATTCTAAACTCCAATCTAGAACACCACTTCCACTGAGGCTCTCTTGCCCTAGTAACCAGATTTGGTAAGGGTGAACTGCTGCCACCTTGTGGCCGTTTCACACAACAGCAGCTTTAATCCCAACGCTAATGGTCAGTTGATATTCAAAATCATTGCAGGCCTGTAAATGACACCTTGCCCTGAAAACAAATCCTGGGGTCACATATCGACCAAAAAATTCAAAGGACGTCCATATTTCAAAACGACCGTTTCAAAAGGCATATTTTACGCACATTAGTGTTCTGCTTCTTTTCCTTTCTTTCCTTTTTTGTTAAAAAACATGGGAATGGAAAAAGGCATCCCTCAGAATGGGCGAAAATCATTGCAGACGAATCAATGGACAGAGGTTTAATCTCCAATATATATAAACAGCTCATGCAGCATAATATTAAAAAAACAAACAACCCCAAAAAATGGGCAGAAGATCTAAAGAGACGTTTCTTCAAAGGAGACACAGAGATGGCCAAGACGCACATGAAAAGCTGCTCAACAGCACTAATTATTAGAGAAATGCAAATCAAAAGTACAATGAGGTTTCACCTCACACCTGTTAGAATCGGCATCATCAGAAAATCTACAAACAACCAATTCTGGGGAAGGTGTGGACAAAAGGAGCCCTCTTCCACTATTGGTGGGAATGTAAATTTATACAGTCACTATGGAGAACAGTATGGAGTTTCCTTAAAAAAACTAGAAATAGAATTACCATCTGATCCAGAAATCCCACTTCTGGGCATATACCCAGAGAAAACCGTATTTCAAAAAGGCACATTCACCACAATGTTCGTTGCAGCACTATTTACAATAGCCAGGTAATGGAAGCAACCTAAATGCCCACAGACAGATGAATGGATAAAGATGTGGTACATATATAAATTGGAATATTACTCGGCCATAAAAAGGAATGAAACTGGGTCATTTGTAGAGACATCGATGGATCGAGAGAGTGTCATACAGAATGAAGTAAGTCAGAAAGAGGAAAACAAATATTGTATATTAACGCATATATGTGGAGCCTAAAAATGGTACAGATGAACTGGTTTGCAGGGAAGAAATAGAGACACAGAGGTAGAGACCAAACGTATGGACACCAAGTGTGGGAAGCCATGGGGTGGTGGTGGTGGGATGAGTTGGGAGATTGGGATTGACCTGTATACATGTATATGCATAAAATACATAACTAATAATAACGTGCTGTATAAAAAAATAAATAAAATTAAATTTCAAAATTTTAAAAAATAAAATTTAAAAATAAAACAGAAAAAAAGTTCTTCCCGTCACACAGATGTATTTATAGGAATGAATTATTTCCATACTTATATCTATAAATACATAAAAGAGGAATAAAATCTAACTTGAAACATAAATGAAAATAAAATCCTGAACCCACGAGTTATACAGAGGAAAACTCTATCAGGGCACTTGCTCCAGTGGTAAACAATTCTGAAATAGGTCAGAGGTGGGGAATCGTCTCCCATACAGCCAGCAACCCACCCCCCACGCAAGGAGCGTCCTCATTGCAAAGCTGGGGGACCGTGCCGAGGCATCTGTGAGTAAACGTGAGCTGAGCCCCAGGCCAGCTGCTGCTGAACTGTTCCCACCCTTTCCAGGTAAAACACCTGAATATGTACAAGGGCTTGAAAGCCTAGAGGAAGGACTGTGGAGCCACACCAGCGACAGCACGCAGGCCAACTTGGTGCCTGCAGGCCAGCCAGGGTGGTCCTGGACCCTGGCGCTCTTCCAGAAGCTTTCCATTGCCCTGCCTGAGATACCCCTCCTGTCCCGGCCCCCTCTGCTTTTTTCCTTCCTCACCTCTGTCCGGAGAGAAATTCCAGCGGAAGGTATGGGTGACACATCCGCTTCTTTACAGGCGGCAGCCTGGCAACTCCTGCAGAAAGGCCAGCAGAACCCCACTCACACCGGGCCACCCACAAAGCTGTGGCCCCTCACTCCCTCCCACCAGCACAGCCCCGAGACTGCTGACGGGGCAGAGAATATGGAGTCAGGCACAGCTTCAGGGGCTATTGCTCCCTGGAGCGCTGTTTATATTGACATCAACGAGGCACACCAGGGGAGGGCGGGCCGGCAGGGTAAGGCTGCCCAGGTCAGCTAATCCACAACCCTCAGGGAATCACATTGTTGAAAATGGACCCCGCTAAGGCAGAAGAGAAGCCAAGGGAAAAATGGACACAATGCCATTTGCAGCACCGTAGATGAGTCTAGAAGTAATCACGTGACTTGTAGTAAGTCAGAAAGTGAAATACACATATCATATCATATCACTTATAGGTGTTACCTAAAAATGGATACCAGGGCAGATATTTCCACGGAGAAGGGCAATCACAGATTCATTAAACAAACTTATGGTTCACCAATGGAAAGGTGTGAGGATTGGTTTCATTACGATATCGGGGTTAACAGACATAAACAAACACAGGTGACATATATAATCACCAAAGACCTACAGAATGCCAAGAGAGGACTACTCAACATTCTGTCATAACGTACATGGGAAAAGGATCCCAGGAAGAACAGACATCTGTATATGTGTAAAAGAACCACATCTTCCCCACCTACAACAAGCCAAACATTGTAATCAAACTTCCTGTAATAAAAAATAAAAAAAATTAAATTAAAAACACGAACAAGAAGTAGTGAGACAAACGTGAGGGGCTTTCTCCTGGCACATTCCATTCTAAACTCCAATCTAGAACACCACTTCCACTGCGGCACTTTTGCCCTAGTATCCAGATTTGGTAAGGGTGAACTGCTGCCACCTTGTGGCCGTTTCACACAACAGCAGCTTTAATCCCAACGCTAATGGTCAGTTGATATTCAAAATCATTGCAGGCCTGTAAATGACACCTGCCCTGAAAACAAATCCTGGGGTCACATATCGACCAAAAAATTCAAAGGACGTCCATATTTCAAAACGACCATTTCAAAAGGCATATTTTACGCACATTAGTGTTCTGCTTCTTTTCCTTTCTTTACTTTTTTGTTAAAAAAACGGGAATGGAAAAAGGCATCCCTCAGAATGGGCGAAAATCGTTGCAGACGAATCAATGGACAGAGGTTTAATCTCCAATATATATAAACAGCTCATGCAGCTTAATATTAAAAAAACAAACAACCCAAAAAAATGGGCAGAATATCTAAAGAGACGTTTCTTCAAAGGAGACACAGAGATGGCCAAGACGCACATGAAAAGCTGCTCACCAGCACTAATATTTAGAGCAATGCAAATCAAAACTACAATGAGGTATCACCTCACACCTGTTAGAATCGGCATCATCAGAAAATCTACAAACAACCAATTCTGGGGAGGGTGTGGTCAAAAGGAGCCCTCTTCCACTATTGGTGGGAATGTAAATTGATACAGTCACTATGGAGAACAGTATGGAGTTTCCTTAAAAAAACTAGAAATAGAATTACCATCTGATCCAGAAATCCCACTTCTGGGCATATACCCAGAGAAAACCGTATTTCAAAAAGGCACATTCACCACAATGTTCGTTGCAGCACTATTTACAATAGCCAGGTAATGGAAGCAACCTAAATGCCCACAGACAGATGAATGGATAAAGATGTGGTACATATATAAAATAGAATATTACTCGGCCATAAAAAGGAATGAAACTGGGTAATTTGTAGAGACATCGATGGATCGAGAGACTGTCATACAGAATGAAGTAAGTCAGAAAGAGGAAAACAAATATTGTATATTAACGCATATATGTGGAGCCTAAAAATGGTACAGATGAACTGGTTTGCAGGGAAGAAATAGAGACACAGAGGTAGAGAACAAACGTATGGACACCAAGTGTGGGAAGCCATGGGGTGGTGGTGGTGGGATGAGTTGGGAGATTGGGATTGACCTGTATACATGTATATGCATAAAATACATAACTAATAATAACGTGCTGTATAAAAAAAAATAAAATTAAATTTCAAAATTTTAAAAAAATAAAATTTATAAATAAAACAGAAAAAAGTACTTCCCGTCACACAGATGTATTTATAGGAATGAATTATTTCCATGACTTATATCTATAAATACATAAAAGAGGAATAAAATCTAACCTGAACCATAAAAGAAAAAAAAAACCTGAACACACTAGTTATACAGAGGAAAACCCTATCACGGCACTTGCTCCAGTGGTAAACAATTCTGAAATTGGTCAGAGGTGGGGAACCATCTCCCATACAGCCATCAACCCACCCCCCATGCAAGGAGCGTCCTCATTGCAAAGCTGGGGGACCGTGCTGAGGCATCTGTGAGTAAACGTGAGCTGAGCCCCAGGCCAGATGCTGCTGAACTGTCCCCACCCTTTCCAGGTAAAACACCTGAATATGTACAAGGGTTTGAAAGCCTAGAGGAAGGACTGTGGAGCCACACCAGCGACAGCACGCAGGCCAACTTGGTGCCTGCAGGCCAGCCAGGGTGGTCCTGGCCCCGGGCGCTCTTCCAGAAGCTTTCCATTGCCCTGCCTGAGATACCCCTCCTGTCCCGGACCCCACTGCTTTTTTCCTTCCTCACCTCTGTCCGGAGAGAAATTCCAGCGGAAGGTATGGGTGACACATCCTCTTCTTTACACGCGGCAGCCTGGCAACTCCTGCAGAAAGGCCAGCAGAACCCCACTCACACCGGGCCACCCACAAAGCTGTGGCACCTCACTCCCTCCCACAAGCACAGCTCCGAGACTGCTGACGGGGCAGAGAATATGGAGTCAGGCACAGATTCAGGGGCTACTGCTGCCTGGAGCTCTGTTTATATTGACCTCAACGAGGCACAACAGGGGAGGGCGGGCCGGCAGGGTAAGGCTGCCCAGGTCAGCTAATCCACAACCCTCAGAGAATCACATTGTTGAAAATGGACCCCGCTAAGGCAGAAGTGATGCCAAGGAAAAAAAGGACACAATGCCATTTGCAGCACCGTAGATGAGTCTAGAAGTAATCACGTGACTTGTTGTAAGTCAGAAAGTGAAAGACACATATCATATCATATCACTTATAGGTGTTACCTAAAAATGGATACCAGGGCAGATATTTCCACGGAGAAGGGCAATCACAGATTCATTAAACAAACTTATGGTTCACCAATGGAAATGTGTGAGGATTGGTTTCATTATGATATCGGGATTAACAGACATATACAAACACAGGTGACATATATAATCACCAAACACCTACAGAATACCAAGAGAGGACGACTCAACATTTTGTCATAACGTACATGGGAAAAGGATCCCAGGAAGAACAGTCATCTGTATATGTGTAAAAGAACCACATCTTCCACACCTACAACAAGCCAAACATTGTAATCAAACTTGCTGTAATAAAAAATAAAAAATTAAATTAAAAACACGAACAAGAATTAGTGAGACAAACGTGAGGGGATTTCTCCTGGCACATTCCATTCTAAACTCCAATCTAGAACACCACTTCCACTGAGGCTCTCTTGCCCTAGTAACCAGATTTGGTAAGGGTGAACTGCTGCCACCTTGTGGCCGTTTCACACAACAGGAGCTTTAATCCCAACGCGAATGGTCAGTTGATATTCAAAATCACTGCAGGCCTGTAAATGACACCTGCCCTGAAAACAAATCCTGGGGTCACATATCGACCAAAAAATTCAAAGGACGTCCATATTTCAAAACGACCATTACAAAAGGCATATTTTACGCACATTAGTGTTCTGCTTCTTTTCCTTTCTTTCCTTTTTTGTTAAAAAACACGGGAATGGAAAAAGGCATCCCTCAGAAAGGGCGAAAATCGTTGCAGACGAATCAATGGACAGAGGTTTAATCTCCAATATATATAAACAGCTCATACAGCTTAATATTAAAAAAACAAACAACCCAAAAAAAAATGGGCAGAAGATCTAAAGAGACGTTTCTTCAAAGGAGACACAGAGATGGCCAAGACGCACATGAAAAGCTGCTCAACAGCACTAATTATTAGAGAAATGCAAATCAAAACTACAATGAGGTATCACCTCACACCTGTTAGAATCGGCATCATCAGAAAATCTACAAACAACCAATTCTGGGGAGGGTGTGGACAAAAGGAGCCCTCTTCCACTATTGGTGTGAATGTAAATTGATACAGTCACTATGGAGAACAGTATGGAGTTTCCTTAAAAAAATTAGAAATAGAATTACCATCTGATCCAGCAATCCCACTTCTGGGCATATAACCAGAGAAAACCGTAAATCAAAAAGGCACATTCACCACAATGTTCGTTGCAGCACTATTTACAATAGCCAGGTAATGGAAGCAACCTAAATGCCCACAGACAGATGAATGGATAAAGATGTGGTACATATATAAAATGGAATATTACTCGGCCATGAAAAGGAATGAAACTGGGTCATTTGTAGAGACATCGATGGATCGAGAGACTGTCATACAGAATGAAGTAAGTCAGAAAGAGGAAAACAAATATTGTATATTAATGCATATATGTGGAGCCTAAAAATGGTACAGATGAACTGGTTTGCAGGGAAGAAATAGAGACACAGAGGTAGAGACCAAACGTATGGACACCAAGTGTGGGAAGCCATGGGGTGGTGGTGGTGGGATGAGTTGGGAGTTTGGGATTGACCTGTATACATGTATATGCATAAAATACATAACTAATAATAACGTGCTCTATAAAAAAATAAATAAAATTAAATTTCAAAATTTTAAAAAATAAAATTTAAAAATAAAACAGAAAAATGTTCTTCCCGTCACACAGATGTATTTATAGGAATGAATTATTTCCATGCTTATATCTATAAATACATAAAAGAGGAATAAAAACTAACTTGAACAATAAAAGAAAAATAAAGTGAACCCACGAGTTATACAGAGGAAAACCCTATCACGGCACTTGCTCCAGCGGTCAACAATTCTGAAATTGGTCAGAGGTGGGGAACCATCTCCCATACAGCCAGCAACCCACCCCCCACGCAAGGAGCGTCCTCATTGCAAACCTGGGGGACCGTGCTGAGGCATCTGTGAGTAAACGTGAGCTGAGCCCCAGGCCAGCTGCTGCTGAACTGTCCCCACCCTTTCCAGGTAAAACACCTGAATATGTACAAGGGCTTGAAAGCCTAGAGGAAGGACCGTGGAGCCACACCAGCGACAGCACGCAGGCCAACTTGGTGCCTGCAGGCCAGCCAGGGTTGTCCTGGACCCTGGCGCTCTTCCAGAAACTTTCCATTGCCCTGCCTGAGATACCCCTCCTGTCCCGGCCCCCACTGCTTTTTTCCTTCCTCACCTCTGTCCGGAGAGAAATTCCAGCGGAAGGTATGGGTGACACATCCTCTTCTTTACAGGCGGCTGCCTGGCAACTCCTGCAGAAAGGCCAGCAGAACCCCACTCACACCGGGCCACCCACAAAGCTGTGGTCCCTCACTCCCTCCCACCAGCACAGCCCCGAGACTGCTGACGGGGCAGAGAATATGGAGTCAGGCACAGATTCAGGGGCTACTGCTGCCTGGAGCTCTGTTTATATTGACCTCAACGAGGCACAACAGGGGAGGGCGGGCCGGCAGGGTAAGGCTGCCCAGGTCAGCTAATCCACAACACTCAGAGAATCACATTGTTGAAAATGGACCCCGCTAAGGCAGAAGTGATGCCAAGGAAAAAAAGGACACAATGCCATTTGCAGCACCGTAGATGAGTCTAGAAGTAATCACGTGACTTGTTGTAAGTCAGAAAGTGAAAGACACATATCATATCATATCACTTATAGGTGTTACCTAAAAATGGATACCAGGGCAGATATTTCCACGGAGAAGGGCAATCACAGATTCATTAAACAAACTTATTGTTCACCAATGGAAATGTGTGAGGATTGGTTTCATTATGATATCGGGATTAACAGACATATACAAACACAGGTGACATATATAATCACCAAACACCTACAGAATACCAAGAGAGGACGACTCAACATTTTGTCATAACGTACATGGGAAAAGGATCCCAGGAAGAACAGTCATCTGTATATGTGTAAAAGAACCACATCTTCCACACCTACAACAAGCCAAACATTGTAATCAAACTTGCTGTAATAAAAAATAAAAAATTAAATTAAAAACACGAACAAGAATTAGTGAGACAAACGTGAGGGGATTTCTCCTGGCACATTCCATTCTAAACTCCAATCTAGAACACCACTTCCACTGAGGCTCTCTTGCCCTAGTAACCAGATTTGGTAAGGGTGAACTGCTGCCACCTTGTGGCCGTTTCACACAACAGGAGCTTTAATCCCAACGCGAATGGTCAGTTGATATTCAAAATCACTGCAGGCCTGTAAATGACACCTGCCCTGAAAACAAATCCTGGGGTCACATATCGACCAAAAAATTCAAAGGACGTCCATATTTCAAAACGACCATTACAAAAGGCATATTTTACGCACATTAGTGTTCTGCTTCTTTTCCTTTCTTTCCTTTTTTGTTAAAAAACACGGGAATGGAAAAAGGCATCCCTCAGAAAGGGCGAAAATCGTTGCAGACGAATCAATGGACAGAGGTTTAATCTCCAATATATATAAACAGCTCATACAGCTTAATATTAAAAAAACAAACAACCCAAAAAAAATGGGCAGAAGATCTAAAGAGACGTTTCTTCAAAGGAGACACAGAGATGGCCAAGACGCACATGAAAAGCTGCTCAACAGCACTAATTATTAGAGAAATGCAAATCAAAACTACAATGAGGTATCACCTCACACCTGTTAGAATCGGCATCATCAGAAAATCTACAAACAACCAATTCTGGGGAGGGTGTGGACAAAAGGAGCCCTCTTCCACTATTGGTGTGAATGTAAATTGATACAGTCACTATGGAGAACAGTATGGAGTTTCCTTAAAAAAATTAGAAATAGAATTACCATCTGATCCAGCAATTCCACTTCTGGGCATATAACCAGAGAAAACCGTAAATCAAAAAGGCACATTCACCACAATGTTCGTTGCAGCACTATTTACAATAGCCAGGTAATGGAAGCAACCTAAATGCCCACAGACAGATGAATGGATAAAGATGTGGTACATATATAAAATGGAATATTACTCGGCCATGAAAAGGAATGAAACTGGGTCATTTGTAGAGACATCGATGGATCGAGAGACTGTCATACAGAATGAAGTAAGTCAGAAAGAGGAAAACAAATATTGTATATTAATGCATATATGTGGAGCCTAAAAATGGTACAGATGAACTGGTTTGCAGGGAAGAAATAGAGACACAGAGGTAGAGACCAAACGTATGGACACCAAGTGTGGGAAGCCATGGGGTGGTGGTGGTGGGATGAGTTGGGAGTTTGGGATTGACCTGTATACATGTATATGCATAAAATACATAACTAATAATAATGTGCTCTATAAAAAAATAAATAAAATTAAATTTCAAAATTTTAAAAAATAAAATTTAAAAATAAAACAGAAAAATGTTCTTCCCGTCACACAGATGTATTTATAGGAATGAATTATTTCCATGCTTATATCTATAAATACATAAAAGAGGAATAAAAACTAACTTGAACAATAAAAGAAAAAAAAAGTGAACCCACGAGTTATACAGAGGAAAACCCTATCACGGCACTTGCTCCAGCGGTCAACAATTCTGAAATTGGTCAGAGGTGGGGAACCATCTCCCATACAGCCAGCAACCCACCCCCCACGCAAGGAGCGTCCTCATTGCAAACCTGGGGGACCGTGCTGAGGCATCTGTGAGTAAACGTGAGCTGAGCCCCAGGCCAGCTGCTGCTGAACTGTCCCCACCCTTTCCAGGTAAAACACCTGAATATGTACAAGGGCTTGAAAGCCTAGAGGAAGGACCGTGGAGCCACACCAGCGACAGCACGCAGGCCAACTTGGTGCCTGCAGGCCAGCCAGGGTTGTCCTGGACCCTGGCGCTCTTCCAGAAGCTTTCCATTGCCCTGCCTGAGATACCCCTCCTGTCCCGGCCCCCACTGCTTTTTTCCTTCCTCACCTCTGTCCGGAGAGAAATTCCAGCGGAAGGTATGTGTGACACATCCTCTTCTTTACAGGCGGCAGCCTGGCAACTCCTGCAGAAAGGCCAGCAGAACCCCACTCACACCGGGCCACCCACAAAGCTGTGGTCCCTCACTCCCTCCCACCAGCACAGCCCCGAGACTGCTGACGGGGCAGAGAATATGGAGTCAGGCACAGCTTCAGGGGCTATTGCTGCCTGGAGCTCTGTTTATATTGACCTCAACGAGGCACACCAGGGGAGGGCGGGCCGGCAGGGTAAGGCTGCCCAGGTCAGCTAATCCACAACCCTCAGGGAATCACATTGTTGAAAATGGACCCCGCTAAGGCAGAAGAGAAGCCAAGGGAAAAATGGACACAATGCCATTTGCAGCACCGTAGATGAGTCTAGAAGTAATCACGTGACTTGTAGTAAGTCAGAAAGTGAAAGACACATATCATATCATATCACTTATAGGTGTTACCTAAAAATGGATACCAGGGCAGATATTTCCACGGAGAAGGGCAATCACAGATTCATTAAACAAACTTATGGTTCACCAATGGAAAGGTGTGAGGATTGGTTTCATTACGATATCGGGGTTAACAGACATATACAAACACAGGTGACATATATAATCACCAAAGACCTACAGAATACCAAGAGAGGACTACTCAACATTCTGTGATAACGTACATGGGAAAAGGATCCCAGGAAGAACAGACATCTGTATATGTGTAAAAGAACCACACCTTCCACACCTACAACAAGCCAAACATTGTAATCAAACTTGCTGTAATAAAAAATAAAAACTTATATTAAAAACACGAACAAGAAGTAGTGAGACAAACGTGAGGGACTTTCTCCTGACACATTCCATTCTAAACTCCAATCTAGAACACCACTTCCACTGAGGCTCTCTTGCCCTAGTAACCAGATTTGGTAAGGGTGAACTGCTGCCACCTTGTGGCCGTTTCACACAACAGCAGCTTTAATCCCAGCGCTAATGGTCAGTTGATATTCAAAATCATTGCAGGCCTGTAAATGACACCTGCCCTGAAAACAAATCCTGGGGTCACATATCGACCAAAAAATTCAAAGGACGTCCATATTTCAAAACGACCGTTTCAAAAGGCATATTTTACGCACATTAGTGTTCTGCTTCTTTTCCTTTCTTTCCTTTTTTGTTAAAAAACATGGGAATGGAAAAAGGCATCCCTCAGAATGGGCGAAAATCGTTGCAGACGAATCAATGGACAGAGGTTTCATCTCCAATATATATAAACAGCTCATGCAGCTTAATATTAAAAAAACAAACAACCCAAAAAAATGGGCAGAAGATCTAAAGAGACGTTTCTTCAAAGGAGACACAGAGATGGCCAAGATGCACATGTAAAGCTGCTCAACAGCACTAATTATTAGAGAAATGCAAATCAAAACTACAATGAGGTATCACCTCACACCTGTTAGAATCGGCATCATCAGAAAATCTACAAACAACCAATTCTGGGGAGGGTGTGGACAAAAGGAGCCCTCTTCCACTATTGGTGGGAATGTAAATTGATACAGTCACTATGGAGAACAGTATGGAGTTTCCTTAAAAAAATTAGAAATAGAATTACCATCTGATCCAGCAATCCCACTTCTGGGCATATAACCAGAGAAAACCGTATTTCAAAAAGGCACATTCACCACAATGTTCGTTGCAGCACTATTTACAATAGCCAGGTAATGGAAGCAACCTAAATGCCCACAGACATATGAATGGATAAAGATTTGGTACATATATAAAATGGAATATTACTCGGCCATAAAAAGGAATGAAACTGGGTCATTTGTAGAGACATCGATGGATCGAGAGACTGTCATACAGAATGAAGTAAGTCAGAAAGAGGAAAACAAATATTGTATATTAACGCATATATGTGGAGCCTAAAAATGGTACAGATGAACTGGTTTGCAGGGAAGAAATAGAGACACAGAGGTAGAGAACAAACGTATGGACACCAAGTGTGCGAAGCCATGGGGTGGTGGTGGTGGGATGAGTTGGGAGTTTGGGATTGACCTGTATACATGTATATGCATAAAATACATAACTAATAATAACGTGCTGTATAAAAACATAAATAAAATTAAATTTCAAAATTTTATAAAATAAAATTTAAAAATAAAACAGAAAAAATTCTTCCCGTCACACAGATGTATTTATAGGAATGAATTATTTCCATGCTTATATCTATAAATACATAAAAGGGGAATAAAATCTAACTTGAACCATAAAAGAAAAAAAAAAAACCTGAACCCACGAGTTATACAGAGGAAAACCCTATCAGGGCACTTGCTCCAGTGGTAAACAATTCTGAAATTGGTCAGAGGTTGGGAACAATCTCCCATACAGCCAGCAACCCACCCATCACGCAAGGAGCGTCCTCATTGCAAAGCTGGGGGACAGTACCGAGGCATCTGTGAGTAAACGTGAGCTGAGCCCCAGGCCAGCTGCTGCTGAACTGTTCCCACCCTTTCCAGGTAAAACACCTGAATATGTACAAGGGCTTGAAAGCCTAGAGGAAGGACCGTGGAGCCACACCAGCGACAGCACGCAGGCCAACTTGGTGACTGCAGGCCAGCCAGGGTGGTCCTGGCCCCGGGCGCTCTTCCAGAAGCTTTCCATTGCCCTGCCTGAGATGCCCATCCTGTCCCGGCCCCCACTGCTTTTTTCCTTCCTCACCTCTGTCCGGAGAGAAATTCCAGCGGAAGGTATGGGTGACACAACCTCTTCTTTACAGGCGGCAGCCTGGCAACTCCTGCAGAAAGGCCAGCAGAACCCCACTCACACCGGGCCACTCACAAAGCTGTGGCCCCTCACTCCCACCAGCACAGCCCCGAGACTGCTGACGGGGCAGAGAATATGGAGTCAGGCACAGCTTCAGGGGCTATTGCAGCCTGGAGCTCTGTTTATATGGATATCAACGAGGCACACCTGGGGAGGGCGGGCCGGCAGGGTAAGGCTGCCCAGGTCAGCTAATCCACAACCCTCAGGGAATCACATTGTTGAAAATGGACCCTGCTAAGGCAGAAGAGATGCCAAGGGATAAAAGGACACAATGCCATTTGCAGCACCGTAGATGAGTCTAGAAGTAATCACGTGAGTTGTAGTAAGTCAGAAAGTGAAAGACACATATCATATCATATCACTTATAGGTGTTACCTAAAAATGGATACCAGGGCAGATATTTCCACGGAGAAGGTCAATCACAGATTCATTAAACAAACTTATGGTTCACCAATGGAAATGTGTGAGGATTGGTTTCATTACGATATCGGGGTTAACAGACATATACAAACACAGGTGACATATATAATCACCAAACACCTACAGAATACCAAGAGAGGACGACTCAACATTTTGTCATAACGTACATGGGAAAAGGATCCCAGGAAGAACAGTCATCTGTATATGTGTAAAAGAACCACATCTTCCACACCTACAACAAGCCAAACATTGTAATCAAACTTGCTGTAATAAAAAATAAAAAATTAAATTAAAAACACGAACAAGAAGTAGTGAGACAAACGTGAGGGGATTTCTCCTGGCACATTCCATTCTAAACTCCAATCTAAAACACCACTTCCACTGAGGCTCTCTTGCCCTAGTAACCAGATTTGGTAAGGGTGAACTGCTGCCACCTTGTGGCCGTTTCACACAACAGCAGCTTTAATCCCAACGCTAATGGTCAGTTGATATTCAAAATCACTGCAGGCCTGTAAATGACACCTGCCCTGAAAACAAATCCTGGGGTCACATATCGACCAAAAAATTCAAAGGACGTCCATATTTCAAAACGACCGTTACAAAAGGCATATTTTACGCACATTAGTGTTCTGCTTCTTTTCCTTTCTTTCCTTTTTTGTTAAAAAACACGGGAATGGAAAAAGGCATCCCTCAGAATGGGCGAAAATCGTTGCAGACGAATCAATGGACAGAGGTTTAATCTCCAATATATATAAACAGCTCATGCAGCTTAATATTAAAAAAACAAACAACCCAAAAAAAATGGGCAGAAGATCTAAAGAGACGTTTCTTCAAATGAGACACAGAGATGGCCAAGACGCACATGAAAAGCTGCTCAACAGCACTAATTATTAGAGAAATGCAAATCAAAACTACAATGAGGTATCACCTCACACCTGTTAGAATTGGCATCGTCAGGAAATCTACAAACAACCAATTCTGGGGAGGGTGTGGACAAAAGGAGCCCTCTTCCACTATTGGTGGGAATGTAAATTGATACAGTCACTATGGAGAACAGTATGGAGTTTCCTTAAAAAAATTAGAAATAGAATTACCATCTGATCCAGCAATCCCACTTCTGGGCATATAACCAGAGAAAACCGTAAATCAAAAAGGCACATTCACCACAATGTTCGTTGCAGCACTATTTACAATAGCCAGGTAATGGAAGCAACCTAAATGCCCACAGACAGATGAATGGATAAAGATGTGGTACATATATGAAATGGAATATTACTCGGCCATAAAAAGGAATGAAACTGGGTCATTTGTAGAGACATCGATGGATCGAGAGACTGTCATACAGAATGAAGTAAGTCAGAAAGAGGAAAACAAATATTGTATATTAATGCATATATGTGGAGCCTAAAAATGGTACAGATGAACTGGTTTGCAGGGAAGAAATAGAGACACAGAGGTAGAGAACAAACGTATGGACACCAAGTGTGGGAAGCCATGGGGTGGTGGTGGTGGGATGAGTTGGGAGTTTGGGATTGACCTGTATACATATATATGCATAAAATACATAACTAATAATAACGTGCTGTATAAAAATAAATAAATAAAATTAAATTTCAAAATTTAAAAAAATAAAATTTAAAAATAAAACAGAAAAATGTTCTTCCCGTCACACAGATGTATTTATAGGAATGAATTATTTCCATGCTTATATCAATAAATATATAAAAGAGGAATAAAATCTAACTTGAACGATAAAAGAAAAAAAAAGTGAACCCACGAGTTATACAGAGGAAAACCCTATCACGGCACTTGCTCCAGCGGTCAACAATTCTGAAATTGGTCAGAGGTGGGGAACCATCACCCATACAGCCAGCAACCCACCCCCCACGCAAGGAGCGTCCTCATTGCAAAGCTGGAGGACCGTGCTGAGGCATCTGTGAGTAAACGTGGATTGAGCCCCAGGCCAGCTGCTGCTGAACTGTCCCCACCCTTTCCAGGTAAAACACCTGAATATGTACAAGGGCTTGAAATCCTAGAGGCAGGTCCGTGGAGCCACACCAGCGACAGCACGCAGGCCAACTTGGTGCCTGCAGGCAAGCCAGGGTGGTCCTGGACCCAGGCGCTCTTCCGGAAGCTTTCCATTGCCCTGCCTGAGATACCCCTCCTGTCCCGGCCCCCACTGCTTTTTTCCTTCCTCACCTCTGTCCGGAGAGAAATTCCAGCGGAAGGTATGGGTGACACAACCTCTTCTTTACAGGCGGCAGCCTGGCAACTCCTGCAGAAAGGCCAGCAGAACCCCACTCACACCGGGCCAACCACAAAGCTGTGGCCCCTCACTCCCTCCCACCAGCACAGCCCCGAGACTGCTGACGGGGCAGAGAATATGGAGTCAGGCACAGCTTCAGGGGCTGTTGCTGCCTGGAGCGCTGTTTATATTGACCTCAATGAGGCACACCTGAGGAGGGCGGGCCGGCAGGGTAAGGCTGCCCAGGTCAGCTAATCCACAACCCTCAGGGAATCACATTGTTGAAAATGGACCCCGCTAAGTCAGAAGAGATGCCAAGGAAAAAAAGGACACAATGCCATTTGCAGCACCGTAGATGAGTCTAGAAGTAATCACGTGACTTGTAGTAAGTCAGAAAGTGAAAGACACATATCATATCATATCACTTATAGGTGTTACCTAAAAATGGATACCAGGGCAGATATTTCCACGGAGAAGGGCAATCACAGATTCATTAAACAAACTTATGGTTCACCAATGGAAAGGTGTGAGGATTGGTTTCATTACGATATCGGGGTTAACAGACATATACAAACACAGGTGACATATATAATCACGAAAGACAGAATACCAAGAGAGGACTACTCAACATTCTGTCATAACGTACATGGGAAAAGGATCCCAGGAAGAACAGTCATCTTTATATGTGTAAAAGAACCACATCTTCCACACCTACAACAAGCCAAACATTGTAATCAAACTTGCTGTAATAAAAAATAAAAACTTAAATTAAAAACACGAACAAGAAGTAGTGAGACAAACGTGAGGGGCTTTCTCCTGGCACATTCCATTCTAAACTCCAATCTAGAACACCACTTCCACTGAGGCTCTCTTGCCCTAGTAACCAGATTTGGTAAGGGTGAACTGCTGCCACCTTGTGGCCGTTTCACACAACAGCAGCTTTAATCCCAGCGCTAATGGTCAGTTGATATTCAAAATCATTGCAGGCCTGTAAATGACACCTGCCCTGAAAACAAATCCTGGGGTCACATATCGACCAAAAAATTCAAAGGACGTCCATATTTCAAAACGACCATTTCAAAAGACATATTTTACGCACATTAGTGTTCTGCTTCTTTTCCTTTCTTTCCTTTTTTGTTAAAAAACACGGGAATGGAAAAAGGCATCCCACAGAATGGGCGAAAATCGTTGCAGACCAATCAATGGACAGAGGTTTAATCTCCAATATATATAAACAGCTCATGCAGCTTAATATTAAAAAAAACAAACAACCCAAAAAAATGGGCAGAAGATCTAAAGAGACGTTTCTTCAAAGGAGACACAGAGATGTCCAAGACGCACATGAAAAGCTGCTCAACAGCACTAATTATTAGAGAAATGCAAATCAAAACTACAATGAGGTATCACCTCACAACTGTGAGAATCGGAATCATCAGGAAATCTACAAAGAACCAATTCTGGGGAGGGTGTGGACAAAAGGAGCCCCCTTCCACTATTGGTGGGAATGTAAATTGATACAGTCACTATGGAGAACAGTATGGAGTTTCCTTAAAAAAATTAGACATAGAATTACCATCTGATCCAGCAATCCCACTTCTGGGCATATACCCAGAGAAAACCATAAATGAAAAAGGCACATTCACCACAATGTTCATTGCAGCACTATTTACAATAGCCAGGTAATGGAAGCAACCTAAATGCCCACAGACAGATGAATGGATAAAGATGTGGTACCTATATGAAATGGAATATTACTCGGCCATAAAAAGGAATGAAACTGGGTCATTTGTAGAGACATCGATGGATCGAGAGACTGTCATACAGAATGAAGTAAGTCAGAAAGACGAAAACAACTATTGTATATTAATGCATATATGTGGAGCCTAAAAATGGTACAGATGAACTGGTTTGCAGGGATGAAATAGAGACACAGAGGTAGAGAACAAACTTATGGACACCAAGTGTGGGAAGCCATGGGGTGGTGGTGGTGGGATGAGTTGGGAGTTTGGGATTGACCTGTATACATGTATATGCATAAAATACATAACTAATAATAACGTGCTGTATAAAAAAAAATAAATAAAATTAAATTTCAAAATTTAAAAAAATAAAATTTAAAAATAAAACAGAAAAATGTTCTTCCCGTCACACAGATGTATTTATAGGAATGAATTATTTCCATGCTTATATCTATAAATACATAAAAGAGGAATAAAATCTAACTTGAACGATAAAAGAAAAAAAAAGTGAACCCACGAGTTATACAGAGGAAAACCCTATCACGGCACTTGCTCCAGCGGTCAACAATTCTGAAATTGGTCAGAGGTGGGGAACCATCTCCCATACAGCCAGCAACCCACCCCCCACGCAAGGAGCGTCCTCATTGCAAAGCTGGAGGACCATGCTGAGGCATCTGTGAGTAAACGTGGATTGAGCCCCAGGCCAGCTGCTGCTGAACTGTCCCCACCCTTTCAAGGTAAAACACCTGAATATGTACAAGGGCTTGAAATCCTAGAGGCAGGTCCGTGGAGCCACACCAGCGACAGCACGCAGGCCAACTTGGTGCCTGCAGGCAAGCCAGGGTGGTCCTGGACCCAGGCGCTCTTCCGGAAGCTTTCCATTGCCCTGCCTGAGATTCCCCTCCTGTCCCGGCCCCCACTGCTTTTTTCCTTCCTCACCTCTGTCCGGAGAGAAATTCCAGCGGAAGGTATGTGTGACACAACTTCTTCTTTACAGGCGGCAGCCTGGCAACTCCTGCAGAAAGGCCAGCAGAACCCCACTCACACCGGGCCACCCACAAAGCTGTGGCCCCTCACTCCCTCCCACCAGCACAGCCCCGAGACTGCTGACGGGGCAGAGAATATGGAGTCAGGCACAGCTTCAGGGGCTATTGCTGCCTGGAGCGCTGTTTATATTGACCTCAATGAGGCACACCTGAGGAGGGCGGGCCGGCAGGGTAAGGCTGCCCAGGTCAGCTAATCCACAACCCTCAGGGAATCACATTGTTGAAAATGGACCCCGCTAAGTCAGAAGAGATGCCAAGGAAAAAAAGGACACAATGCCAGTTGCAGCACCGTAGATGAGTCTAGAAGTAATCACGTGACTTGTAGTAAGTCAGAAAGTGAAAGACACATATCATATCACTTATAGGTGTTACCTAAAAATGGATACCAGGGCAGATATTTCCACGGAGAAGGGCAATCACAGATTCATTAAACAAACTTATGGTTCACCAATGGAAAGGTGTGAGGATTGGTTTCATTACGATATCGGGGTTAACACACATATACAAACACAGGTGACATATATAATCACCAAAGACCTACAGAATACCAAGAGAGGACTACTCAACATTCTGTCATAACGTACATGGGAAAAGGATCCCAGGAAGAACAGTCATCTTTATATGTGTAAAAGAACCACATCTTCCACACCTACAACAAGCCAAACATTGTAATCAAACTTGCTGTAATAAAAAATAAAAAATTAAATTAAAAACACGAACAAGAAGTAGTGAGACAAACGTGAGGGGCTTTCTCCTGGCACATTCCATTCTAAACTCCAATCTAGAACACTTCCACTGAGGCTCTCTTGCCCTAGTAACCAGATTTGCTAAGGGTGAACTGCTGCCACCTTGTGGCCGTTTCACACAACAGCAGCTTTAATCCCAGCGCTAATGGTCAGTTGATATTCAAAATCATTGCAGGCCTGTAAATGACACCTGCCCTGAAAACAAATCCTGGGGTCACATATCGACCAAAAAATTCAAAGGACGTCCATATTTCAAAACGACCGTTTCAAAAGGCATATTTTACGCACATTAGTGTTCTGCTTCTTTTCCTTTCTTTCCTTTTTTGTTAAAAAACACGGGAATGGAAAAAGGCATCCCACAGAATGGGCGAAAATCGTTGCAGACGAATCAATGGACAGAGGTTTCATCTCCAATATATATAAACAGCTCATGCAGCTTAATATTAAAAAAACAAACAACCCAAAAAAAATGGGCAGAAGATCTAAAGAGACGTTTCTTCAAAGGAGACACAGAGATGTCCAAGACGCACATGAAAAGCTGCCCAACAGCACTAATTATTAGAGAAATGCAAATCAAAACTACAATGAGGTATCACCTCACACCTGTGAGAAACGGAATCATCAGGAAATCTACAAACAACCAATTCTGGGGAGGGTGTGGACAAAAGGAGCCCTCTTCCACTATTGGTGGGAATGTAAATTGATACAGTCACTATGGAGAACAGTATGGAGTTTCCTTAAAAAAATTAGACATAGAATTACCATCTGATCCAGCATTCCCACTTCTGGGCATATACCCAGAGAAAACCGTATTTCAAAAAGGCACATTCACCACAATGTTCATTGCAGCACTATTTACAATAGCCAGGTAATGGAAGCAACCTAAATGCCCACAGACAGATGAATGGATAAAGATGTGGTACATATATGAAATGGAATATTACTCGGCCATAAAAAGGAATGAAACTGGGTCATTTGTAGAGACATCGATGGATCGAGAGACTGTCATACAGAATGAAGTAAGTCAGAAAGACGAAAACAAATATTGTATATTAATGCATATATGTGGAGCCTAAAAATGGTACAGATGAACTGGTTTGCAGGGAAGAAATAGAGACACAGAGGTAGAGAACAAACTTATGGACACCAAGTGTGGGAAGCCATGGGGTGGTGGTGGTGGGATGAGTTGGGAGATTGGGATTGACCTGTATACATGTATATGCATAAAATACATAACTAATAATAACGTGCTGTATAAAAAAATAAATAAAATTAAATTTCAAAATTTTAAAAAATAAAATTTAAAAATAAAACAGAAAAAATTCTTCCCGTCACACAGATGTATTTATAGGAATGAATTATTTCCATGCTTATATCTATAAATACATAAAAGAGGAATAAACTCTAACTTGAACGATAAAAGAAAAAAAAAGTGAACCCACGAGTTATACAGAGGAAAACCCTATCACGGCACTTGCTCCAGCGGTCAACAATTCTGAAATTGGTCAGAGGTGGGGAACCATCTCCCATACAGCCACCAACCCACCCCCCACGCAAGGAGCGTCCTCATTGCTAACCTGGGGGACCGTGCTGAGGCATCTGTGAGTAAACGTGAGCTGAGCCCCAGGCCAGCTGCGGCTGAACTGTCCCCACCCTTTCCAGGTAAAACACCTGAATATGTACAAGGGCTTGAAAGCCTAGAGGAAGGACCGTGGAGCCACACCAGTGACAGCACGCAGGCCAACTTGGTGCCTGCAGGCCAGCCAGGGTGGTCCTGGACCCTGTCGCTCTTCCAGAAGCTTTCCATTGCCCTGCCTGAGATACCCCTCCTGTCCCGGCCCCCACTGCTTTTTTCCTTCCTCACCTCTGTCCGGAGAGAAATTCCAGCGGAAGGTATGGGTGACACATCCTCTTCTTTACAGGCGGCAGCCTGGCAACTCCTGCAGAAAGGCCAGCAGAACCCCACTCACACCGGGCCACCCACAAAGCTGTGGTCCCTCACTCCCTCCCACCAGCACAGCCCCGAGACTGCTGACGGGGCAGAGAATATGGAGTCAGGCACAGCTTCAGGGGCTATTGCTGCCTGGAGCTCTGTTTATATTGACCTCAACGAGGCACAGCAGGGGAGGGCGGGCCGGCAGGGTAAGGCTGCCCAGGTCAGCTAATCCACAACCCTCAAGGAATCACATTGTTGAAAATGGACCCCGCTAAGGCAGAAGACAAGCCAAGGGGAAAATGGACACAATGCCATTTGCAGCACCGTAGATGAGTCTAGAAGTAATCACGTGACTTGTAGTAAGTCAGAAAGTGAAAGACACATATCATATCATATCACTTATAGGTGTTACCTAAAAATGGATACCAGGGCAGATATTTCCACGGAGAAGGGCAATCACAGATTCATTAAACAAACTTATGGTTCACCAATGGAAATGTGTGAGGATTGGTTTCATTACGATATCGGGGTTAACAGACATATACAAACACAGGTGACATATATAATCACCAAACACCTACAGAATACCAAGAGAGGACGACTCAACATTTTGTCATAACGTACATGGGAAAAGGATCCCAGGAAGAACAGTCATCTGTATATGTGTAAAAGAACCACATCTTCCACACCTACAACAAGCCAAACATTGTAATCAAACTTCCTGTAATAAAAAATAAAAAATTAAATTAAAAACACGAACAAGAAGTAGTGAGACAAACGTGAGGGGCTTTCTCCTGGCACATTCCATTCTAAACTCCAATCTAGAACACCACTTCCACTGAGGCTCTCTTGCCCTAGTAACCAGATTTGGTAAGGGTGAACTGCTGCCACCTTGTGGCCGTTTCACACAACAGCAGCTTTAATCCCAACGCTAATGGTCAGTTGATATTCAAAATCACTGCAGGCCTGTAAATGACACCTGCCCTGAAAACAAATCCTGGGGTCACATATCGACCAAAAAATTCAAAGGACGTCCATATTTCAAAACGACCGTTACAAAAGCCATATTTTACGCACATTAGTGTTCTGCTTCTTTTCCTTTCTTTCCTTTTTTGTTAAAAAACACGGGAATGGAAAAAGGCATCCCTCAGAATGGGCGAAAATCGTTGCAGACGAATCAATGGACAGAGTTTTAATCTCCAATATATATAAACAGCTCATACAGCTTAATATTAAAAAAACAAACAACCCAAAAAAAATGGGCAGAAGATCTAAAGAGACGTTTCTTCAAAGGAGACACAGAGATGGCCAAGACGCACATGAAAAGCTGCTCAACAGCACTAATTATTAGAGAAATGCAAATCAAAACTACAATGAGGTATCACCTCACACCTGTTAGAATCGGCATCATAAGAAAATCTACAAACAACCAATTCTGGGGAGGGTGTGGACAAAAGGAGCCCTCTTCCACTATTGGTGGGAATGTAAATTGATACAGTCACTATGGAGAACAGTATGGAGTTTCCTTAAAAAAATTAGAAATAGAATTACCATCTGATCCAGCAATCCCACTTCTGGGCATATACCCAGAGAAAACCGTATTTCAAAAAGGCACATTCACCACAATGTTCGTTGCAGCACTATTTACAATAGCCAGGTAATGGAAGCAACCTAAATGCCCACAGACAGATGAATGGATAAAGATGTGGTACATATATAAAATGGAATATTTCTCGGCCATGAAAAGGAATGAAACTGGGTCATTTGTAGAGACATCGATGGATCGAGAGACTGTCATACAGAATGAAGTAAGTCAGAAAGAGGAAAACAAATATTGTATATTAATGCATATATGTGGAGCCTAAAAATGGTACAGATGAACTGGTTTGCAGGGAAGAAATAGAGACACAGAGGTAGAGAACAAACGTATGGACACCAAGTGTGGGAAGCCATGGGGTGGTGGTGGTGGGATGAGTTGGGAGTTTGGGATTGACCTGTATACATGTATATGCATAAAATACATAACTAATAAAAACGTGCTGTATAAAAAAAAATAAATAAAATTAAATTTCAAAATTTAAAAAAATAAAATTTAAAAATAAAACAGAAAAAATTCTTCCCGTCACACAGATGTATTTATAGGAATGAATTATTTCCATGCTTATATCTATAAATACATAAAAGAGGAATAAAATCTATCTTGAACGATAAAAGAAAAAAAAAGTGAACCCACGAGTTATACAGAGGAAAACCCTATCACGGCACTTGCTCCAGCGGTCAACAATTCTGAAATTGGTCAGAGGTGGGGAACCATCTCCCATACAGCCAGCAACCCACCCCCCACGCAAGGAGCGTCCTCATTGCAAAGCTGGAGGACTGTGCTGAGGCATCTGTGAGTAAACGTGGATTGAGCCCCAGGCCAGCTGCTGCTGAACTGTCCCCACCCTTTCCAGGTAAAACACCTGAATATGTACAAGGGCTTGAAATCCTAGAGGCAGGTCCGTGGAGCCACACCAGCGACAGCACGCAGGCCAACTTGGTGCCTGCAGGCAAGCCAGGGTGGTCCCGGACCCAGGCGCTCTTCCGGAAGCTTTCCATTGCCCTGCCTGAGATACCCCTCCTGTCCCGGCCCCCACTGCTTTTTTCCTTCCTCACCTCTGTCCGGAGAGAAATTCCAGCGGAAGGTATGGGTGACACATCCTCTTCTTTACAGGCGGCAGCCTGGCAACTCCTGCAGAAAGGCCAGCAGAACCCCACTCACACCGGGCCACCCACAACGCTGTGGCTCCTCACTCCCTCCCACCAGCACAGCCCCGAGACTGCTGACGGGGCAGAGAATATGGAGTCAGGCACAGCTTCAGGGGCTATTGCTGCCTGGAGCTCTGTTTACATTGACCTCAATGAGGCACACCTGAGGAGGGCGGGCCAGCAGGGTAAGGCTGCCCAGGTCAGCTAATCCACAACTCTCAGGGAATCACATTGTTGAAAATGAACCCCGCTAAGTCAGAAGAGATGCCAAGGAAAAAAAGGACACAATGCCAGTTGCAGCACCGTAGATGAGTCTAGAAGTAATCACGTGACTTGTAGTAAGTCAGAAAGTGAAAGACACATATCATATCATATCACTTATAGGTGTTACCTAAAAATGGATACCAGGGCAGATATTTCCACGGAGAAGGGCAATCACAGATTCATTAAACAAACTTATGGTTCACCAATGGAAAGGTGTGAGGATTGGTTTCATTACGATATCGGGGTTAACAGACATATACAAACACAGGTGACATATATAATCACCAAACACCTACAGAATACCAAGAGAGGACGACTCAACATTCTGTCATAACGTACATGGGAAAAGGATCCCAGGAAGAACAGTCATCTGTATATGTGTAAAAGAACCACATCTTCCACACCTACAACAAGCCAAACATTGTAATCAAACTTGCTGTAATAAAAAATAAAAAATTAAATTAAAAACACGAACAAGAAGTAGTGAGACAAACGTGAGGGGCTTTCCCCTGGCACATTCCATTCTAAACTCCAATCTAGAACACCACTTCCACTGAGTCTCTCTTGCCCTAGTAACCAGATTTGGTAAGGGTGAACTGCTGCCACCTTGTGGCCGTTTCACACAACAGCAGCTTTAATCCCAGCGCTAATGGTCAGTTGATATTCAAAATCATTGCAGGCCTGTAAATGACACCTGCCCTGAAAACAAATCCTGGGGTCACATATCGACCAAAAAATTCAAAGGACGTCCATATTTCAAAACGACCGTTTCAAAAGGCATATTTTACGCACATTAGTGTTCTGCTTCTTTTCCTTTCTTTCCTTTTTTGTTAAAAAAAAACGGGAATGGAAAAAGGCATCCCTCAGAATGGGCAAAAATCGTTGCAAACGAATCAATGGACAGAGGTTTAATCTCCAATATATATAAACAGCTCATGCAGCTTAATATTAAAAAAACAAACAACCCAATACAAAAATGGGCAGAAGATCTAAAGAGATGTTTCTTCAAAGGAGACACAGAGATGGCCAAGACGCACATGAAAAGCTGCTCAACAGCACTAATTATTAGAGAAATGCAAATCAAAACTACAATGAGGTATCACCTCACACACGATAGAATCGGCATCATCAGAAAATCTACAAACAACCAATTCTGGGGAGGGTGTGGACAAAAGGAGCCCTCTTCCACTATTGGTGGGAATGTAAATTGATACAGTCACTATGGAGAACAGTATGGAGTTTCCTTAAAAAAACTAGAAATAGAAATACCATCTGATCCAGCAATCCCACTTCTGGGCATATACCCAGAGAAAACCGTAAATCAAAAAGGCACATTCACCACAATGTTCATTGCAGCACTATTTACAATAGCCAGGTAATTGAAGCAACCTAAATGCCTACAGACAGATGAATGGATAAAGATGTGGTACATATATAAAATGAAATATTACTCGGCCATATAAAGGAATGAAACTGGGTCATTTGTAGAGACATCGATGGATCAAGAGACTGTCATACAGAATGAAGTCAAAAAGAGGAAACCAAATACTGTATATTAAGGCATATATGGGGAACCTAAAAAATGGTACAGATGAACTGGTTTGCAGCGAAGAAATAGAGACACAGAGGTAGAGAACAAACGTATGGACACCAAGTGTGGGAAGCCATGGGGTGGTGGTGGTGGGATGAGTTGGGAGATTGGGATTGACCTGTATACATTTATATGCATAAAATACATAACTAATAATAACCTGCTGTATAAAAAATAAATTAATTAATTTAAAAATTCTAAACAATAAAATTTAAAAATAAAAGAGAAAAAAGTTCTTCCCGTCACACAAATGTATTTATAGGAATTAATTATTTCCATGCTTATATCTATAAATACATAAAAGAGGAGTAAAATCTAACTTGAAACATAAAAAAAAAAAAACCTGAACCCACCATTTATAGGAGGAAAACCCTATCTGGACACTTGCTCCAGCGGTAAACAATTCTGAAATTGGTCAGAGGTGGGGAACCATCTCCCATACAGCCAGCACCCCACCCCGCACACAAGGTGTGTCCTCATTGCAAAGCTGGGGGACTGTGCCGAGGCATCTGTGCTTAAAGGTGAGCTGAGCCCCAGGCCAGCTGCTGCTGAACTGTTCCCACCCTTCCCAGGTAAAACACCTGAATATGTACAAGGGCTTGAAAGCCTAGAGGAAGGGCCGTGGAGCCACACCAGCGACAGCACGCAGGCCAACTTGGTGCCTGCAGGCCAGCCAGGGTGGTCCTGGCCCCGGGCGCTCTTCCGGAAGCTTTCCATTGCCCTGCCTGAGATACCCCTCCTGTCCTGGCCCCCACTGCTTTTTTCCTTCCTCACCTCTGTCCGGAGAGAAATTCCAGCGGAAGGTATGGGTGACACATCCTCTTCTTTACAGGTGTCAGCCTGGCAACTCCTGCAGAAAGGCCAGCAGAGCCCCACTCACACCGGGCCACCCACAAAGCTGTGGCCCCTCACTCCCACCCACCAGCAGAGCCCCGAGACTGCTGACGGGGCAGAGAATATGGAGTCTGGCACAGCTTCAGGGGCTATTGCTGCCTGGAGCGCTGTTTATATTGACCTCAACGAGGCACACCTGGGGAGGGTGGGCCGGCAGGGTAAGGCTGCCCAGGTCAGCTAATCCACAACCCTCAGGGAATCACATTGTTGAAAATGGACCTCGCTAAGGCAGAAGAGAAGCCAAGGAAAAAAAGGACACAATGCCATTTGCAGCACCGTAAATGAGTCTAGAAGTAATCACGTGACTTGTAGTAAGTCAGAAAGTGAAAAACACATACCATATCATATCACTTATAGGTGTTACCTAAAAATGGATACCAGGGCAGATATTTCCATGGAGAACGGCAATCATAGATTCATTAAACAAACTTATGGTTCACCAATGGAAAGGTGTGAGGATTGGTTTCATTACGATATCGGGGATAACAGACATATACAAACACAGGTGACATATATAATCACCAAAGACCTATAGAATACCAAGAGAGGACTACTCAACACTCTGTCATAACGTACATGGGAAAAGGATCCCAGGAAGAACAGACATCTGTATATGTGTAAAAGAACCACATCTTCCACACCTACAACAAGCCAAACATTGTAATCAACCTTGCTGTAATAAAAAATAAAAAAAAAAATAAATTAAAAACACGAACAAGAAGTAGTGAGACAAACTTGAGGGGCTTTCTCCTGGCACATTCCATTCTAAATTCCAATCTAGAACACCACTTCCACTGAGGCTCTCTTGCCCTAGTAACCAGATTTGGTAAGGGTGAACTGCTGCCACCTGGTGGCCGTTTCACACAACAGCAGCTTTAATCCCAGCGCTAATGGTTAGTTGATATTCAAAATCATTGCAGGCCTGTAAATGACACCTGCCCTGAACACAAATCCTGGGGTCACATATCGACCAAAAAATTTCAAAGGACGTCCATATTTCAAAACGACCGTTTCAAAAGGCATATTTTACGCACATTAGTGTTCTGCTTCTTTTCCTTTCTTTCCTTTTTTGTTAAAAAAAAAACGGGAATGGAAAAAGGCATCCCTCAGAATGGGCAAAAATCGTTGCAAACGAATCAATGGACAGAGGTTTAATCTCCAATATATATAAACAGCTCATGCAGCTTAATATTAAAAAAACAAAGAACCCAATACAAAAATGGGCAGAAGATCTAAAGAGATGTTTCTTCAAAGGAGACACAGAGATGGCCAAGACGCACATGAAAAGCTGCTCAACAGCACTAATTATTAGAGAAATGCAAATCAAAACTACCATGAGGTATCACCTCACACCCGTTAGAATCGGCATCATCAGAAAATCTACAAACAACCAATTCTGGGGAGGGTGTGGACAAAAGGAGCCCTCTTCCACTATTGGTGGGAATGTAAATTGATACAGTCACTATGGAGAACAGTATGGAGTTTCCTTTAAAAAACTATAAAGAGGAGTACCATCTGATCCAGCAATCCCACTTCTGGGCATATACCCAGAGAAAACCGTAAATCAAAAAGGCACATTCACCACAATGTTCATTGCAGCACTATTTACAATAGCCAGGTAATGGAAGCAAACTAAATGCCCACAGACAGATGAATGGATAAAGATGTGGTACATATATAAAATGAAATATTACTCGGCCATAAAAAGGAATGAAACTGGGTCATTTGTAGAGACATCGATGGATCAAGAGACTGTCATACAGAATGAAGTCAGAAAGAGGAAACCAAATACTGTATATTAAGGCATATATGTGGAACCTAAAAAATGGTACAGATGAACTGGTTTGCAGCGAAGAAATAGAGACACAGAGGTAGAGAACAAACGTATGGACACCAAGTGTGGGAAGCCATGGGGTGGTGGTGGTGGTATGAGTTGGGAGTTTGGGATTGACCTGTATACATTTATATGCATAAAACACATAACTAATAATAACCTGCTGTATAAAAAATAAATTAATTAATTTCAAAATTCTAAACAATAAAATTTAAAAATAAAAGAGAAAAAAGTTCTTCCCGTCTCACAGATGTATTTATAGGAATGAATTATTTCCATGCTTATATCTATAAATACATAAAAGAGGAATAAAATCTAACTTGAAACAAAAAAGAAAAAAAAAACCTGAACCCACCATTTATACAGAGGAAAACCCTATCTGGACACTTGCTCCAGCGGTAAACAATTCTGAAATTGGTCAGAGGTGGGGAACCATCTCCCATACAGCCAGCACCCCACCCCCCACGCAAGGAGCGTCCTCATTGCAAAGCTGGGGGACTGTGCCGAGGCATCTGTGCGTAAACGTGAGCTGAGCCCCAGGCCAGCTGCTGCTGAACTGTTCCCACCCTTCCCAGGTAAAACACCTGAATATGTACAAGGGCTTGAAAGCCTAGAGGAAGGGCCGTGGAGCCACACCAGCGACAGCACGCAGGCCAACTTGGTGCCTGCAGGCCAGCCAGGGTGGTCCTGGCCCCGGGCGCTCTTCCGGAAGCTTTCCATTGCCCTGCCTGAGATACCCCTCCTGTCCTGGCCCCCACTGCTTTTTTCCTTCCTCACCTCTGTCCGGAGAGAAATTCCAGCGGAAGGTATGGGTGACACATCCTCTTCTTTACAGGTGTCATCCTGGCAACTCCTGCAGAAAGGCCAGCAGAGCCGCACTCACACCGGGCCACCCACAAAGCTGTGGCCCCTCACTCCCACCCACCAGCAGAGCCCCGAGACTGCTGACGGGGCAGAGAATATGGAGTCAGGCACAGCTTCAGGGGCTATTGCTGCCTGGAGCGCTGTTTATATTGACCTCAACGAGGCACACCTGGGGAGGGCGGGCCGGCAGGGTAAGGCTGCCCAGGTCAGCTAATCCACAACCCTCAGGGAATCACATTGTTGAAAATGGACCTCGCTAAGGCAGAAGAGAAGCCAAGGAAAAAAAGGACACAATGCCATTTGCAGCACCGTAAATGAGTCTAGAAGTAATCACGTGACTTGTAGTAAGTCAGAAAGTGAAAGACACATACCATATCATATCACTTATAGGTGTTACCTAAAAATGGATACCAGGGCAGATATTTCCACGGAGAAGGGCAATCACAGATTCATTAAACAAACTTATGGTTCACGAATGGAAAGGTGTGAGGATTGGTTTCATTACGATATCGGGGATAACAGACATATACAAACACAGGTGACATATATAATCACCAAAGACCTACAGAATACCAAGAGAGGACTACTCAACATTCTGTCATAACGTACGTGGGAAAAGGATCCCAGGAAGAACAGACATCTGTATATGTGTAAAAGAACCACATCTTCCACACCTACAACAAGCCAAACATTGTAATCAACCTTGCTGTAATAAAAAATAAAAAAAATAAATAAATTAAAAACACGAACAAGAAGTAGTGAGACAAACTTGAGGGGTTTTCTCCTGGCACATTCCATTCTAAATTCCAATCTAGAACACAACTTCCACTGAGGCTCTCTTGCCCTAGTAACCAGATTTGGTAAGGGTGAACTGCTGCCACCTGGTGGCCGTTTCACACAACAGCAGCTTTAATCCCAGCGCTAATGGTTAGTTGATATTCAAAATCATTGCAGGCCTGTAAATGACACCTGCCCTGAAAACAAATCCTGGGGTCACATATCGACCAAAAAATTCAAAGGACGTCCATATTTTAAAACGACCGTTTCAAAAGGCATATTTTACGCACATTAGTGTTCTGCTTCTTTTCCTTTCTTTCCTTTTTTGTTAAAAAAAAACGGGAATGGAAAAAGGCATCCCTCAGAATGGGCAAAAATCGTTGCAAACGAATCAATGGACAGAGGTTTAATCTCCAATATATATAAACAGCTCATGCAGCTTAATATTAAAAAAACAAACAACCCAATACAAAAATGGGCAGAAGATCTAAAGAGATGTTTCTTCAAAGGAGACACAGAGATGGCCAAGACGCACATGAAAAGCTGCTCAACAGCACTAATTATTAGAGAAATGCAAATCAAAACTACAATGAGGTATCACCTCACACCTGTTAGAATCGGCATCATCAGAAAATCTACAAACAACCAATTCTGGGGAGGGTGTGGACAAAAGGAGCCCTCTTCCACTATTGGTGGGAATGTAAATTGATACAGTCACTATGGAGAACAGTATGTAGTTTCCTTAAAAAAACTAGAAATAGAATTACCATCTGATCCAGCAATCCCACTTCTGGGCATATACCCAGAGAAAACCGTATTTCAAAAAGGCACATTCACCACAATGTTCGTTGCAGCACTATTTACAATAGCCAGGTAATGGAAGCAACCTAAATGCCCACAGACAGATGAATGGATAAAGATGTTGTACATATATAAAATGGAATATTACTCGGCCATAAAAAGGAATGAAACTGGGTCATTTGTAGAGACATCGATGGATCGAGAGACTGTCATACAGAATGAAGTAAGTCAGAAAGAAGAAAACAAATATTGTATATTAATGCATATATGTGGAGCCTAAAAATGGTACAGATGAACTGGTTTGCAGGGAAGAAATAGAGACACAGAGGTAGAGAACAAACGTATGGACACCAAGTGTGGGAAGCCATGGGGTGGTGGTGGTAGGATGAGTTGGGAGATTGGGATAGACCTGTATACATGTATATGCATAAAATACATAACTAAAAATAACGTGCTGTATAAAAAAAATAAAATTAAATTTCAAAATTTTAAAAAATAAAATTTAAAAATAAAAGAGAAAAAAGTTCTTCACGTCACACAGATGTATTTATAGGAATGAATTATTCCCATGCTTATATCTATACATATATAAAAGGGGAATAAAATCTAACTTGAACCATAAAAGAAAAAAAAACCTGAAACCACGAGTTATACAGAGGAAAACCCTATCAGGGCACTTGCTCCAGTGGTAAACAATTCTGAAATTGGTCAGAGGTGGGGAACCATCTCCCATACAGCCAGCAACCCACCCCCCACGCAAGGATCGTCCTCATTGCAAAGCTGGGGGACAGTGCCGAGGCATCTGTGAGTAAACGTGAGCTGAGCCCCAGGCCAGCTGCTGCTGAACTGTTCCCACCCTTTCCAGGTAAAACACCTGAATATGTACAAGGGCTTGAAAGCCTAGAGGAAGGACCGTGGAGCCACACCAGCGACAGCACGCAGGCCAACTTGGTGCCTGCAGGCCAGCCAGGGTGGTCCTGGCCCCGGGCGCTCTTCCAGAAGCTTTCCATTGCCCTGCCTAAGATACCCCTCCTGTCCCGGACCCCACTGCTTTTTTTCCTTCCTCACCTCTGTCCGGAGAGAAATTCCAGCGGAAGGTATGGGTGACACAACCTCTTATTTACAGGCGGGAGCCTGGCAACTCCTGCAGAAAGGCCAGCAGAACCCCACTCACACCGGGCCACCCACAAAGCTGTGGCCCCTCACGCCCTCCCACCAGCACAGCCCCGAGACTGCTGACGGGGCAGAGAATATGGAGTCAGGCACAGCTTCAGGGGCTATTGCTGCCTGGAGCTCTGTATATATTGACCTCAACGAGGCACACCAGGGGAGGGCGGGCCGGCAGGGTAAGGCTGCCCAGGTCAGCTAATCCACAACCCTCAGGGAATCATATTGTTGAAAATGGACCCCGCTAAGGAAGAAGAGGAGCCAAGGAAAAAAAGGACACAATGCCATTTGCAGCACCGTAGATGAGTCTAGAAGTAATCACGTGACTTGTAGTAAGTCAGAAAGTGAAAGACACGTATCATATCATATCACTTATAGGTGTTACCTAAAAATGGATACCACGGCAGATATTTCCACGGAGAAGGGCAATCACAGATTCATTAAACAAACTTATGGTTCACCAATGGAAAGGTGTGAGGATTGGTTTCATTACGATATCGGGGTTAACAGACATATACAAACACAGGTGACATATATATTCACGAAAGACATACAGAATACCAAGAGAGGACTACTCAACATTCTGTCATAACATACATGGGAAAAGGATCCCAGGAAGAACAGTCATCTGTATATGTGTAAAAGAACCACATCTTCCACACCTACAACAAGCCAAACATTGTAATCAAACTTGCTGTAATAAAAAATAAAAACTTAAATTAAAAACACGAACAAGAAGTAGTGAGACAAACGTGAGGGGCTTTCTCCTGGCCCATTCCATTCTAAACTCCAATCTAGAACACCACTTCCACTGAGGCTCTCTTGCCCTAGTAACCAGATTTGGTAAGGGTGAACTGCTGCCACCTTGTGGCCGTTTCACACAACAGCAGCTTTAATCCCAACGCTGATGGTCAGTTGATATTCAAAATCATTGCAGGCCTGTAAATGACACCTGCCCTGAAAACAAATCCTGGGGTCACATATCAATCAAAAAATTCAAAAGACGTCCATATTTCAAAACGACCGTTTCAAAAGGCATATTTTACGCACATTAGTGTTCTGCTTCTTTTCCTTTCTTTCCTTTTTTGTTAAAAAACACGGGAATGGAAAAAGGCATCCCTCAGAATGGGCGAAAATCGTTGCAGACGAATCAATGGACAGAGGTTTAATCTCCAATATATATAAACAGCTCATGCAGCTTAATATTAAAAAAACAAACAACCCAAAAAAAATGGGCAGAAGATCTAAAGAGACGTTTCTTCAAAGGAGACACAGAGATGGCCAAGACGCACATGAAAAGCTGCTCAACAGCACTAATTATTAGAGAAATGCAAATCAAAACTACAATGAGGTATCACCTCACACCTGTTAGAATCGGCATCATCAGAAAATCTACAAAGAACCAATTCTGGGGAGAGTGTGGACAAAAGGAGCCCTCTTCCACTATTGGTGGGAATGTAAATTGATACAGTCACTATGGGGAACAGTATGGAGTTTCCTTAAAAAATCTAGAAATAGAATTACCATCTGATTCAGCAATCCCACTTCTGGGCATATACCCAGAGAAAACCGTATTTCAAAAAGGCACATTCACCCCAATGTTCGTTGCAGCACTATTTACAATAGCCAGGTAATGGAAGCAACCTAAATGCCCACAGACAGATGAATGGATAAAGATGTGGTACATATATAAAATGGAATATTACTCGGCCATGAAAAGGAATGAAACTGGGTCATTTGTAGAGACATCGATGGATCGAGAGACTGTCATACAGAATGAAGTAAGTCAGAAAGAGGAAAACAAATATTGTATATTAACGCATATATGTGGAGCCTAAAAATGGTACAGATGAACTGGTTTGCAGGGAAGAAATAGAGACACAGAGGTAGAGAACAAACGTATGGACACCAAGTGTGGGAAGCCATGGGGTGGTGGTGGTGGGATGAGTTGGGAGTTTGGGATTGACCTGTATACATGTATATGCATAAAATACATAACTAATAATAACGTGCTGTATAAAAAAATAAATAAAATTAAATTTCAAAATTTTAAAAAATAAAATTTAAAAATAAAACAGAAAAAAGTTCTTCCCGTCACATAGATGTATTTATAGGAATGAATTATTTCCATGCTTATATCTATAAATAGATAAAAGAGGAATAAAATCTAATTTGAACCATAAAAGAAAAAAAAATCCTGAACCCACGAGTTATACAGAGGAAAACCCTATCAGGGCACTTGCTCCAGTGATAAACAATTCTGAAATTTGTCAGAGGTGGGGAATCATCTCCCATACAGCCAGCAACCCACCCCCCACGCAAGGAGCGTCTTCATTGCAAAGCTGGGGGACCGTGCCGAGGCATCTGTGAGTAAACGTGAGCTGAGCCCCAGGCCAGCTGCTGCTGAACTGTTCCCACCCTTTCCAGGTAAAACACCTGAATATGTACAAGGGCTTGAAAGCCTAGAGGAAGGACCGTGGAGCCACACCAGGGACAGCACGCAGGCCAACTTGGTGCCTGCAGGCCAGCCATGGTGGTCCTGGCCCCGGGCGCTCTTCCAGAAGCTTTCCATTGCCCTGCCTGAGATACCCCTCCTGTCCCGGCCCCCACTGCTTTTTTGCCTTCCTCACCTCTGTCCGGAGAGAAATTCCAGAGGAAGGTATGTGTGACACAACCTCTTCTTTACAGGCGGCAGCCTGGCAACTCCTGCAGAAAGGCCAGAAGAACCCCACTCACACCGGGCCACCCACAAAGCTGTGGCCCCTCACTCCCTCCCACCAGCACAGCCCCGAGACTGCTGACGGGGCAGAGAATATGGAGTCAGGCACAGCTTCAGGGGCTATTGCTGCCTGGAGCGCTGTTTATATTGACCTCAACGAGGCACACCTGGGGAGGGCGGGCCGGCAGGGTAAGGCTGCCCAGGTCAGCTAATCCACAACCCTCAGGGAATCACATTGTTGAAAATGGACCCCGCTAAGGCAGAAGAGATGCCAAGGGATAAAAGGACACAATGCCATTTGCAGCACCGTAGATGAGTCTAGAAGTAATCACGTGACTTGTAGTAAGTCAGAAAGTGAAAGACACATATCATATCATATCACTTATAGGTGTTACCTAAAAATGGATACCAGGGCAGATATTTCCACGGAGAAGGGCAATCACAGATTCATTAAACAAACTTATGGTTCACCAATGGAAATGTGTGAGGATTGGTTTCATTATGATATCGGGGTTAACATACATATACAAACTCAGGTGACATATATAATCACCAAAGACCTACAGAATACCAAGAGAGGACGACTCAACATTCTGTCATAACGTACATGGGAAAAGGATCCCAGGAAGAACAGACATCTGTATATGTGAAAAAGAACCACATCTTCCACACCTACAACAAGCCAAACATTGTAATCAAACTTGCTGTAATAATAAGTAAAAAATTAAATTAAAAACACGAACAAGAAGTAGTGAGACAAACGTGAGGGGCTTTCTCCTGGCACATTCCATTCTAAACTCCAATCTAGAACACCACTTCCACTGAGGCTCTCTTGCCCTAGTAACCAGATTTGGTAAGGGTGAACTGCTGCCACCTTGTGGCCGTTTCACACAACAGCAGCTTTAATCCCAGTGCTAATGTTCAGTTGATATTCAAAATCATTGCAGGCCTGTAAATGACACCTGTCCTGAAAACAAATCCTGGGGTCACATATCGACCAAAAAATTCAAAGGACGTCCATATATCAAAACGACCGTTTCAAAAGGCATATTTTACGCACATTAGTGTTCTGCTTCTTTTCCTTTCTTTCCTTTTTTGTTAAAAAACACGGGAATGGAAAAAGGCATCCCTCAGAATGGGCGAAAAGAGTTGCAGACGAATCAATGGACAGAGGTTTAATCTCCAATATATATAAACAGCTCATGCAGCTTAATATTAAAAAAACAAACAACCCAAAAAAAATGGGCAGAAGATCTAAAGAGACGTTTCTTCAAATGAGACACAGAGATGGCCAAGACGCACATGAAAAGCTGCTCAACAGCACTAATTATTAGAGAAATGCAAATCAAAACTACAATGAGGTATCACCTCACACCTGTTAGAATTGGCATCGTCAGGAAATCTACAAACAACCAATTCTGGGGAGGGTGTGGACAAAAGGAGCCCTCTTCCACTATTGGTGGGAATGTAAATTTATACAGTCACTATGAGGAACAGTATGGAGTTTCCTTAAAAAATTAGAAATAGAATTACCATCTGATCCAGCAATCCCACTTCTGGGCATATACCCAGAGAAAACCGTATTTCAAAAAGGCACATTCACCACAATGTTCGTTGCAGCACTATTTACAATAGCCAGGTAATGGAAGCAACCTAAATGCCCACAGACAGATGAATGGATAAAGATGTGGTACATATATAAATTGGAATATTACTCGGCCATAAAAAGGAATGAAACTGGGTCATTTGTAGAGACATCGATGGATCGAGAGAGTGTCATACAGAATGAAGTAAGTCAGAAAGAGGAAATCAAATATTGTATATTAACGCATATATGTGGAGCCTAAAAATGGTACAGATGAACTGGTTTGCAGGGAAGAAATAGAGACACAGAGGTAGAGACCAAACGTATGGACACCAAGTGTGGGAAGCCATGGGGTGGTGGTGGTGGGATGAGTTGGGAGATTGGGATTGACCTGTGTACATGTATATGCATAAAATACATAACTAATAATAACGTGCTGTATAAAAAAATAAATAAAATTAAATTTCAAAATTTAAAAAAATAAAATTTAAAAATAAAACAGAAAAAAAGTTCTTCCCGTCACACAGATGTATTTATAGGAATGAATTATTTCCATACTTATATCTATAAATACATAAAAGAGGAATAAAATCTAACTTGAAACATAAAAGAAAATAAAATCCTGAACCCACGAGTTATACAGAGGAAAACTCTATCAGGGCACTTGCTCCAGTGGTAAACAATTCTGAAATAGGTCAGAGGTGGGGAATCGTCTCCCATACAGCCAGCAACCCACCCCCCACGCAAGGAGCGTCCTCATTGCAAAGCTGGGGGACCGTGCCGAGGCATCTGTGAGTAAACGTGAGCTGAGCCCCAGGCCAGCTGCTGCTGAACTGTTCCCACCCTTTCCAGGTAAAACACCTGAATATGTACAAGGGCTTGAAAGCCTAGAGGAAGGACCGTGGAGCCACACCAGCGACATCACGCAGGCCAACTTGGTGCCTGCAGGCCAGCCAGGGTGGTCCTGGACCCTGGCGCTCTTCCAGAAGCTTTCCATTGCCCTGCCTGAGATACCCCTCCTGTCCCGGCCCCCTCTGCTTTTTTCCTTCCTCACCTCTGTCCGGAGAGAAATTCCAGCGGAAGGTATGGGTGACACATCCGCTTCTTTACAGGCGGCAGCCTGGCAACTCCTGCAGAAAGGCCAGCAGAACCCCACTCACACCGGGCCACCCACAAAGCTGTGGCCCCTCACTCCCTCCCACCAGCACAGCCCCGAGACTGCTGACGGGGCAGAGAATATGGAGTCAGGCTCAGCTTCAGGGGCTATTGCTGCCTGGAGTGCTGTTTATATTGACCTCAACGAGGCACACCTGGGGAGGGCGGGCCGGCAGGGTAAGGCTGCCCAGGTCAGCTAATCCACAACCCTCAGGGAATCACATTGTTGAAAATGGACCCCGCTAAGGCAGAAGAGATGCCAAGGGATAAAAGGACACAATGCCATTTGCAGCACCGTAGATGAGTCTAGAAGTAATCACGTGACTTGTAGTAAGTCAGAAAGTGAAAGACACATATCATATCATATCACTTATAGGTGTTACCTAAAAATGGATACCAGGGCAGATATTTCCACGGAGAAGGGCAATCACAGATTCATTAAACAAACTTATGGTTCACCAATGGAAATGTGTGAGGATTGGTTTCATTATGATATCGGGGTTAACATACATATACAAACTCAGGTGACATATATAATCACCAAAGACCTACAGAATACCAAGAGAGGACTACTCAACATTCTGTCATAACGTACATGGGAAAAGGATCCCAGGAAGAACAGACATCTGTATATGTGTAAAAGAACCACATCTTCCACACCTACAACAAGCCAAACATTGTAATCAAACTTGCTGTAATAAAAAATAAAAAATTAAATTAAAAACACGAACAAGAAGTAGTGAGACAAACGTGAGGGGCTTTCTCCTGGCACATTCCATTCTAAACTCCAATCTAGAACACCACTTCCACTGAGGCTCTCTTGCCCTAGTAACCAGATTTGGTAAGGGTGAACTGCTGCCACCTTGTGGCCGTTTCACACAACAGCAGCTTTAATCCCAACGCTAATGGTCAGTTGATATTCAAAATCATTGCAGGCCTGTAAATGACACCTTGCCCTGAAAACTAATCCTGGGGTCACATATCGACCAAAAAATTCAAAGGACGTCCATATTTCAAAACGACCGTTTCAAAAGGCATATTTTACGCACATTAGTGTTCTGCTTCTTTTCCTTTCTTTCCTTTTTTGTTAAAAAACACGGGAATGGAAAAAGGCATCCCTCAGAATGGGCGAAAATCGTTGCAGACGAATCAATGGACAGAGGTTTAATCTCCAATATATATAAACAGCTCATGCAGCATAATATTAAAAAAACAAACAACCCCAAAAAATGGGCAGAAGATCTAAAGAGACGTTTCTTCAAAGGAGACACAGAGATGGCCAAGACGCACATGAAAAGCTGCTCAACAGCACTAATTATTAGAGAAATGCAAATCAAAAGTACAATGAGGTTTCACCTCACACCTGTTAGAATCGGCATCATCAGAAAATCTACAAACAACCAATTCTGGGGAAGGTGTGGACAAAAGGAGCCCTCTTCCACTATTGGTGGGAATGTAAATTTATACAGTCACTATGGAGAACAGTATGGAGTTTCCTTAAAAAAACTAGAAATAGAATTACCATCTGATCCAGAAATCCCACTTCTGGGCATATACCCAGAGAAAACCGTATTTCAAAAAGGCACATTCACCACAATGTTCGTTGCAGCACTATTTACAATAGCCAGGTAATGGAAGCAACCTAAATGCCCACAGACAGATGAATGGATAAAGATGTGGTACATATATAAATTGGAATATTACTCGGCCATAAAAAGGAATGAAACTGGGTCATTTGTAGAGACATCGATGGATCGAGAGAGTGTCATACAGAATGAAGTAAGTCAGAAAGAGGAAAACAAATATTGTATATTAACGCATATATGTGGAGCCTAAAAATGGTACAGATGAACTGGTTTGCAGGGAAGAAATAGAGACACAGAGGTAGAGACCAAACGTATGGACACCAAGTGTGGGAAGCCATGGGGTGGTGGTGGTGGGATGAGTTGGGAGATTGGGATTGACCTGTATACATGTATATGCATAAAATACATAACTAATAATAACGTGCTGTATAAAAAAATAAATAAAATTAAATTTCAAAATTTTAAAAAATAAAATTTAAAAATAAAACAGAAAAAAAGTTCTTCCCGTCACACAGATGTATTTATAGGAATGAATTATTTCCATACTTATATCTATAAATACATAAAAGAGGAATAAAATCTAACTTGAAACATAAATGAAAATAAAATCCTGAACCCACGAGTTATACAGAGGAAAACTCTATCAGGGCACTTGCTCCAGTGGTAAACAATTCTGAAATAGGTCAGAGGTGGGGAATCGTCTCCCATACAGCCAGCAACCCACCCCCCACGCAAGGAGCGTCCTCATTGCAAAGCTGGGGGACCGTGCCGAGGCATCTGTGAGTAAACGTGAGCTGAGCCCCAGGCCAGGTGCTGCTGAACTGTTCCCACCCTTTCCAGGTAAAACACCTGAATATGTACAAGGGCTTGAAAGCCTAGAGGAAGGACCGTGGAGCCACACCAGCGACAGCACGCAAGCCAACTTGGTGCCTGCAGGACAGCCAGGGTGGTCCTGGACCCTGGCGCTCTTCCAGAAGCTTTCCATTGCCCTGCCTGAGATACCCCTCCTGTCCCGGCCCCCTCTGCTTTTTTCCTTCCTCACCTCTGTCCGGAGAGAAATTCCAGCGGAAGGTATGGGTGACACATCCGCTTCTTTACAGGCGGCAGCCTGGCAACTCCTGCAGAAAGGCCAGCAGAACCCCACTCACACCGGGCCACCCACAAAGCTGTGGCCCCTCACTCCCTCCCACCAGCACAGCCCCGAGACTGCTGACGGGGCAGAGAATATGGAGTCAGGCACAGCTTCAGGGGCTATTGCTGCCTGGAGTGCTGTTTATATTGACCTCAACGAGGCACACCTGGGGAGGGCGGGCCGGCAGGGTAAGGCTGCCCAGGTCAGCTAATCCACAACCCTCAGGGAATCACATTGTTGAAAATGGACCCCGCTAAGGCAGAAGAGATGCCAAGGGATAAAAGGACACAATGCCATTTGCAGCACCGTAGATGAGTCTAGAAGTAATCACGTGACTTGTAGTAAGTCAGAAAGTGAAAGACACATATCATATCATATCACTTATAGGTGTTACCTAAAAATGGATACCAGGGCAGATATTTCCACGGAGAAGGGCAATCACAGATTCATTAAACAAACTTATGGTTCACCAATGGAAATGTGTGAGGATTGGTTTCATTATGATATCGGGGTTAACATACATATACAAACTCAGGTGACATATATAATCACCAAAGACCTACAGAATACCAAGAGAGGACTACTCAACATTCTGTCATAACGTACATGGGAAAAGGATCCCAGGAAGAACAGACATCTGTATATGTGTAAAAGAACCACATCTTCCACACCTACAACAAGCCAAACATTGTAATCAAACTTGCTGTAATAAAAAATAAAAAATTAAATTAAAAACACGAACAAGAAGTAGTGAGACAAACGTGAGGGGCTTTCTCCTGGCACATTCCATTCTAAACTCCAATCTAGAACACCACTTCCACTGAGGCTCTCTTGCCCTAGTAACCAGATTTGGTAAGGGTGAACTGCTGCCACCTTGTGGCCGTTTCACACAACAGCAGCTTTAATCCCAACGCTAATGGTCAGTTGATATTCAAAATCATTGCAGGCCTGTAAATGACACCTTGCCCTGAAAACTAATCCTGGGGTCACATATCGACCAAAAAATTCAAAGGACGTCCATATTTCAAAACGACCGTTTCAAAAGGCATATTTTACGCACATTAGTGTTCTGCTTCTTTTCCTTTCTTTCCTTTTTTGTTAAAAAACACGGGAATGGAAAAAGGCATCCCTCAGAATGGGCGAAAATCGTTGCAGACGAATCAATGGACAGAGGTTTAATCTCCAATATATATAAACAGCTCATGCAGCATAATATTAAAAAAACAAACAACCCCAAAAAATGGGCAGAAGATCTAAAGAGACGTTTCTTCAAAGGAGACACAGAGATGGCCAAGACGCACATGAAAAGCTGCTCAACAGCACTAATTATTAGAGAAATGCAAATCAAAAGTACAATGAGGTTTCACCTCACACCTGTTAGAATCGGCATCATCAGAAAATCTACAAACAACCAATTCTGGGGAAGGTGTGGACAAAAGGAGCCCTCTTCCACTATTGGTGGGAATGTAAATTTATACAGTCACTATGGAGAACAGTATGGAGTTTCCTTAAAAAAACTAGAAATAGAATTACCATCTGATCCAGAAATCCCACTTCTGGGCATATACCCAGAGAAAACCGTATTTCAAAAAGGCACATTCACCACAATGTTCGTTGCAGCACTATTTACAATAGCCAGGTAATGGAAGCAACCTAAATGCCCACAGACAGATGAATGGATAAAGATGTGGTACATATATAAATTGGAATATTACTCGGCCATAAAAAGGAATGAAACTGGGTCATTTGTAGAGACATCGATGGATCGAGAGAGTGTCATACAGAATGAAGTAAGTCAGAAAGAGGAAAACAAATATTGTATATTAACGCATATATGTGGAGCCTAAAAATGGTACAGATGAACTGGTTTGCAGGGAAGAAATAGAGACACAGAGGTAGAGACCAAACGTATGGACACCAAGTGTGGGAAGCCATGGGGTGGTGGTGGTGGGATGAGTTGGGAGATTGGGATTGACCTGTATACATGTATATGCATAAAATACATAACTAATAATAACGTGCTGTATAAAAAAATAAATAAAATTAAATTTCAAAATTTTAAAAAATAAAATTTAAAAATAAAACAGAAAAAAAGTTCTTCCCGTCACACAGATGTATTTATAGGAATGAATTATTTCCATACTTATATCTATAAATACATAAAAGAGGAATAAAATCTAACTTGAAACATAAAAGAAAATAAAATCCTGAACCCACGAGTTATACAGAGGAAAACTCTATCAGGGCACTTGCTCCAGTGGTAAACAATTCTGAAATAGGTCAGAGGTGGGGAATCGTCTCCCATACAGCCAGCAACCCACCCCCCACGCAAGGAGCGTCCTCATTGCAAAGCTGGGGGACCGTGCCGAGGCATCTGTGAGTAAACGTGAGCTGAGCCCCAGGCCAGCTGCTGCTGAACTGTTCCCACCCTTTCCAGGTAAAACACCTGAATATGTACAAGGGCTTGAAAGCCTAGAGGAAGGACTGTGGAGCCACACCAGCGACAGCACGCAGGCCAACTTGGTGCCTGCAGGCCAGCAAGGGTGGTCCTGGACCCTGGCGCTCTTCCAGAAGCTTTCCATTGCCCTGCCTGAGATACCCCTCCTGTCCCGGCCCCCTCTGCTTTTTTCCTTCCTCACCTCTGTCCGGAGAGAAATTCCAGCGGAAGGTATGGGTGACACATCCGCTTCTTTACAGGCGGCAGCCTGGCAACTCCTGCAGAAAGGCCAGCAGAACCCCACTCACACCGGGCCACCCACAAAGCTGTGGCCCCTCACTCCCTCCCACCAGCACAGCCCCGAGACTGCTGACGGGGCAGAGAATATGGAGTCAGGCACAGCTTCAGGGGCTATTGCTCCCTGGAGCGCTGTTTATATTGACATCAACGAGGCACACCAGGGGAGGGCGGGCCGGAAGGGTAAGGCTGCCCAGGTCAGCTAATCCACAACCCTCAGGGAATCACATTGTTGAAAATGGACCCCGCTAAGGCAGAAGAGAAGCCAAGGGAAAAATGGACACAATGCCATTTGCAGCACCGTAGATGAGTCTAGAAGTAATCACGTGACTTGTAGTAAGTCAGAAAGTGAAATACACATATCATATCATATCACTTATAGGTGTTACCTAAAAATGGATACCAGGGCAGATATTTCCACGGAGAAGGGCAATCACAGATTCATTAAACAAACTTATGGTTCACCAATGGAAAGGTGTGAGGATTGGTTTCATTACGATATCGGGGTTAACAGACATAAACAAACACAGGTGACATATATAATCACCAAAGACCTACAGAATACCAAGAGAGGACTACTCAACATTCTGTCATAACGTACATGGGAAAAGGATCCCAGGAAGAACAGACATCTGTATATGTGTAAAAGAACCACATCTTCCCCACCTACAACAAGCCAAACATTGTAATCAAACTTCCTGTAATAAAAAATAAAAAAATTAAATTAAAAACACGAACAAGAAGTAGTGAGACAAACGTGAGGGGCTTTCTCCTGGCACATTCCATTCTAAACTCCAATCTAGAACACCACTTCCACTGCGGCACTTTTGCCCTAGTATCCAGATTTGGTAAGGGTGAACTGCTGCCACCTTGTGGCCGTTTCACACAACAGCAGCTTTAATCCCAACGCTAATGGTCAGTTGATATTCAAAATCATTGCAGGCCTGTAAATGACACCTGCCCTGAAAACAAATCCTGGGGTCACATATCGACCAAAAAATTCAAAGGACGTCCATATTTCAAAACGACCATTTCAAAAGGCATATTGTACGCACATTAGTGTTCTGCTTCTTTTCCTTTCTTTACTTTTTTGTTAAAAAAACGGGAATGGAAAAAGGCATCCCTCAGAATGGGCGAAAATCGTTGCAGACGAATCAATAGACAGAGGTTTAATCTCCAATATATATAAACAGCTCATGCAGCTTAATATTAAAAAAACAAACAACCCAAAAAAATGGGCAGAATATCTAAAG